>NW_027395283.1:8690000-9382500 GCF_027580225.2 Misgurnus anguillicaudatus | reverse complement strand
CCCAAGACCTCGCAGGTCTATCTCATCGTTCAAGGTAAGCCCAACATGATTGACAGCCTGTTATTTGATCGTCTGCCTGAAGCTTCCACGAGGAGATTGTGTGATCGTTTCATCTGAACAGCAGGATGACTCTCTTAAAAATAAGAAAACATTATTATAAAATGAGTAAACAGAGATGGCAACAATAGTGTTTGTTGAAATGTATATGGACGCTGTCTTAATGTGCCGTAATAGGGGTGTGACCACAAATAGGTTCAATTCACAATTAATAGATTTCACACGTTTTCATTTAATTCACACGTTTAAATGTCATTGGAAACAATTAAATTCAGTGCACTTCAGAAATTCAGTAACTGATTCAATTTGATTTTTACAATAACATATTAATCCAACACGTTTATATCCGCCTGTACCTCACATTTGTAAGGCCTATGTGCTGTATTACAGTTTATTATGTGACGTGATGCATGAACAACTGGGAAATGTGAATAAAAACTAAATAAGGTAATTAGGTTTATATTCTGACAATAATACGCTTCTGGACGCACTTTATTACTGAATTTCTCATCAGCTGTAAACAAGATTGAAATCTTTAATCATCATGAGTGCTCCTTAGACAAAACATTGAGCTTTATACTGAAGATAACAATTTCTCCAAACTCTTTACCAGTAAACAAATACAGTTAGATGTGAAAAACAGTACTGTGGTAGTATAAATAATGGTAACAGTGTGTCTTCATCATTATTATTTCTGTTTACTGAGTTGACTTTGATGTTAACTTCTCGCTCTCTCTTTATCTCTCAGTAAACATTAAACAAAAGCAGATACAGATATATCTGACCAGTGAGTCTGCTGCTTCACTTTCTGACTCTTTCATGTCTTTATGCTTTATTTATTTCACTTTATTATCATCACAGCATCTTAACATTAGACACGCTCCTTACTGCTGATTGGCTATAAGTGTGTTTTGGTAGTCGGCCCGTCTTCTTTTCCAAAGCGTTTTTCAAACATCGTGGACTCCGCCTTTAAGGACCCGTCACGTGCCAGAGCCCTGTGTCCTCATACAACACCTTTACATACAGATGGTACAAATATAATCATCATGTCTTCTCTTACTTTCTCAACTTATATTTCATGTATTGACTACAGTTATACAACAGTGAGCTAAATGATCATCTGTGACTGGAAAAAGCTGCCACCAGAGCAGATGGTCACAAAGACACAAACACTGTTTTAAACACTTTCTGTGTGTCTCAATAAGATCCCTGTAGCTCATGAATCAGTCTGTCAATCACTCGTAAGTGTTTATTTCTATGCCATAATCCCTTCAAAGATCAGATGTCTTGGATGTAAACTTTCGAGGGAGTAGTGCAATAATGTCACATCGTGAGATGATTAAAATACACCTTTGGTGATTAAAGCAATAAAAACTATTATTTTCACTTTATCTGGAGCGTCTATTTACACCCGTACCCTTCCCAAAGTGCCCTTAAAAGGAGGCAAAAACACTGTTTGGAACTGCAGGTAAGGACATTGGCTGACTATACACTTGATAGTATTGATAGACGTGACTATTAAAACACATTGTGAGATATCACCAGTAATTAGGGATGCACGATAGGAGAAAATTTGACCGATACCATTAATTAAGTCCTCCTAATGGCCGATATTGATAACCAATAAACTCATATTTTTTATACTATCATTTTCATAATAACCGTTTTATCCAACCACTGAGCTGTTAAGCTAAGCATACTGATGACCGGACTAAAATCAGATGTCTGTGGTGAAACTTGTGTTGTCCATTGATGTCGAAATTATAAACCAAATTATACAGTTTACATTTTTATATTTTAAAATATGTATACATTATTTATAAGCCTATATGTATTAATGCATCTCACACATTCTATAACCGCTGTGGTGAATTGGTGCGATACCATCGCGGTGGTAAAAATATTTTAGTATGTATTATTTTACCACTGTCACAGCCCTACAAGTAATAGATGCACGAGACCAAAAAATGCTGGTTTGATCAACCCAAAACAAATCAAATCTAATGTTTGATCATCAAATACAGATACATCAGAGCCAGTGGGAAATTATAAGTGTCTGAGATCAGTCTGTGGTCAGCGAGGAAGGCGAACACTGATGCCCTCATCTGGATCTCACGTCCAAATCTTACTAAAAAAATGTTCAAATAGGTGTTATCTTTACTAATCCACTGCAGATTTCAATATAATACATCAAATAAACAAGAAAGTAGGTTTTTAAAATCACTCTGTTGTTGTTTTCTAGTTTTCTTTTCTCAAATGTGTGCTGTTGAAGTGTTGTATAACAGTAAACACACTTCTTTGGCCTCGTGTCTCTGGTGATATCGAGATATATTACACACATACTGCAGACATATTGCTTAAATCTCACATTAGCTTGAATGCAATATTGTTGTTATTGTCAGAAATATAACATCAATCATTTAAAATATTTTTCACTCATCATTAATAGTTCATTTAAATGTAGCACAATTGTGTGCGTGTGTCATAGAGACACATATTTCTGGAGAAGTAGTTCATGTTGTTGCTACTGCAACTACAATTTTCAATTTCATGCATGTTAGAGAGACAGACAGCGATGCTTTGAAGAATATAGTGTGGGAAGGACAGAGAGAGAGAGAGATAGAGAGAGAGAGAGAGAGAGAGAGAGAGAGAGAAAGACAAGAATGAAAAGGTTAAAGACGGTTAAGCTGCACTGAAATCTAATTCTTGGCCAAAACCGGAAATTACTTTTTAAAACAGTATAATTGTGTTAATATTAGGGCTGTCAAAAGTAATGTTATTAACATGTGATTAACTCAACGCACCAGTTCAGTTTGACTCTTGCTTTAGCCCATATAGTTGAATACATTGAGATGCAGCTTTAGACGGTAAATGTGACTCTTGCTGTCTAAATGAGTCTGAGGTTTTTATAAAAATAAGAACATTAAGCCCTCATCTAGCGATCTCAATGCTTTAAATCAGTGGTTCTCAAACTCGGGGGCCGCGAGATGGTGCCAGGGAGGCCCCAGTATTATGACATTTTATAAAAAATACATTCATTTATCATGATTTCTGTGTAATTAAACATAAAAAATAAGGCTATATCCAAAATAACTACTTTGGATAATGTAATATTAAAATGTTGATTTTTAACTGTTTTTTGTCATGCATTTTCTTTGGGGGGCCACAAACGAATGCGCCGTACACAAGGGGGGCCGTGCTCCAAATGGCCATTTAACATCTAAAATGATCTGTATTGTCTTGTGTTGTCTTGTGTTTTGTTGTCAGGTCTTTTATTTTGAATTCTTTGTTTCCGCTTTCACAGTCATGTCTTTTATTTTGAAATCATGTCATGTCACGCTTCACCATTCACTTCCTGTTTGCCTGTATAAAGCCTGTTCAGTCACCTCATCACATTGTAAAGTATTGTCAGTGTAACCTGCATCAGTAAGTGTTCATGCCATTGTCTTGTTTCATGTTTTATGTTTTGGATTCTGACCTCTGCCTGTATTTTGGATTCTGATTGTTGTTTACCCTTCTGTATGTGTTTGCCTGCGTGAAATATCTTTATTTAAACCTACTTGCTTATGGATTCTCTCGATCTCTCTCGCTTTGTATAAGCAGCCCCTTTGTTACAGTTTTCTGAGAGGTGTTCTGTCCTAAATGCTTAATCCAATGCTAGATGCATAATACAAGTCTCCATCCACATGCTTGTCTGACATTTTGGTTTTGGCTTTAAAACATACAAAGAGTTATTAAATAAAGTGCAGGACTGCTTAAAGGCGGAGTCCACGATGTTTGAAAAACGCGTTGGAAAAGGAGACGGGCCGACTACCAAAACACACTTATAGCCAATCAAATCAAATCAAATGCCGGTTTGCGTATGTGTGGGGCGGGTCTATCAACAGAAGGTCCAGATTCTATTGGGGTAGGGGCGTATTTGTTTAGGTGATTTCAAACATCAACATTGTCTTTCAAACATCATGGACTCCGCCTTTAATGTTAAAATAATTATTAAGAGAGATAAAGTTTAAGTTATTAATAGCAACAAGACTCAAACCGATCTTCTTCACGCTGACTGACAGATTTGAAGCGTGTGCACACAGACGCGCGAGCACTCGACCCCGATATATACACAGAAATACAGTTTTAAAAATATCACACATATATAATCTGTTATGTCTTAAGTAAATGTTTAATTAACTGTTGGGTAAAAATATCTGATGTGAAAGATTATATTAGATCTTTACATTACAGTAGACATCTTAAAGCCGTCTGTCTCGATGTCAATCAAACAATAAAAGAAAGAATAAAGTTAAACTTATATATAGATTGTTTTTGACCTTGTGTTATAAATCTGTTAGTTTTACAGTATGGATGTGGTCATTTAGGATTTTTCTCATAATTAACATTGCTGACTCTGTCAACTTCAAACAGGTGTAGTTCTGTCATATTGTGTCAGATTCCAACAAATCATTCATTGTTTTAAAGTTTTTTAATAGAAAAACCCAAAGTATAATTTAAAAAATTGCTGATTTCAACTCAACATGGGTCACAAATGATGCAGCAGCAAACAGAAATGGAGGAAAACTCATATAGAAAAGAATGGCCGCTGTTTCTGATGAAAATGTAAACAGGCTTGTGTAAGTTAAACACTCTGTGCAAAGAAAGAGAAGTAATGGGAACTTGTGTTTTTTATCTTCTTTTCCATGCCAGACAAACAAGTTCTTAAAAAAACATGTTTATATTCTTAATGCTCTATGTTCAGTATAGTTTCACTAATAATAAACATTTATTTTGCATAAAGCATCTATATTTATATACACCTCTTAGAGTATTAAATACTTGATTAGTGTTGAATTAAGGTACATTTAGAACAGATAAAAATGTGCCATTAATCACGCGTTAACTCATGACAATCATGCCATTAATCTAGATTAAATATTTTAATCCATTGACAGCCCTAATATATATTACATATTAGTTATAATATTATAACTTTCTAACTTTATTCATTTAGTAAATCTAAGTGAGAAAAAATACAAATCAATAAATGATTCAATTAAACACTTTTTTGAAAGTAACACACCAAAACATATATGAAAACACACATAAATATTCTTCATTTGCTGTATTGATATGCAACAAAATCAGCTTTTGATCTTAATATAGTGAAGTTTTAAAAAACTATTTTATATAAGGTCAATGACAAAACAAAATCCTTAAACGTTTGGAAATACTGATGTAATGCACATTTTGAGTGAATGTGTTTAAAAGTTTTGTTTATTGAAGATCATTTAAATGCCATCTTTTAGAAATGACAAAACATTTCTATAATTGGGAGATGTGAAAGTTTGCATCTTAAAAAAATAAATATCATTAAAGTATGTGTGATAAATTAGAAGAAACCATTAAAATATTATGAAAAGTAAATGATATTTCTCCAGAGATGAAGCAAGTAAATGATGATAACACATGCATCAGTGTGTCAGTAATGTGTGTTGATTTACAGTTTAAAATAAACACAAACAAACATTTCACACGTTAAGAAGTCTCAGACATCAAAGCACCATAAGAAAGAACCTTTAAAACAACTTTACAGCAAATGCAGAGATTCACACACACCTTGATATGAGATTGTGAGTGATGTTGCTGACATTATTCACAGTGTCATAGAGAATAAATGAGAAGAAGAAAGCTCAGACGCTTTGATCGATTCAAAAGATGAACGACATTTGGCTGTAATTTATTTTGTCAAGAGAAGTCTTTTATTTTCTGCTGTGTGGCAGAGCTGTTAGTATTAATCTTGAGGAAAACTTGCACAGTCAAGTGAATCTTCTCTAATTGTATAAAGATTTATGATTTTACAAAGACAAAACTGCACAATACAATACAAAAGAGTAATGAACATGTTTCTGCTTAGAAAACAAGAATGGGCAGCGTTTTTCTCCTCTCGTGATTAATACACAACCACAAATCTCACCTCGGCTTTGACAAAAAAATTTATTGACGCCGGCGACAATAAACCGCTAACATTTAAGAACAGAAGACAAAACTAAAGACCGCACAACACAAGGTGGTAAACTAACTAACTAACTAACTAACTGACTGCTTTATAAATAACACATCAAGTACCTTTAAACACTTGAAGCGTTGTGTACTAAACTTACACACCTGTGAAATGATACTGCATATAGGGGGTTTATTTTAGGGATGTTTGACTATAAATATAATAGTTTCATATTAATATGTGTTGTGTTTTTTCTGATATATATTTTAAAGATGTGTTTCTTTAAGTTAGCATCAGAGAGAATAGTCATATTTTTCCTGTAAGTTAAGAGACCTTTGAGCTTTGTGTAAGATAAGCAGACATTGGTGAGCGTGAGCTGGTGATGGTCACTTTGAAGCACTCCTTCATGAGGCTTTAAAATCTTTAACAATCTTTTGTTTCGAATCATTGGTTCAGAGTGTGTTCATAAATCATTCATCCTTCTGACTAATAACACTATCATTTTGTCTACTTTTTGTTTCTAGACAGATTTAATGACAAATTTATAATAATAATAAATAATTAAAAAGGGAGTTAGTTTTAATGATTTGTTTGGACTAAATAAAACTAAAAACACAGAATACACTTTAAATTATTTCTTAATTAAGTTCAATATTTTTAACATAAAAAACATATTTTTAGAACAATCTTGTTTTTATTTTGAAAAGTGTAAAATGTTTGGACAGATTTTGTTGCTTTTATAATATTTGTGTTTTGAACGCTTGTAAAAACTGAATCAGTTTTCAAAGCAATTGGTTCAACTGATTTGAAGCTTTGAAAAGCTTTGTTTCTCTTATCACTAGCGGGAGACGATATAAATAGTGTTTATGTAAGTAATCCACTGTGAGGCGAGCGAGTTGAGAACCCAAGTGCAGTTTATTAACATAAAACATAACCAAAACTTAGACTTGATATGAACAAAAACAAAGGCATGGCATGAATCTCACCAAACATACAGATGAACAACGCTTGAGAAAAAAAATGAGAACATGAGGGCAATATATACAAACAAGGAACCAATCAGAACATGACACACCAGGGAATAGGGAAACTATTGGCAATGAATATTTCAAAATAAAAGACCTGAACATAAAACAAGAACTTCAAAATAAAAGACATGAATATGCAAATCAAAACCCTTACAGTTTGCTAAAAAGGGACGCTATATCTATATAGAGACACTCTTTTAATGGTTGGCTGGATATTTTAGGGAGCAGAGAAAAAAATCCGGGGAGGCAATGTCCCCCCAGTCCCCCCGTAGACCCAGCTTTTGATTGTTTTGGTTAATAAATGATTGAAAAACTAAAAGTCTATTTCAAAGTAGATAAACATTAAATAAATTGATTACATCATTACTCTCCAACATGCTCATAATATAATACACATTTACATTCATGATCAATTGAATCAAGAGGTGATCCCTTTATATCCCTAAATATGATTTAGAGTACTGAAGTATGGATACAAATATCACTTTGTGTTGGTAAACTATGCATGATTTACTGTTTTAATGCTGCTGGTTTTTAAATCTCAGTTATTTTCCACCTGTACAGTAATATACACACTTTTAGAAAGGATGTGTTAATTTTTTATACATTTTTGTGCGTTAAGCTTTTAACACATTATGTATCAGTTTGTTTTGATTTTGTGTTAAAATATAACACAAGTTGTGTTAAAAGTAACACAAAATGTGTTGTTTCAATAATAACACAGTGATGGGTGAATTCTGGGACAACGCATTTAGTGTGTTGTCCCACAATCAGCACTAATGTGTTGTTTTTAACACATTCGTTCTAAGAGTGCAGTGAGGAAAATAAGTATTTGAACACCCTGATATTTTGCAACTTCTCCCACTTAGAAATCATGGAGGGGTCTGAAATTGTCATCGTATGTGCATGTCCGCTGTGAGAGACATAATCTAAAAAAAAATACAGAAATCATAATGTATGATTTTTAACTATTCATTTGTATAATACAGTTGCAAAAAAAGTATTTGAACACCTGAGAAAGTCAATGTTAATATTTGGTACAGTAGCCTTTGTTTGAGGTCAAAGGTTTCCTGTAGTTTTTCACCAAGTTTGCACACACTGCAGGAGGGATTTTGGCCCACTCCTGCACACAGATCATTGGCAAACAGGTCATTGGCAAATTTAAGACGGGCCTGGACATGTGCTGGTTTAAGCAGGGGAACCTTTCGTGCCATGCATGATTTCAAACCATGACGTCTTAGTGTATTACCAACAGTAACCTTGTAAACTGTGGTCTCAGCTCTTTTCAGGTCATTGACCAGCTCCTCCCGTGTAGTTCTGGGCTGATTCTCACCTTTCTTAGGATCATTGAGACCCCACGAGGTGAGATCTTGCATGGAGCCCCAGTTCGAGAGAGATTAACAGTCATGTTTAGCTTCTTCCATTTTCTAATGATTGCTCCAACAGTGGACCTTTTTTCACCAAGCTGCTTGGCAATTTCCCCGTAGCCCTTTCCAGCCTTGTGGAGGTGTACAATATTGTCTCTAGTGTCTTTGGACAGCTCTTTGGTCTTGGCCATGTTAGTAAGTTGGATTCTTACTGATTGTATGGGGTGGACAGGTGTCTTTATGCAGCTAACGACCTCATACAGGTGCATCTAATTTAGGATAATAAATGGAGTGGAGGTGGACATTTTAAAGGCAGACTAACAGGTCTTTGAGGGTCAGAATTTTAGCTGATAGACAGGTGTTCAAATACTTATTTGCAGCTGTATCATACATATAAATCATACATTGTGATTTCTGGATTTTTTTTAGATTATGTCTCTCACAGTGGATATGCACCTACGATGAGAATTTCAAACTCCTCCATGATTTCTAAGTGGGAGAAGTTGCAAAATATCAGGGTGTTCAAATACTTATTTTCTTCACTGTATGTGTGTATAATGTGTGCATAGCTGTGAAGAGTCCATCTGATGTCTAGTGCATTTATCTACAGTGATGGTTATTCTGAAATGTTTTTGTTTTGTGTATTTGCCTTTTGTCTAATGGTCCTCTGTACAAATGAAGTTTGTGTTATAATAATCTGATCACATGATTCTTTAGTGATCCATCCATATCATCATGACACTGATGAAGATCTTCAGATTATTGAGATTCAGAGGGAGGTGTGTGTGCGTGCGTGCGTGCGTGCGTGCGTGCGTGCGTGCGTGCGTGTGTGTGTGTGTGTGTGTGTGTGTGTGTGTGCGCGTGTGTGTGTGGTCACAATTTGTGTTTGTTATTCTTCATGAGCTCAGAGTAAATGAATAGAATGACAAAGAGCTTCATTAAATCTCACAATCATTTGATAAATATGTGTTGTTGTATGACTATTAATCAGATGTGTGTTTGTATAATGAACAAATGTGTCTGCATGACAGATGATTGTGTGTGTGTGTGTGTGTGTGTGTGTGTGTGTGTGTGTGTGTGTGTGTGTGTGTGTGTGTGTGTGTGTGTGTGTGTGTCTACACATGTATTTGGGTTTATCGCTGTGTAGTTATTTGTAAATATTGACATTATTTATTCATTTTATAGTCATTTATTATAAATGTCTGTGTCTAACAAGACTGTCCAACTTATTCATGAGGAATTCAACTTTACACTGACTGGGAAGATACACAAGTGTGTGTCTGTGTGTGTCTGTGTGTACCACATTATAACTGCATAAAACTGACACAAATGTTGTAAAGGTCCACTGACAGATGTTTTTTGGTCCCTGTCACTCACTCACTCTCTCTTTCTCTCTCTCTCTCTCAGTTCCTGCAACCATCTACAGGGTTTCTGAGGACATCACTGTGAATGAAGGCAGTAATGTGACGCTGACATGTTTAGCCAATGGGAGGCCGGATCCATCCATCACCTGGAGATTGCTTAACCCATCAGGTGAGAGAGAGCCAATCAGCTTTCAGGACTGTGTGTCTCATGTAGATGAGATCTGGGCCTGTATGTATAAAACATCTCAGAAATGCTCTTAAGAATAGTCTTAAGCTATGACTTAAGTGTCAAAAAATTCTTAATAAGGAGTAGGACCCGTCTGAAAGCAGGAGATGTTTATAAAGAAGCTGAAAGCAACTTTCAGTAAAGACTCATTCTTAAGTGCTGTAAACTGAGGACTACAATGATTTCAACCTAAAATGGCCGCCCTTAACCTCTGAATCAGCCAATAGAAAGCTGGCAATGTTATACAGTCACAGCAGCATGTGACACCATACATTCATGAATCATGAACACATTCAAATTATATTAGTATTTAAATATTTTAATTTGCTTCAAGAAATGTTATTACAAATAAGCATTTATTTTACACGATTTTGCACCATTTTTATTAAGTTTCAACATGTTAATGAAATAGACAAACGTAATACTATTTAAAAAATTAAGATGATTAATCACATTATTTTAACTTCACTCACAAGCTGTTTATAAAGAAAAGACTAAAGTTTGCAAACACTTAGATAAAAAATACTTTGATGATCAAGCCTGAACAAGATGATCAAGTTAAGTTGGATTTCTCCACTTAAACACAATTGTAATTTATGCCATCTTTATCACTTTCTCCTTCAACTTGCTCACTGCTAACATTGCTAACATGATGTTTTGGGTCAGAGTTTTATACTCTATTAATATCACTTTACATGTTATAGTGTCACTGCAATCTTATAGATACTTTACATTTTTATTGTAGATTTTATTTACATTTTATGGGATTTTATTTACCTATCATAAAATGTAAAAGCGGCTCTACTTAAAAACTTACTTCAATTGGTAACACCTAATATTTAATTTTTTTATTTAATTATTTCACTTAAACTGAGAAATTTAAGTTGAAAAAAACATTACATTTTTAGGCATTATCAGTAATTTGATCCAACTTAAATGTATATAAATTTGAATAATATACACTGTAAAAAGTTTAAGTATATACCATTGCTGTCTTGATAATCCCTTAAAAATTATTGGTACTGTGCAAGCACTTGAATAAGTTTTACTAATATACATATTATATTGTGTAATATAATATACATTGTATAAAAATCCTATACTCTTTATATTTCATGTTATATTAATTCATATCTACTGTCTATATACTACTAACATGTATTTATTGTACCTTTTCTGCTCTGCAACAATAATTTTTTTCAAAAGTGCTATAAAAATACATTTGAATTAAAGTGCATGATCTTCACCTCTCTGCTGCCCTCTTGTTACTCTTAACTAGGTTAAGCGACCTCTCCAGCTCTCTTAAATAATTTAGGATCTGAGACCTCATCTTAACACTTAGTAGGCTTTATAAATCAAAGTTATTCTTAAGTCTAGGAATAAGAGTAAAATGACGTCATTCATAGAATTTTAACACACTTAAGACTGAAATTTTACTCTGAGCGGCTTTATACATACAGGCCCTGATATGAACTTCAGTCTGTGTTTTGTCTTTGTTAATAAGAGATTGATCTCACAGCATTTTAATGTTTAATGTATTTCTTTAAGATAAGTTTCTTTTTTCTTTAATAATTAATTTCTCATCTTTATTGTCAGGAAATTCAGCTCAATGTCCAAACTTTTAAAAGGAAACAAAACAAAACAAAAGTTTCTCTTAATCTGTCATTTAAAACCTTTTTTTAAAAGTCACTTTATCAGCTTTGAATGTTTGTCTGGATTTGAAGGTCAATCTGTAAATTGTTGAACATTTGAAGGACTTCAGCTCTTACTGATCTCAGATCTGTGTTTATCAGCACAAATAAGATTGGAGAGCTGTGGTAAATTTCATCTGTTGATTACACAAATCAGTCGAATGAACACAAAATGATTATAAAACACACAAAATGCTGAATATTTTAGTTTGTACAGTATGAAAATCAGTATGACTAAAAATCATTGAGGCAAATTATTTCCCCGTATGCTTTGTGGAAAAGTGATTAGCGCCATTTCAGGGTCTGAGCAGACGTGTGCACTTTTTCTTGTTCGACTGCTGCGTGTTTTTGTAACTAATAGCCATTCTTGCTGCTGGAAAAGTATTGAAACATTGACAGACGCTCTTTTATATGTCAATGACATTAATTAGGCATCATATAAAGAGGAAATCTGAAACTGCTCAGCTGTGCACAAGTTCAAGATCATTACTGATTTACTGATTTCACATCTGAAAGAAAGTGATACGTGCGTTTTCTGTGCATACATTCATTTCATGAATCACACATGAGCGCTTGTGAGAAATGATCTTAAGATCAAATGTAAGATGGTTTCTACGCTGCATTTTATAAATGAGGCCCCCAAGCTGTCAAATGTCTTTAAATAACCACCAGAGTAATGTCTGTGATATAAGAGGAATCATTGACTTAAATTAAATAATGCACATTTCAATTCACCAGCCCACCATTAATTATTCCTTACACACACACACACACACACACACACACACACACACACACACACACACACACATATTAAAGCAATAAGCCCCAAGAAGCAGTGGGCTACTAGTGCATTTTATAACAGCTAAGGGGCGTTGTTAGGCACGACGCGAAGCGGACCCCCTTAGCTGTTATAAAATGCACTGTAACCCCACTGCTTTATAAAATGGTTACTTCATATTTATAATGTTAGCAGGATTTCATAAAATAAAACACAAATAAGTTGTAATTATATCAGTACAAATATTACTCTTCTGCCAAACAAAGTAGTTCCTCAACCAACACAGACGCAGCAAAGACACAATAAAAAAATGATTAAAGCGTGTGGTGTTTATTTTCATAAATCAGTACGCAGCAACAGTGACGCAGTGATACTTATGTAAAGCGGTCTGAACCGTGGGGTTACCGGGGTATTTTATCACGGCTTAGAACGCGTTTCAACCAATCAGAATAAAGAACCAGACCGAGCCATTTTATAAATAAATATAAGTACTTTATTATTAAAATAATCCATAGCTCCAGCCCTAAACACCACTACATCTATGGCGTGCGTGTGTGAGAGAGAGAGATTTTACCTTATGTGTTACAATAGATCTCTCAGTTTTGCTGAATTTTGCCAATTCCTCTGTTTTACATAAATTAATATTCACTAGATAAGCACATTGTGTCACACTGTGGTAAATGATGCTTGTGAATAAAACATGAGCATCAAAATGAGCCCCATGTGTTTACCTTTCTTAGAAACATCTTCACACTTCTGAAGAAAAAGCTGACTTGATCAAAATGTGTGCGCGCGTGTACGTGTGTGTCTGTGTGTGTGTCGGTGTTGTGTCAAACTCAGTTCCCCCTATGTCTCCCTTTAGTGTAGTGCTTTTATAGCGTTTTCATCACGTTACATTTAGAAAGATTAAAGATTTGAATTGGTTATACTAAAAAGGCATAATATCATGTATTTTATAATACAATTTATTAAATATTTCATACATTTGACAGTTTTCTATTAGGGTATTTCTTTTAAAATATAGCCTGTCTTTTTCTTTTTTTTTCCTTTACTGGTTGTTTTAAAAATGTAATGTTTGCATACATAATTAAATAAATAGTATACATATAATATGATTCATACTGTAAAAATAATTGACTTACCATTAAGAACAATACAGATACATTACAGAAATGCACACATATACATCTCAGTAGCCATTAAAACTTTAAATATATAAATAATAAAACCTATAACGTGATAAAAACGCCATAAAAATAGGGGGAACATAGGGGGAACAGGGTGTGAAACACAAATAGTTTTTTGAGGTTAGTTTATTAAAGAAATCTCTGCTGTTCTGTGCTCCCTCTGCTGGAGAATAAACACATTACACCCTCATCACATCATAAACCTTCATGTCTCATTCAAACTCTGAGATAAACTCTTATCATAATGATGATGTAATAAAGATATATGTGTGTGTGTGTGTGTGTGTGTGTGTGTGTGTGTGTGTGTGTGTGTGTGTGTGTGTGTGTGTGTGTGTGTGTGTGTGTGTGTGTGTGTGTGTGTGTGTGTGTGTGTGTGTGTGTGTGTGTGTGTGTCAGCTGAGGCTCTGGACGTTGGTGAATATCTGGAGATTTCTGGAATGGTGCGGTCTCAGGCTGGACGTTATGAATGTAAAGCCAGTAATGATGTTTCCACACCGGACGTCAAATATGTCAATGTGATTGTCAACTGTGAGTACAACATTTACAGTATATGTGTATGATGTATATGATGCTGTATATAAGTGAATATAAAATCTTTTCTTAGATCCACCGTATATAAAGGATGCACGGAGCTCGGAGACTCCCGTCGGACAGTCTGGAATTCTGCACTGTGAGGCGTCGGCTATTCCTCAGCCTGAGTTTGAGTGGTACAGAGACGATCGCAGGTTAGGAAATCTTCACACAAACAAAATCATTATAAACATCTAAGACACAAATGAATAGATGTAGTTGAGTAAATGTGTGGTGTGTTGTTTGTTCATCAGATTGTCCAGTTCTCAGAGTGTTAACATTCAGATCAGTGGATCCCGGACGCTGCTGGTCGTCGCAAACGTTACAGAAGAGGATTATGGGAACTACACGTGTGTCGCTACCAACAGACTGGGCATACACAACGCCAGCCTGTTTCTTTATAGTGAGCAACATACACACTTTACACATGCGTGTGTGTGTGTGTGTGTGTGTGTGTGTGTGTGTGTCTGTGTGTGTGTGTGTGTGTGTGTGTGTGTGTGTGTGTGTGTGTGTGTGTGTGTGTGTGTGTCTGTGTGTGTGTGTAGTTTTTAACATGTAGATCAGGTAAAAGCAGAGTTATGATCACATTGAGGCCGTTTCTTAAACATAAAGCTGCATCCTCTGGAGGTCACATAAGCAGGCTGCATATGTCATCAAGTCTGTTTTATTTCAGTTTACAATTTACAATTAATATATTAAAGATTTCAGTTGTAGTAACAGATTTTTAGAAGCTTGATTCATCGTCCTGTAACATGGAGAAGCAAACAATATTAGGAAAATCTTTTTGAGAATTTAAATTAGCCTTTAGTTTGGACTTACAATAATAAAAAACTATTACTATCAAAGTTACATTTTAAAAAATGTCTATATAAATGAAAGTATTAATGGCAGCTGTTTGTTCAAATTTAAATGAACATTAAACATGAACAATTCTTCATTTTTACAGAATAAAACTATAAAATAACAGCTTCATGCAAAGCATTCTAGGAACCAAAATCTGAAGAAAAAAAAACAGAATTTGGTTCCCAGAATGCTTTGCATGAAGCTGTTATTTTATAGTTTTATTCTGTAAAGATAAAGACTTGTTCATGTTTAATGTTCATTTAATTTGCAGCTATTTTTTACACTGAACTAAAGTTTTATATTAAAATTATTTTTATTTTTTAATTTAGCCAACAAACCAAATTCTTAAAAAAAATTATCTTTCAAACTCTTGTGTATTTTGTAATATTAACAAATAAACTATTGTACATCTTTTCTTTGATTGCATATATATTTTTGTATTGATATTGAACATTATTTTAATTATTCTTTTGGGGAAATCAAAATACAGAAAATAAAAACATGTATTTTTCTTTTATAAAAAAACAACTTCTTTAAAGATCATATTTTCAATCTTATTATTTTATATGGTAAGTTTGACATTCACACATTTACATTTAAAGCAAATGGGCTCGGATTAATCCCAGTACTACCCAATTTAAGGTTCAAATGAAGATTTATTTTGAAACATTGAAAGGACTTTTAAAGGAAAACACCACATATCACAACTACTCTATATTTTTTTTACATGAGTAGTTAGACAAGTCAATATGGTGTCACAAAATAAAATGTGTTGATTTTTTTATGGGCGTGCCGTAACACTCCTGACTCCTCCTCCTCTTGCTCAAACTTCTGTCAAATATTACTGCGCTCGAGGTCAAAGTGCTCTTCTGCCATACAATACAATATAGTTCTCATTTTTACAATGCGTTAAAGTCCTAATTTTGAGAGGATTGTATTGTATACCTTCATTATTCTTTTCCATTTTTGTTGAATTTTGATCTTTTTTCTCTCTTCTTTTCATTAAAGTGTTAAATGTTAATGGCAGAGTTATAACAGCTGTTTGTTCTCAATGTTGTTTACAATCTATGCATAATGGACTAAAAAGTTATGATTCATTAAAAATAATAGTCAACTTAATAATTGTTAATAATTATGTGACCTTCAAAGGATGCAGCCTTCTGTTTGAGTCTACATTTAATATTTCACTGCAGTTCATCTTTTAACCACCAGATGTCAGAATTTACCAACCTACAGAATTTACACTAAAAGATCTTTACAGTATAAGTTATATTTCTTAACTGTAGTAAATGCATTAGCTGAACAATATAGTTTTTCAACATTTATTCATCTTCGTTAATGCCAATACTATTGTTAATGTCAATTCATTGAGCTTTAACTAATGTTAACAAATGCTGAAATTAACCTGAACTGTGAAATTTCATTTTTCATTGTTAAAAATGATGCTTTAACTAATACAACCTTATTATGAAGTTATCAAGATCTTCATACATTTATCATCTCTCTCTCTCTCTTTGTTACAGAACCTGGTACTGGGCGGGACATCAATGGATCTGACTGCATGTGTCAATCATTCTGGCTCCTCCTCCTGTGTGTGTGTTTTGCTGTTTTGAAGTGTTAATGTTCAGCGCAGACACTCGATCAAACGTCTCAGACTGTTTCCGTTCGTCCATCCATGTGTCCATCCTCGCTCACCGTTACCCAGCAGGACGACTGACTCGACTATCAGGACAAATCTGACACGTGTGTTTATGAACTGTAAGTGGGTCAAAGGCTGACTGCAGTGACTCGTGTCTGTCTGGTTTCTGGAGAAGTGCAGTGCACGTATGTAAGTCATTCAGCGCCTCCCTGTCAATAACATCCGTCAATCGTTTAAAAACGCTGAAAATAGATCTTTACGTCATTCTCAAAACAACGGTGTAAAGGATGCAGTTCATCATCTGTCAGTGTTGCTGGAAGGGAAAAGACGTAAACACACGTTCACATCAGTATTACCACACGGTAGATGCCATTAATGGTTTATTTAGTGTTAAATCTTTGGTTGTGAATAAACTGAATGTTTTAACAGTATTAGCTTCACACACGGCTGATACCTCATAATAAATGCATTATTAAGTGCAGAAGCCCACATGACACGGGAATGTGTTGTGTTTATATCTCAGCAAACACTCGTCGTCTTCTCATCTTAGTCACACATGCCTGTGCTTTTATGATAAATATTGTACAATGTCAAAGCTTGAATATTTCAAAGAGGTAAAATAACTAAACAAATTAAAAACCCTCCCTTCACATCACGAACCAATCCCATAACACGGCCCAGACACTGAATGATGAGGTCACTACTCAGTGAGTGATGAGGTCACTACTCAGTGAGTGATGAGGTCACTACTCACTGATTGATGAGGTCACTACTCACTGAGTGATGAGGTCACTACTCAGTGAGTGATGAGGTCACTACTCACTGATTGATGAGGTCACTACTCACTAAATGATGAGGTCACTACTCACTGAATGATGAGGTCACTACTCACTGAATGATGAGGTCACTACTCACTGAGTGATGAGGTCACTACTCACTGATTGATGAGGTCACTACTCACTGAGTGATGAGGTCACTACTCAGTGAGTGATGAGGTCACTACTCACTGAGTGATGAGGTCACTACTCAGTGAGTGATGAGGTCACTACTCACTGATTGATGAGGTCACTACTCACTAAATGATGAGGTCACTACTCACTGAATGATGAGGTCACTACTCACTGAATGATGAGGTCACTACTCACTGAGTGATGAGGTCACTACTCACTGATTGATGAGGTCACTACTCACTGAGTGATGAGGTCACTACTCAGTGAGTGATGAGGTCACTACTCACTGAGTGATGAGGTCACTACTCACTGAGTGATGAGGTCACTACTCACTGAGTGATGAGGTCACTACTCACTGATTGATGAGGTCACTACTCACTAAATGATGAGGTCACTACTCACTGAATGATGAGGTCACTACTCACTGAATGATGAGGTCACTACTCACTGAGTGATGAGGTCACTACTCTCTGAGTGATGAGGTCACTACTCACTGAGTGATGAGGTCACTACTCACTGAGTGATGAGGTCACTACTCACTGAGTGATGAGGTCACTACTCACTGATTGATGAGGTCACTACTCACTAAATGATGAGGTCACTACTCACTGAATGATGAGGTCACTACTCACTGATTGATGAGGTCACTACTCACTAAATGATGAGGTCACTACTCACTAAATGATGAGGTCACTACTCAGTGAGTGATGAGGTCACTACTCACTGAATGATGAGGTCACTACTCACTGAATGATGAGGTCACTACTCACTGAATGATGAGGTCACTACTCACTGAGTGATGAGGTCACTACTCACTGAGTGATGAGGTCACTACTCACTGAGTGATGAGGTCACTACTCACTGATTGATGAGGTCACTACTCACTAAATGATGAGGTCACTACTCACTGATTGATGAGGTCACTACTCACTGATTGATGAGGTCACTACTCACTGATTGATGAGGTCACTACTCAGTGAGTGATGAGGTCACTACTCACTGAGTGATGAGGTCACTACTCACTGAATGATGAGGTCACTACTCACTGAGTGATGAGGTCACTACTCACTGAGTGATGAGGTCACTACTCACTGAATGATGAGGTCACTACTCACTGAGTGATGAGGTCACTACTCTCTGAGTGATGAGGTCACTACTCACTGAGTGATGAGGTCACTACTCACTGAGTGATGAGGTCACTACTCACTGAGTGATGAGGTCACTACTCACTGAGTGATGAGGTCACTACTCACTGAGTGATGAGGTCACTACTCACTGAGTGATGAGGTCACTACTCACTGATTGATGAGGTCACTACTCACTAAATGATGAGGTCACTACTCACTGAATGATGAGGTCACTACTCACTGAATGATGAGGTCACTACTCACTGATTGATGAGGTCACTACTCACTGAATGATGAGGTCACTACTCACTGAGTGATGAGGTCACTACTCTCTGAGTGATGAGGTCACTACTCACTGAGTGATGAGGTCACTACTCACTGAGTGATGAGGTCACTACTCACTGAGTGATGAGGTCACTACTCACTGATTGATGAGGTCACTACTCACTAAATGATGAGGTCACTACTCACTAAATGATGAGGTCACTACTCACTAAATGATGAGGTCACTACTCAGTGAGTGATGAGGTCACTACTCACTGAATGATGAGGTCACTACTCACTGAATGATGAGGTCACTACTCACTGAGTGATGAGGTCACTACTCACTGAGTGATGAGGTCACTACTCACTGAGTGATGAGGTCACTACTCACTGATTGATGAGGTCACTACTCACTGAGTGATGAGGTCACTACTCACTGATTGATGAGGTCACTACTCACTAAATGATGAGGTCACTACTCACTGAATGATGAGGTCACTACTCACTGATTGATGAGGTCACTACTCACTGATTGATGAGGTCACTACTCAGTGAGTGATGAGGTCACTACTCACTGAGTGATGAGGTCACTACTCACTGAATGATGAGGTCACTACTCACTGAGTGATGAGGTCACTACTCACTGAGTGATGAGGTCACTACTCACTGAATGATGAGGTCACTACTCACTGAGTGATGAGGTCACTACTCACTGAGTGATGAGGTCACTACTCTCTGAGTGATGAGGTCACTACTCACTGAGTGATGAGGTCACTACTCACTGATTGATGAGGTCACTACTCACTTAATGATGAGGTCACTACTCACTGAATGATGAGGTCACTACTCACTGATTGATGAGGTCACTACTCACTGATTGATGAGGTCACTACTCAGTGAGTGATGAGGTCACTACTCACTGAGTGATGAGGTCACTACTCACTGAATGATGAGGTCACTACTCACTGAGTGATGAGGTCACTACTCACTGAGTGATGAGGTCACTACTCACTGAATGATGAGGTCACTACTCACTGAACGATGAGGTCACTACTCACTGAGTGATGAGGTCACTACTCATTGAACGATGAGGTCATATTCTGAGTATGGGTTACTGTAAATTGGCAATTGCATCACTTCAGCTGAAATATTAAGCTCAATATTTCATAATCAATCTTGCAGTGGGATATTTATTGAATTGTATAATATGCCTGTAATCTTAACTCCTCTGAATCTGACCAAATAACAACACACAGTTTTCCTCATCTCATAACCGTATTAACTCAAACCTCTGAAAGCCCACAGCAGATCTTCCTCTGTGAAATGACACCAATGAATGATCTCGTTCACTTCTGTTCTCTGTAAATATATCTGGCTTTTATTTTTGTCAAATGCCCTCATGTGTAAATCAAATTAAAACCTAACTTTGGGTTCTTCATAGTGAACATATAGTTAGTTATTTGCTTCCTGTAAAAAAATTTAAAATTAGGAACATAAACTTTTTAATATAAGTAATTTACACGATGTTTAAGAATCTCAGTGGACAGATTTTCATTTGAATGTTCTGCACTATAGAGACTGAGAGTTTCTTTTATCGTGAGCTATAATGAATGATAATTGTACAGAAATGAGACTTACTGCCAAAACAATATAGCCCATCCACACAAACACACACACACATCTTTCTTTTACTTTATTGTTTGGCACACATCAGGTGCGTCTATTTCAACCAATCAGCTTTCAGCGCGTGAGATCGGATGCCTTGATTGGTCTGATGTGTGTTTGCGTCAGGTCAGGATTTAAAGGGCTAATCGTGCGTCTTCTGTAGCGCAGAGAAGCTCAGATCTGCCCTCAACACAAACATTTGGGTTTTATTTCGTCTCTGAGCTGAAGATCTCACTGCAGTGTCTCTCTCTCTGTGGGTTTAATAAAACACTGAAGTGAGAATCACAGAAAACATGTGTTGTGTGTTAAGTGAATGTGTTTTTGTCTATGCTCTGAAACACGCCAGACTTTCATGAAGAAAGTTTTACATCCTCATTAAAAGCAATGAACATTTTCTAATTGTGTTTATTTACTCTAAAGTTATCGCAGAGGATCTTTAAAACGCTTCTGCGCTGTCAAGCACTCAAGACTTGTTTAAAATGGAAATAAAGTCATTTGAATTAATTAATGTATTTGAAAACACATTACTGGAGAGAAAACAATGATTCTGAATTGTGTTAATCATGTAATAACATGCAAATAAAGAAATATAAAGATTGTTAGATCTCCCTTTAAATTGTCGTGACGGTTTTGTTTTTTAGCATGTTTCTGATGTTTGTTAACTTGAGAGAGCTAATAAAAACAAAAACAAGACACATTGAGCTTTGAAATGAGCGCCGGTGCTTGTGTTTTGCACTTGCTAAAAATTAAATGGGCTATTCGGTTTACCATTTCCATTAAGAAATAACAATGGAGTGAGATATGAATATGACATTATGTAATCATTAAGAATGAGATTGAGATGATTTTAGGATGGTTTATTAGGCTACTGTGACAGTCTTGTACAATCTTATCATTCAAGTGTTCTTATTAACATTATATATGATCGAATACTATTCTTAAACATTAACATACTATTTTAATATTTTTTTCATTAGTACACAATTTCACATCTCCTTGATGACCAATAAGACTGCATCTAAAATATCATCAAATAAGTTTTTTATTTCAAACTTTTTTCCAGGATTATGTGTTTGACTCTCTCAGTTTGACTTGCCACACAAACTTTTTTATCCATAAAATTGTACTGTTGCTTTAAGTGACATCACAAAGTGAAAGTGACATCATTTGAGTCTTGTAGACACCAATAACAAAAGCAAAGGCAATTACTTATTTCTTATATTGTTAATTTGTTGCTTTTTCATGTTAGTCAGGGTCTGTTGAGCTCAAACCAAACACGCGGTTAGGCACAATTGATGGGAAACTGTTTTTAAAAACCTTTTTTCAGATTGAATGCATACATGCTAGGTGAGAATCATGACCACATGAGAGATCTGCAGTCATTTTGGGATGAAGTTTATCACCCCGTCACATGTTTTATTGTAATGAGATGTGATGGGGTGGTTCTGCATCCTATTTAAATGTGACAATGTGTGAAAGCAAAATATCATTATTGTCTGTTCATCACTCACTTATTGACTTTTCTCAGCACATCTCTGTGAAATCAGACATATTTTAGCCGAAAGTGCTCACTGTCTGTTTGGTAAAGGAGAGAGGATCAGTAACTCATTTCAATTTAAAGGTACACACATAAAAACTGTGAAGTTTGGACGCTATAATAAATCATCTGCCAGGAAGACTTTAAATTAATATTTCCCATCCTGAAGTTTGTAAAGTTTAAACCAGCAGTTTATATAGAGAAACCATTTGTTTGGAAAGGAAATGTTACATAAATTAATGTTGAATGATCGTCTTGTGTGATCTAATCACATACATTTAATTTTGTTTTTTAAGTGAATTTGTTTTCAGTACAAGGAGACTGTTAAAGGGGCCATGGCACAAGAGTATTTTAAGATGTCAAATAAATCTTTGGTGTCCCCAGAGTACATATGTGAAGTTTTAGCTCAAAATACCATATAAATGATTTATTATAACATGTTAAAATTGCCACTTTGTAGGTGTGTGCAAAAATGTTTTAAGTGTGTCCTTTAAAATGCAAATGAGCTGATGAAATTAAAACACTGATCACAATGATGGTGGTTTGTTTAAACTCAATTGTGCTTTTCTCTGGACTAAATGTCAGTGCTGTGATTGGATAGTGCAGATTAAGGGGTGGTATTATTATAATAAGAGCTCCTTATGACATCATAAGGAGAGCCAAATTTCAACAACCTATTTTTTCACATGCTTGTAGAGAATGGTTTACCAAAACTAAGTTACTGGGTTGATCTTTTTCACATTTTCTAGGTTGATAGAAGCACTGGGGACCCAATCATAGCACTTAAACATGGAAAAATTCAGATTTTCATGCCATGGCCCCTTTAATGTGTTTTTTAAAATAAAAAACGAGAATATTCAAATGAATTAAATTACAGAATTTCTATTGATGTTTTCAAAAAAATTTACATTTTACTATTAGGAAGACAATTTTATTTTAAAAATCTATCATTTTACTACTTCGCAGGATGAAAAAGAAAGGATCTATTGCCATAAAAAATAATATTAATTAGATTAGGATTTTGTGCCTGAGGTGGGAAAACGTTTATTTTTAGGATGAGCACATCATTCAAGTTGTAGGTTATTTTCAAAAGTTTCTCTTTTCACACTGCATTTTAAATAGGAACAATATCAAAACTCTTTTGTTATTTTTTAGGCACGATGCTAATGGTCTAATCAGAATCTATGGATTGTGCTAAACTATGCTAAAAGTGGTAGTGCCAAACCCGGAGATCAGACGAATGGATTCCAAAAAGATAAAACTCAATTGTATAACTCTAGCAGAGCTGGAAAATGAGCATATTTTCAATAAAGTAGAGTCCCTTTAACCTCACGTTATCTTCGTCCTAAACCTAAACGCTTTTAAGCCTTGGTTATCTTCGTCCTAAACACTTTTAACCTTGGGTTATTTTTGTCATAAACCTAAGCACTTAATGTAGAAGTGGGGTTATCGCTGAAATGAATCTAGTGTTATGAAAGTCTGAAACATATAGGGTTAGCACCACAGTGCAGTGTTAAACGTGTGCAGTGTAAAAAAAGGAGGTTTAAAATGACTCAATGCTTAGCAGCAGACAGCCAATCAGAAACTGAAGAGCACGTACCTCAGATGATGTGGTGGCACAAAACAAGCGGTTATTTAAAGCGGAAGTGTGTTATTTTAATTTAGTCAGTGTGAAAACATTAACTCAGGGTTAGGAATGCACAGTGTGAAACGTCAGATTATCCAACTCTTAAACTTGTGTGAACAGTGTGAAACAGATAATAATACAGAATAACCCAGACGTAACTATTTTAGTGTTTAAATCATCTTCTATTGTTGTTCTCGCTTCAATTTAATGAAGAAATCTGAAGCCAATAAATGGACACGTGTTGAAGATAATTGGCACATTTCTTTATTTCCAAAACAGACATAAAACCATTTCCACGATTTTACTCTGTAGATTCAAACCTCACATTGCACTTGAACAGAAAGACTGGCGTTTTTTTCCCCATTACATTTTCTCAGTTGTTTGAACATCAGCTCTGCAATTTCTCCAATTAAACGTTCATATAACAACACCAAGGACATGAAAAGAAGCCACGTGTATTAGTTTGGCAAGTGTGAAGGTTCTCGTCTCTGGAGGAAGATTTCTCATGCAATGAGCCAGAAAACGGCCGACGGATCGTCGTAGGGTTGGCAGCGTTTCACTCCGAAGAGCGAAGCCCGGCTTACATTAGTAAAAGAGCTAAACGTGTTCGTTTGCACAGCTATAGAAAATCACAGCGAGAGACGCTGCGGTCGCTTATGAAGATGAAGGTTTGTGTCCTTTGGTTATGGAGGAATCCGCCTCGCACTCGAAAACTCCCTCCAAACGGCCGAAAATCATCGCCACACCGAAAATAGAGGACAAACATAAAAACAGACTGTTTTCATCAGCTTAAAGAGCAGCCTGTGAATTATTTCATGACTTTACATTTGACCGGTCGTTTAATTCTTGCCCTCGCCGGCGTCTGAAAGCTCCTCTGCTGGTTTGGAGTCTTCAACAGCTTCTGAAAAACAAAATGACATGAAGTGAAGTTTATGTGCACACTTTATTCTGATGCACTTCAGTCAATGACAAACAGCAGAATATTGTGTTGTAGTCCTGATGATGTTACACACTGACCCCTCAGGACACACAATGACACTTCATGACCTTTAATAATCCAGATTGACTCAAAAGATCTAAGAAATATTTCAGTGCTGCTGCATTCTGGGACATTTATAATAGGTTGGCCAGATGTACAAATATATATATTTTTAAATGATTTGATTCACACAATAGTCACAAAGCCTCATTTTTAAAGAGTTTTGTTGTTATTGCTGCTTGTGGTCCTCTGATGGACTTCACTTCTGATTTATTCACTGTCACTGAGTGTCCATTAACTCCAATGAATCTACCAGAAACATCTGCTTGCTTGTAATTGTGGTCAAATCTGAAGGTTAAAAGGTTTGGATAAAATCTATTACACAGAAATTACACAGTGGCTTCCTCCAACATTACATTTGGATTATGTTACAAGTAATGGATGGTGGGTTTGTGTAAGCAGTGGATGAGAGCTCCAAACACTTTCTGTTAACTCTTTCCCCGCCAGAGTTTTAAAAAAGTTGCAAGCCAGCGCCAGCGCTTTTTTATGATTTTCACAAAAGTTTAATGCCTTTAAAAAAAGAAAGATATAATATATCAAATGAAAGAACAGACCCTCTGAGATGAATGCATTTTTGAGCAAGATTTTTTTTAGAGATCAGATTCAGATCAATACACAGAGTTTTTACTGTTTTTGGATCAGTTGATGCTTTAGTGTTTTATTAGTTGGGTAAGAGCGACACCTGGTGGATAATAGTATAAATATAGATTACAGTAAAAACTCATCATTGGCAGGGAGTGAGTTAAGCACTTAAAAAGTGTAACTTGACGCACCTTTTTTGTCTATTTGGTCTGTTTCCTGGTTCTCTGAGGCATCAGGCACGTCGGCTTGTTTGGCTTCCTCTTCTCGGTTCTGTGAATCTTCAGCAGGTTTCTCTGGCGCCTCTCCACACTCCCCTTCTTTAGGCTTCTCCACTTCCTGTGGCTGCTCCTGGACTTCCTCTTTAGTGGGCGTGTCTGAGGGGAGGGGATCAGCAGCAGCAGTGGGCGGAGCTTCCGCAGCAGGTGAGTTGGGCTGCCCGGCCACAGGACTCTTGACCGGTTTGTTCTCTTCTGCGGTTTCGGTGGAATCTTCCGCCGGCTTCTCTTCGGATGGGGAGATTCGCTCCTGCGTCTCTGCGGACTCATCGGGAACGCCGCCGTTTTCTTCCTCTTTCTCGCCGTCTTTCATTTTTTTCCGGGTGATGTGCCCTCGGAAACTGGCCTGGATCTTGGTTGCGGCCTTGTGGGCGTTTTCTTCGGGTTTGGTTCCATCCTGCTTGATCTCCTGGTCGGCTTCTTCGTTCTTCTCAACCTGACAAAAGAAAACCACACTTCAGCCGAACGTTTCTCCTGTCCATATCACACAGTGTTTTATTTCTGTACAGCTACACCAGAGCAAGTCTCACAGTTTGACTCAACACCAAACTCTAGTGTAAGATGCTTTGAGATTACTTGATGTTTAGATTGAGACATGAAGTTGAAGCTGTAATGTATTCAATTGTGTTTATTAGTGTATGTGTTTTAACAAACCTTACTGTTTGAAACAGCTAGTAAAGATGTTTATTAGGCCTCTCCAGGCATGTCTGTTAAATGTATGTTAATGGTCATTCAATGAAAACACGTTTTATACCGACAGGAGCTTTAAAAGAGCTTCAATCGATGCAGCGCTGTAAACAATCAATCATTTAAATGAATGTGGATCAGTGAGCTCTGAGGGATATTTGTCTGAATGATTAAATGCGTCTCAGCGGCGAGGGAGTTTTCTGGACCGAGCGGACGCCGCGTAGTTTCTGATACTCTTTAGTAACCAGAAAACATCAACCATAACCTCAAGACTTCAGTAAAGTACAGTGAGGTTATGTACGTTTGGTGTATGACCGGACACAGATGAAGACAGCACGATCCGGTATCATCAATTCAAATGTACTGTCTTGAATTTTTGCGTACGCACACTCGGCGATCAAATCTGTGCGTACGCACGCTTTATAAATGAGGCCTCAGGAAAACAAATTCTCACCCTTGATTAACAAAGATCCTGGTTAACATGCAGTGCCAAAACTAAATCATCTACAAGAAACCTCCATGTACTCAAGACACAGTAAAGTTTTCTGCTCTGAACCATGAGGTCACTCGATGACGGCCCAACCAATACCAGCATAACATGACGTAAAACCAAAGATGAAAGAATCATGTTTGAAGTAAAAAACGTACCTTGTTTACCACAGTCCAGGAGTGTATTCGTCTTCCAAAGCTCTTTTAATATAAAACTGAAATGTGTCTAATGAAGAACATAAAATAATATAAATTAAAAGTAATCATGCATGACAAATAAATTGTTATAAAACATCGACTGAGACTTAAAGATGAAAACTGAAGTATAAAATCAGGAGTGGAAATGAAATGCAACAGTATATTCTTAACAGAAAAGATTTAGTAAAAACAACAAATGAATGTGTTACACAACATCACACAAGAGAGAGTGAATGAGAGATATAATCTAATAAAGAGATGAATAAACTGATCCTGTATCACCTGTACCTGTATAGACAGTGAAGGTTTGATTCTCACGGTTTATTTGATCTTCTTCAACAGGCTAGCAGTCATTTAATGAACACCACACAAACAATATCATCTATGGACATGAGCAATATCAAATCAATAAACACTTTGTCTCAGATTTATTATTTACCCTGAGCCATCATTTCTCACCATCCTATTTGATTTGACTGCATTAATGGTGTGTGTGTGTGTGTGTGTGTGTGCATGCGTGAGTCATACAACATTACACACTGTGACATCATGATGACATCATACGCTCAGCTCTCAACTAAATCTGATTATTGGAAAATATTTTAATTTTCTTTTGAATAGAAATTTCTTGAAGCTTTATTGAAATTTCTGAGCAGGTTCTATGAGTGGATTATTGTGGACAATCCACATGAATGAATCATAAGATGATAACAGGTTATAATGTTAGATGTTCATTTATCATTGAATCAGATTGATATTAAATGCTCTTGCAGTGGTTTTGTATAAATGCTCCATACAATGGCAAATATGTGTGTAGATCTGAGGGCGTAGCCCATAAACCACTGACATGATTCACAACTGAGCCTGAGGGAAATTCAGTCAGACACACACGCACACACATAGACACGCGCACACACACACAAACACACATGCACACGCACACACACTTATGAGACCTTGACTGGCTGTCAACACAACACATTTTTTAATTTGAGGTAAAATTATTGCCCTATGGTTTGGGGGTTCAAAGGTCAAACAGAAGCCCAGAGATTTTAAAGATGACCGATCAATAACAGCAATCAAAATCCAGATGGGTGGGGTTTAAAATCAACTGGTTGTTCATACACAGACCATAGTTTTAAAATACAATATTTGCATTTATAAGTTCTGCATTTGACAGAAAGCAACATAGTGTATTTAAATGACATGCTAATTAGTATGTGATGATAGTTCAACTATATTCATGTTGTTTGTTAAGCAGACTGATTGATATTGACAATATATAAATTTTTTATTCAACACACAACAGCTGTTAATGAAAGTATGACTACACATAGTCATGCAGTGCAGAGAGCCACACCTTAAAATCTCACACCAGACGCACACACACAACCCACCAGACTCTCTCTCTATTACACAAACACACACACACATCATCAGACACACACACACACACACACACACACACACACACACACACACAATCCTCAGACCGATACGCCGGAAATTCTTCGCGATCACAATTCACCTGCAGTGACGCAGACTCTCATGAATATTCACGCGGCATTAAAACGCACCGACGTCAGAAATACACCTGTTTTACTTTCACATTATTACAATAAAGTTCCAGCTGTGTGTGTGAGCGAGAGAGAGAGAGAGAGAGAGAGAGAGAGAGAGAGAGAGAGAGAGAGAGAGAGGACCACACCCTTCATCCTCTTCTGCTCTGACGCTGACGCTCTTCTGCCTCTCTCTCGTGCGCGCACACGCGTGAATCTCTGTCGGTTCCGTCAGTTTATGTCTCTTTTATTGAATTTTTAACAGCTTGTCTACACACTGCATTAGACGGAACGCGACTGTTATAGACAACGCTGCTGCTCGCGTCGCGTCGCTTCAGTGGCGTGGCAGAACAAAAGAAAAGCGCGAGCACACCTGAGTTAAAGATGCTTATCAGACCGAACATGCGCGCACACTCGTTACTAAAGCTCACCTGTGTGAAAAGAAAAAAACACTTTCACACCCGTAAACACATTAACATCGGTCATTTCTTACTGAATCCGGTTTACCGGCTCCGGTGACGCGAGATTCTTCAGAGGAGACGCGTGAGGTGCGGCTCAATTTTTCCCGCCGAGCTAAAAACATGTGTTTAATGCACGTGTAAAGGCAAAATCTATCGTTTGCATAGAAATCAAAATTTTTTTAAGACAGAAAGCGGCGCGAGTCGTTCAGACACAGAGACAGACACGCCCTAAGACACGAGCGCGTGAAGCCTTCATTACATCCCACGAGAAATCATCCCGATTCCTCAGAGACATTGAATAAATATCTGTGTTTATCTCCTGAGAGACACCACACCCCAAAACTCACACACCTCAGCTTCATGACTACACATCAAACCTGACACACACACACACACACAGACACACACTGCTGTGATTAAATAGAGATTTCCAGTGTGTGAACTGGGACTGTTTCCAGTAATCCCATTATGAAGGCGTGTCAGATCCTCAGAAGAAGATTCAGTGTGAACAAAAGAAAGATGAATTACACCACAACATTAAACATCACAAATCACACACAGGTTAGTGAATAATCCAGATATTTACCGGCTTAGTTCTTCTAATACAGCACAGCATAGTTGAATCCTTTCAGTGTCTTGCTCCGTTTCTTCCTTCTTCTTCTTCTTCTTCTTCTTCTCTTCTCTCTCTCTCTCTCTTCTTTCTCTCTCTCTCTCTCTCTCTCGCTCTTACCGGCTGTATCAACAGCTGACGCTTCGGATGCTAAAACTCATCACAGTTCAGCTTCAGTCACACTCTGTCTGTCTCCCTGCACCTCCACTGCCAACAATGAGAATAATCCCACCCTATAAACCCCCCCTCTCCTGCAAATGAACCCGTTGAGCCCACCCCCAGCACACACACACACGTGGCCCCGCCCTGATCACACTTGCTATGAATGATGGAATAGCACCAATCGGTCCACTGAGGTTCTTCAGTCTATGCGGTGGTTCTGCTCAATGTCTCTAACAGAACTTCTGCATGTATTCATCAATCCACACTCACTGACTGACTGACTGACTGACTGATGTGTGAAGAGAGATTTAAGACTCTGTAAATTATTAGACTGCCGTTCACATGGTAACAGTGTTGAATCAATGCCCATGTGACCGCCTCAGGGTGTGGATATTGCTTCTTGACGGCTCCTTCTCTCCATCTGTCTGTCTGTCTGTCTGTCTATGACAACCACCCCACCGTCACTGGGGATTCCTCTTTCTGACCCAAAGCAACAGCACCAGAACATCTTCATCATCTTCATCACATGTGCTCATAAAGGTCAAAGCACCCTCATGTTCACACACTCATCATCAGTCGTATATATGGAAGGAATAACTGACGAAGGGCCGTTAAATTTTTTGTTGAATTATTTGAAAATAATGCACACCCATTGTGCCATTACCCTGCAGGTGTTGATTATTTTCTAATAATTTAACAAATAATTCAAATGATTATTCCTCATATACCACAAACATTGTTTGGTGGTTAATTTATATTATACCACGGGTCTGTTGAATGCTGCATTCTGATTGGCTGAGAAATGTTCTATGGGTGTTGATTATTTTTCTGTAAACCGCACACCTTACTTTTCAAATGTCTTAAAAATAGGCACCAGAGCAATGTTTGTGGTAACCGTGGTATAAGCGGAATAATTGACTCCGGTCCTTTGAATTATTTGAAAATAATGCACACCTGCGGTGTAACGGCACTCCGCTTCGCGTCGTGCCGCATTACCACCTTGGTGTGCATTATTTTCTTATAATTCAATGGCCCGTCGTCAATTATTCCTTACTTATACCACAGGTATGTTGAATGCTGTATTCTGATTGGCTTAGAAATGTTCCGTGGGTATGCATTCATTTCTGATAACCGCACACCTAACTTGTCAAATGTCTTAAAAATAGGCACCAGAGCAATGTTTGTGGTAACCGTGGTATAAGAGGAATAATTGACACCTGCGGTGTAACCTTGGTGTGCATTATTTTCTTATAATTCAATGGCCCGTCGTCAATTATTCCTTACATATATAATTGACTCTGATCCCTTTCAAGTAAAATAATGCACACCTGCTTGGTGTTGTGCCGCATTACCACATTGGTGTGCATTATTTTCTAATAATTCAATGCCTGTCCTCAATTATTCCTTATATACAGCACATCAACAAAGAAAGAAGTGTTTGGCTCTCGTCCAGTCATGAGATCAGCTCAAAGTCTTGTCGAATACATTTGTACTGAACTCAAGGTTCCCACTCCAAGTCAAATTCACTGACTTTCATTGAGTAAAAAGCTGAATTTTCATGACCGGGAGACTGTGAGGCTGGATAATGTAGAAATGAATTAACAGTGTCAATAAACAGCTGTTTAAATTATAGTCAGCAGAGGCTTGGACAGAAATGGTATTCCTAATGTCACAAGTTAACAAGCGGTAACATTTTGATAAATGGAAACTTTAAAGCAACAAACAAAAATCCATGATATTCCATGACTTTATATAATAAAAATATAAAATTTCCTAACTTTCAATGTCTGGAAAAGCTTTTTAAAATTAAATGATATTCCAGAAATTCCATGACCTGTGGGAACCCTGTAAACTAATTAAAGTCCATCGACCTGTTCGACTCAATCAGGGCTTCACTCGCGTGTTCAGGGTTCCCACACCTTAGTTAACTTTAAATTCAAGGACTTTCCTGGTCCAATACCCTCAAATTCAAGGACTAAATGTGGGGACACATTTCAAGTGAGATCAAGGTTACATTGTGTTATCTTTTAAGATACATTGTTACAGTTTCCTTTTGAGGGAACTCGCGCTGCGTCACTGCGGTGACACTTTGGGGACGCCTCCAGAGGTAAGTGCGTCTGAATGTGTATATCAAATTCAACCAATGGTGTAACGACAAAGACAGGGTGACGCGGGATTCAGGAAGTATATCACTATCTGAAATATTGCCAAAGACGGTGTTACAGGGACGCAGTAAGTATGACAAGAGAGACGCAGCGTCTCGTTCTCTTCTCAGGGAACAACAGTTACATACGTAACCCGAGACGTTTTCATGTGTCAAACACAACTATGTAAAAAAAACAACATTTTGATATGAATCAACATTCACATACAGAAGATATAAGCATTTTCCTCTACATCTATTCATGTACAACTACAGGCATTATGGGGCGGTTTCCCGGACAGGGTTCAGACTAATCCAGGACTAAGCTTTAGTTACAGACAGTTTTTACAAACATACCTTACAAAGAAAACAATACTGATGTACATCTTGAGACAAAACAGTGTCACTGATATATGTTAAGATCAGGAGAAGGTGTTTTGAAATGAAGGCAGCTCTATATGGATTTGAGTCTGGGACTAAGATAAGCCCTGTCTGGGAAACCACCCACAAAACAAATCAAATATAAGATCATATCTGAGCAAAAACACGAGAAAGTAAAACACAGTAACAGAAAAAAATCATGCATTGATGAATAATGTGTAAAATCTGGATATGGCGTCATCAGGTGTGATCTTAAAGGCACACCAGGCAAGTCTGAGTATTATTTCTCTACTAGCTCCCCCTAGTGTCTGGGAGTAAATGCTTTCTATATCTGAGACTTTACGAGACTGAAGGACACCGGGTTGGATACAGCGAACTTGCAAGTGGGGTATTCTTCCTACAGACGGTAGGGGCGGGCGAGAGAGTCTTCATTCGTCATGTAATGAGTCATTTAACCATATACCGACTTACGAAGATGATTTATTAACATAAAAATGCTGCCTTGTGTCCCTTTAAGAGAAGTACACAGTTTAGAAACCCTTAAAAAGACTCACATCACATCACATCATCTGGGTTAAACTCTCTCTCAATCAACAATTCTTCTAATGGATAATAATGTGATTTCTGAATGACCCCCATCCTCATTGTTAACACACATTGAGTTGACAAAATACACTGTAGACATATCTGCTTAAGATTATTTTCAGTAGCTAAAATGGCTAAATAAGTATTAAATTGAATATAAAAGTTGAAAGGATGGAAAATAAATCGCACATCTGACCACATTTTCTCTCTTATCTCAGTGTTTTCTCATGAATATTCATCAGTAGATGTTGTTGAGGATCAATTATTAACATCCTTTATTTCAACTGTAACCTTCATGAGAAAGTGTGGGATAGGATTTAAGTGTGCTTAGTTTTACTTTCACGTAACCAGGTGCTGTGTCTGATCATGACGGGTGGAGCTCCTGATAACGTCTGCATTCTGCTGATTCAAATTCCTAACTTGTAAGTGAATGTGTGCGTGTCGATACCTTCAGCCTGTTCAGACACACTGAAAGGACCGCATCTCCACCCCCGATCAGGACGGCAACCGTTGCCAAGGCAACCACACTGAAACGCCATCCATTCCTCTCTGACTGTGTGTGTGTGTGTTCACGAGACCCCACGGACACTGCTCAAACCCTCAATATCAATACTGATGCTCCGTCTCCATGGCAACAGGTCAGAGCGGATGACTAACACACACACACACACACACACACACACACACACACACACACACACACACACACAGTCGTGTGTCTCAAACTAGCCTGTAAGATATTAACCCCAACATCAAAAACCTCCACAGAATAATATTAAATTGATTTAAGATGCAGGGAGATACAAATAAAATGACACACACACACACACACACACACACACACACACACACACACACACACACACACACACACACACACACACACACACACACACACACACACACACACACACACACACACAATGTGTTCAGTAAAGCTGCTTTAAAGCAATGCACACATGAACATAAATGCATTTGAATAAAGTCATAACCCCAGATGTTTAATCTCAACAAATGGATTTCATCAGATTTCATCATTTCCTACAATAAATGTTCAGTAAAGAAACAGCAGATACAAGCAAGAGAGCATTTAAGATGATTAAAGAAACAGTGTAAAGTGTTTAATTCAAATGTTTTATTTATTTGGGTTAGTAATTAACATAAAAATATATTTGTAAATTTCAGCAAAACAACAAAACCTGGCCATTCATTTTTCAGCACAAGAATACATTCATTATTTTTTCAATGGTTATGAGAAATAATTCATGACTTCCTAAAAAAAACATCTGCGAGTTTAAACAAACACTTCAGACACCAGAATGAGTTACGGTGTATCTTAGTATATCTGCACACTTACAGGAAGAAAAGACATGTTTACATGTATTCATAACACACACACACACACACATACACACATACAGGTGTTTATTTAACACTGCGACTCTGCGATTGTGTGTTCGTAATGTTTCTCATGTAATATATAGTCAGGCACATCATCAATATCCTGAAAGAAAACACAAAGACAGATAAAGATCTTTATACAACAGATACCAGACTAAACTCTCAAATATCTCGGTTTATTTCTTCATCCACTCGGGCATTTACAAAAACTTTAACTCGCTCATGTGGAGTTCACAAAACAACTTAAAGTACAAAATCTAGATCACACAAAACGGACAAACTTTCACTGTTTATCTGAAATCAATCACAAATATCAGACATATAAACTCATAACAACCCACTTCAGACTGATCGAAACTAAACTCATGTTGGCATAAAGGTGTCCTGCAGTGCATCATGTGTTTGTTTATGAACACGGGCCGGTTCTGAGATCTGAACTATTTGTTTGTGAAGTAAGATTAAAAGTTTACCTTTAGATAACAGCAGCACATCGTCTTCTCTGGCTGGTTGTAAAAATACTCCTCACTGTAAAGACGGACACAATCATCATTACTGGGTTTTGTTGGTTTGGCGCTAAAGGACAGACGCTGAAATGTTCTTACCCAGTGACCTCGATGGGCGAGCGTTTGACCACAGGGGGATTTTCCTCTGATAAAGCCCAGCACGGACAGAGGATTCGGCCCAGCAGCACCAGCGTTATGAGACCTGACGGAAGCAGAATAAACGCCAACAGAACCGCCACATCTGTAAACGCCACAGACAATCCTGACAGAGAAGAGACATTTAATAATAACAATTAGGAGTAAAGTACGTCTGTGAGATTCATCAGATAAATGATGGTCTGTAATGAGTCTCACTCTTTGGTGTAACGGTGAGGAAGATCTGAGCGGGTCGGCCGTGAGCGTCCGGTGGGTTTCGGACGGAGCAGGAGTAAGTGCCGTTATCAGTAAGTGATGCGTTCAGAAGCTGAATCGATGCGTCACCTTGTGACGGATTGCCCATCCACTTCACACGACCCCTAAAATAATCATCCTCCGGCGGGTACGCTTCAGATAAGAAGTGAAAAAACTAAACAGAGATAGAGATAGACAGACATATGATGACGCTCTCAATAAATGTTTCATATTATTTGATCATTAGATGAATCATGTAGTTCCTAACATCACCAGCAGGAGGAGGATGAATATAATTAAGATTTGACTTTCATGACATTTGAAACAGGATTTTATCCATGAGCACTAAGTGATTAAAAGCATCAATGTCTTCATGACATCATTTTAAATGCAGAATAATCCATTATCTTATAATGAAAGGGAATGATCTTCCTATTGCAATCCAGTCAGCCACATGAACTCTTGCAACATTCAAATAACAATTAAAAACTCAAAAATACATGACATAGATATTATAATGGGGTCTCAGTGATGCTTTAGTCATTTTGAAGCACTGAAAAAAACTCGAGTTAAAAGAATAGGTCAACATAATGACTAAGACAGCTTCATATAAACATTTACTTTACAAACTACATAATAAGACCAAAGTAGGGGTCCCTGAGGATATTCTGGTTTGGGAAGACTTTTGGTCTACTGGCAACATTTTGGTCAAAGTAAAATGAACATTAAACATTTACAAGTCTTTGTCTTTACAGAGTAAAACTAAAAAACAGCATCAAGCAAAACATTCTGGGAAACAAAATCTGAAGCAAAAAAACAAAAAAAGGTTGATGATGATTTCTGGTTCCCAGAATGCTTTGCATGAGGCTGTTATTGTATAGTTTTATTCTGTAAAGAAAAAGACTTGTTAATATTTAAAATGTATTTAACTTTGAACAAACTCTTGCCAGTAAATAACATAAATGTAAATCTACGGTAAATTACCGGCAACACAGGTGCAATAACATGTAATTTCTACAGAAATTTTTTACAGTGTGTCTAGCTCTGTTTATCTCAGCTACTGTTCATTTTCTGCCCTAACATGTAGCATTTGTATAAAGTCATTGTCATATACCGGACGAAACAATAAAACTAGACATAGATATTGGCTGCATTTCTTTTATCTTTATTTAAATATTAATCTTTATCTCTCTTTCTCTTTCATCAGATATAGTGTTGGAATAGTTCTAACTTGTAAAGCACTTCTTATATTATTGACTTCCTCTGATAAATCACTTCTAATCTTTGTAAGTCACTTTAGATAAAAGCATCGGCTAAATGCCTAAATGTAAATGTTACAAATACAAATCTTTTTTGTTAGAATAAAATCATAAATAAACGTATTGTCCTCATTAAGATACATTTAGACGAATATAAAATAACAAAAACATGACTGATGTAAGCAATGAATAAAGACCACACCCCTGATAGGGTGCGTGAATAAAATCACAGAAGGGTGTGGCCTTAATCATGACTAACACTTTTATAATTTACACAAACACACACACACACGCTTTATTGTTTTACACATGCATTGTATCTATTTATGGTCCATTTAGAAATGTATTAATTTATTAATGGCACTGAAACTGAATTTAAAATCCCTGAACACACAAAACATCTTTAAGATCATCATGTGACGGACAGCAAGAGTTGCTGATGTACAGGATTGGTCAGGAATGAAACTGTCAACCCCATCACTGTTCTCAAGACATTTTGGCAATGTTAAATGTTAAAAACTGCCCAGAAATCAGCTTAATAAAGTGACTCTGATGAATGTGTTTTACAGAACATCTCAATACATTGACGTGTGTGTGTTCATCTTTACACTGCTGAATAATTCAGACACACAAACACTGGATTATAAACTGAGCTCTGATGGACTTCTGTGGTTTACACCAACATCCTGCTGTTAGTACAACCTAATGATTAACTGTGTGTGCGTGTGTGTGTGTGTGTGTGTGTGTGTGTGTGTGTGTGTGTGTGTGTGTGTGTGTGTGTGTGTGTGTGTGTGTGTGTGTGTGTGTGTGTAGATGACAGAAGATCAGACTCACCAGTACAGCAGGTCCTCCGCTCTCAGGTTTAAAGGTCCAGTCGACAGACATGAGGTTGGTGACCGTGCTGGAGGAGGTGAAGGAGCAGGACAGCGTCACCGTCGCTCCTCGAACAGCACTGATCTTTGCAGGAGCGTTTACTGTGATGCAACACACATCACTCAGCAGAACTGACGCACAAACAAACACACAAACATCTCTTAAAGCAACAGTTCACTCAGATTTGTGTCATTTATTCATCAGAACTCAAGTTATGAGCGTTGATCGTGAGCTCTTAGACTGAAACTGAAGTCAATGAAAACTGCTGATCTGAGACAATGTTTTAAAGGAAAACACCACAGTTTTTCAATATTTTACTGTGTTCTTACATCAACTTAGATAAATGAATGCATACCTCTCTTTTATCAATGCATGCACTTAATCTTTGTACAGTGCGTCATGAATGTGTTAGCATTTAGCCTAGCCACATTCATTCCTTAGGATCCAAACAGGGATGAATTTAGAAGCCAGATGCGTCATGCCCATTCAAACTGGGGGGGGGGGGGGGCACGTGCCCCCTCGGTGTTTTGAGCCAAATGGATTTGCATGCAACCTCAAGATCGAAGAAGCGTCCATGAATCTGTTATTTTCTTTTAATCTGTTTAATATGCACAATATTATGCACAACATTTTTGCCGTTTTTTGATAGTTATCATGCTACATTACTTTATTCTGGCGGAAGGTGCTGCAGTCAGCGCAGACGTCAGCGTCTGAGCGTGCTTACAAGCTTTGCTGTTGCTGCTGCATTTGGCTATCTGAGGAATTAAACGTGTAAAACCTCACAACATTTCCAAACTCCAGTACGGTAATGTGCAGTTAACCTCCTCGGTATGGTTTAAAATGTGACCGTCTCGACGTTATATTAGCAGATTTCTAGATTCATCTTGGTACAACGCCAAAGTTCACGGGGGCGCAGAATCACACACGCTCACATATGAGGTAAAATTTAATGCTTAAAGCCGTTCCTCTAATAATTTTATCTAAACATATATTTTTTTAATCATTATTAAACATAAAAATAAATCACGTAGCTATAGCTTATGTCATTTTCGTGGTTTAGGCATGGATTTAAAATGACATTAATTTCATAGAATAATGCAGTTGTTGTGCAAAATGCATTAATGACACAATTAAACACAATTGACACTTTTATTTTGGAGGTTTTTGCATAAAGGCAGGGGCGCTCAGACTGTTTGAAATGTAGGTGCCATGGAAAAGACTGAAAGCTCTATAATATACTTTGTTTCTATGTGTCCCTTAACAAAAAATTGGTGCATGACGCCCCTTTTAGAAGCAAACAAACACTTCCTTGTTTTCCATTTTTACAGACTGTTACACGAGTAAGTATGGTGGCACAAAATAAATCGTGGCAATTTTTTTAAGCGGATAAAAATGAGAACTATATGGTGTATGGTGGAAGAGCCGAGGTCGAAGTGCCACAAACTAAGTGCTCTTCCGCCATACAATATATTATTCGGGCTGCCACTAATAAAAAATGTTTTATATTGACTAATCTATCGACTAATTTATCGATTAATCGATTATTCTAATGACTAACTTACCACCAAAAATTAAGAAACATTCAATCCAAAATTCCTAAATCCTGAGTTTTTTAAACGTAGCATACTCTTTTTATATTGTATATAAATACTATTTATTAACTGTATATATCTGTGTGTATTTATAATCAGGGCTGCTGCTAGTCAAATGGGTGCCCTAAGTGGACTTTTACAGTGGTGCCCCCTTTAGTTAAAAAAACAACAACAAAATCACACACAACTATAGTATGAGTGATAATAAAACTTTATTAAAATGCTTTTGTTATAAATTATAATTGTATAACACAAACTACAACCATACAAATATGCAATTATATATTGTAGTTTATATTTCTGAATCTGTACTTGCGTAGCTAATGGACTTTAGCTTAATCTAATGTGACAAAGCTAATCTTAAATGTCAGTATAAATCCAAGCAATTTTGGAGAGTTAAAGGTATTGAAGGTCTTTAAGAAGAACAGCAGATTTTAACAGATAAGTTCTTCTCAAAAGAGTTATGGTAGCTTTGCATGCATTGAGCTTTATTATATTATTATTATTATTATTGAGCTGGTACTGCTGTGATATGCCAATGAAACCTTACAGAGTTCACAAACCATCCTTCTTTTTATTACCAGCTACTCTGAAGTACTCCCATACTTTATACCAGGGTTCCCCAAATCTACCCTGGAGGGCAGGAGCACTACAGAGTTTAGCTCCAACCCTAATCAAACTTACCCACCTGTGACTGTCTAGTGATCATGAAGACCTTGACTAGCTTATTCAGATGTGTTTGAGCTAGTTTAGTTGGAGCTAAACTCTGCAGTGCTCCGGCCCTCCAGGGTAAGATTTGGGGAACCCTGCTTTAGACCCCTCGGCCTTTGATATCTGTTCCTAACTAACTCGTTTGACTTTACACTCGACCCCGCTTTATTCTCTGGAAACTGTTGCTTACTGAGCCCACTGGTGGAGACAGCGATAGACGGTTTGCGCCTCCTAGTGGTGTGGAGGAAACGGTTGTTATTTTAGCGTGATAACAACATTTTAAGGTTAAATAATGAAATCGACTATAAATATTAATGTTGACTAATCATCAGCGTTGACGCAGTCGATTGTGTCGACCAATTGCGACAGCTCTACAATATAGTTTTCTTTTTTATCTGCTTAAAAAAATTGTTTTATTTTGTGCCACCATACTTACTCTTGTAGCTACTCATGTAACAGTCAACATGGACGTGTTTGGTGGCTTCCCTGAATTAATTAGATCTCTACTGTATTTTGTTTTATATTGTTTTATACATCACTATTACAGCACTGTAAGACTGCTTACTCATATATTTTAAGATCTGTCCGTGCAAATTGTTTTAAGTGTCATTGTTTAGTCTCAAGATGCACATTAGTAAGTTTATTTTTTGTAATGTATGTTTGTAAAAACTACTTTAATGCATTTATATTATCAAGGTCTGATGCTGGCTTAATCTAAACCTTAGCCCATAAAATATTCATTTATTCCATATTGTAATAGTCATTGTTTATATTTTTGGATGTTTATGGAAATGCACATGGCACCTCTGAGCAGTAGGTGAGATGCATCTAATGTTGAATCATGATTAAGGGATAATAAAAGTCATTTATTTCTGATAACTCTTTCGGTATATTAATGATTAAACTTATCATATATCATGATTATATCATTAATGTTTTATTCATGTCTATTTGTACATTCACTGCAGAAAAGAAAACCAATGATGACTGAAGATCCAGTAAAAACACACTCACACCTTCACTTTATCCGGTGATGTCACTTCTGAGATTATGACATCATACCTCCACTTAATACATCATCTCATGTGTGTGATGTAATGTAGAAAAAATATAACAGAGCCTTTTATCTAAAGCAGATTCAGCCCTCCAGTTAGCATGTCAAAGATGAACCACTACACACACGCACGCGCACACAGGGCACTTGAGGTTAGAGACGCGGTCTGACAGTAGGGAACTAAATAGTTATTCAGCCGATATATGATCGCAATCCACGATAATACAGACAACGATATAACACTTAATTAAATGACGTCAATATAATGACATCTAACCGCTGTTATAACTTAATTCACTACGGTATAAACTCGCAGATATATTTATAAAGCAGATGATCGACACGATTTATACACAATCAAAACAAAGTTTGCCCATTTAAAAATACCATTTAGAGGTTTTCAAAAACAATAAGTCGCATTTATTAACCAACTATGACGTTTGTGTGGACATTTGACTGAAAGTAAAACTTACCGAAAGAAAAGAAAACACACGATAAAAATCCTTCAAACACGTTTCTTCGTAAATCCATCATCCACTAAAACTCATTTATGATCCGATATGAGTGAGTATAAGCCGATATCTGTCAGAAATTTCTGCTGTTTACGTCGAGAGTCTGTTTTTGTCCTCCATGTTGGATCATTTGATACCTGCCGAACAGGTGAAACAGGAAGTCCAAATTAATCAACATTAAACTCTCTAAGAAATCATTAAAGTTTCTTAAATAACTCAATTAATTTAATTTATTAGTTCGTTCAAAATTGTATCATACATCAGATTCAGTTATAATGTGTGTTTTCATTTGGTTGGTTTTATTTGAGCTTATTGACCCAAATGAAAATATATATTTATATGTATATATTTATATTATATATTTTTATGTATCCGTCTTTGTATTTAGTGCTTTTGAGATCCAGGTTTCAGTGGTTTTAGTTTATTCTGTGGTCAAGTTCACACATTATTGGATTCCTCAATCTGAAGGCTGCAGCCTCTGGAGGGCGCATTTGCAGGCTGCATATGTCATCTAAACAATTACAAAGTTGACTATTATTCTTAGTAAATCGTAAATTGTTGTAATATGTTGATGACTTGCGAATGGAATGGTCAGTTGAGTTAACTTAAATAAACCAGTCTTGATGACGTTTGTAGCGTGCATATGCGACCTCTGCAGGTTGCAGCCTTCATTGAGAAAAAGCCAAGGTTACGCAGCGCAGACCGATCGGTGTATGACGTCAGGGTAACGCGAGAGTTTGCTTAAACTTTTTTTACAGTCATGGCTCAAACTAACGCCAAACCTCAATTATATTAACATTATATTAATAAAGGTGATTGAAAAAACACTGATTAATAGCCAGACTTATGTCGACAAAAAAGTAATGACGGTGTTATTATAGAGATCATGTTTAATCGCTCAGAATAAATAAATAAATAAAGCTCGTATGTTAAAAAGCTTTTGTGTGTTGCGCTGTCCTGTTTGGCCGCTAGACGCCGCTACAACCCTTTCGTTATTTTAGTTAGTAAAACACTTCAGTATTAAACTAAGTAAACGCTTTTCCTTCACAAAGTAAAGGTAAACATTTATTCCTTGTCGCGTTCGCTTTTATTGTTACTAATGGTTTACCTGATTGATGTGCTGAGTGAATCAGATCTGATGAAGACCGAGTCACATACACGTTCAGTTTAAAGTCAGACATGTTTAGTGCAAGATTATCATTTTAAATATTTTAATGTTAGTGTACAGCACATCAAATGTTTTCAGATAACTTTATAAAAATAAACATTGATATCAAAATATGAAAATGAAAATAGGAAATATGACAACTTCATATATTGAGTAAAATGCGATGTCTTGCTCCGTAAAATGAATTCAATAATTTAATGAAATACATAAATCAAGTGAAAGGTAAATACAAATTTCTATAGATTGCATTTGCTTTTTATTGTTATAATTATTATTACTATTATTGTTATTGTTGTTATTATTATTATTATTATTATTATCATCTAATATTTTTAAAAATAGCTATAAAATATGTATGTATAAATTACATTATTACTGTCAGCTGTTTGCCAGTAACTTACTGTAGATTTAAATGTATTTTATTTACTGGAAACAGTTTGTTCAATGTGAAAAAAACATTAACAAGTCTTTATATTTACAGATAAAAAATAAATAAAATAACAGCCTCATGCGAAGCATTCTGGGAACCAAAAATCTGAAGGATAAAACAGAAAAAAGTTTGATGAGGAGTTAGGGTTCCCAGAATGTTTTGCATGATGCTGTTATTTTATAGTTTTATTCTGTAAAGATAAAGACTTGTTCATGTTTAATGTTTATTTAACTTTGAACAAACTGTTGACAATAAATAAAATACATTTAAATCTACAGTAAGTTACTGGAAAACAGCTGCATAACTACAGCAACATTTTTACAGTGATTGCCAATTTGTTTATGGGTAATTAATGGAAAAAATAGTAATAATAATAAAATTACAATAATTGTATAGTTCAATTTAACATATTTATCTAATTCAGAATGGTTTAAACTGATCAGGTGTCTAACAGAAGCAGAAATCATTCAGGTAAATACTCAGAAATGAGAAGATGATAATCAAGCAACCATAAAAATAAACTTGTAAAGTTTGTCAACTGCATTAAACAGAGTGAGTTTGTCCTGAACATAAAAACTGCAGATGAACCACACAAAACAACTCAGGGCCTGACACAAACACGAGAGAGAGAAAGAGAAAGAGAGAGAGAGAGAGTGTGTGTGTGTGTGTGCATTTGAAGCACTCTTCCTGTATCAGAAGTAAGACGGTCGGAGAAATTTGAGGATCTTTTTGTATTTAAATATCTATAATCACATTAATAAGTTCTGGGATTGATCTGAAACGATGATGTTCATGAACTTTATGTTACTGCTCTTAACAGCAGCTGTGCATGAAGTTCAGAGTCACGGTAAGAATCATTTTACAATATTAAAGTTTTATAATGAAAAAGTTATTTGATGAAAAAAATCTACAGACGATTTATAATTCAAACTTTTTGTAATTTGGTTTGTTTTCTTTACAGTTGCGTTTACAGACAAGTCAGCCACTTTGTATTGTCCTGAAACAGAAGGTGATGCGACATGGACAGGCGATAAAATAGTCCCCCCAAAAACAGCTTCTGAATTAACGGTTGAAGCTACAGATGGAGAAGTCAAAGGAACCTGGGCCTGTGACGCTAATGGAAAAAAACATCAATTCTATATTAAGTCAAAGGGTGAGAACACAACACACACAGTGTGTAAAAACACCAAAAATATGTACAATGATGTTTCACAAATCTCTCTGTTTCTCTTAGTGTGTGAGAACTGCTATGAGCTGACCGGCGGGCTGGCGTCTGGTGTTATTATTGGGGATTTACTGTTTACCGGAGGAGTCATACTTTTAGTTTACTTGTGTACCCAGAGAAAGCAAAGAGGTACAACACACACACACACACACGCACACACACGCACACACACACACACACACACACACACACACACACACACACACACACACACACACACACACACACACACACACACACACACACACACACACACACACACACACACACACACACACACACACACACACACACACACACACACACACACACACACACACACACACACGCACACACGCGCACACACACACACACACACACTATTGCATCAGCTAAAATGACAATAAAGTTTCTTGAAGACAGATTTGATCCAAATATTTTTTAAATATTGTATAGTTTAATGAGTTCATTTTAGTATTTAACTAACCGTAACCCTAACTAAGCACTTCAAATGACTTTTGCATTTTGTTTAATCTGCAGGTGCTCCAAGTCCCCCTAACCCTGACTATGAGGTGCGTATGTACATTTGCACAATTAAATTTACCTTTATTTTTTTTAATAAAAAAAGAAAAAACTTATTTAAAAATGAGCAACAATAATTCTGTCAATGTCATTTTATGGGTTTAGCCAAACAAATGAATTGCAAAAAAAGATTCAAATAAATGTTTTAAATTGAATGTCAATGAATCTTTTTCAGATGCTAAACCCCAAGACCCAAACTCGAGATCTGTACGCAGGAATCCGTTAGATGTTTCTCACCGGATCAGACGTCTGTATTCTGAATAACTCGCTTTTAACGTTTTTCTGCTTTTACTGTAACACTGTAAAAAAATTCTGTAGAAATTACAGTATTACTGAGTATTACTGGCAACTAACTTACTGTAGATTTTACATTTATATTATTTACTGGCAACAGTTTGTTTAAAGTTAAATGAATATGTAACATTTTCAGTCTTTATCTTCTACAGTAAGTTACTGGCAACCAGCTGCATAATTACAGCTAATTTATTACAGTGTAGTATTTGACTCTGTAATCTCATTTGTAAAGTTTCTCTAATAAACATTCATAGTGCTTTAAATAACATCATAATGAAATAATTTTTGTGTGAATCAGAGATGTGTTTTAAAATAAATGTGTGTATGCATGGAAAGTTTTGCTCATAAAGCATGAAAAAGACACTTCAATAACTTCAGATGGAAATAACTGAGAAAGTGGAAACATTATGGTTTACTGTAAATACTACACACACGTCTGACTTATCTTTCACAAATCTACACTCATTTCATCGTTTTATTTTCTCTTTTTTAAATGTAAAATTCATGAAATATTTTCATTGTGTTCTCTCACATGATGTGTGCATGTTGTTCATGAATGATGAAGTTTTGTGTTGACTTATAATCAGATTATATAAATCATTTCAATAAACTTCTAGCATCTCGAAACATGTTTCCGGTGACTGCTTTGTGCTTTCTGAAGTTTACCATATGCAGTTTAGTGTATACAGACAGGATGTTTGTGTGTGTGTGTGTGTGTGTGTGTGTGTGTGTGTGTGCGTGTGTGTGTGTGTGTGTGTGTGATGTAGATCTGAGCATTGATACTCTTAAACTCATGTGACAGAAGCCACAGTCAGAAAATAACAGAAATAAATTTCTGACTAAAAACTGAACAAACTGCTCTAATTGGAAAATAAATGTGACTAACAGTTTTGCAAAACCTGAACATACAAAACATTGCTTTACCAAGAAAAAAACACACGTCACAACACAAATGAGTGCTTTTCAAACAAATGATCATTATAAAGTGAATACAGAATTATTTAATGATAAACTATTACAAAAGTCCAAATGATTTCATGTGCACTTTATTGTGAAATAAGAAGTTAATGTTGTAACTGTTGTGAGGAACAGAAACGATGACCAGAATAACATCACTAACTTTACAAACCTTAATGAAAATTAAGACAAAATAATTTCACAAATAATGCGGCTCTGTTTCTCACAATTTTGAGCTAAATGTTAAGCTATTTCATACACACATATTTGATCAAAACAGTTTTTTATACACACATGAGCTAACAGAAGACATTTATTACAGAAAAACAAAAACAATCAATGTTTAATATTAAAATCTACTTTTAATTATTCAGATGAAACGACTTTAAAACAACCAATCATCATCTCACTAGAAAGATGAGAGTCATTTAAAAACATTTATTTACTAATTCATGAAACAGAAGTATGAAAATAAAAGTCAATAAATGATTTTGCATGATTTATTAATCACGTGTGTGTATAAACTTTTATAGCAAAAATTCATAAACATTTACAGGAACTGTGAATAGAAATAAGAATACAAAGTACAGCAGGTGAAATGAAGACATTGTCTGATTTTAAAAATGTTTTCTTTTGTTCAAAACAAAGTGGAAATGTTTTATTGAAATGCACGCTAACATAATACATTTTAATTTGTTAGTTAAAGAAGAAAAATGTCTACAACACTTATTACTCTTAGTTCATGTTTTTTTGTTAAGCGTTACCAAATACGAGATGTTTATCAAGTTCCTTTAATTATTTAGATCTTTATTTTTGATATGTATTTTTGAAGTGTAAGAGTTGTGTTTATCGTGTGTCTCTATAGGATTAAAAGCGTTTATAAAACTATGGTTTGAACAACACACATATTCTGACATTGAGCTGAATTATGATGAGAAGATTTGTTTTAATGTCATTTTATGGTGAAAGTGGTTGATTTTTGTTTTTATTCTTGCGATTTGGCTGAAGCGAGCTGTAATCGTCTGATCGGTTGCCCAGAGGCTAAACACCAAGAAACACAACAGGATTAATTCATACTTTACAACTAATCATTTAACGTTACCTTTAAATAAATGATGTATTACCTGATAAGTGTCTCCGGCAGCATTATTGATTAAATTCTGTCTGTCAGAGGCTGGAAACAGAGAGAAAACCAGGAAGTTACATTAAGTTGTGATGTAAAGTACAAATGAACATTTAAGAGTGTTTAAGTCACTAATCAAATGACATTCAGCATGTAGACGGCTTTGTAGAGAAGTTTAGATGATTATTAAGTGTCTCTTTAGAAGGCTCTCAGATCGTCTGATGGAGAACATGAAGTTCAGGTGTGGTTGCCTAGTATGAATAATGATTCGACTGTTTGTGTAAACCCACCTTTGTTACCCTGATAGGTGCTCTTGGGTTTGGGTTGAGCACAGATGCTGTAAACAGCCCAACCGATCAGGACTGTGGCAGCGATATCACCCACCAATATAGCGATGGTCGCTGTGGTGTCCAGCTGAATCAGATCCTCACTTGCTACACACAGTAACAAATACACAAAAATACTTCAATGCAAAACATCACGTACACTATGAGAACATCAGCAGGACTCTCGTACCTCTACTTACATCGAATCTTTACTGTCATTATTACTGACTTTCCCTGAGAGTCGTCACACTGATAATCTCCAGATGCATCCCATGTAAAATTTATTTCTGCCTTGTTTTCATGTGCTGGAAACGTTCCTCCATCACAATTCAGTATTAAACCAGTATCACCCTCTTTGACCTTAATGTCTAGAAGCAAAAATAAAGCAAATTAACATTTATTAAAACATAATTCTTATTCACAGTATCTGATCATGTTATTTTTTAAACTTACAGTACTGTGAAAAAGTCTTCGACCACCATGCCAGAATTACATTTGTTGTCTCTTTAATAGAATACATCCAGAAAATACAGGAAATGTGTGTATATAGTATTAAAACTGTATAAAAATGTAAATTGAAGTTTTTAGGGTAAACTCCCCTTCCACTTGAGCAATAGCAGGAAACTGCAGGATCTCTTAAACCTAAATCAAATTAAATCCTCATTTCTTATTTTAAAGAAATTAGTCTTCTTACTTCATTCTGCTCAAAAACGCTCAAAATGTGTTTAGTGCCAAGAGGCGTCACACTTAACACTGACAATGCCTAAAGAAAACATTTAGTCCTGAAAATTTATTTTTGTACATATTTCTGTTTGTATCTTAATAAAATAGATTGAAAAATATGAATGGACATTAAAACTTCTAAAACAACAAGTCTGGTGGTGGTGGCCTACTGTAAAACTTTGAATGGTGAAACTAAATAACATAAACTATGATCACTGAATGAACACATAACACTGAGTAAACATAAACACTGAACAAACACATATACACTGAATAAATAAACACCTGACCACTGAATGAACACTAAGTGAACACATGAACACTAAATGAACACTGAGTGAACCCTGAGTAAACACATGAACACTAAATAAACACTGAATGAACACTTAATAAACACTAAATGAACACTAAATGAACACTTAATAAACACCAAATGAACACTGAATGAACACTAAATGAACACTGAGAAAACACTGAGTGAACACATGAACACTTAATAAACACTAAATGAACACTAAATGAACACTGAATGAACACCAAATGAACACTGAATGAACACTAAATGAACACTAAAGAACACTAAATGAACACTAAATGAACACTAAAGAACACTACATGAACACTGAATAAACATATCTCTCTCACCCAGTTTATTCTCTTCTGTGCTCACAGTTGTCAGGAGGCAGAACAGACACATGAAAGATCTTTTATTCATTTTTCTTTCTCCTCTCAGTATTTTCTTTCTTCACTTTGATTCCTGTTAATAAAAACATTAAACTGCTGCTGTCTGCTGATTTGTCATAATCCTCCATTTTGACGTGTGAATGATCTCAACGTTCTTAACTTTCATTATTTCTAAAATACCTTTTAATCTGTTGTGCAAAAACATTTGCCTAATTTCATATCTTGGATTAAATTAAATAGCCTAACTTGTAAATTATTTAATAACACAAAACCACGTTGACATGAATTTGTTTAACAGGTTGAAATCTAAGCACAATGCATGAAGTTTTCTTAATAAAGATCATGCTGAAGGTCACGGAATCGTTACCACATTACTGCGTTATAAGGCTTTGAATAAAAAGCATAAATTCAAAAATAGTTATTTTTAAATTATATACAAGCACAATACAATCTAACTATTAAAAATTAATTATAGTGAATCGCTTTGGTTGGTAACTACATTTGGTTTCATTTTAAACCAGGCCAATATCTGGTTATAAAAATTTTAACTAAGCAGTTTAAAGTTAAACTAGATTCATTTATATCCTCAAGTTGTCTCATTTAAATTCAAACTGAAAAGTTATATAAGAAATCGCATCCATGTATAATGCATTTCAAATATCACTTAAAATTTAACAATCAGAAACAGATTAAACTTAAACTTTTAGTTATGAAAAGTGAAAAATAAAGATTGATGTACGTACCCGTGAGAGCGCGAGTGTCTGACTCACACACTGAGGCGGTGATGATGATGATGATGATGATGATGATGAACAGGAAGTGACTGGCAAAGATTCACAAAGATTTTACTAATTTTACCCCAAACAGTTATAATGTACATGTGTGATAACAACTGAGATCAGAACATCGAATCAAACTAAATAAACTCAAACTAAAGTTCATTTATTCAAGTCAAAACAAAACAAATCTCAATTCTACAATCACTTTAATGGAAAAAAATTTACACTAAAAATGAGTTTATCAGTGTTATTAGTTTTGTTTGTGTAGGTGTGTGTTTAAGTTCTTGTAATTGTACATATATTCATATAGACTGGAGATGAAGAATACCACATATGACTTCCTGTTCAATAACTGTAGACCACAAGCACCTGCGAAACACACACACACACACACACACACACACACACACACACACACACACACACATCTCCAAACATCTCAAACTCACATCTGCAAAACTACTGCAGATCATTACAGGCACAACAATGCAAAATGTAATAAAAAAAAAAGAAATGGTTTCTTCTTTATATGTTTAGTTTATTGGAGTCTGTAATGAATCTGGACAAGTTCATATCTCTTTTAATGTTTGACTGAGACAAGCATGAGATGATACAGAAGATTTAAGAGTAAAGACTGCAGCTGCGCCTCCTCGTGGACAGAAAAAACATGACATGCTTCTATTAAATCATAAGTCATACCTACACACTTACACTGAGCTATACACAAATATACTTACACATAAATATACACACACATATGATTTTATCAAACTCTTCTTTAAATATAATGTCAAGATTTTTTTATACTCCTCTTTAAATATATACCGATCTTATAATGATTAATGATTTAATATACGCTCCATTTATATTACAAATTACATTCCATATAGCAGCAGAGAATTCTGGGTAAATTTTGTTTTTAAAATACTGAGTATGAACGTACTCAACATTTCCGGTCTTTAAATATTATTCCCACAAACATTCATTTTAACAATGTCATCTCATAATACACTGCACTGAATTGGTCAGCGTGAAGGATGTCATCGAACCGGTCAGCGTGAATGATGTCATCGAATCGGTCAGCATGAATGATATTATCAAACCGGTCAGCGTGAATGATGTCATCAAATCGGACAGCGTGAATGATGTCATCGAAACAGTCAGCGTGAAAGATGTCAACAAAATAGTCAGCTTAAATAATGTCATCAAATCAGTCAGCGTGAATGATGTCATCGAAACAGTCAGCGTAAATTACGTCATCGAATCAGTCAGCGTGAACGATGTCATCGAATCAGTCAGCGTGAATGATGTCATCGAATCAGTCAACGTGAATGATGTCATCGAAACAGTCAGCGTAAATGATGTCATCGAATCAGTCACTGTGGATGATGTCGCTAAATCAGTCACTGTGGATGATGTCATCGAAACAGTCAGCGTAAATGATGTCATCGAATCAGTCAGCGTGAATGATGTCATCGAATCAGTCAGCGTGAATGATGTCATCGAAACAGTCAGCGTAAATTACGTCATCGAATCAGTCAGCGTGAATGATGTCATCGAATCAGTCAACGTGAATGATGTCATCGAAACAGTCAGCGTAAATGATGTCATCGAATCAGTCACTGTGGATGATGTCGCTGAATCAGTCAGCGTAAATGATGTCGCAGAATCGGTCAACGTAAATGATGTCGCCAAAACAGTCAGCATAAATGATGTCAACAAAACAGTCAGCGAGAATGATCATCAGAGCCAGATCTCATCACTACTGGTGCTGCTCACTTTATAGATGTAACCCACCATTGGATATCTAGCAAACCCTGTAGAGACAAAATCATAATCAAATCACATACATTTGCTGAGACTAAACCTAACACAAAGACACACATCAAGAGCTTCAAATAAATCTCTCACAGGTCATGACCTCTGACCTCGGGCAGCGTATGCTGTGGACAAATCTTCCTCTTCCTCATCTACCCGTCTCCTCTCCAGCGTGTTCTGTTTGGAGTTCTGTTGTCCTACAAACATTTACAGATGAGAGTTTGTTGTGTTTATAGTTTACTGGTCTGAGAACAGTCACTAACAAATACTCACCCTTACAGAGCGCACGATCATCATTCAACTGCACATGTGATGGGAGTGACATATTCTCTCTTGGGAGATACATCCCATGCACCTGAACCTTCAGTACATCACTACTGCTGCTCAATGAAAAACACCACCAGTATTAATAATGACTGATCAGCCCTGTTATAAAACTAAAGCTTTATTAAAGACCACAAGAACTCAACTGTCCCACCATTTGGAGGAAAGATGCAGAGTGATTGGATCCTCTGAGCAAGAAAGAGAGAAAGACTTGTTAAAAAAAGTTCAAAAGTTTTAACTTTTATTAGTATTTGTGAGATAAAGTGTGTTTGGTACCGATTGCTTTGGTTTTGTCTTTCTGTAAGAGGAAGAAGACCATTAGCGTGAGGATGAGAAGGGTAACGAATCCAAGAGCCCCACCTGTCACTATTCCAAACATTGGCACCTCCACCCGTGACTGCAAGAATTCTGCATGATACATCCAAGTATTTGAATAAGTATTAAACTTCTGAAAAAAACATACAGATTTATTACAACTGCTGTAAACCAATCACACAAAACTACCATCACATAATTACCTGACATGCCATCATTACCTGATATGTCATCATTACCTGACATCTCATCATTACCTGACATCACATCATTACTTGACATGTCATCATTACCTGATATGTCATCATTACCTGACATAACATCATTACCTCTCATCACATCATTACCTGTAATGACATCACATCATTACCACATCACCTGGCGTCTCATAATTTCCTGACATCTTATCATTACCAGACATCACATCATTACCTGACATCTTGTCATTACCTGACATCTCGTCATTACCTGACATCACATTACCTGACATCACATCATTACCTGACATCACATCATTACCTGGCATCACATCATTACCTGACATCTCGTCATTACCTGACATCTAGTCATTACCTGACATCACATCATTACCTGACATCACATCATTACTTGACATGTCATCATTACCTGATATGTCATCATTACCTGACATAACATCATTACCTCTCATCACATCATTACCTGTAATGACATCACATCATTACCACATCACCTGGCGTCTCATAATTTCCTGACATCTTATCATTACCAGACATCACATCATTACCTGACATCTTGTCATTACCTGACATCTCGTCATTACCTGACATCACATTACCTGACATCACATCATTACCTGACATCACATCATTACCTGGCATCACATCATTACCTGACATCTCGTCATTACCTGACATCTAGTCATTACCTGACATCACATCATTACCTGACATCACATCATTACCTGACATCACATCATTACCTGACATCACATCATTACCTGACATCTCGTCATTACCTGACATCACATTACCTGACATCACATCATTACCTGACATCACATCATTACCTGGCATCACATCATTACCTGGCATCTCATAATTTCCTGACATCACATCATTACCTGTAATGACATCACACCATTACCTGACATCACATCATTACCTGACATCACATCATTACATGTAATGACATCTCATCATTACCTGACATCTCATCATTACCTGACATCACATCATTACCTGACATGTCATCATTACCTGACATCACATCATTACCTGACATGTCATCATTACCTGACATCACATCATTACCTGACATCACATCATTACTTGACATGTCATCATTACCTGATATGTCATCATTACCTGACATAACATCATTACCTCTCATCACATCATTACCTGTAATGACATCACATCATTACCACATCACCTGGCGTCTCATAATTTCCTGACATCTTATCATTACCAGACATCACATCATTACCTGACATCTCGTCATTACCTGACATCTCGTCATTACCTGACATCACATTACCTGACATCACATCATTACCTGACATCACATCATTACCTGGCATCACATCATTACCTGACATCTCGTCATTACCTGACATCTAGTCATTACCTGACATCACATCATTACCTGACATCACATCATTACCTGACATCACATCATTACCTGACATCACATCATTACCTGACATCTCGTCATTACCTGACATCACATTACCTGACATCACATCATTACCTGACATCACATCATTACCTGGCATCACATCATTACCTGGCATCTCATAATTTCCTGACATCACATCATTACCTGTAATGACATCACACCATTACCTGACATCACATCATTACCTGACATCACATCATTACATGTAATGACATCTCATCATTACCTGACATCTCATCATTACCTGACATCACATCATTACCTGACATGTCATCATTACCTGACATCACATCATTACCTGACATCACATCATTACTTGACATGTCATCATTACCTGATATGTCATCATTACCTGACATAACATCATTACCTCTCATCACATCATTACCTGTAATGACATCACATCATTACCACATCACCTGGCGTCTCATAATTTCCTGACATCTTATCATTACCAGACATCACATCATTACCTGACATCTCGTCATTACCTGACATCTCGTCATTACCTGACATCACATTACCTGACATCACATCATTACCTGACATCACATCATTACCTGGCATCACATCATTACCAGACATCACATCATTACCTGACATCTCGTCATTACCTGACATCTCGTCATTACCTGACATCACATTACCTGACATCACATCATTACCTGACATCACATCATTATCTGACATCACATCATTACCTGACATCACATCATTACCTGACATCACATCATTACCTGACATCACATCATTACATGTAATGACATCTCATCATTACCTGACATCTCGTCATTACCTGACATCTCGTCATTACCTGACATCACATTACCTGACATCACATCATTACCTGACATCACATCATTACCTGGCATCACATCATTACCTGGCATCACATCATTACCTGACATCTCGTCATTACCTGACATCTAGTCATTACCTGACATCACATCATTACCTGACATCACATCATTACCTGACATCACATCATTACCTGACATCACATCATTACCTGACATCTCGTCATTACCTGACATCACATTACCTGACATCACATCATTACCTGACATCACATCATTACCTGGCATCACATCATTACCTGGCATCTCATAATTTCCTGACATCACATCATTACCTGTAATGACATCACACCATTACCTGACATCACATCATTACCTGACATCACATCATTACATGTAATGACATCTCATCATTACCTGACATCTCATCATTACCTGACATCACATCATTACCTGACATGTCATCATTACCTGACATCACATCATTACCTGACATCACATCATTACTTGACATGTCATCATTACCTGATATGTCATCATTACCTGACATAACATCATTACCTCTCATCACATCATTACCTGTAATGACATCACATCATTACCACATCACCTGGCGTCTCATAATTTTCTGACATCTTATCATTACCAGACATCTCGTCATTACCTGACATCTCGTCATTACCTGACATCTAGTCATTACCTGACATCTCGTCATTACCTGACATCACATCATTACCTGACATCACATCATTACCTGGCATCACATCATTACCTGGCATCTCATCATTTCCTGACATCACATCATTACCTGTAATGACATCACACCATTACCTGACATCTCATCATTACCTGACATCACATCATTACCTGACATCACATCATTACTTGACATGTCATCATTACCTGATATGTCATCATTACCTGATATGTCATCATTACCTCTCATCACATCATTACCTGTAATGACATCACATCATTACCACATCACCTGGCGTCTCATAATTTCCTGACATCTTATCTTTACCAGACATCTCGTCATTACCTGACATCTTGTCATTACCTGACATCTCGTCATTACCTGACATCTAGTCATTACCTGACATCACATCATTACCTGACATCACATCATTACCTGGCATTACATCATTACCTGGCATCTCATAATTTCCTGACATCACATCATTACCTGTAATGACATCACACCATTACCTGACATCTCATCATTACCTGACATCACATCATTACCTGGCATTACATCATTACCTGGCATCTCATAATTTCCTGACATCACATCATTACCTGTAATGACATTACATCATTACCACATCACCTGGCGTCTCATAATTTCCTGACATCTTGTCATTACCTGACATCTCGTCATTACCTGACATCTAGTCATTACCTATCATCACATCATTACCTGACATCACATCATTACCTGGCATCACATCATTACCTGGCATCTCATAATTTCCTGACATCACATCATTACCTGTAATGACATCACACCATTACCTGACATCTAGTCATTACCTGACATCTCATCATTACCTGACATCACATCATTACCTGACATCACATCATTACTTGACATGTCATCATTACCTGATATGTCATCATTACCTCTCATCACATCATTACCTGTAATGACATCACATCATTACCACATCACCTGGCGTCTCATAATTTCCTGACATCTTATCATTACCAGACATCACATCATTACCTGACATCTCGTCATTACCTGACATTTTGTCATTACCTGACATCTCGTCATTACCTGACATCACATCATTACCTGACATCACATCATTACCTGGCATTACATCATTACCTGGCATCTCATCATTACCTGACATCACATCATTATCTGACATCACATCATTACCTGACATCTCATCATTACCTGACATCTCATCATTACCTGACATCACATCATTACCTGACATCACATCATTACCTGACATCGCATCATTACCTGACATCACATCATTACATGTAATGACATCTCATCATTACCTGACATCTCGTCATTACCTGACATCACATCATTACCTGACATCACATCATTACCTGACATCGCATCATTATCTGACATCGCATCATTACCTGACATCACATAATTATCTGACATCACATCATTATCTGACATCACATCATTACCTGGCATCACATCATTATCTGACATCACATCATTACCAGACATCATATCATTACCAGACATCTCATCATTACCTGACATTTTGCCACATATATTAAAATTAAAGAAAGTCTGAAAACTAAACATTACGTGTAAGAGTCAAGTTAGTGTGGGCGGAGCCAAGGCTGTTGTTGGCATTAATGGAGATGTTCCTTGATAGGCTACTCAGAGTGACATGTAGACTGTGATTGGCTAGCCACGGGTAGCTCCGCGAGTCCAGTATGAGAAAGTCTGATGTGTTGGCCACCAGATGACCGGACTGATCCACCCAGCTGATAGTAGCAGGTGGATTGGATCGCACCAAAGCAAACAAAATGAGGGACAGGCCGGGGTCCGAGGTCTCGCTGTAGTGAGCGTCAACCCTCAGAATCTCTGGTTGGACTAAAACATGAAGGAGAAATTCAGCTTTAGATTTCAGACTTCAGGATGTTTCACCTTAGTTGTACTGTTTGATGATGTGTTATAGAAAGCAGTATGAAAAGCATAGTTAAGATCTCAGGATTATAGACTGAAGCTTTTTATATCTGTGAAAGCTCTAGGTGATACTGTAATGAAACTGTGTTTGAACCCTCATGACTGTGAGAACATAAACAGCTTTATGTCAAGACACAGATTCATCATAACCATTTTGACATGTTCACCTCTGAATCTGTTGACAAGACGGATTGGTTTATTGCCACAATGTATGTAACTCAGTCTTGGGTGTCTGTAGATGCTAGTCACTAAACTTTGTGCAAATCGAAAAAATTAAAAATGGAGGGAAAATTGTAATGTGCCACAATGAATTACTTTTTAAGTTTAAGTTTGCTAGTATATATTTGATAGATAGTATAACCCTAAACACTGAAGGAAACTACTTAAATTCTTAAGTATCTATAAAGACAGCAAGGAGACACACAAACGAAGTGTCTGATCTAGGATCAGTGGTGACTTACACTGTACATTGAGTGTGACAGTTGCATTGTAGCTCTTTCCGCCCAAGGGGTTTTGGGCTGAACACATCAGCTCTCTGTCCCAGCGTTTGGGTCTAAGCGTGAATGTGCTGTTCCTCTCAGATCCATACTTCAGCTCGCCAGCATCACCTGATGATGTCATGACCAGACGCCCCACCCCCCTGCTGCCAGTAACCTCGCTCTGCCTCTCCCCATTCAGGTACCAGGAAAGTAGAGGAGGGGCTTGTGGATTCCATCCCTCTGATTGGCAGTTAAAGCGATGAGTAACATTCTCCTGTAAAGTTATTGAAGAGGTCTGCTGTCCATCAATTTTGGGCACGGGTTCAATTGCAGCTGTGCCAATCACAGAAAAAGATTAAAACAGATCAAAATGAGTGTGTGTTAGAGTAGGGACACACCAAACTAATGCCAACACAATAGCGCAGACTGTGAGGTTTGCTCACATTGGCTGCGTCTGGGTCCAAAGTTGCCTTGACTGACCAAGCCAACGTAATGTATAGTCCCTGCTACTTTTCATTAGTCACTTATTTATTATGGCTACCTATAGGCTTATTATTGCATGTATTATACACATGCGACTTTTACCATTACATCAAATAACAATCCTGATAATCGTGAATTAACTCCATATCTCTAACTCCTTATCTCTTACCTAATCTGAGGCGAATGGCTTCAGCACGCAAATGAAAAACATAAGGCGAGTGGAATTCAGCGACACATGTGATGTTTCTTTCATTGATGTTTCAGCCTGTGAGGTTTTTAACATTTGTTCCCTAAATGCAACTCACATGATCTAGTAAGGTCACTGTCACTATTATCATCAAAGCGAACTATGAAGATAAATCAGACTGAATCAGGGCTGTGGATACTGACTACTAGTGGTCTGTATGTGTAATTGCACATCAATGCGGACAATGACAGAAGTATATATGAAATCGAGGAAAGTATATATATGCATTGAGGCTATGCCGTAGGACCTATGCACAACTATAATGAGCCCTTAACACCTGACTGTCAAGTATCACAGGTGTTCTGCTCCTGCGCGAGATAACTTTATCACTTTACATACCAGCAGTGTTGGGTAAGTTACTCAAAAAAAGTATAATTAATTACTAGTTACTAATTACATCTTCAATCATGTAATTAGATTACTTTACAAATTACTCTCTCCAAAAAGTATTTAATTACTTGTACTAAATAGGATTTAGAAAGTAATTAGTAATATGATACAAGAATAGGCTTGAAATGGCTCGAATAAATAATATATAAAAGTACATCAATTATTCTGGTCCCACTTTAGGGTCCAATTCTCTCTATTAACTAACTGTTAACTACTTTTGCCTAAATATACTCCAACAACTAATACTAAAGAAGTTATACATTTTAAGTATTGGTAGAAATGGGGAGGGTTAAGGATGTAGAATAAGGTTTTGCAGAATCAGGCATTAATATGCGCTATTAAGTATTAATAAACAGCCAACATCTCATTAATATTAATGCTAATAATCAACCAGGTAATAGTGAGAATTGTAAACTTAAACCATGTTAAATCCACTTTTGTATTATAGTATATAATTGTCCATACACACAGTATTTAGTTACATCAGAAGTAACTGTAATTAGATTACAAGAAAATAAGAGTAATCCCTTACTTTACTTTTTCAAAGGAAAAGTAATTTAATTACAGTAACTAATTACTTAGTAACTAGTTACACCCAACACTGCATACCAGTAGTTGGCAGTAGTCAATATTCATTACTCAAAACTGAAAACTGAAAGAGCTATGAATGCTGGGATACAAAACATAAATCAAAGCAGCAAATCTCACTCCTCACAGACGACTCTGTTATATTTGTGATATCTTATGAGACATGACTGTTAAAAATGAGTTGCAGAAGGCGCTAAACGTCAAAAATGATAATGATATTAACCGAATGCTCTGGACACATGTACTATACAGTCATCTCATCAAATACTTTTGCATCAGATCCGCTTAATCCCGCTCTCAAGCCATTCAGAGATGCCGTTTTATTAGATTGACATTACTAATTCCACATGCTGAATCAGCCAAACAATGGCAACGGTCACTTTAAGTGAATGACCATGAGTGAGTGAGTGAGTGAGTGAGTGAGTGAGTGAGTGAGTGAGTGAGTGAGAAAGTGAGAGTGGGTAAGTGTGTGAATAAGTGAGAGTAAGAGAGTGAGTGATTGAGTGAGTGAGTGAGTGATTAAGAGGTTGAGTGAGAGAGTGAGTGAGTGAGTGAGTGAGTGAGTGAGTGAGTGAGTGAGTGAGAGAGTGAGTGAGAGAGTGAAAGTGAGTGAGTGAGTAAGTGAGTGAGAGAGTGAGAAAGTGAGAGTGAGTGAGTGCGTGAATAAATGAGAGTAAGAGAGTGAGTGAGTGAGTGAGTGAGTGATTGAGGGAGTGAGACAGTCAGTGAGTGAGTAATTCAGTGAGGGAGTGGGTGAGTGATTCAGTGAGTGAGTGAGTGAGTGAGTGAGTGAGTGAGTGAGTGAGTGATTCAGTGAGTGATTCAGTGAGTGAGTGAGTGAGTGAGTGAGTGAGTGAGTGAGTCAGTGAGTGATTCAGTGAGTGAGTGAGTCAGTCAGTGAGTGATTCAGTGAGTGAGTGAGTGAGTGAGTGATTCAGTGAGTGAGTAAGTCAGTGAGAGAGTGAGTCAGTGAGTGAGTGATTCAGTGAGTGATACAGTGAGTGAGTGAGTGAGTGAGTGAGTGAGTGAGTGAGTGAGTGAGAGTGAGTGTATTCTCTTACCTGCACAGGCCCAAGTGAAAGTGTGAAGGAACAAAGCTGTCAGAGGCATAATCACCTGTGCACACACACAGAACTCTCTCATCAGGGGTTTAAATTAAAACACTGTGTGTGCGTGCATGTGTGTGTGTTTCTGTGTTTTATGTGCAAATGCATGAGCAGGAATAACATTGATTTAAATGTGAATCAGAAGAGATTGAATCATCTCTGATCAGACTGATTGATAATCAAACCGATGTTGTTTACATGCAGAATTAATATCTCTTCCAAGTGATGTTGAACCCAAAACAAACACTGCATGTAAAAAAAATCACACAAATACAAACTGAGCATCTTACCTCTATGAACAGAGACGTTGTTAATGTCGACAAGCTGTGTATCCATTCAGAGCACCGACACACACAGACACACAAACACACACACACACACACACACACACACAGAGTCTGATGCAGCACTCGGACGGAAGGCGAGCTTTGATTTATTACTGATGCACAACACTGAGAGAAGGCAGCAGGACACAAGCGTGTTTGTGTAATGAATACACACACATACACATCTGTGATCAACTGCTCATGTCTGCTGCTGCTGAACCTCTGCAGTGCAGATTCACTGTTAGACAGAAGCAAGTGCACACAGATCTGATGATGACATCACAATGACCTCATCATTCATTCATACTGATGAAGAGAAATCTGCTGAGCAAGAATCAAGAAGCATTAAATCACTGAGGTAAAAGATGCTGATGTCATCTAAACTTCATTCCCAGATCTTTAAGGACCAGAAACTACTAGTGTTTATTCTGGGAATAGTATGGAAGTATGAGTGGATTTCAACATCTCTGATTCTTCTGGATTAGTTTGAACAATAGATTTCAGTCCTTTATCACCTCAAACCCTTACAGGGCTCCCATTGTGGGGAATATATTAGTGTTTTATTATTGTTTATATGTCTGTCTTCCTTTATACAATTCCAGCATCTATGGTTATATCCATGTCAAGAACCAGTCAATCCATACCAAGTTAATCCAAACACAGGTTGGGGGGGGGTTGCATCTCCAATATGCCTAACTTTCATGTTTTTGGCCTATGGGAGGAAACTGGAATACCCAGAGTAAACCCATGCTGACACAGGGAGAAACCCCACACAGAAAGGTCATCTGACCTAGCCGGGGCTCAAACCGGAGACCTTCTTGCTATAAGGCAACAGTGCTACCCACTGAGCAACCCTGTTTATATGTCTATGTGCTATTTTAATAATAAAAAAACATGTGCACTCATCATTTGATGAGTATTTTATCCTTAATATTAGAGACAGCCTTATTTCAGTGATTTAAAATCACCTGCGTTTCCTACGTCACAAACATGTAACCAATCACATAAACACAGTGAATCAGTAGTTCAAGTTATAGATATGCGTGTCTGAAACAGCCAAATGTAGCATCTATTTACATATATATCTATGGTCTAATGTGGTGCGAGGACTAGTTAGTTAGCATATTCATATCTATGGTTCAAGCTGCGCAATTAAGTAGAGCCAGAACCTAATTTGCATATTCATAAACCCAGGTTTACTAAATGAGGCAAGAGTGCATGAAGACATTACTGTGACAGGTAAAGGTTTTATATACGTGATTATAAATGATTATAAATGATAACATTCTTGACTACAGGAAGACTTGCAGTTACTCTCAGCTAATTTCAAACTGAATGAACGATTCCCGAGTCAAACAAGAAGAGTCATTTAGAACGAACATCAAACCTGCTTGAAATAAGAGTCGGTCAACACATTTCTGTCATATTCATTTATTTATTTATTTATATATATTTATTTATTTCATTTCAGTTTGTCTGGAATTCTTTTTTAGATGTTGTTGCACTTTAGTATTTTTCCAAAAACAAAGTCAAAAAAAAAAAGGAACAAAATGACAGAAAGATGAAAGAACAGAAGAGGACAAGAATGAGAGATGACGCTGGTCTCACCTCAGATCATACGACAGCTATTAGTTTGGTCAGACTGAAGATGACGTTTCACTTCAAACTCTTTAAAACTGAGAATAATGAAGCATCTCTCTCTCGCTCTCTCTCAGTTAATATGGCTAAAACAATTAATATAACATAAAAAAAAACAAAAAATGCAAAAGCTTTTTCAACAATATTCACATAAACAATAACCAATTAAAGCTTTAAAACAGATATGAAGCTTAATAAAAACATCACCATCATCTACTACCCACAATTCAGCTGTCACTGACATCAGAGAGACAAAGACACATAAAGAAAGAGAAAGAAAGAGGGATGAGTGAGTGTGTGCGCTTGAGTAAGAGAATGTGTGTGAGAGAGAGAGAGAGAGAGAGAGAGAGAGAGAGAGAGCAACAGTGATGAGAGAGTGATGGAATGAAGGAGGTTGAAGAAAAAACAGGAAGGAAATGAAGCAGGAAAATACAAATCACAAAAACAGAAAAAGTGCAAAAATGAGTTTGTGAGGAAAGAAACGCTGCTATTGCAACACAGAACCGTTTTACTAACAACCGTCATAATTTGACTGATAAAATGTCTTTACAGAAAACGAGAAGAATCATAATTCCTACAGAACATTAGCCATAAAAATGTGTTAAAAGAAAGCAAAAAGTAGAGGTGGGAAGTGTTTGAGATTTAGCCGTCCGCACGCCGTCCCTCTCTCCCCCCGCCGCCGGCTCGGGGAACGGGTGGTTCATGACATCACGGCCCGACCGGAGCGATCCACACGCGGGGCGAGCGAGAGGTGAACTAACACAGGCTTCAGTGAAATACTTTGGGTTTGTGGCGTTTGGTAATGGAGTCTCTGTGCGTGTGCGTGTGTGTGTGTTTTCTCGTAAGACTCTTGCGTTCGCCTCGTACGTCGGAGTGCGCAGAGAGCGCTGCTATGGCAACGATAAGAGGGAGGTGTAAGGGGTGAGGGAGGGTGGATGATTATTGGTCGGCAGCAGACGGGGCGGCGCTCGCTGTATCCCATCAAAGAAAACTTCAACGTGACGCTGGCCGGGAGGAAGCCTCCTGCCCCGCCTCCTGCCTGCAGGCCACACCCACAGCACCCGACAGACAGATGAAGAGGATTTGGCATGACAGCACAACACAGCAGAGGGATATGACCTTTATACAGCAAATACACCCCTGAAAGAAAGAAATAACAGATTACTGACATGACACGCGATTGGCTAAAGGTAAAGCTGTAAAAACTGAAGATACATCTGATTCAAATCAAACGAACATCAAGTTGCTGATTTTGTTACACAACAAGGCAGTAATAGTTTGATTAAATATATGCATCACAGACGTGACGCGTCTCTCTTCTGTACGTGAGCTACAAGAAATCACAGGAAATATCTCAACTTGTGTTGCCAGACCAAGAAAAAGAAAAAGAGTGAACGACAATGAGCCTAAATGCTAACACCAAAAACAATGAGTTGAGCCATCTGCTTATAGTTATTATTATTTGTAAAGTTTTGAATATGGATATATCTCTTACAAAACCGCATGGATTCCCCACAGAAGGCTTTTGTTTATGCTCATGGGTCTGATTGGATGACTTTTATGAAGGATGGATGCACAATATTTGGGCTTAAAGGAGGTGGACCTCATATTCATACATTGTAAAAATTGAAAGAGCTAAGACGTTTTCTAAAAAACTGAAAAATGATGGACATATGCATCTCAGATGTCTTGAGGGTAAGTAAATCAGGGGTTTATTATCATTTTTGGCTGAACTATTGTATAACTGTGTGGTTATATCTGTGTTATTTCAGGAGCGAGTCAGCAGGGCTTTACAAACCTTCACCAAAGTTATTTACTTGAAGTACACCTGAGATTTAAAGTCAATATTTTAATTATTTAATAGCACATTTACATGCTTAACTTCAAAAATATATTTTTTAATCTGTTTTATCAGTAAGATTTATTAAAGGGTGGGCGGTATGACCAAAAATCCAATTCACAGAATGACTCGTTTTATTTCACAGTAATGGTATATATGTTTTTTAAGTTGATATCGTTTTTGGGAATATAAACATTTGCCACTCAATACAGACTTTAAATAAATGCTCACAGCAGTTTTAAAATATGGACAAGTTAAAGTTAGTGTTTCAGTGAAACTGGCCAGAAGACAACAACAGATTAAGTGTTGATAGACAGAACCGTGTTATTCATTTTACAGACTATACTAAGCACACTTAGTACTTACGCTTTCAGCCATCTTTGTGCATGTCCACTTCTGGTGAATGACTCAATTGAACGAATACAGATTAATTTAGGGTTTAGTAATTTCTGTTAATATAGCTTTTATTGCTATAGACGTCACTACTTCACTTTTGTAAGCCTATAGTGCTGAGATGCACCTAATGATGTTTTTGCACTGCTGTTCGTGGTATTATTGCAAATTATGTAATAAAAACCCTGCTTTCGTGTAATTCTTTTGTTAGGGGCCATTTTCAAATAAGATGGATTTAATATGATGTCTAATTTAATATGATGCCTGTCATTAATCATATTGACTAAACATCTTATACTCGAAGGAAAGTTAATACCATTTTATTAGTTAATACCGTTCTAATTTTTATTTATTTGTGAGAAAACAAAACTTTGAAGTAATACCATATATTCAATTATATTTTATTCCTTTTATATACAGGTGCTGGTCATATAATTAAAAGTTGATTTATTTCTCTATCATTGGTAAGATAATTAAACGTGTTCAAAGTAATGTGTTGTTAGCAATAATGCAACAGTCACTGGCACAATTGGCCAATATAAATATTCAAGCACAAAAAAAAAAAGTGAAACAGACCTCAATAATTTACTCGCGCTTTGTTTGAAAAGTTTTGTTTGCTCGCACCCCTCAACCGCGAGCCCGACACAAATATTAAGGCTTCAGACAGCATGCAGTACAACCAAATAGTACAGACAGCACGCAAATGAAAACGAGTTTATGTTTTCTCGCATAACATTTTAACACAAAATTATCTCAAAATGCTGTGATTATAGTAGTACACAATCATTGACACAATAAATAAATATGCCTGTTATTAATCATATTGACTATACATCTTATACTCAAAGCAAAGTTAATACCATTTTATTAATATTGTTTTTTATTAGTGAGAACACAAAACTTTGCAGTAATACAATATATTCAATTCTATTTGATTCCTTTATATTCTATATATAAATAATTCCCTCATTTCAATGGTTTCTTGTAAAGCTGCTTTTAAACACTGCAATGTTGTAAAAAGTGCCACTTAATCCACTTCTAGACTCAATTCAAGAATCCAAGAAAACTTAAATAAGATTGGTGTTGTTTGTTTGACTTACAACAGAGCAGTGACATGACATCTAGTCTTTGTTTCAGTTATTGATGAACTGAGCTGGAAGTGACCGTGCACAAAGTTGACAAGTCCCACCCATGAAACATGGACGTGTGATAATCCACCATTGTATTTTGTATTTATGCATCCAGTACATTTATTTGATTGTTTACATCAAACGCATCTCTTCATTTTGCATGAGTTCTCAGTTTTCTGTTAGTATGAGAACAACTATCTGATCATTTGCTAAACCTCATCTATCTGTAAATATTTAGTAGTTATTTTAACATAACTAAGTTTTCACGCGCACACCCCTGTGGATACCTCGGCATTTTAACCGTGTGACCCACATTAATCTCCTCATCATTATTTAATCCTGACTTCATTGAAAACCTGGATAATCTAAAGCAACAAGTAGATGTTATTATTGTCTGCAGGAGAACACAAAGGTAAATGTTGAGTACCTGTGTTGGTTAAACTCCGGCCTGTTCCACGCTGTACTGCAGATCAGGTGGTTTATAGCTGAGCAGCATGTCGCTGGTGCAGGATGATGGGTAACACGAGGCCGGGTGAAGTTCTGCCTCCACGTCACACGCTAAACACACAACACAAAACAACATGAAGACTCTGTGTGTGTGTGTTTGTGTTGTAGTGTGAGTTTACACACCTGTGCCCCCTCGCTGCTGCAGCTGCTGGCTTCCACTCAGAGATGATTGGCTGAGGATGTCTGACATGCGGGCGGAGCTCAGTGCCTTCCCAGCCAATAAGCTCATTCCAGACATAGTCTCTGCCTGTTCCTAAAGTCAAAGAGATCTGTGATGAGAATACACGACACACTAAGAGAGAGAGAGAGAGAGAGAGAGAGAGAGAGAGAGAGAGAGAGAGAAAGAGAGAGAGAGAGAGAGAGAGAGAGAGACGTACGTAAGCGTCGTCACAGGTCTGGATGGTGTGATGTCGCTGTAATGATCCTCTGGGTCTGTATGCGTCGCCCTGCGCGGCCCGTGAGCCGTAACCATTGTGATCGCCATCCATCCCCCTGCAGTCGACAGCTTCACCACACGACTCTGACACACAAACAAAAACACAATTCAACATCAGAGTCTCCAGAAACATAACTGGGTCAACATAACCCAAAATATTTAATGACCACATTAACATGTTGCACTGCCTTGATTAGCTTTAAAAGAGAAGTAATAATTTAAATTAGCTTTGAGAATCATGACAAAAAAAACAAACCTCACTGCAATTAACTTTCTTATTAAAAAGATAAAATGAAACCCTGATGATTCTAATCATATTGCAGAAAAAGATCAAACCTCTCGTCGTTGTGGCGTTACGCACATAGGCGTGTCTATGAGTGGGGGAGGAGTAAGGGGGCGTGCCCCCGCGAGGAGGAGCCAACATCTCGTGTCCCTCTGCGCAGGGGGCGGCGGCTTTAGCCAGCAAGCCCTCGTGATAGTTCGGCATCTCGTCCTCTTCCATGCTCTCGGAGTGTGGAAGGGTCGGGACGGGGCACTCGGAAGGGGTCCTGATTTGGAGCAGGTGATGGTAGTGCTGTGTGGGCGGGGCTTGCTGAGAGGTGTGCTCTAAGGTTTCGGCCCCTTGGCCCAGCTGCTGTAACAGTAACATCTCTCCGTAGTCCTGCGGGTTGGCGGTCACGGCGGAAGACGGCGCGGGGCGATGCCGTTTCAGCAGCGCCGCGAGGTCTTGCGGGGGCAGCCGGGGGTCGGCGTGTCCCGTGAGAGAGTGTCGAGGCGAGAGGAGACCCTGCAGCGTGGGAGTGACGTGCTGCTGGGCGGGCCGGTACTCCAAAGGCGTCGGCGAGAGCAGAGCCTGCTGCAGTGCGGACGGACTGCCGTAACCCATGACGCCTCCGCCGCCGTGATAGCCCTCCAGCCCGGGGACCTTCAGAGACGCCCCCTGCAGGTAAGGGTTATAGGTGCCCACCATTCCCGTCACACCGGGGGAGCCGTGCACCCCCTCGCCGAACAGGTGCGGGTTAAACTGATCGTACGTTGAGGAACAGTGGAAGCGACTCAGACTGCAACTGTAACAGAACGATCACAGTAAAGAAATTAGCATAACCACACCCACATCAGATTTCAGCCCCTGAGGGGCATGCCACCCTCCCTTTAATATTAAGGTCAACATGAGAAAGTGTTTTTCTTGTATCAAATAAAGAAATTAAATGAGAAAAGAAATGTTGAGGTGACTGGTTTGTGGGGAACACCAGCCTCTTCATCTTCTTGATCATTTACATGCATCACTACCGTAACACGGTCAAATCAATATTAATCATTAAATGATTATTATAAGGAAACTGAATTAACTATAACAGTAACCTGAAAGTGAATAAATTATGCTGGGTTCAGACTACTAGATCTGTTTGTCGTAGGGTGATGGGGTGACTTAAAAAAATGATAACGGGCATCGATGGACTGCAAGACTCGATCATTTCATCTTGTACAGCTATAGCTAGCTAGCATATCAATCATTACTATTTTCGTTATTATCAGACTCTAGCTCCGCCTCTTCTGTGACATCATGCATGACATTAAATACTACCTATATACTACCTAACTCTAATAAAAGCAGATGCATAAATTACAAACTTCATTATTCACTTCAACTTTCAAATATATACAGTAATATTAATATTAAAACTACAAACACACTTAACAACACAACTATAGAGTCTGATTCTGAAACTACACAACCAATCCTGTGTCAAACTCACTGACGGGAAAATAAATCAAAGAATATCAGAGAGATTTGATTCATCTGTGTGTATAAGTGAAGATGACACAGGAATCTACTGAAGAGACACAACATCATCATGATGAAGTACCTGAGAGCAGCTGTCCATCGTCTCCTCTACTGACACACAATCCTCAATATTTACACAAATCATTTACAAAACAACATTCATTTTACTGCATGGACAAATATAAAGAAGATGATTGTGAATCACGAAAACAAGTTGCACTGGATTGAAATAAACAAACAACAAAGATTCAATACAGTAAGTCTTTCACTTTTGTAAAAATAAAAAATACAAAGAAAAATAAATAAATAAATGCATATGAGCCTTTAATAAAATACAATGAATAAAACACAATGCAAGACCTCTGGATGATGCCTGAATTAAATGGCGTCACCTGTGACTTTCAGCGTTATCGGCACTCAGCTGTTTCCCCAGAACTCTGTGACACGGCGTTGCTAGGAAACCCTGCCGCTGAGCTCCGCCCCCAGGTTCCACCTCTTGAACCTGAATGGTCACCTGCTGCGGGTGAGCCTGGTTTAACGTGCGGGTGGGCGGTCCTTGTGGCGCTTGCTGATTGGATAGCGCCATGCGGGGAAGGCTGGTGGGCGGAGGGCTGGCGCTGGGAGACTGATAAATGGCGGCGCCGTGCTGATACTGCACTGCAGACGGCCCACCTGTGGGAGGAGATTAACACCGTCATCATCATCACCGTCATCATTACTGACATGCAATCTATGACACGCCTCCTGATTATCTGAGACTGACCGTGCGCTTGCATCATCCCCTGACTCCCCGGCGGAGGACTCTGACTAGCTGGTCTGTACAGATGATTGTTGGGATGGTTGGGAGGGGGACTCGAGGGCTGAATACGCAACCTGAGACAGACAGAGAGAGAAAGAAAGAGAGAGACTATAAATATACAGACACCCAAAATTGTAACATCTAAACGTTTAATGTCATAACTCATCCAGATGTTCAGTGCTGATGATTCAATAACATCTACAAACACTGATGATCTGACACGCCGCAGTACTGACACGCCGCAGTACTGACACGCAACAGACACGCCGCATTACTGACACGCCGCATTACTGACACGCCGCAGTACTGACACGCCGCAGTACTGACACGCCGCAGTACTGACACGCCGCAGTACTGACACGCCGCAGTACTGACACGCCGCAGTACTGACACGCCGCAGTACTGACACGCAACAGTACTGACACGCAACAGTACTGACACGCAACAGTACTGACACGCAACAGTACTGACACGCAACAGTACTGACACGCAACAGTACTGACACGCAACAGTACTGACACGCAACAGTACTGACACGCAACAGTACTGACACGCAACAGTACTGACACGCAACAGTACTGACACGCAACAGTACTGACACGCAACAGTACTGACACGCAACAGTACTGACACGCAACAGTACTGACACGCAACAGTACTGACACGCAACAGTACTGACACGCAACAGTACTGACACGCAACAGTACTGACACGCAACAGTACTGACACGCAACAGTACTGACACGCAACAGTACAGACAAACAAAAACACACCAGCCACAGGAAAAATGAATTCATTTACTAAAAATCATTTTTACTGTCACTTATTAGTCATTATTAAAACAACTAAAAAATAACTATTTGTGCAGTGTGTTGTGTTGTGTGTGTTTTGTGTACCTCTGTAGCTGGTATGTAAGGTGACTGCTGGGTTGATTTTCTCCATGTGCCAAAGACAGAGCCTGCAGACAGAAAGTCAACACTTTAACATTTATACACACAACCAATGTGTGTGTGTGTGTGTGTGTTTGTGTGTGTGTGTGTGCGTGCATGTGTGTGTGTGTGAGAGAGACCTGTGATTGCTGGTGTAGTATCTCTTGCTGGTAGAGGATGTGTTGTTGCTGTGTGTGTTCCAACAGACGCTCATCCTGCTGAGTTGCGTACATCTTCTGAAGCTGTTCACACTCCTGAACACATTAAACACACACAGACACACATCACACACAACACACGCATCATATCAACAAATATCCAAATGTTATTCTCTGTATCTTGTACCTGTTTGAGCTGTCTGATCTCAAGTTGGGTCTTGAAGGCCTGGATGGTGGCAGCGCCGTCTGAGAAGCGTCTGACGGGAGAGAAACGCTCCATCGGCAGGTGAAGAGTGTTACAGTCTTTATAGGACGACCTGACGCACACACAAAGATGAATGAGTCCGATGTGTTTGTTCTTTTTGAAGATGTTGTGTAACTGCAGCTTTGTGTACTTTTATATATTTAAACCCCGCTGTTCACTTCACAACATTCATCACTTCACACAAATCACACAACTTATATTTCTCAAACATAAACATTAAACAAGTCAGCAGCAGATCTACTTTGATGCCAGACGTCCCACTAAGAAATAACATCAGCAGCCCATCTGCCATCTCAGTGAGGTGCTATCAAAATGTTTAAAATAGAAATATAAGCGCTTTCATGGACTGATTTAGGGCAGTAATGATTCAATGTGATGAGATGAAGACAACACACACAGAGACACAGACACAGACACAGACACACACACACACACACAAACGTCTGAACTGAAATGACTCTTGAACTGTTTTTATATTAAAACACAAAACCGTGTAGTGAATAAATGAATGCTCTTAGCCGGATCTTTAAATAAATCAAAGCATTCATATAAATAGAAATGTAAGCAATGTTTATGTCTCATTTAAAGGCATTATATACAGTTTCACCACTAGAGGTCACTAAACCACAACAACACTGCAGCTTGATGACGCTGTTAAAGAGAGAGGGATGATGGGAGTTGTAGTCTTCAAGTTCAATGTCAATAGAAATTGATCTGACAGGACTTACAAATTATGTTCATGAATGATGTAATGAAATAAAGTTTAATAAGCATTACATTATAACGTAAGAGCACAGTGTGTCTGATGAAAGCAAGAACTGAGTGGTGTGAGAGACGCCCATCATTATTGTCATCATGACACCACATAACTAAATCTACACAACACCAGATCAATACACGTTTAATTATCTTGGCAACATTGCACACACAGTAAAGATGTCAATGCTCTGCTACTGCCATCATTATCAGTTCTGTGAATGTAAAAATAACGTGTGTGTGTGTGTCTGTGTACTGTTTTACCTCACATTATTGCCCCATACACATGTTTCAAGAGTCACAACCGCATGTAACTGCAGTGTGTACGAGCCCTATGACGACTCCATAATAATGTAATGTATAATCAGGTCTCTACTAATATAACTTGTAGACATTACTTCACTGTCCCTATAATTCAAATGGCTTAAAACAATCATACTATATCATTTTTTATATACAGTAGATAGAAAATAAATACATACACAACAGAGTAAAAGACATAAACTGTGTCAAACATTTAAAATAAACATTTAAAATAAACATAAGCTAAACACTGAAAAATGAATCAGCTCAGTGTTTGTCTGCTGAAGTTATGACATCATCACACGTGTTCACCCCGCAATCTCTCTGCAACAAACACTACGACATCATCACATGGTTCGCTCCACAACAAACACCATGACATCAAACATATTCACTCTGCATCTAACATTACGACATCACACACACGTTCCCTCCGCAACAAACACTACGACATCACATGCATTTGCTCCGCAAAAAAAACACTACGACATCATCACACGCATTCGCTCTGCAAAAAAAAAACACTACGACATCATCACACATGTTCCTCCGCAAAAAAACACTACGATCTCATCACACGCGTTCGTTCCACAATCGCTTGACAGAGTCCTTCGGCACGTCAGGTACCAATAGGTTCCCGCATAAAAGTGGCTAAAACGGGTGGAGTGTGACATTCCTAAAATTTACAGCCGGGATGCGGGGCGGATAATAAACTACTTGTGGGCGTGTAGTAGCGCGGAAACATTTTTTTTACAATATTTGTATGTCTAAATTACTATTACACATACGTATCAACAAGATGACATTTGACCCATCACGTCACCAGAACTGACAATGGGACTTTGTTGATGCTTCTCAGAGCCTAGTTTGAGAGAGTGTTACAGGATGAAGTAAAAGTAAAGTTGGCGAGTAAAGTATATAAAATTGTCTACAACAAGTCTTTAAAGGCAAAATCAGATGTGTGGAGAAAGTGTGGTGCCAGAGCCGGCCCTAGACCTTTGGGGGCCCTAAGCAAAATTTGGTCCGTTTTAAGTAAGGCCTAAAGAAAAGCAACGACTACCTTATGACTATACTGCACATATTATATCTACTATGTTATTTTTTTTTTTAAATGTGTCTATTAAATTATGTTTTAATTATTCTATGTATACTGTATGTTAATGATCTTTTTTACATTGCTGGTCCTGAGTACATATTTTGTTCTTATGTGGCAACTTGTAGCCTACAGAATGACAATAAAAGACCTTAGGGTGGTCCCGGACAGGGAATATCTTAAGACAGGACTCGGCCTTAGTTTAATTAGAAAACATAACTAATTTTAACAAAAATGCCTTATTAAAACATTATTTCTGTGGATATTGAGGCAAAACAAAGGGCACTGGTGTATTTTAAGTTATGTCAGTGCAAGCTTTTTTCAGTTTGGACAGCTCTTAGCCTACTTTTATTTTAGTCTAGGTCTAGTTTAATTCCTGTCAGGGAAACTGCCCCCTTGAGTTCTTGATTTGAGTTCCATGTTTGATGTCTAACAGAAAAATATGATACCACTGACTGTACTGAAGGGCAGTGCAGTGCAACAAATACACACGGATGAACTTGCTGAATAAAAAGACTGATAAAGTCATTTTCACTGACCATTAAAGAAACATTTTTAATTGACAGCAGAGTTTAAGAGGCACATAGGTTTGTGAATAATAACAATTAACTTGCAAATAATATTAATAATTGAAGATTAACAATTAACATTGCATTCATAACATTAATCTAACAAAGCTGGCTACTGTATGTCATATGCATTGCTATAGTTTAAATATTAAACACTGAACAGTGACATTATACACTTTTGCAAAGGCTAGCAGGTGGTTTAACAACGGTGCACTGTCTGGGCATGTACCACGCATATGAGCATGAGTTTGTTTACTCTTACACATAAAACACTTTAAATTCAGACGTTTAACAATATAATTACACTAATGACATAAATATGTAGAAATGACAATGGCATACGTGAAATATAAGCGTAACAGAATTAATTTACCATGTTAAACCGTTTAAATATTAATTATTAAGCTTAATAAACCAATTCACGTTATGATGGCAAATATAAGAAAGAGAAGTCAAACAGAACACGGGTTTGGTCATTACCGAAGTCAAATAAGATCCACTTACTTCTCATTTATGCACAAACACACATAACATTAAAGAAATTGTCCTTAAAGCAACAGCAAAAGTTCGCGTCTGTATCAGCGATCCGGCTCAACTCAACTTTGCGTTCTGTGGGCGGGATGCTCGCCTGCACATAGATCGCGGGCACTGATTGGCTGCTGTGCTGGATGCTGTGTGTCAATCAATCTCGGCAAGAAAGAGATCTTATTAGCGAACTTTCATAATAACTATAATAACAAGTAACAGCCTTTTTAACATTGCCCTAATAATAAATAATTAATATTTATATTTATTTTATGTAACTTTTGATGAATTATTTTTTTCAACCACTAGCTAAGTGACTTTAGGGGGCCCTCTGCTGGCCACGAGGCCCTTTGCAATCGCAATGGTCGTTTAGTGGCTGGGCCGGCTCTGTGTGGTGCAATACGAGGTTGTATTTTTCTTGTTCTTTTTTCATTAATAGATCTATTTGCAGGCCAAAAATGTATGGGTCTGGGCGGGTGCTAATTTATTTTTTATATTATCGGATTTGGTACTGAAGTTTGCTGGAACTGTGCAGGACTCCGCAACAAACACTACGACATCATCACACGCATCACTCTGTAACAAACACTACAGACTATACAAACTGTGTCCTGATTCACTCATTTAATCACACAACTGTGTGTGTGTGTGTGTATATCAGTTAGTGTGTGTGTGTCAGTGAGTATGTGCGTGTGTATGTCAGTGACTGAGTGTGTGTGTGTGTATATCAGTTAGAGTGTGTGTGTCAGTGAGTATGTGCGTGTGTGTGTGTATGTCAGTGACTGAGTGTGTGTGTGTGTTAGTGAGTGAGTGTTTATGTGTCAGTGAGTGAGTGTGTGTATGTCAGTAAGTGAGTGTTTGTGTGTCAGTGAGTGAGTGTGTGTGTTATCTCTCACCGGCAGTGCTGATCGGGGGTCCAGCCCCTCTGCCGGGCTCTCTGTATGTCTGTTGAGAGCTCGCTGGCCGTATGGCAGGGACCCACGCCGTGGGTGCTGTGGCGCTTCGAACTGTTCGCCAAATACCTGAACCACATAAGCAGCACGAATCAGCGCTCTGATTGGCTGCCTCCAGGCGATTGTTTTTGCAAAGCGATTAGACAAAAGCAAAGCCACAGGAGGAAGACTGGGCACCACCGCTCAGCACAGTAGAGAGAGAGAGCTCATTTTGCAGGAGGGGCTTCAGAAAGTGTATGTAGAGAGATCGTGTTCTTATGAGATACTAAACTAATGCACAAACAGACAGACTAACAGAGAGAGAAAGAGAGAGAAAGAGAGAGAGAGACGCTCCCAGCTGAAAGCAGCAATGCAGTTTTTAGTGTGTCCTGCAGCTTCCAGACACACACACACAAAAGCCCAACATACACACACACAAAAGCCCAACACACACAGCAGCACCACACACCTTCACAAACCCCTCACACAACACAACACAACAGGACTCTTATACCTTTTAACAGCTTCTGCATCAGGTTCAGCATCAGATTCTTCCTCATCCACTGGAGCCACAGCAGGTATGGGATGCTGACACACAAACACATTAAAGCTTAACAACATTCTCATCTACACAAACGTCAAAGATCCGTTCATTTATTCCTGATCATTGTTTAAATGCTGTCATCTCACCGGGCTGGTGACTAAAGGCGACTGTCCGCGCGGCCTCTTTAACAGCTGCTGTGCGTGAAGCTGAATGTTAGCGCCACCGTCGGACGCCCGGCGACCTAGAGGACCCATCCCGTTCAAGAGCTGAAGGGTCGGAGGCTGCAGGAGAGACTGCTCCTGTACACAGACACAGACAGAGAGATGTTCGTCATCTATAAACACTTAAGCAGATAGACAGTCAATCTGAAGCAGAAGTGTCTGTGATTCACCTTATACTCCAGCTGCTGGGTGGGCTGTAGATTCGGCGTGGGCATCAGATGCATCTGTGCCATCGTGGGCAACAACGCAGGGAAGGGCGGCTGAGGAGCCACACGTGGAAATCCAGTGGCCAGTTTCTGTAAATCCTCCTGAAGCTCAGCCCTTTGATTGGTGGGAGGAGTTTAAAGTGACGTAAGAGTGGTTTGTTATGTGAATCATACAGTATTGTCCGGCACACCGTAGTGAGAAAATGTCCTAGAAGAAGATAAATGTTAATGTAGTACCTGGGGTCTGGCACACCCACAGTGTGACGCCTCATGGACAGATATCGAGCCATCGCTTCTGGACTGGGCTCTTCTCCCTCATCACTGTCCAGAGCCATCGCCCCGTCCGTCTGAAACACATACACACAAACACATTCGTTGGTTTCTGGCTCTTGATGAAAATGTAATTAAGTTAATATTTTACACAGTGCTGCATGAAGCTGAACACAACTATTGTTTACAGGTCAGATCCTTATGTGCAGTGGAAACCTAACATTTCATGTTTTTTTAAGCAGTTTTATAAACAGCTGCAGCAGGCGTAGTGATATTATGCACTGCCCGAAAATACTCCCCTTGGTTACTTTGAATAGCAGGGGACTATTTTCAGGCGCTGCGTAATATCACTACGCCTGCTGCAGCCGTGTTACAGCAGCAAAGTCCTTGATTACTACGCCAGTTTGAGAGTATAGACCGTTTCATCGGGAGCACGTGTGGTGACGCTATAAGCGTCTGGTCTGAACTTTACTTCCGGTTTCTGTTTGTTTAATGGTCTGACTATATGCTGAAACTGAACTCCTTGTCCAAAATAACAAATGTTTTGGGTTCCTATGTAATCTACATGTTGTTTATTTTCCTTGTTATATAAATAAACTACTTTAAAAGGACTTTGTTGTTATTTATTCTTCGTAGAGTTTACCGGAAGTTACGTGATGACCACGAAAGCCGCTTCTTCAAGTTTTTACTGCTGAAACGGTCTATAGTTCCTAGTCATATCTGCCTAGAAAATCACAACTTTTAATTTTCTGTCGGTCTTAGTAAACAATGTCACTACAGAAGAGTCAAGTTTTAAATAGGAAAAATATCTAAACTCTTTGGTAATTTTTTTGTGTGATGCTAATGGACTAATCAGATTCAATGGATTATGCTAAGCTATGCTAAAAGTGCTAGCGCCAGACCCCGAGATCAGCTGAATGGATTCCAAAACAGTAAAAATCAAATGTTTAACTCTAGGGGAGCTGAAAAATTATATTTTCAAAAAAAGTGGAGTGTCCCTTTAAGATGACATAGAAGCCGCATGTATTCCCATTTGCATGTTCAAACTGTAAAACATGTCACCTGTATCTGATTTATGAGCACATATGAAAGGGTTTTTTAACACGTGGTCACTTCATGTGTTTCATTTACATTCAGGACAAATAAATGCATCTTGGCTAAATGGACATTAATCCGATCTTCTAATCCTGCACAAAATGCAAACGCAGTTTCATTACTAGAAACGTGCAACAATGCTTTTGCAACAAAAAACATCAGTTACTGTATTATGTGGGGTCTGTGTGCTCGATCCAGCGCTAACATACAGTATATATCTTCAACCAGCAGATATATTTACACATGTCCAGTGAAATGCATCCCAGACCACCTCTTAAATGGTTTGAGCGATCAGATTTAAATGCTTCAAAGAGTGGTCTTTTGACGATCAGACAGCTAAAAAGGCCAAAAGTGGCTCACATCAGATTAGAAAAGAACAGATTCAATGTGGTTTGTGTTGTTCACATGTCTTGCAAAGATATCTGGGTCACATATGAGCAAAAAATCTGATTTTGACTGCATTGTGGTCGTCCTCACCTCCACAATCTGATTCTCTGGGTTTATGAGCTGAACTTGTGGAACCGTCATACTCACAGAATTACTCTGATCCTAAAACACAAACACACACAAACACACAATCGCACAAATGAGTTTCATCAACAGACCATCTTTTGTCAAACATGACTGATTCTTCTGAAAGATGAAAAGCTCTTAACCAAATTACTCAAAGATGACATTAAATTAATCAATAAATTCATTAAAATGAATAAGATGAAATTTAAATGATTCTTTTGTTTAGACAATTTCGTGAAAACATGCATTGGTTATTTGTAATCAGACAGTTACTGTATTTAAGTTGCATCTAACCTTTCAAAGCACAGTTAAAGATATAACGAATTAAAATTCCCCAGACTAAGAAATAAAGTCGGCGTCCTCCGCTGGTTATATCACTTCAGAAATAAAGAGTTATATAATTCACATTTATTTCACGCAAAGTGTAAAATCTTACTCTTTTCTGAACTAAGAGAACCTGCGGCTAACAAAAGCGTCCTCCAGAGGACCTTCACGACGTTTAAAATGAGACGCAGCATGTATATCCCTGGACGCAATCCCTCTTGGGACTCTTTCTAACCAGATGCATTCATGAAGTATGTAAATGAGATGCTTTCATGCATATTCCTCTCATCAGAGGACAGAATCAAAGGGTTGTTAGCGGTAACCGTACGCACCTGCACGGCATTGAGTGCGAAGACGGGACGCGGTGTGGGCGGAGTCACGCGCAGACTCTTGTGCCGCTTCAGTTTGTCAGACAGCAGACTGTAGGTGGCGCTGTAGTGATCGTAATCATCTGCGTGCAGAGACTGCAAGTGGACGTACAAAGAGTTAACACATCACAGAAGCTTCATTGTGAGTGTACTTGTGTGCATTTTTGTGTGTCACCTGTAAGGTCCTCTCGCGGTCGAAGCCCATCTCTGACATGACCATTAAGATCTGTTCATTGATCAGCTCGGTTTCTCTCTCCACCTTCACCTGCTCACATTCCTCGATCAACTGAGATCAAACAGATAAAAGAGAGAGCTCTGTTAGTGTGCACCCTACATAGACAGCATTTCAAGACATTATAGATGCGCCCCACAACCTATTAAACTGCTTTACACAATCTCTCATTTCTGGTAAATATTTTAGGCGAGGATTACACAATCTCAGACTTTACTGAACCAGCTGATTGTCATAAAGTGTTCAATGAAGTTTTGGTTTCTTACTCTGTCAAACTCTGGGTCTGGGTCTCCTTGTCTCATCCACTTGTTCTTGCAGATTTGCTCCATTGAAAGACGTCGACTGGGCTCCAGAACCAACATGTGTCTGATCAGATACTCACAGTCTGAAATATACAAACACTTTGGTCAGTTACAGAGCACATGAGTGTGTGCGTGTGTCCGTGTGTGTGTCCGTGTGTACCTGTGGACATGAAGAAAGGAATCCGGAATTTTCCACTTAGGACTCGAGCTCGTAGGTTCTGTAAAGTGCTGCCATCAAACGGTAAAGCTCCACATACCAGAACATATAAGACCACCCCTAAACTCTGTAGACAGACAGACAGACAGACCAATGTTAAACCCTGCTGAAGTGTCTGTGTGTGTGTAAACATGTTTAATCGTGTGTGTGTGTGTGTGTATTTTACCCATATGTCCACTTTAGGACCATCATACTCTTTCCCCTCGAAGAGTTCAGGTGCAGCGTAAGGAGGGCTGCCACACCACGTCTTCAACAGCTGCTCACGTGAGAACAAATTACTGAAGCCAAAATCTACAACGACACAGAGACATCCGTCAAACACACACACACAACACTTACACACAACACTAACACATATTAACTAACACACACCTGCAATCTTGATGTTCAGGTTGTGATCCAGCAGCAGGTTTTCGGCCTTTAGGTCTCTGTGTACGATGTTTCGACAGTGACAGAAATACACCGCTGCTATGATCTGCTTAAACTTTTTCCGAGCTTCTTTCTCTGCCATCCGTCCGTGTGCCACAAGATGATCTAACAAACACAAACAAACAAACAAACAAACAAACAAACAAACAAACAGGAAGATAACATCATAAGTGAGAGAAAACAGAAACACGTTGAAGTGATAGTGACACATATTTGGTGTTTTATAAAAGTATTGGACAGAAAATCATCTGAATATATGAGGATGTGTGTCGTGTGGTTTGTTGCGCTGCTTTTAACTCTAGAAACACTAAAATGGTGTTTAATTGATTCTTTATTTCTTAAATATGTGTAAATCATCCTTTTATTATATAAAAAAACATTAGTTGGTATTGTTAATGTTCATGCTAATTTAATTCAATGTTATACCATGGGCCTGTTGAATGCTGTATTCTGATTGGTTGACAAGTGTTCTGTGGGTATGCAATAATTTCTGATAACCGCACACCTAACTTGTCAAATGTCTTTAAAATAGGCACTAGAGCAATGTTTGTTGTAACCGTGGTATAAGAGGAATAATTGACTCCAATCCTTTGAATTATTTGAAAATAATACACACCTGCGATGTAACCACCTTGGGTGTGCATTATTTTCTTATAATTCAATGGTCCGTCGTCAACTATTCCTTACATAACTTTATGTTTTCATGTTAATGGTTAATGATTGATTAAAACAGCATCACTGATCAGAAACATTGGCGTGATTTGTTAGTATGGAGGCAGATGTGAAGGTTTACTCACCGAAGATCTCTCCTCCACTGGCATACTCGGTCACCAGATAGATCATACGCTCGGTCTCCATCACCTACAATACACACACGTAACCATATTCAGATACAGAAAACAGAAGATTCTGACCAATCAGCTGCGGGTATGAGGTGAGGGGGCACCTGGTACAGGCGAATGATGTGAGGGTGTCTCAGCATCTTCATGATCTGAACCTCTCGAAAAATCTTCTTCAGATTCTCATCGTCCAGCTGAGTTTTATCTACGATCTTAATCGCAACCTGACAAACAGAGAGAGAGAAATAAAGAGAGATTGAGAGATACCGTACGACCAGACTAGACACAGACTCTCCTGTAGTTTATGTCTGTTAGCATTGAGCTTCTATATGCTAGCACAGACGCTACACTGATACACACATTTGAAATGTTTTAAAACATCACATTACAGTAATGAGCTGCATCACTTACCTTCATACTATACAGCAGGTCAAAATCAGTATGCAAGGTGAGTAGTGTGTCTACATTTATTGCATTTTAAAATAACGCAGAAAGGAAAGACTTCTGCATTAATATATACATAGATCACACAATCAGATTGAAGAAGTTTGTGCCAAAGAGTAAATCATGAGTAAACCGCATACTGCGTTTAGATACAAACACGGACACACACAACACAGAGACACACAGACAGACAGACAGACAGACACACAACACACACACACACACACACACACACACACACACACAGAGCTCTTGTGCAGAAACTCAATATGCACCACAGAAGAAGTACCATATACACAGTCACACATATCTTGCTTTAGGAAATGCCTATAAGCATATTTATATTACTGTACATCAAACATTTTCAGATATTTTCATGCTAATCAAGAATACTTGTATTGATTATGTTTGACGAGTGCTGATTTTCCAAATGCATATTATAAACAAATGAACAAACAGCTGTGCAAACATCGCCTTTGTGATTCAGAATCATTTTTAAGAAAGATATTATTAGTATGAAACACCTCAGACTTAGTTTGGAGACGAGTAAAAGGATCCTCGTCTATACAGGCATTTCAGAAAAGATCTCTGTTCAGACTATACATGACCATAAACACATGAAACATGACCATTCAAACACAATTATGTCTGAAATTTGTATTTCATATTATTCAGTACATATAAACTTATAGTCCAGGTTCAGCTAGATAGACGATTACATTTAGTTAAAGGTGTGAGACTAAGTTCTGTTCACACAGACACAGCTCTTAAATAGTGTGTATGAATATGAACTAAAAACTGTCAAACTGTCACACTGGACGCCTGTAGACATAGTGACAGATTATAAAGTATTATTTTCACAATGGAGGTTGCACTGTATAACAACATTAGGAGCAACACGATTGCGTATGTTACGCAGGAAATTTGCAGTTGCACGATGACATTTATGAACACTTGTATGTAGAATATCACATTATACTGTAACCCTAACTATTGTGAAGGGAGATGGACTCTGCAAAGCATTACGGAGATTCCTGACCCTCGCATATCACTGATGCCCCTCTATGACTTCACTCCGGACCCTCGCATATCACTGATGCCCCTCTATGACTTCACTCTTGACCCACACATATCACCAATGCCCCTCAGATGTCACTCTTGACCCTGAAGATCACTGATGCCCCTCAGACGTCACTCTTGACCCACACATATCACTAATGCCCCTCAGATGTCACTTCTAACCCCTGAAGATCACAGATGCCCCTCAGATGTCACTCCTGACCCACACAGATCACAAATGCCCCTCAGACGTCACTCCTAACCCCTGAAGATCACTGATGCCCCTCAGATGTCACTCCTGACCCACACAGATCACAAATGCCCCTCAGACGTCACTCCTAACCCCTGAAGATCACAGATGCCCCTCAGACGTCACTCTTGACCCACACAGATCACCAATGCCCCTCAGACGTCACTCCTCACCCACACAGATTACCAATGCCCCTCAGACGTCACTCCTAACCCTGAAGATCACAGATCAGGGCTTGACATAAGGGACTGCCTGGTTGCCCGGGGCCAGTGGGAGAGAAGCTCGGGCCAGTATATCGTATTGTCCCTACCCTAAAGATAATCGATGCCCCCAGATGTCACTCCTAACCCCTGAAGATCACAGATGCCCCTCAGATGTCACTCCTAACTCTTAAAATCACAGATGCTACTCAGACATCACTCTTGACCCACACAGATCACAGATGCCCCTCAGATGTCACTTCTAATCCCTGAAGATCACCAATGCCCCTCAGATGTCACTCCCGACCCACACAGATCACTAATGCCCCTCTCATACTTCACTCTTAACTCCCGCAGATCACAGATGTCCCTTAGATGTCACTCCTAACTCCTGAAGAACACAGATGCCCCTCAGATGTCACTTCTAATCCCTGAAGATCACTGATGCCCCTCAGATGTCACTTCTAACCCTGAAGATCACTGATGCCCCTCAGATGTCACTTCTAATCCCTGAAGATCACTGATGCCCCTCAGATGTCACTTCTAACCCTGAAGATCACTGATGCCCCTCAGATGTCACTTCTAATCCCTGAAGATCACTGATGCCCCTCAGATGTCACTCCTAACCCCTGAAGATCACAGATGCCCCTCAGATGTCACTCCTAACTCTTAAAATCACAGATGCTACTCAGACATCACTCTTGACCCACACAGATCACAGATGCCCCTCAGATGTCACTTCTAATCCCTGAAGATCACCAATGCCCCTCAGATGTCACTCCCGACCCACACAGATCACTAATGCCCCTCTCATACTTCACTCTTAACTCCCGCAGATCACAGATGTCCCTTAGATGTCACTCCTAACTCCTGAAGAACACAGATGCCCCTCAGATGTCACTTCTAATCCCTGAAGATCACTGATGCCCCTCAGATGTCACTTCTAACCCTGAAGATCACTGATGCCCCTCAGATGTCACTTCTAATCCCTGAAGATCACTGATGCCCCTCAGATGTCACTTCTAACCCTGAAGATCACTGATGCCCCTCAGATGTCACTTCTAATCCCTGAAGATCACTGATGCCCCTCAGATGTCACTTCTAACCCTGAAGATCACTGATGCCCCTCAGATGTCACTTCTAATCCCTGAAGATCACTGATGCCCCTCAGATGTCACTTCTAACCCCTGAAAATCACAGATGCCCTCAGACGTCACTCTTGACCCACACATATCACTGATGCCCCTCAGATGTCACTCCTGAACCTCACAGATCACAGATGCCCCTCAGATGTCACTCCTCACCCACACAGATCACCAATGCCCCTCTCAGACTTTACTCATAACTCCCGCAGATCACAGATGTCCCTTAGACGTCACTCCTGACCCACAAACATCACTAATGCCTCACAGTTCATAGACAGAACATGTGCAAGAGAAAATGATTGAGACAGACAGACTGAGAGAGAGAAAGATACAGATAAGAACAGAGAGAAAGAGAGATAGGAAGAAAAGACTAAAAGAGAGAGAAGTGTGTATGAAAAGGAAGGGATGGCAACATGATTTGGCATGCAGCACACAGGATTATTGCCATGGCAACAGTGTGTGTGTTGTGCTGAGTAAGCGACAGTCTATACTGGAGCACAGCTGCACAGACACGCCAACATACATGAAACACACAATAGATCCAGAACAGATGAAGGTGTACCAGACGAGTCATGATGACATCATCACTGAGCAGTGCACTAATGTGAGATACTGACCACACTCAAGCTTTGTGTCAATGAGGAGATTATAACACTGCCCAGCACAACAACTCATATTATAACTGTCTGCTGCATTGCTTTAAATAAATTACACTAAAATATAATGCTGTTTCTTCTTTTGATGTAGGGACAAATATCAGCAAATTATTAAGGGCAGATTTTACGTTAACCTGAACACATCATAAGCTACCACATAAACCACCCCAGCCAGATGAAATCACACAGCCATGACATCACTGCGCTCATGCTGTTCATCTGACATCAATGCAAACAAGTGACGCAGCACCTGTTATAGACCATTGAACTGAGAGAGAGAGAGAGAGAGAGAGAAATATATGTCGAGAGAGAGAGAGAGAGAGATAGAGAGCGCAAGTCTTAGTATGTTAATGGGCTTACGTGGGCATCTGAGTTCAGGTAGGTCAACGTTGCCAAGACAAATCCTGGAGAAACTTTGATGGTGGATGATTTTGTCTCACACAGTCAGACTTTAACAACTGACCACTATTTACTTTTGTTCTGATAGTTGCTGGTGCCAAATCTGGAACCACCCAAAATATAAAAACAGGTCTGCACCACTATAAAACCTGATGAGCTTAAAACCAGAGGCTGGAAAACAAAAACCTGAGTGCTGTAATAGTGTGTAACCCCTGACATCCCATTCATATCAGTATCACACTCTTTTAAATATGCGCTAACATATAAATTGCAAACATCTGAAAAAAAGGTCCACGACACAAATCTGGAAACTTCCAGTAAACCAATGAAAACCTGTCACATGCAGACATCAAGCCAACCAGACTGAAGCTGGCTCAATAAAGAGAGACTAAAGAATAAATGATATTAACATTATAGACAGTAAGCAAACGGCTTTCATGGAACAAACTTAACTTCCGGTTAACTTTGGCAAAAAATCAATAAACAACACAGTACTTAAGAGTTGAATACTTCTGATAACAAGCAAAATCACTCTTGATCACCGAACTTCATATCACAGCTAAAGTAGGGATGCACCAATACGATATTCTGGATCGGATATCAGACTAAACAGGAACGATCCAATTCCGGTACTGTGTGTTACCTGTGGTTGTTACTAACAAGCTATTAAAGGACAAAGTATTATAAAAGCACCATAAATGTATATATATATAAAACTATATTCAAAGTCTTCTTAATACACTCGATAGCTTCATGTAAAGGAACAAATGCACATTTAAAAATATAAAAGTTCACAGAAACTCTGTACTCGCAACTGGGTCCGGTCAAGAGCGTAATTCCCAAAATAACCATCTGCACACTAAACCTTTTTTTACTGGGACAGTTTTGCGCAATTAAGGAAAATATATTTAGCATATTTGTTTGATCAAACGTACCAATTTTATGTTCTCCTCGGATTGGAAATGGAAAAAGTGGTATCGGTGCATCCCTAAGCTAAAGCGTATCAAAAACTACAGAGCTAAGGTTACTGTGTAAGATGTGTACTATATAATGTATACAATCTTAACTACTAGGGGTGTCACGATTCTCCAAATCCTCGATTCGATTACATTTTCGATTCTAAGGTCACGATTCGATCCGATTCTCGATTTTCACATATTTTTTATATGGCATATAATTTAGACAAAAATTATATGCCATTATTTATTATTATTATTATTATAATACTTTAACATTAACATGCACATTGCACAACTCGCATATGGGTTTGTGGGCTTCACTTAACGCGAGAGCTTGTAGAGAGAGGATTCCTTCTTGCACGCACATGACTATGCGCGGTTGGCAGTTACATGGATCGGGCGGATGACGTGACGAAAAATAATATTTTAATTTAAGTGGGTGCCGGATCGACTGCTTGTTATTAGCTCTGTCCTTCTAAGCATGCGACATCTCTGTCTTTCATAGTGGCAGCCTCAGAAGTTCAAGAAGAGAACTGAAATGAGACGGTCTAGCCTTCTGAGGACCCAAAATTTGCGTCACCTGCTGCACACGCCCCCAGTAGCGCCCACCGCGCCTGTCAGCAGAAAACAGCGGAGACATTTCTGACTTATTAAAATAAATATGTAATCAGAAAAATATTAATTTATTTCAGAACATATGCTGTTAAATAGATTAATCTACATCAATGTGTCATATCAAATAATCAACCTAGAAATATACGCAACATAAACAGAATAAAATTAACACAAAACATAACTTATAATACTAAAACAGTGACAAGAAAAAGTTTTCTAATAAATACACACTTTTATTTAATAAAGCTTTTAATTGTTTGGGAAATCCTCGGCTGTTAAGGATCCATTCGTTCTATCATTAACAGCGCAGAGAAATGAGGACGCATTTTGACAGAGCTCTTATCAACGCTGGCGAAGGAGGTACGTGGCAAACTCAAAAAATGAGAATTAAAAACAAAGGAAATAGAATGTCAGAAAGGGTTGCCTGGAATTAGTTTTACAACGTGGTAAATCAGGATGACACCAGTGCAGGCTATGAAATAATAGTCCATCCGCGCATCTCTAACATGGACTTAATGCGCGTGTCTTGGACTCATAGCATCTGAAATAAATCCAGCATAATAAGCAGCTGTGCTTCTCTCTGTCTCACGTGCACGTGCTCGCATCTGTCCGACGTCTGAACATAAACTAAAGTAGTAACCCTTACGTATTTGTTCAGTTTTATGCGTTTCATGCAAGCTGAGGCAAACTATCCTTTTGTTTAATATAACCCGCTGCATCTTTGCGCCTCCCTCGCTATCGCGCACGTGCAGAGAGCTGCGCTCTGTCCAAAGTCAGAGCACTGGTAATCCTGTTTATGATATGCATTTCAAGGAGTTGTAGCATCCCTCGTCTTTAAAATATGATCGCGTTCCGCTGGACAGATGTTTTTAAAGGCATCTCTGAGAGTTTTTTCCCTCGCTTCGCTTGGCAAGCCGACCGGACGTGAAATGGGGGCGTGGCAGCATCGACGATCCCATTTTTTAATTCGAAGTTCGAAGCTGTGATTTAATTTCGATCGATTTCGATTTAAAATCGAAATCGTGACACCCCTATTAACTACAGATCGCCTGTTAAACCTCCCTTCACATAGCGCTGATCCATGATTGCCGTCTCCCCTCGACCCAAACATTTGTTATTTTCAATGAGGTATTTGTTCAAGATTTTAGTTTAGTAGGGGTGTAAATCGGACAGTTCACTGCGGTACGATACAATATTGGTTTTCTCCGCAGGCGATGTAATTTTGCAGATATGTCAAACATTTCTTTGATTACGGTTTGATTCATTTGGCTGTATTTTTAAATTATGTGCCTAGTTACGCAGTTAAACTTTTAATAACTTACAAATGCAAACAAAAAATATATAATATGAACATTTTATTAAACTCTTTGAAAATGGCACAATCTCTGTCACCAATTGCAACATTTACAACAACAAACTAACAAAATTAAATAAAGAAAATAAATAATGAGGAAAAAAAGTCACATAAAATTAAGCTTACAATGGCAAAAATCAAAGTCTCTTTTTCTTTCTGTGCTGACACTAGCAGACGAAAAGAATTGAAAATCGCACTTTGGCGGACATGCTTAGATGGATGTTAAGTCAAGTAATGAGGACGTGGAGAGTGTCAAAATAAAAGTACTTCATATCCATATTTTATGTGTGGCACTAATGCATCATATCATAGACATTTAATTGATGTATCGCTCTATATCAATGAAAGACCCCTACAGTTTATCCACTAGACAAAAAATTAAACAAAAAGAGACTGGATGTAAAGTTCTGTCCAGACGCGTAACTGCTAGAAATATTAGAAATAGTACACAAAAAATGGTGTTAAATATTACTAAAAGCTCATCATAAGGAAAACATTTTAGTGCTACAGAGCATCTATATAACACCTCTGTGGGAGCTAAAGCATGACTATAACTGAGGTGTTATATAGATGCTCTGTAGCGCTAAAATGTTTTCCTTATGAATACGAGCTTTTAGTAATATTTAACACCAATTTTTTAGAGTGTAGTAAAGAATGTCAAAAGATTATCTGCTGAACATATTTTCGGCAAAAAACCAAGGCCAAATACCTTGACAAAAATGATAATTTTTATGAATTAAATCATACAAATGATTAAATAATCATAGCCTCGACAGTAATTACTTAGTCTCACGACCGCCAGGTTATGACTGTGGTGACCTTTCAGCATAACACCTTAATTCCAGCTCTCTGAGATAGCTGACCACAGATCATGACTTTCAGTCTCTATATAGGTTAACATCCTTGACAAAACAAGTAAATAACTAATTTGCATTTGCATCAGTCATACAATAATTTAAAGTAATAGGTAAATAAATATTTGAATATGAATGAATCAGGGATTAGGATTTCTTCTGATGGTCAGTCTAGATCTACTGGAAGCTGCTATAAAGACATGATTGGACACTTCATGTGTTTTCTGTGATCAGATAACTTTCCAATTTTTTATCCGTATCTGTTTCATTTACACTTAGACCTCCTCCTGAAGTGATTTGATAGATCAGAGGGCATTACACCTGGTCTTTGGACAGCAATCCGATCAGAGAAAACTCATGAAGTGACCAGGTGCAAACAGGCCTATTGATGCGCTTTACACTTTCGGGTCAAGTCGGGTTCTAAAAAAAAATTGCTGTCAAGTCGAGTAAGACTTAGGTCAAAGTTTATCGGTTCTGTCTCAGGTGGAGCTTTACTTTTTAAAAGTAATTAATGCACTTTAAGTTCAGATAGAAATGGTTCGGGATGCATAACGATTAATCGTGATTAATCTATAACAGAATAATGTGTGTGAACTGTGTATAATAATTGTGTATACATAAATATTAACTTCTTACACTCTGAGGCTATTTTGGGGATTTTCGCCTGGATTTGGCCTACCCAATTTCAAAAGCTTCTCATACCCACAAGCAGAGGTGCACATACAAAAGTTTGGTATCATTTTACAGGAAACCCTTTGAAATTACATAAAACACTGTTAAAAGTGCTCAACATGGTTGTATGTGTAGTCAGTCCTCTAATAAACACAAAAATAAATAGGCGCTTTTTGATGTTTTTTTTCTAAAGTCTGTATTTAAAAGTGTATAACTCTGGCCCTGAGTGGGAACGAAACCTGCAGACAGTTTTGTTTGATTCCAGCAATTGCCAGCTTACAGAGGAAAAAGGAATTTTTTCTCTATCATAATAATTGCAAAAGTTATTTTACTCCAACTGATGGGAGGAATAATACGCTTAAGGAGTACAATTTCTGCCTAAAAACATTTGAAGTGCTACCATAACCACATACAGTGGAATAAATGCAATATCTTTATATCATTTTAAAGAAAACCCTTTGAAGTTACATAAAAAGCTGCTGTTTGTGACAAATATTGTTATTTATGTGGTTTTTCATATGATAAAACACCAAATTTTCTTTTTTTATGTTGTAAATACTGCCTCTGATAGTGTATAACTCTGGTTCTGGGTGCTCTAGCAGACTGCAGACAGTTCTGGTTGTTACCAGCAGCAGACAGTAAACACCCAAAAAAAGAATGAACTCTTTAGCATGTCGCATTCAAAAGTTATTCTCATTTTACTGAAGTGTGCGAAAATACATTTTTCATATAAATATTAATTTTTTGTTTTGCACATGTAATAAATAGCAAGGGATTATTCATGCACACAACCAAAGAAAATGCTGTGAATGGACTCATTTTTTAGAGTAGGACCTAAGAGAAAAGATGATGTATCATTTGTGGCTATCTGTGCTATCTGAGGCAGTCGACACTCAAGTTTCCCATATGTTTACAAAAGACTATTTTTTACATCATTATTCATTCGACGATTGTTGGATATGTGATAAAAATAGGACAAAAATAACACTGCACTCTTATTCCTGAGAGTGAGAGCTTTCATTTGATATAAGACTTGCCCATGTTTGTCATACTTGAAAAATATGAAATATGTGAATATTAAATGATATTCAAAATTATGGGGGGGGTGATAGTGTAAATTAAGTGTAACTAACTTTCTTACAGTGAAACATATCTCAAAGTGATGCATATCTGCAGAAAGTAGAGAGTCTAAGCTTTCAAACAGTATCTCATATGTGGTACTGGGTCCATGACAGACCATTAAAAATTAAAGGAATATTTTATATTAAGTCAAAATAAGATAATTCTGGACCCGGTACAGGGTCCACAGAGTCAAACAAGTTAACATATGCATGTATAATTTTAAGAAAAAATATATATTAACATAACATTAGGGATGCACGATATATCGGCCGATAACTGCTTATTTTTATATTATCGGTTATCGTGATGATAGCAAAATTAGGCCGATAAATGAAAGCCGATAAATGATGGATTATTTTGGTTTGTTGAACCACTTCACTTGTTCATTGCTGGCCATGTGGAGTTTTGATTGGTGTTTTTGTGACATAGCACGAAGATGACACGTTGCGGGCTTAAGAAGAGTATGCTAGTCTAGCGCAAAGACAAGATGTCCACGGTCTGGGAGTTTTCATTGTGAAAATAATATGAATATTTATCGGCCTATATATATATATAGGTTATCGGCCCCAAATATAAAGAGTTATCGTATCGGATAAAATTTTCATATGGGTGCATCCCTACATAACATAAATATATAAATGTATATACACACATAAGCATTTCTTACATTTATACATGCATGCGTGTGCATTTATCTACACAAAGTTATTATACACAGACATCACACAGAGTTTGCAGTTCATACAGTGATGTAATTGACAATGGTTATTATTCAGAAACATCTGAGACACGATTGGCAGTCAGAATTAATAATAATAATAATAATAATGTGTGACATCAGATCAGCAGACACAACACGGTATACAACACATCATCACAATCAAAACTCACAAGTCTCTGTGTGTGCTTGAGAAAATGATCAGTGTATTCTTGGCTAAAAAACATCTTTAAACACACAACATTGTGTTAACAGCCCAGAGGTCATGGGTTCGACACCCAGGGTACAAACACACTGATAACACAAGAAACCATGTGTAGTTTAAATGGACTGCGTGTTAAATAAAAGCACCTGCCAAGTGTATTCATGTACAGGTTTTTAATGAACGATGCTAATGATCATGAATATTAATATGAATATTTACATGACACACAATCTTAACATATCAACTTTTAAGTGTAACACCAAAAAAGCCATGAGTTTGATTCCAAGGGAACACAAATACTGATAACAGCTTAAATACCAACAACATTTTAACTAGAAGACTGAAAAAGAAACAGAGGATGACTGATTTATAAGCATGTTCAATTTGACATCATAGATGCTGAATGTTTGTGAATTGTGCTTGTATTCGGACACCTCGACCTGAACTGCCTGAGAGTCCATTACTGCGGTATTAAAGCGGTAAAAATAAGTTAAAGGCCGAGGAAAGTCCTAAAGATGAACTGTCATGACACCGGCCAAACCAGGACAGATACACAGCTTACATCACCAAAAGTCTGATTATATCTCTGCCATCAGAACCCAAACTCATCAAAACACACACACACCATGCCAACAAACATATGTGTGTGTATCATCAGATCTACTGAACATCCATCAAATCAAATAATATGACCACACACACACTTTCATCTGTCTTACCCTCTTGTTTTTCTGTATCTATCCCTCTAAATCTCTGTGTTCCTCCATATCTGTCTATCCCTCTATCTGTCTATCTCCTCCTCCAAACACATCACTGCCAAAGCACGCGCGCACACACACACACGTACAGATAACACACTCAACTACACACACTGTCCTTCATACACAATCCACGCACATAAACACGCACACATATTTTCTCTCTCTCTCTCACACACACACACACAGAACGATCACACACTCAACTACACACAGAGAGAGAGAGAGAGCGAGAGATACACGCAGGCACGCGCAGGCCGCATCACACAGCGCGTGTGTGCGAGTTCGCTGGTCGCGCGCATCTATCTGTGTGTCAGCGCGTGGATATGCCCCGGGGTGGGGGGTAAATCTACTGGGGTTTAATCCGCCTCACCTTCGCTTTGGTGATCATATGCGTGGCGAGTTTCACCACGGCGAAATTGCCCTTCCCGATGGTCCGCTCCATCTCATAGTAGCCGACGCGCGCGAGGGGCGGGCGATTGACGCCCGCGACGACGGCGGCGGCAGCTCGGCTCGGATGATGGATAGAGGCGGCGGGCTGCGGTAGGTCGCGGTTCGGGTGCGGAATCCCGGCGGCGGCGGCAGCCCCGCTCGACACGGCCGCCATCTTCTGCCCTCTCTGCGGGAACAACAAGCGAGGGCGCGCAGCTCGCTCCCCGGACACGCCCCCGCCGTGCGTCAGTACGCGAGGCCCCGCCCCTTTGCGCAGCGCCCTCTCATGGATGTCGCCATGGCAACGGTTAGCGTAACAATGACTTCATCACCTTCGCGAACGCGTATTTCGGTCGCCATGGCGACAGTACGTGCGCGCGCTCCTCAGATATCTCGCACTCTGAGGAAACTGCTGTCATGACAACAAGAAGACCCCTGCTGCCCCCCCAACCGGAAAGGCTCGGCGGCAGGAATGCGAGAACCGTGAATGCGCAACTGTCTCTCTCTCTCTTTATCTACATTGTGTCGTCATGACGACGATATCTAGGGGCTGGATCCGATCAGATGATTGACATTAATGTTGAGTGATATCTGAGAATACACACTGTGTTTATGTTAGTCTTTTAAACACACACACACTCACGCTGGCTAAATCTGACCCCCCTCGCTCTCTCTCTCTCTCTCTCTCTCTCTCTCTCTCTCTCTCTCTCTCTAGTGTTGTGTGTTGACGTCAGCGGAAGTGGGTGGGACTTGCGCCAGGTTTTCATTAATGCGGAAGTGGGATTCGCTGCAAGTTGAACACATTAACACATAAATAACGTTATCTATCAGTCATCAGAGTTATCATCACAGAGGATCCTTCACCTCTCAGGTGTGTGTCTGTCAGCGTTTCATTAACTAAACACACTGATTATTCTTCTCATATTTACATGAAGTATGTGTTACAATAATAGATTTGATATGCTGGGTTCGGGTGATGTTGTGTAGTTGTTAAAGATCTGGAATCGCATTAACTGAAGGTCCTGCAGTCATTAATACATTAAGATATCTCTCTCATCACACTGAAGATGAGAAATGAATGAAAAAAATCACATTAATTAATACTTTATTAAACATATGATAAGGCAACACATGATTTAGTGTGTATCTTTGTATAGTGTTGTGTTTGTGTGATTGACAGGATGAGTGAGGGTGATCTTATGAACCCTGCTGCTGTGTGTTCACCTGTGGAGGATTTACAGGGTGACGCCCGCTGGATGACACAGGTACAGCACCTTTCATCTCATCTCAATCTGATTGTGTGTTACTACATTAATAACTTGTGTGTGTCAGTTTTACACTCTTGTTTCTGCTTTACTAAGCTGACAAACACACATGGACATTGTGATTCATTATCACACACTAAAGCCCTATTCACAGTCATGTGTGTGTGTGTGTGTGTGTGTGTGTGTGTGTGTTTGTGTTTCAGCACGAGCGTTTTGTACAGGAGTGTAAGGACGCTGAGCCTGAAGTGTTATTTCTTGGAGACTCAATGATTCAACTAATGCAACAACATGAGGTAAAATAGCTTCATACTGCACATTTTTATAAATTAAATCATCTAAATCATGCAGAAATTTAAGTGGGTACAATGCATACTGCATGATGTAAATACAATTAACAGTTTTTACATTGAATGGATGATAATGAGGTGTTTTTTACATTATGGTAAGGATTGGGGACAGGTTGGGAAGCAGTGTCATGTATAACTAGTTACAAAGTCATTAGTTACCGTAATTTAATGACTTTTTACTTAATAAAGTAAAGTAAGGGATTACTCCATGATTTAATGACAGATACTTCTGATGTAATTGAAGTAAATACTGTAGATCAATTATATATAAGACAATAGTGGATATAACATCAACATTTAAAGTCTAAGGTTAAAAATGCATGTTTTTATTTATCCTTCTCACCTTAAATACAGTGATGAGTTAATAAGAATAATGGTAACACCTTAGTTTATACTTCTCACTATTAACTGGTTGGTTATTAGCATTACTGAGATATTGTCTGTTTATTAATAATTAATATTAATATTAAAAAATTAAAAAGCGCTTATTAATGCCTGATTCTGCATCCTCAATCCTACCAATACTTAAACTTAACAACTACTTTACTAAGTATAAATAAGCAGTAATTAGGGGTATATTGAGGCTAAAGTAGTTAATAATTAGTTAATAATGAGAATTGGACCCTAAAGGGTGAGCACAATAATTGATGTACTTTTATAATGATTTATTCAAGCCTTTTTTTTGAGTAACTTACCCAACATTGTTGGTAAGTGATGTGATTGCTAGTATAGTAACCCATACTAGTTAGGGCTGGGTATTGGCAAGGGCCTCCCGATACGATACGTATCACGATACACGGCCAAGGTACAGTATATCGCTGTACGACACAATGCTTTGCATGTTGTGATACGTTGAAACGCTTTTTATCAAAAATTTAAAAAATAGAGCAGATGTTTTTACTTTTTTTTAAAGCCAAAGTGCATCCACACAAAAGCTGCAGGTGTTTTTAAATTTTCTGCAATTTTTTTACTCCCGCTAACTTCTGAGCCATTGGCCGTATATGACAGACAACTGGACAGCGACAACTACAGCAGCGGCGGAGGAGTTGTTTGACTCACACAGAGGGATTATAACAGTTTTAAAATATCGATAGTAGAGATTGAAATATCGGTACACTTTCGTGGAAAAAAATATCACAATAGTTTGCTGTATCAATATTTTTGCACAGCCCTAATACTAGTGCTACTGTTTGTTTTCTATTCTTATTTTGTTTTACTGGCTCAGCTGGTGACCCCGTGACTCTTGGATGTGTTATGATGCGTGCCGTCTCTGTACTTTAGGTCTGGAAGGATTTGTTCTCTCCTCTACATGCACTGAACTTTGGCCTGGCTGGAGACACCACCTGTAACGTCCTCTGGAGGATAAAGAACGGAGAATTAAAGAACATTCAGCCGAAGGTACGACATCAGAATACGGAGCAAAAGAGCTTTGATGTGTATGTGTGTCTTCCTCTGACGTGTACGTGTGTCGTCTTCAGGTGGTGGTTCTTTGGGTCGGCACAAATAATCATCAGCACACAGCCGAGCAGGTGTCTGGAGGTGTAAAGGCCATCACACAGTTTCTCATCGCACAACTCCCTCATGCCAAAATCATCATCTTGGTACGACTGCGTTTGTGTGTGATGCTTTATAGGTAAAGAGAGATCACATGCCTACAAACGCTTGATGTGTCTGTTGTTCTCAGGGTCTTCTGCCTCGCGGGGAACGTCCAAATCCTTTACGTGAGAAGAACGCCGCAGTGAACGAGTTACTGCGCTCGTGGGTACCTCAGCTCGGTTCATCAGTTCACTTTCTGGACCTCAGCACAGAGTTCGTTCACTCGGACGGAACCATCTCGAAAAGAGACATGTTTGACTTCCTGCATCTGACTGCTGCTGGATATCAAACTCTCAGCAAACCTCTTTATGATCTACTACTGCAGATACTGGACGAAACTACAGCAGAAACACTCACATAGATCCTGCAAAACTTTTTATATTTACATCAAAAAACTAAATATTGTCTTGGTGTTGAACTTGCTGTCAATGTAACATATTGTGACATAAGATTTTTATTACAACAAACAAACAAAATAATACTGACATGACTCTACCTAAATGTTGTAAATGGAAATATTTTTCACCTTTGGTGCTCTGCCATTAAATCTTCATAAATTCAGTCAATAAATGATCAAGGCCTTGATGAATCATGTCAACTAAACAAAGTTAAAGAATTCATGTCCACTAATGTTCTAGACTGAATCAGTTTGTATACTCGTCACATTTAACTAATATATCATCAGTTAACACTAAACAATATTGGGCAGTTTTCTGGACAGGGATTAGACTAGTCCTAGACTTAAACACTTTTAAGAGCTCTCTAAACTGAAAACAACTTGCACTGACATATCTTAAAATACATCAGGGCCCTTTGTTTTACCTCAAAATGCACACAGGTAATGTTTTTAGTAAGGCATGTTTGTTAAAACTAGTTATATTTCCTAATTATACTAAAGCCTAGTCCTGGATTAAGCTAATCCTGAGGGGTATTGCACAAAAGCAAGATAAGGGATTAAGCTGGGATTTTCCAGTTATCCTGGCTGAATTTAGCCCTGACTCAGTTGCATGAAGGGAGGCTAAATTAATCTTGATGAAGTTACTATGGAGATTTACTCTTTGCAGCTAGCCTGCTCCAGAGCAGGCTAACAACCAGGCTAAGATTAATCTTAGTGATTAATTAAATTCAGAAAACTTTATTAATCCCAGGGGAAAATTGCTTTAATGTTACAATTATAGAAAAGAAAGAAATTAAAGAAAAAAGAAATAAAAACATAATTATATGCCCATCAATGATTTAAAAATTAATAGATAAGAAATGTAAAAAAATTCATAAACACATAAAAAGGGTAATTTACTTCAACAATGAATTGTCCCAGCACTTACAAAGAAAAGTTATAAAGCCTAATGACCACAGGTGTAAAGGATCTTCTAAAATGCTCAGTTAGGGTTAGGACTTCTCTGGTCGGCCAGCATCCTTGGTAGTGGGTGAAAGGGATTGTTCAGAATTGAATTTAGTTTTGACAGTGTTCTTCTTTCAGCCACAACATGAACAGAGTCCAGCTCCATACCATGTACAGTCCAGCACCTCTAATGAATTTGTCCAGTTTGTTTTTGTCCACCACCTTTATACCAATTCCCCAACAGACCACTGCATAAAAAATTATGCTAAACAGCACAGACTCATAAAACATTCACAGCATAGTATAGCAGACTATACCATTTCAGATTAATCGGCTAGTTCCTCTGTCAATCCTACTAGATTTGTGTTTTAGTCACTTCGTGGTCCTGCATTAAAATACTAGATATACTGTAATTTATCTAAGTATGCGTACTGTTATTTTAGTGTTATTATGAAGACTGCTGTCAGGGGTTTGATGAATATATTTATTAATACAGTTGTTGAGATAAGAAATGACAGATGAAGTTGAAAGGCGGTTTTAATTAAGTACATATGTAGACTAGCATTAAGGCATGAGAAATATCTGACTGAGAGGTACAGATTCTCATGTGAAGAAATGTCAGTCTAGCACTGAAATCACTTCTACAAGATTGCAAGTAACATAAACAGATTAGTCCATAAAGTGTTACATTAGGGCAGTAGAACATGCATTATTTTGTGTTACAGCTTTCCCTGTTGTCATTGGATGCAGTGGACTGCACCCACCCCTGTGCCAGATATACAAGACTTCTTTAATTGTTAAAATTGTGATGGATGGTCCAAATTATTATGCACATGCTATTTTTTTATAAAGTTAGTAAGTTTACAAATTGTATTTTAATCTCAATAGTTATATGACAGTGTGCATGTTATTCTATTTAAATACATAATTTGACATATTTAAAATGTCAAAAGATACTTTATTACTTAAAAAAATATGGAAATTATGCTTTTCCAAATATTATGCAAAATGCACTTTATCAAAATTCAGTGTGTTAAAATGATCCACAAAACAGATATCTGTCAAATCTGCTGCATGGACACATAATTAAAACACACATTGTAAATCAAATAATGTATTTAACATAGGTTACATATTAATATATGAGCATATTTTTGACATGACTTTAACTCTCCCATTCATTAAACTTGTAAGTCTATAGTTTCTGTCTTTATTTCACTTGAAGATGCTAATATTGCATCCCAGAGTTTATGTTTGAATATGAATTATAGTGCTGTCCACCTCACAGATCTTTCATATATTGATGCTCCATAGAGAGGTCAGAGGATAGTATTCATACTGTACCTTAATTTTTTTCTTATTTCATGCCCATATAATAAAATAGTCAGTGTTGCTTTTTTGGAGCATGCAATAGTGAAGTATCATGCATTAAAGTAAATTAATTTTAGAAGACCATCTTTAAGGTACTCTACATATCTTCCAGATGTCATTTTGGCCCCCTCAAGGGACCTACCATCTTACTTCCCAATATTCCAGTCCAAACCAGCCTTGTTTGAACATGGTGGCTATTTACCAACAATCCAGAATATAATATTCAGTGTATTATGGCATGTCAATGAATGAAACGGTTTGAAAATTTCATGAAGCTCAAAGCAAATGTAATATTTTTGGAAGCTTTAGTTTGGGGGTGGGGTTGAAATCCACTTTTATGCACTGAAGGATCCCATATTGAGGGCTTATTGGTATCACAGAGACACCAGCATGTTTGCTTTTTAGCAGGTGGCCTTTTTATTGTTGCCCTTTCCTTATATTTTCCTTAAAAAAATTCTTCATATGGTCAAATCCTGTACAAAAATCTTATAATAATTGAATGATTTCTGTTTAGTTCCACCAAATATAAATTGTTATAGGAAACAAATTGCTTTTTTAAAGATAATGCACACTTTTTGCATCAAATACTGTAGATACACATAGTAGTAGTTAAGTGTTTGCAGTTTCGTGATTATTTTTTATTAGTTTTATAAATTTTTGCATCAGTGATTCTGTGATCGATCCCGTGGTCTGTTTAGGAATGCCGTGAACGTGCACTTATCCTAGCTAGCTACACCTGGCTTGACATAGCTGCACGTTCTCATCCTGGTTTAGCAATCGTGCAACAGACTAAGCCAGGATGGGCTGATTAAACTAGGTCAAGCTGGGCCTATTCTGTTATCCTGGCTTTCTTAATTCTACTTTTGTGCAATACCCCCCTGGTCCGGGAAACCGCCCCATAGAAAATCAACCCTTGGTTTCACAGGCAGGGTTTAAGGTTAGTCCTAAACTAAAACATATTTGAGTTGTCTTAAATGAAAATAACTTACACTGACAGATCTTAAAATAAGCCAGTGCCATTATTTTGTCTCAAGATACACATCATTTATGTCTTACTTTAACTAAGGCCTAGTCATGGCTTTAGCTATACCTACCCGAGCGTTGTAACTGTTAACATGAACGAATGCACCGTGAACTAACAAGTATAATATCAGTGTCATATAATACATGTAATATCAGTAATGGTTTATCATATTAAACCTACTTAAAATAGCCTGATTTAACTAATCCTGGCTTAATCAAAGGCCTGTCTGTGAAACCAAGCCTATAATAATTAATATGTCATATAAATAATATAATATAGTATATTTAACATAAACACTAGCCTATGATAATAAGTTACATTTATATGTAACATTTTCTTGCTTGTTGTTAGTTTATGGCACAGACTTCACTAACTCAAGAATTAATCTGCACTATAATTATGAAAAGTATAAATATTATGTGTAGGGTTTGAAAGCCTCTCAGTGTGGTGTTGCTGTGTTATGCAAGTATAGTAATGATGGGAGAAACGAAGCTTTGAATCAATTGAACCAATGAATGATTCACTGTTCGAAGCGCTCGAATCACCTAAATATGGCGCCACCTGCTGGTGAAAAGATGGCAATCTTGACATTTCACATAATAACTGCAAGGTTTTTAGAATTTTTTAAGTCAAAAATTAGGCAAAATGTTAGCGTTATCCGTCAGAAGGTTGAATGTTTAATGAACTTGTATAATACAACTGACTCGAGTTCGTGTGTTGTGAACTCCCTGTCAGGTAAGTTAAAGTTACTGGCTATCATGATTAATTGAGATGCTGGGGTTAAACCCTGCACAGGTTGATTTTGACAGATGGATAACTTAAATGAACAGATATTCTGTGTATAGTTTCTCAATCAAGTATCGCCTCGACTATCGTTTAGGATTTGTTTTGTTAATCTCTCTTTGTCCTCGTGCTCGTATAAACACATTTCAGTGATGGAGCTTTAAACTTTTTAAAGCACATTTGTGGAAATTGCTGTGTAATGTGAATATAAATGTGCTTGTTTACGTATGGAACGCAAACGTGACGTGGCAAGCAAATGACAGTCACATGACATGACGCGTGCGCGATGACGTCACGGGCACACGGCTTTCCGTATCAACAACAGAGCACAGCGCGAGAGAAAGAGAGAGAGAGAGGAGAACGACTCCGGTTTGAGTTTAAATCTAAATCAGATTGAGTTTTTGTGAGTTTGTGTTATTATGTGTTTGTGTCAGATCTGTCGCGTGTACAGCGGATGAGAAGTCAGCGGAAGATTCGGTCAGTGTTCATTTGTCTGTCTGTCTGTTTACATACATCTATAATAATAATAATAATAATAATGTCTCTGAGTATGAAGAATATACACATATAGATTATATTATATATACATGTATATATAGAGAGATAGAGTATACACATATGCATTGAACATTTTGGGGTGGTGTATTTCGCCCTTTCTATCACTAAATGAGCTTTTTATGTAAATGAAGCAGCTGGTGTGTAAATAAAATTAATCTAATATGATGAACACTTATTATAAATGAATAATGTCATGAATCATGCAGATGATCAAGTGTGTACTGTATTGAGATAGCAGCAGTTAATGTTAAATCTCATAATTGTAATGATGTCTTGAGGGTTTCTGGTTGTGTTGTCAGGCTGATGAAGGATCCAGGATGCTGCAGGTGTGTTGTGGTTCGGTCCGGGTCCGGTCCGCTCCTGGTTGGCTCGTCCTAATGCTGATGTGCTGCTGGTGTCCAGGAGGAGCAGACAGCACAAATGTGGTCATCCATAAAGACGCTCAGTTTGATGTGACGTACAGCGACACCGTCGCCAGTGACAACCAGACCATCTACTCGTACAACCACACCGTGTCCAGAAACAAGGCACCAGAACCTTCATTCACATAATCTTTATTACGTTCATCACAACATCTCTATTAACTGTCTGTGTCTGTGTGTTTATCTCAGACGGAGGGCGTGCGGGTTTCGGTGGAGTTGGTGTCTGAGAGCACTCAAAGTCCCGTCCTGTTCGTGGTCCGTCAGAAACAGGCGGTTCTGTCGTTTCAGGTTCCTCTCATTCTCAGAGGCTTGTGAGTACACCTGATGCCACGTAACGTGTCCCATAATCCTGACCACACCTGTAGTTAAGGGTGTGTCTGATGATCCAAGTTTTATTTGGACTCAGATACGATGGGTGAACTTTGACCCCTTCACCTGAACATTTGGTGTTTTTCTCATGAAACTAACTGAACTGTCACTTTCACTTCTCTATTTTATAATGTGACAGGAAATGTGCTGCTTGTGTTTTAAAGGAGACATTTCACAAGACGTTTTTAAGATGTCAAATACATCTTTGGTGTCTCCAGAGTACATATGTGAAGTTTTAGCTCATATAGATAATTTATTATAAGATGTTAAAATTGCCACTTTGTAGGTGTGAACAAAAATTATCCATATTTGTATGTCCTTTAAAATGAAAATGAGCTGATAATGCAAACACTGATCACCATAATGGTGGTTTGTTGACATTGAAACTTAGCTGCGCTGTCAATTTTGGCAGTGCCGTGGTTGGATAGTGCAGATTAAGGGGCAGTTTTATTATAATAGGGTCCCCTTCTGACATCACAGCCACATTTCAATGCCTTTTTTCTTCACATGCTTGCAGAGAATGGTTTACCAAAACTAAGTTACTGTGTTGATCTTTATCACATTTTTTAGGTTGATAGAAGCACTGGGGACCCAATTATAGCACTTAAACATGAAGTCAGATTTTCATCATATGTCCACTTTAATACAAAGTATTTACATTTTCTCTTGACTTCAGGGTTTATTTTGTAAAAGACTGTAGACTTCTGTATATAGAGAGGAGTCAAAGTTACCGTGTCTCATAACTGATCACAGGTGTAAAACATAGATATATAATAAATAAAGAATAATTGACAACGGGCTGTTGAGTTTTTTAAAAAAAGCACACCCAAGATGGTAATGTGGCACAACACGAAGCAGAGTAGGGCTGTATAGTTGTGGGTTCACACCAGCCACGTTTGAGGCATCAAATTTGCGTCTACCGCGGCTAGTTTGCCGCTTGAACATTTTGAGTTTACTTGCTTCTTTGCACGTAAAAGACGCAAAATTCTAGTCATCAAGAGATTCATGCAGAAATTCGCGTCATAAGAGGGGCTTCTGCGACTCCGCTCGCTTTCTGTAATCACTTCACTACTAGAGCAAGCTCCTGATTGGTTAACGCGGTGCAAGTTCAAGTTTTTCAACTCATGCTTTTGCCGCGGCAACACTCAATTCTCGCAAACTAGAAGCTAAACGCCTCATTTGCGCCGCGAGAGTTCCAGACGCCGTGGCTGGTCTGAACGCAGCATAACGATTAATCGCAACTAATCGATTGCAGAATAAAAGTGTTTGTTTCCATCATACGTGTGTAATAATTCTGTATATATAAATACACACACATGCATGTAAATATTTTATATTTTTAGGAAAAAATATATTAATATATTAAGTATTTATAATATAAATTATATGTAAATATAAAAACGTATATACATATATAAATATTTCTTAAATATATACATGCATGTGTGTGTGTGTGTGTGTGTGTGTGTGTGTATATATATATATACATATATATATATATATATACACACACATAATTATTGTACACACACACATATATATATATATATATATATATATATATATATATATATATATATATATATATATATATATATATAATTTAAACAAAAACTTTTATTCTGTAAATGATTAGTCATGTTTAATAGCCCTAAATCGGAGTTACACCGCGGGTGTGAATTATTTTCAAATAATTCAAGAATAGTAGTAATTTTTTCCTCTTATACCATGATTACCACAAACATCACTCTGGTAGTTATTTTAACTCTTTGCCTGCCAATGAAGAATTTTTATGACAACCCATTTTTCTGCTATTATCCACTAGGTGTCACTCTTACTCAACTTATAAAACACTAAAGAATCCACTGATCCAAAAACAGTAATAACTCTATGTATGTTTCATTCATCGCTCTGAATCTGATCTCTAACAAAAATCCTTTACAAAAATACAATTATTTCAGCTTTTTGATCAAAAATTTGTATTTTTAAAGAAACCTACCAATATTTGAGAGGTGATAAAAAGAAAACAAATGAAGATAGGATGAAACTTTTCTTTCCCATTTTGTTTGAAAGCAGAGGGTCTGTTTTTTATTTGATATATTGTATGTTTATATATTTAAAGAAGAACATTTTCTGGAAAGCATTCAATTTTGTGAAAATCATAAAAAAACTGCTGGCGCAGGCTGGCAACTTAAAAAAAAAAAAAAAGAGTTAAAACATTTGTCAGGTCAGGTGTGCACTTATAGAAAAACACCCATGAAAAAATTTTCAGCCAATCAGAATCAAGCATTCACCCGTCCTGTGATATAATAGTATGTAAGTTAATGTATGATGATGTGTCATCTCTTCAGGTATCAGAGGAAATATCAATACACTCAGGTGGGCCGTACGCTGTGTCAGCCGCCTACTAAAGCCGTATCAGAGATGCAGTTCTTCTATGTGGACGTGTCGACTCTCTCCAGTACATCAGTTCATTATCAGCTGCGAGTCAGTCGTGTAGACAGCTTCATTCTGCAGTGAGTTACTCATAATATATTATGTCTTATCTTACCAGTCAGGTTTAGTAGTGCTATATAGACCTTTGACAGGATCACACGTCAATCTGATAGACAGACGCAATAACTTCACTTCTGTACTAACAAAACATTGAGTGTCATCAATCTCAACAACTTTTATTTTATTGCATCCTGGAAAAAACTGATCCATGAACAATGAAACATTGTGTTGAAAATGAACAACCTGTCAGTTATGATTTAGAGAAATGTTTAGTTGTTTTAGTAGTGTAGTAAACATCAGAGAGTTATGCATTGTGCGTCTCTGATCACTGAAACTTTGTTTTCTCTGTATGTTTACAGGACAGACAAGAAATTCAGCTTTAATGCGACACCATCTCAACCTCAGGTACACAAACACACACACATGAGCTTAGAAATCAGTGTATTACTGCAGTTCTGGAGTGTAATGATTGTGTGTTTGTGTTTAGTTTTTAAAGTATGTGTTTCCTGAGGGTATGGACACAGTGATTGTGAAGGTGAATTCACAGAAGAACTTCCCATGTTCAGTAATGTCTATACAGGACATCCAGGTAAGAAACACACACACACACACACACACACACACACACACGTACACGTGCTCATATCTGTCTTTCTCTTTGTTTTTTCAGTGTCCAGTTTATGATTTAGATAATAATGTGGCATTTATTGGGATGTATCAGACGATGACCACCACAGGTGCCATCACAGTGCAGGTAACACACAAACACACACAGACACACACACACACACACACAGACACACACACACACAAGTATACATTGATATGTCAGTCCAGTATGTGTGATGTGAGTCTTGTGTCTCTTTGCAGAGGAAAGATTTTCCCAGTAACAGTTTTTATGTGGTTGTGGTGGTGAAGACTGAAGATGAGGCGTGTGGAGGACCGCTGAGATTTTATCCGCTCTCACCCGGTTAGACCAATCAGAGCGCACCATCATCAGGCCAATCAGAACGCATTACAGCGTGACTTTACTGTGTGTCTGAATGTGTGTTTGTGTTTCAGATGAGCTGTTTGATGCTGGAAATCGAAGTAAAACTCTGGATGTGATCGTATCTCCTGCCATTAACTGTGAGATCTACACCGTTCATTCATTCATCTGTTCATTCATCTGTTCATTCATTTATTAATTTGTTCATTTGTTCATTCATATGTTCATTCATTTCTTCATCTGTTCATTCATTAATTCATTCATTTATTCATCTGTTCATTCATTTATTCATTCATTCATCTGTTCATTACTCTGTTCATTCATTTATTCATCTGTTCATTTATTAATCTGTTCATTCACTTATTCAGCTGTTCATTCATTCATTCATTCCTTCGTCTGTTCATTCATTTGTTCATTCGTTCACTCATTCATCTGTTCATTCACTTATTCACCTGTTCATTCATTCACTCATTCATCTGTTTGATAATTTATTCATCTGTTCATTCACTCGTTCATCTTTTAATTTACTTATTCACCTGTTCATTCATTAACTTATTCACCTGTTCATTCATTTATCTGTTCAGTTATTCATCTGTTCATTCATGTATGTATTTTCTGTGTCCCTGTAGCTGAGGTGTATGTTATGGGAATGCTCTTCTGTCTGGGAATCTTCCTCTCCTTATATCTGATCACATTTCTAGTGGCTTGTGTGGAGAATAAGAGGTAAGTGTGTGTGTGTGCGTGTGTGCGTGTGTGTGTGTGTGTGTGTGCGTGCGTGCGTGTGTGTGTGTGCATGTGTGTGTGTGTGATGTCACTGTTGTATGTTAGTGATGTGAGGTAAATGAGAATCATGTCTCTCTCTACAGGATGAACAAGAAGAGGGAGGGGCTTCTGCAGCCAGGTGACGCCTCTCCTGCAGAGACAGGTGTGTGTGTTTGTGTGTACGTGTTTGTGTGTGTTGTACTCTGTATGAATGTGTGTTAGTTAAAGTGTCTGTTTTAATGATAAAATGTTCTCTTTCATCCTCTTGTTTTTTCTGCATCTATATCTACAGCATCTCTCTTGGGTAAGAGGTGTGCGAGTGTATGTGTATGCGTGTGTGTCTTACTAACACACAACACTGATTTATCTGTGTGCTGTCACTCAAAGTTTGTGTATGTGTTTAATGCATGTGTGTGTGTGTAAGGTGCCAAGGTGCAAGCCTAACTCTTTAACCATTTATAATTTATTGTAATAATAATATATAATAATGTGTGCGTGCGCGTGTGTGTGGTTTGACCTCTGAAGACTGTAGAAACATGCATGTTATCTATGAAGGTTAATAATACGAATTGTATTAACACTCCTGTAAATAATCAGAGTAAAGTCAAGAGTATAGTTTGTCTTTTATGTGTACGTGAATGTTCAACCGTGTAAGTATGATGTACACGAGGTTTGAAAAACTCTTCAGTACGCTGACAATCTTCTGCAGCATACACACTGTACTTGGACCATCACATCTGTGTAAAAACTGGACTATACTTCAGCTTTAAGATCAACACTTTTCTCATTGATTTGACTCTGTGTGTGTTTTAGGAAAGGCTCCTGTGTCACCCTATGAATACGGCTCATTTGGTGAGTACATGAATGTGAAGATTAATGATTACTAATCATTAGATTTGTTTGAACCTCTAACCCCATTCACACAACACTTTGGGCACAGAAAATATCTGTAAAATAGTCAAAGAGTCTTCTGTGTGAACACAAACATGTCCAGTAAATGATCTGAGATCTCTCCTGTAAAGAGGACCTATAGTAGTAACATTGCCATCACATTCTGTGTGAACAAGAGACAGAAACAATAGCGTAAGGGGCGTGACGTAGTGAGGACTCTGTGTGTAAATGTCTATCTCTCTCTATCTCTCTCTCTTCAGCTGATAATGGCAGCACATTGAGCTCTGAGGCCGTCACAAACAGTTCAACTGATGGAAACTACGGATACACAGGTACACAAACACACACACACACACACACAAACAGGTACACAGCAGTATTCAGTGTTTGTATTGTCAGATGTTTGTCCTGTCCTCTCTCTCCTCTGCTCTTTAAATGGTTTATTTTTGTCACAGGATTGGAGACTTTTAAACGCAGATCAATCACAGCACATCATGTAGCCATCCGCATTGGTGACGCGCCCACTTTATAAATCAGCCAATCAGCACGCCCTTGTAAAATCCCCACAGAATCAAACATCTCAATCATTGGTCTGATGCCCCATGAAATTAATGTTATTGAGTAATCTTGAGTAATGATATATTAAGAGTTTGTTTTCAGCAGCTGAAGCGAGAAAAGTAAAGTAACCGTGTTACGGTTTATGCTGATTACAGATGATCTCATGAATAATTCAGTGATGATGATGATGTTAACCTCTGTAAAAGGAGTTTCTGTCGTCACAATCACTAACCGTTCAGTAAGTGTCAATGATTTATGTGTTTCACACGCAGATCGTTTGTTAGAGAGCGTCGCTCGCAGTCGTCAGGAGTCTTTGAGTTCGGTCGAAGAGGACGATTATGACACGCTGGCCGACATCGACTCGGATAAAAACATCGTCCGTACGAAGGTGGGAATCAGTCGGTACAAAGAAGAAAGAAAGAGCTCAAAGCGAGGTTTAAACTGACTTCTTATTTTGTTTTCTAATCACAGAAGTTCCTGTGTGTGTCGGATCTCGCTCGCAAAGACAAACGCATCCTCAGCAAGAAATATCAGATCTACTTCTGGTGAGTGAGAAACATCTGACAGCTATCACACTCATTCATCTCAACCACACCTTCTAGACAATCTGACCACTCAACATTAATGTCCTAAAAGACTGTCCTACGACATAAAGCCTGGGATAAGATCATTATAGTGTTTAAACTTGAGTCTGATGAGCACGTAGACTTTATAATGATGACATTTATTAATCTGTGCATTGATCTGTCAGACACTGTCAGAAAACTATCGTAATGTTAGGTTTTTGGTCGCAAGACGAACCTCTCTCACTGCATTACATACATATGATCACCGACGAAGAGCTAGTGCTATTACTAGGGGTATAACAATACATCAATATGGATCTGAAGTAACGACTAAAGTAACGCATTACAAGTAATGAGTAAAGTAATGCATTACAAGTAACGTACATTACGCAATAATATTACTTTTCTGAAGTAACGAGTAAAGTAACGCATTACAAGTAATAAGTAAAGTAACGCATTACAAGTAAAGTGCATTACGTAATAATAAGTAACGAGTAAAGTAACGCATTACAAGTAATGAGTAAAGTAACGCATTACAAGTAACGTGCATTACGTAATAATATTACTTTTCTGAAGTAACGACTAAAGTAACGCATTACAAGTAATGAGTAAAGTAACGCATTACAAGTAATGTACATTACGCAATAATATTACTTTTCTGAAGTAACGAGTAAAGTAACACATTACAAGTAACGTGCATTACGTAATAATAAGTAACGAGTAAAGTAACGCATTACAAGTAATGAGTAAAGTAACGCATTACAAGTAACGTGCATTACGTAATAATATTACTTTTCTGAAGTAACGACTAAAGTAACGCATTACAAGTAATGAGTAAAGTAACGCATTACAAGTAATGTACATTACGCAATAATATTACTTTTCTGAAGTAACGAGTAAAGTAACACATTACAAGTAACGTGCATTACGTAATAATAAGTAACGAGTAAAGTAACGCATTACAAGTAATGAGTAAAGTAACGCATTACAAGTAATGTGCATTACGTAATAATAAGTAACGAGTAAAGTAACGCATTACAAGTAATGAGTAAAGTAACACATTACAAGTAACGTGCATTACGTAATAATATTACTTTTCTGAAGTAACAACTAAAGTAACGCATTACAAGTAACGTGCATTACGTAATAATAAGTAACAAGTAAAGTAACGCATTACAAGTAATGAGTAAAGTAACGCATTACAAGGAACGTGCATTACGTAATAATATTACTTTTGAGTAAAGTAACGCATTACAAGTAATGTGCATTACGTAATAATAAGTAACGAGTAAAGTAACGCATTACAAGTAATGTGCATTACATAATAATAAGTAACGAGTAAAGTAACGCATTACAAGTAATAAGTAAAGTAACGCATTACAAGTAACGAGCATTACGTAATATTACTTTTCCGAAGTAACGAGTAAAGTAACGCATTACAAGTAATGAGTAAAGTAACGCATTACAAGTAACGTGCATTACTTAATATTAATTTTCTAAAGTAACAAGTAAAGTAACACATTACTTTTTAAATGTACACATTAATATTTCAGTTACTTTTTCAAAAAAGTAATGCAAGTTACTTTTTTAGTTTAATTAATTTAATTTAAAAAATGATGTACTGAATTAAACTAAACGTAGTCACATTATGCACTCTATGCTTACACGCCTGTATGGGAACAGTTTGAGTCATAAACTGAGATGGCAGGCCAGAGCTCGACTTTTTTGTGTTTTTGCAATTTCTGAATGTAGAACTTTTCAGTCATAAAAACACCTGCAAGGCCTGAAAGAGATCAAGCCTCAGCTAAGAAAAATTACTGCAAAAGTAACTAAAAAGCAACGTAAGCATTACTTTCCATGAAAACTAACTTATTAACACAATTAGTTGCTTTTTTGTGAGTAAGTTAATATTGTAATGCATTACATTTAAAGTAACTTTCCCCAACACTGATTACAATACATAAAAACAGTTTTGTCAGACTTTTAAATGGCCTGCTATGAATAAAGACGGTATAAAGTTAAGTCATGTTGACTATGCTAACCAGCTAAACCTTGAGTAACTTTAGTAAGTGATGTGTGTTTGTTCTCTATAGGAACATTTCTACAATCGCAGTGTTTTATGCTCTTCCGGTCATTCAGCTGGTCATCACCTATCAGACGGTACGTGGATGACGTCAGTTATCGTTTGTTTTGTCTTTCTTCAACGTTACGATGACTGATGTGTGTTCTGATAGGTTGTTAACGTCACGGGAAACCAAGACATCTGTTATTACAATTTCCTGTGTGCACACCCTCTTGGCGCGCTCAGGTTTGTGTGTTTAATTATCATTAGAGATTAAAAGTAAACTAGTGGATAACTAACTAATGTAGCGCTCATGTGTGTGTGCAGTTCCTTCAATAACATCCTGAGTAATCTGGGTTACGTGTTACTGGGTCTGCTCTTCTTACTCATTGTTCTTCAGAGAGACATCCTTCATAGTCGAGCCCTCGATCGTAAAGACACCACAGCACTGGTGAGAACACACAAAGCTTCACAAACACACACCTTTACTGACATAAGAAGATCTGTAACATGTGTGTGTGTGTTTATTTCAGGAATGTGGTATTCCTAAACACTTTGGTTTGTATTACGCGATGGGAACGGCGCTGATGATGGAGGGGTTGCTCAGCGCCTGCTACCATGTCTGCCCAAATTACACTAACTTTCAGTTCGGTGAGCACAGTTTAGTGTTCATGTGTGTCAGTGTTTGACACTGATGTTGTGTTATATCTAATGTGTGTGTGTGTGTTTCAGACACATCGTTCATGTATATGATAGCTGGATTGTGTATGTTAAAGCTCTATCAGAAGAGACACCCGGACATCAACGCTAGCGCATACTCGGCGTACGCCTGTCTGGCTGCCGTCATCTTCTTCTCTGTGTTGGGAGTGGTGAGAAATCAAACACACAACGCTCGTATTAAACATTCATCTCATGTGATGATCACCTATAACACCTCTGATTTAACTGATCACATACAAAAACATTCACCTGTGATCAGATCACCAGCTGTATCTTATTGTCATGTTGTCATGTATTGTGTGTGTCAGGTGTTTGGTAAAGGTAACTCGGTGTTCTGGATTATTTTCTCTGTCATACACATACTGGCTACACTGCTGCTGAGTACACAACTGTACTACATGGGCCGCTGGAGACTGGGTAAGACACACACACAAACACACACACACACACACACACATGTATGATCTATTGGACACGCTAGTGGTTTGAACTGTGTGTGTTTGTTTCAGACTCTGGGACCATGCGCAGGATCTTTCATGTGATTTACACAGATTGTATTCGACAGTGCAGTGGACCCATGTACATTGTGAGTACAAACACAAACACACACACACACACACACACACACACAGTTGTAGTTGTGACTCTCTCTCATGTGTTTCTGTGTGTCTCTGTGTGTCTTTAGGATCGAATGGTTCTGCTGGTGATGGGAAACATTGTGAACTGGTCCCTGTAAGTCTATCATCTTATCTCTCTCTTTCTCTGAATCATACATGAACGCACCAGTGACCTGTGTGTGTGTGTGTGTGTGTGTGTGTGTGTGTGTTTACAGTGCGGCATACGGTCTCATCAAACGACCCAATGACTTTGCCTCATATCTTTTGGCCATTGCAATCTGTAACCTGTTGCTGTATTGTGCCTTTTACATCATTATGAAGGTACGCCTCCTCTCACAGTGACATCATCAGTGACTCTCATCTATACCTCATCATTGTGATTCAGTTGTTGTGTTTTTTGTTGTTGTGTTGTGTAGTTGCGCAGTGGTGAGAGAATTCAGTGTCTGGCTGTGGTGTGTATTCTCTTCACGGCTGTGGTTTGGGGATTCGCTCTCTTCTTCTTCTTTCAAGGTCTCAGTACGTGGCAGGTAAGACTCGAACTCTCTCTTTACTCATGTGATCAGTGTACAATAGAGCACGACCGATTTAATGTTTTGCAGATTTTATGAGCCTTTCGCAGATATATCTGTATCAGCGTATAAGCTGCAGATATGCAGCCGATATGAACAGGTTTTTTTTACAGAACACAGAAATGCTTGTAAATGATTAAGTATTTGCTTTCTTAGATATTTTATGAGCAGTTGATTAAATAAGCTTGCACATCTTTCACACGCTCGCAAAATGAAACAGAAAAAAAAATTTAGTTTAATAAAAGTCTAAAGTCAGGACTGATAGAAAAACGTTGTGCAGTACATTACACATAAATCCCGAGCTAATTTGTGAAGTACATAGTTAATAAACAATGACTCCATAAGTCCAATATAACGTTAATGTCGTCCCTTAAAACTGCTAATGATTCATTTTGGATAATAAAGTTTATTGTTCAATTGTTTGCTTATATTAGATTATTATAATTGTTTGATCAGCACATTTGTGAGTGATCATTGCATTGCATTTATTTATATACAGTATATTCTGTTAATGTATATAATGTATTATGTGTACAGTACTGTAGTATAATATACTGTGATACATGTGTACTATACTATAATAAATAACCCTAACATCGTCCGATGTGTCATTATCTGACTTTTTTACTTCCTAATATATGTATCGTTTGGACTCTATACAAGCTGCATGATGTAAAATAGACAGTTTCTTTTACAGTGTGATTTAATATCATGCAGGTTTATTATATTGCACTTATAATAAAAGAAAGATATTGATATGAATTGCTCTACTAAATGGACAATAAAGTGATCTAGTTGTGCTAAAATACAGAGACCTCAGTTTACGTGTCAGACAGGAAATCTTCTCATTTAAAGATGACAGAATTGTGTGATAAAAATTGTGTTCCTAATATTTTTATGTAGTAGCAAAAGCCAATATTGATTTGTTGTTGAGCTATATTGTAATATTATTTAACCTCCTAAGACCTGGATGTTCACATACGTGGACATCACATTTTTTTGTTGTTTGCACCATAACACTTAATTGTGTGTAACTGGAACCGTGCACACTTACTGCTTCATGTTCAAAGAAAAAATATTTGGTTATTATATTTATTGGTTCTTCCTCCTAACCCCAAAATAGCTGGAAGAAATCTGAAAAAAAAGACAAACCAAATCTCAGGTCTTAGGAGGTTAAAGACACGTACTACACAATATAACACAACTTTAATATATATATATATATTACCTGCATACATTCATTCACACTGATCTGAATCAAACTGTGTCACCAGAAAACTCCGGCTGAGTCTCGTGAACACAATCGTGAGTGTATCCTGCTCTCCTTCTTTGATGATCATGATATTTGGCACTTCTTGTCATCAATCGCCATGTTTGGATCCTTCCTGGTGAGTTCACAGTTCAACCTGAACAAACCAAATGAAATTAAAGCGTTACATTAAACGTCTGTCTGTCTGTGTTAGGTTCTGCTTACTATGGATGATGACCTGGATACGGTTCAAAGAGACAAAATCTTTGTGTTCTGATGGACAGATGTTCTGGTTAAATTACAAATGAGACGTGAGCATCTTTTTACTGCCAGTCTGAGACGGTAGGGGAGGAGTCTCCTACAGGAGCTAATGCTGATAGGACAGTGAATGTGCCAATCAAACTGCCAGTGCTCCTCCTCTCATTGCCATGGTAACGGTTAATGTAACCATGTGGCTCTCCAGTCCCGCCCTGCAAATGTCACTGGATTTTTGTAATGGTAGTTTATTCTTCTATGGCTTCTGTGTCGTGGTTTTGGACGTCGTGCTTCTGACAGTAAATCCGAGCCGAGCTGCTTTCATCTAACGAGGATTCTGATGAGAATATTTGCACTGTCTTACAAATTATGTTTTTACAATGTACAGATGGAATGATTAATAAATAAAAACTTTTTACTGTCGTTTTCATGTCACGCTAAACTATAGTTTAAACCAGTGAAACCATTAAAGGGGAGATTTCACATGACTTTTTTCACAAGAAGTCAAATAAATCTTTGGTGTCTCCAGAGTACATATGTGAAGTTTTAGCTCAAAGTATCCCACAGATAATTTATTAAAACATGTTAAATTGACACTTTGTAGGTGTGAGCAAATATGTGCTGTTTTTGGGTGTGTCCTTTAAAATGCAAATGACGCTGATAATAATGCAAACACTGATCACCATAATGATTATTTGATGAAATTGTAACTAAATTGTGCTGTCAATTATTTTTCTCTCGCTGCACTAAATGGCAGGGTTGTGGTTGGATAGTGCAGATTAAGGGGCGGTATTATTATAATAAGATCCCCTTCTGACATCACAAGGGGAGGCAAATTTCAATGATCTATTTTTCACATGTTTGGAGAGAATGGTTTTACTGGGTTGATCTTTTTCACATTTTCTAGGTTGATAGAAGCACTGGAGACTCAATTATAGTACTTAAACATAAAGTCTGATTTTTATAATATGTCCCCTTTAATGGCCTGATATGGACACTTATCTTAAGGGACAATCAATTGCAGCAAAGTGCATTTAAAATATTTTAATGAAAACTAAAATGTTATAAAGAAAATTCCTAGCCATGGTGTTGAATGATGAGTTTGCACATGCTTTATCTTAAAGCAGATTAAAAACACTTTAAAAACAACATTAAAAACTTGATTTTCTCTATGAAGGGAGTCCCAATTTCAGATAAAAAACAACTTCATTCATGAAACTCATTGCTGTAAGAAACACGCAGTTTTACCTAAAATACAATTTATTAAAAGTGCTTATAAAAATATTATACAAATGAGATTTGCACACTGAAAACAGCAGAATTGTTCTGCTTATGAAAAACTTCATCAATCCACAAGAGCAGTCAGTCTTCAGTATCGATGAACTTTAATCTGGTTGTTGTCATCGAGGCTGAGCTGCAATAATCCACTGGATGTATTTCTGAGATTTGGGAACAGAGGACTGTGATGCTCAGGAAAACCACACAAGAAGAAGAAGAACATTGAGGAATACAATATGACAATATGACACGTGTTTGTTTGTTACTGATGTTTGTGTAAGGATACATGTTGCGGTTTTTCCTCTGGGCCTCCAGCCAACGTTTATTTCCGTCAATGAGACCCTGCAAACGATGACCTTCGACCTCTGCTGATGGACGCAGAGATGACAGACTGCAGAATCAGAGTTTAAATGAAGCGTCATGAGAAGATCATGTTTAATGATCAGTGTTTCAGAGAGATGAGAGTTTTAATATAAGAAATGCAGTTAAAGTGTTTCTCCTCACCTTGAGTTCGTCATATGAGCTCTGCTGGTTTCTATGGAAACAGAGATGTGTTCATGTCATACTGCAGGTGATTGTGATAGATGATGATTGTGTGTTTGTGTTACCTGTGTTCAGGCTGGACCAGGTCGTGTGCATCATGTCTGTTGGTCTGTGTTGTAAAAGTGAGGGGGAGGAGTTTATAGGCCACGCCCACGAGGAGCGAGGTTGGAGTTGAGGGGAGATCAAAGAGGGCGGGTTGGGCTTTTGTGTGAGTGACCCTAAAGCACCCAAAACTGAGTTTAACTGTCCTGAGATCAGCTGTAGAGAATCAGCCAATTGCTGCACCTTTACAGGAACTGACACACACACACACACACACACACACACACTCATGTTATTATTGTGTTTGTAAGGTCTGTATCTGAACTGAAAGTGTAAAGCATCACAGCTCCAGATCTTTTATACTTTATGAGTAGATTCTGTAATCATTCACCGATGGGTTTGTTCATAGATACACATGATGTTGACTTGAGATCAGTTTGAGATGAAATAATCTGAGAGGTAAATCTGTACAGGTGAGTTGTGTGTCAGTAAATGTCTCACCTGTTCCCTCGTGTCCATACACACTGCTCATCTCTGACTCAGTCACATCAAATGTCACTTTTCGATCAGCTGACCTCTCGCCATCCTCACCTGACACCTGACACATACACACAATGAGCAATCACTCCATACACACTGTTCAGTGATCAGTATAGGCCATCTGATTACTGACGTGTGTTTCTTCTTTATTTAAGTCACATTATATGACTGGATGTGAATAAAAAGCAGCGTGTATAAATGTTTGTGTGTGTTTGTGTGTGTGTGTGTGTGTTGTACCTCTTCAGTTAGTGATGTTTCCAAGAGATTTAATTTTTCCTCTTTTTCTTTTAGTAAAGTTTGACCTTTCTGAAGTGTCTCTCTCAACTCAGACAGATCCTTCACCTCCTACAGACAAACACACAGAGCAGACAGACTAGTCATAAAACAACTAGTTAGATGAATGTGTGATGTCATGATGAGTGTTAGTTAGTGAATGATGAGAGAGACACAAACACAGACCTGCTGCAGGTTCTGGTAGAGCTGTTGGGCGGAGCTTTCAGTCATGGGGTCCTTCAGACTGCTGTGAGCTGCCTGTAGCGCTGCCTGTCTGTCTGACACAAGAGTGCCCTGCTTCTCCAGAAACTGACGCGCCCGCAAGAGAGAGACGCTCTCATTCCACATGTACTGCCTCACACTGACAGAGAGAGAGAGAGATATAAATACAACACACAAACTCAACACAAACACACACACACACATTATGTGGCACACACCCATCTACACTGATGTCACTCTCTCCTGAACAAGCCGACGCTTCCAGATCCTCCAGACGTAGATGATTCTCACTCTTCTTCTTCTTCTTCATCTTCTTCTTCTCTTTCTCTTCTTCTCCATCTTTCATCCTGGAAGCTGCATTCATCTCTTCCAGTTCACTGTACACACACACACAAACACACAATAACTACACACATACACAATATCTATGCATGTATAATAACTGCAGTGCACACTGGTGATTCTCACGAAATTAGATGAGGTGTCAAGAGTAAATGCTATTTAAATAAGAAGCATAAAGTTACAAACATCTCTTCACATACTATTTTGTACATGATTTCAAATGACATCATACAAACCAATTTTGTTTCACATTTAAGGGGAAAATTTTCATTATTGCAATGTGTCCATGACTGGATTTGGGTTCTTTGACACGGAAATATTTAAAAAATCTAAAAAATAAAAATCTTGCATGTTACCTATAAACATTTACAGTAAAGAAACATGTGGTATTTGGTGATCATTGGTAAATGTAGAGACAATAATAAGGAATATAAATGTGTCCAAGAAAGATTTTCTCATCCTCAGAAACACTTTCCAATCATTGTTTAAGCCCTCAATGAACTAACATTTAAAAAAAATTGGAAGGGAAATAATTGACTGTGACACTCAAGATGGCTACCAGGTAAGCACTTCTTATTTTTTCTCTCCAGATAAAAGTTGAAATTTTGTTTGTCATAGTACCTAGACAACTTTGTAGTTCTCATCACCGAATCATGAGATTGTAAATGCATATATTTAATGTAATATCATGTTGCGGTAATGATCATTTTTGATAATGTTAATCTTAAAAATGTAAATAATTCTATAGGAAATATTTTTTAAATCCTCTAAAAATAATGCTTATAGTAAGTTTAGAGACCTTAAACTTTTAAAAAAAAATTCTGATGGACAGCTGGACACTTTCTAAATCTGGAGAACCACCCACACACATAACTACACACATGTCCTTGTATGCTTGTGTGTGTGTGTGTGTGTGTGTGTGTGTGTGTGTGTGTGTGTGTGTGTGTGTGTGTGTGTGTGTGTGTGTGTGTGTGTGTGTGTGTGTGTGTGTGTGTTGTACCTGACTCTACAGGTGAGTTGTTGACATCTCTCTTGCAGGTCTATCAGTCTCTTCTCTAATTGCTCTCTCTCCTCCATCATCGTACATCTCGCTCGCTCTCTCTCTGCTCTCTCTCTCTGCAGCTCATCATGAAGCTCCTGATTCTCCTTCATCAGTCGAGGGAGAGACTGAAGAGAGACACACAAACATCTTTCATACTAACATTAACATTTCATTATTTCTATAAATGAAGACGCACATGATCCATGTACAAACACTACATACAAAGTGTTTCATTTAATGTTACTTTGTTTAGTTCCCATAAGAGAAATACACACACATGCACGCATGCACACACGCGCACACACGCACACACACACCTGTACTTCTCTCTGAATGTCATCATCTTCCTCACACAGTTGTTGTCTCTTCTTTCTTAACACTGATTCCTGAAAGTAAATGAATTGGTTCGCAGGGTTATAATATATATATATATATATAAAATATAATAGACAAACTGAAAGCTTATGTTATTCATGAACTCTTTTCTTTATAAATGTCATTAAAGCTGTGTACTATAAACTCTTGAAGAGAAATAAATCATCTCACACACTTTTGCTTGAAGTTCAGCCTCTTGTGATTGAATCTCTTTGGTTTGTAGCTCCAGTTTCTTTATCAAATCATGTAACACTGACTCCTGCACACACACACACACACACACACACACACACAGACACACAACCATTAGGATTGACTCTTGTCTATAATAATGTAGTAGTTGTGAGATTATTGTATAGTTGTGTGTGTGTACTGCATGCTGACCTTCTGTGAATGTGTTTTGTGTGTCTCCTGTAGCTGTGTGTCCAGCATATTCTGCAGTTTGTGTAGTTGTGTTGTGTGTTTAGAGATCAGATCGTCTCTCTCCTCCTGAAGACAATTCAGCAGACGCTCCCTCTCTCTGTTCTCCTGTAAACACACACACACACACACACACACACACACACACACACACACACACACACACACACACACACACACACACACACACACACACACACACACACCGCTGTTAAAATTGCTTTAAACTCTCCTTACATCTGTGATTAAATCGTGCAGTGTGTCCTAGACCTTAAGAGTCAAATGAGGCTCCAGCATATCACACCATATAAAGTGTTCATTTGTGTGTGTGTGTGTGTGTGTGTGTGTGTGTGTGTGTGTGTGTGTGTGTGTGTGTGTGTGTGTGTGTGTGTGCGCGTGTGTATACCTGCTCCAGGTGTGTCTCTCTGAGGTTCTGTAGCTCATGTTGATGTTTCTCTTTCAGTTGTTCTAGTTTTCTCCTGTGATCTCTCTCAACTTCCTCTCGAACTTCCTGAAGAACATCTGTAAGCTGAAACACAAACACACACAAATACACTTTGACTCATTAAGAACATAATTGTGTTTGTGTGCGTTTGTCTCTGTGACTGAGTGTATGTGTGTGTACCTCTCTCTGGTACTCTGCTAAAGGTTTTTCTGGTCGTGGACTCCTCAAATCTTTCTGTCTGTCACTCAGTTTAGCCTAAAAAACACAACACACAATGTTACACACACAGATAGAGACACACATGCACACACACACTGATACACACATGCACACACACACTGATACACACATGCACACACACACTGATACACACACCTCTAGTCTGATGGAGGACAGTTGCTCCTCCTTCTTCTCCTGCAGTCGTTTCTTCTCTGCTCTAAGCCCCTCCTCTGACTCCGCCCTCAGATGGTCCAGACTCCGCCTGTTTTCAGTCTCCACCCTATCACGCTCAGCCTCCAGCTCTGAACGCAGCTCTCTGAGTTTCACCTCACTCTCATCCCTGCACAAAAACAAACCAGTAAGACATTTATATATATACTGTATACATATATGTGTGTGTCTGTGTGTATACCTGAGTTGTTTAAGTTGTGTGTGCGTTGTGTGTGTTAACTTCTCTTCCTCTTCTCGTCTCTCTTTCAGTAGCCGCTCCTTCAGTAATCTGAGACAGATGAAGTCAGCGAGTGAATGATTGTTTCTTCACATCATCTCTGAGAGAATGTCACAGACACACAACTCACCTGAGCTGCTCAGCGCTCTCCTCCTTCATCCTCCGCTCCTCCTCTTTCTCCTCCTCCATCAGAGTATCTCGCAGGAGCTGCAGTCTCCTGTCCTTCTCCTCCATCAGTCGTCTCCTGTCTTCCTGCATCTGTCTGTCTCTCTCCTCCTCTTCATCACTGTTCTCCTCTTCATCACTGTTCTCCTCCAGAGCTGTCTGTCTGTCAGTGTCCTGTCGCTCTCCTTTCGTCTGCTCGCTCTCATCACTCTCTCTCTGGTCCGTCTCGTCTCCTTCACGATGGGCGCTGATGTCACTGCGGTCATGAGCGGTCGTGGGTCTCTTGCTGATGTTGTCTGGAGAATGAGGGATCTGAGCAGATGTAACGTCATCCAACAGACACCTTGTGTGATGAGAAACACAAACATGTCACTGGAATTATCATCATCAAAAACATTATCATCTTCATCATCACCATCAATACTTGTCTTAATAACTTTAAAGAATATGTAAATCCCTGTTGTTGTTGTTGTATTATGAAGCTGATCCTTATGTTTGTGTGTGTGATCTGTACCTGTTTGCATCTTTAGAGACCCTCTCTATATCCTTACTCTCCTAAAAACAAACAAAACACACAGACTGGTTAGTGATGTCATTAAAGGTAAAAGATTAATTCATAAAAAAATGTAAATCAATCAGGTCAAACTCATAAAGTTCATATAAAGATATAGGTTATATAAGATATAGGCAAACTAATATTTGTCATCTGTGTGTGTTGTCCACTTGTCACATGTGTTACTGTATAATAACACAACTCATCATTGTCAAGTTTATGTAACAGATCTCACCATTGCAGGTGACAACTCCAGCAGATCAAACACATTCTCTGAGAACTTGGACACAAATCCTCTCTGATGACACACAGAAGAAAGAGTAACGGCGCATTCACACGGGGCGTCAGCGTTAACGCTTCCCATTCACTTTTAATGGGTGATGTCATGCGTTGCCGAACTGAATTGTGGATCCGTCGGCGCCGCGTCACTGCCGTTGCTCGCGGCAGAAGTTGAACATTTCTCAACTTTTCAAGCGGCAACGCGTGCGTCAGCCAATCAGATCGCCTTATGCAAATAACCTAGGCAGAGCCAGCCAATTACGTTTATGGAAGAATGGAGCATGTGTAGCGGCCACTGTGATTGGCTGTTGGCCACGCTTCAGACAAGCCTTCCGTTAAGCGTTAACGCTTACGCCCCGTGTGAATGCGCTGTTAGGGCTCAGTCACACCAAAAGCGTTTATGGCAGTTGCAGGCGCCTTTTTTGAATGATATTCTATGGGCAGGGCGCGTTTGCGCGCTGTTTATGCGCGCCGAGCGCCTTGCGGTTTTCTGCCGCCTGCCGCGCACGCGTTTTTGAAGGAGCGCTGAGAGAGCGGAGGAGCGCCTGACGTCATTCGCGTCTTCCATTGTCCAATCGAATGAGGGGAGAGGCGGGCCTTACGTTGTGGCGAGGAAAGTTTACAGTTGCTTTGAAGAACCGGACTCCACTCGCTCATTCTCTCCTGCGTGTTTGTGCTCCTCTTATCCTCAAACAAGGTCAGAGCAAGCGCCCTCTTTTTAAAGTTTCTGCTAATATGACAGTTAACAGCAAAACAGCGCTCACGCTTCAATATTTGATTGACAAGACAGCTGACTCGGTGGTTGCTTAGCAATATGAAAAGCCGCGCTGCACTGCTCTTTTTTAAAAAAGGCAGTGCGTCGCGCCTTGCGTTTGCAAGCGTTTAAAGCGCTTTTGGTGTGACTGAGCCCTAAGAGACAAAACACTTAAACATGCGTATACACTGTCGTGTGTGTTTGTTTGTGTGTGTGTGTGTTGTGTGTGTTAATGAGATCATACCTGCACATCATCAGTGGATGAGAGAGATTGTACAGGTTCACCAGCTTCAGACTCCTGTCACGACAAAAATATGACATCACACACACATAAAGATGTGTAATAAAGCATTACAACTGATTCATGCTACACAAACACAACAGAAAGAACAAACACACAGATAACAAACACTGAGCACTAGAGCTGCATAAGTTTTTGCAGAATAAAAGTTTTCGTTTACATATTAAATGTGTGTGTAATGTGTATAATAATTATATTTATAATGTACAAATAAACGCACACACATGCATGTATATATTTAAAGAAATATTTGCATGTGTATAAACATTTGTATATAAATACAATATTTGATAATATAAATATATTTTTCCTTAATGTGTTTGTATTTATATATACATAATATTTGTTTGTGTACTGTGCATAATAATTATGTAAACAAAAACTTTTATTCTACAAATGATTAGTCGTGACTAATTATAAGGCAGCCCTAGTGAGCACATGTTTATAAATGACAGCCAGAGAGGATGCTGGGAGTTTTAGCTCTGCTATAGAATGAATAGATGGATGGATGGATGAACTACAGCACACCAGCAGACCATCTGATGCACATTAAAATGTCTGATAACCTTTCTCAGATTCACAAACTCTAATGTGATGCACCAGTAGTAGTGAGAATAAAAAAAAATAATAATAATATAATAATATAATAATATGATAAGTAATATCATTATAAAAAGTATTATTGAAGTCTATGCACCAGGTAACAAAGTCAAACAACTAGTCAAACTAGATTTGTCAATGTTTGTGAGGGCATAAGACATTCAGAGCAAATGTAATCGATGATATCCTAAACTAGTTTTTAATTGACTGTTAAAGGTGCAGTGTGTATATTTTTGCAGCATCTAGTGGTGAGGTTGCAAATTGCAACAAACGGCTCAGTCCACTGCTCACCCCTTGCTTTTGAAATGCATAGAGAATCTACGTTAGCCGCCACCGCACAAACATGTCATCGTCTGAGACAATTTAGTAAAAAAAGTTTGTCCGTTAAGGGCAGAAAAATGGCGGCACAAAATGGCGACTTCCATGTAAGGGGACCCTCGGTGTATGTAGATAAAAACATCTCATTCTAAGATAATAAAAACATAACGGTTCATTATGAAAGGTCTTTATACACTCCTGATAATATAGTTTTGTATAATATTTTGCATTTATGTCAAGAGATCCTTCTAAGTATTACACACTGCACCTTTAAGAATCATCATGAATATTAACAAATCATTATTAATAATTGAATTAATAATCTCTGCCGTTTGTTTTTGTTGCATAAGAGAGACGCATCAGATCCTCTGCTTCACACCGATCCAACAAAAGACAAATCCCAGGTTCTGTGTGTTTATTGGTCGGTGTGATTCAAGCTCAACACAATCACAGGAGGGGCGGGGTTAAGCATGTGGGCGTGGCATTACAGGCATGGGCGGGGCATTCAGTCCTACCTCACTGGACACAGGATTCCACTGAGGCACAAACTTCCGTGTATCTGACTTAATGTTTGTCATTTGAGTTTCGGGCCGCGTGACCTCGAGGTGTTCGATCTCTTCACGTTCAGAATTCATCCCTGAGCTTCTGTGTGACCCCTTCAGATGTTTGCTGTCTGTCTCACGAGGGGAATCATTGAGGTCTGCTGTGGGTTGATGGTTTAAACACTGCACATGTGTGTCCTCGTGAGTCTCTTCCATGTGTTCTGATGTGTCCACGTCTGTGTTCCTGAAGTCATCTGTATCACTCTGTTCTTCTTCATCCCTCTCTCCACACTCCTCCTCCACAGAGGAAACACTCTTCTCATCTTCTTTCTCACTTTCATTCATCTCTTCTCTTCTATGTCTGATCTCATTCCTCATACTATCACATTTATTTTCGGTGTGTTTGTGTTCATCATCTAATCTTTCTTCTCTCTGATGTTTCTCTACCTCTGACTTCTCTTCTGTCTGATCGCTCTGACTGTATGATCTTTCCCTCTCATCTACTCCCTGTTGTTTCTCATCGTCTGATCTCTTCACAATCTGATCTCTCTCATCTGATCTGTCCTCTGCCTGATCTCTCTCATTATCCTCAGGACTGCTGAATCGCTCTATCTGTTCCTCGATCTCTTCTCCATCTCTATCGCTCTTGCCGTTCTCTTCCTCATCTCCACGTTTCAACTCCATCTCCTCTTGTGCACCTTCATTCCTGTCACTCATTTCGTCCTCTCGACCGCCGGACACAGCGGCACCTGGGGTCGGAGGGCAGGAAGAGACACTGCTGTACTCCCTGCTGCCCCCTGGAGGTCCGGAGGGGACGTGACATCCACGCAAGGAGCCCTTACAGTGAAGGGATGAAGTCAGAGACAGACAGACAGACAGACAGACAGACAGACAGACAGACAGACAGGGGTTGTGAGGAGACATGCAGATTCATCACCTCAAACAAACAGCCCAATTATTAATTAAGCAAGAGACGCACAGAAACAGGTAAGAGGAATGACATCAGGTTTATTAGTGAGACAGACAGACAGACAGACAGACAGACGCTAACCGTACCTCTACAGGAGCGTCTAGACTGTGGTCTCTAGATAAAGCCAAGTCTTGTAGCTCAGGTTCTGTTCTTTCTTCAGGAGGAACCGTTTCACTGACCTCACTGTCCTGTAACACACACACACACACACATAAACACAACCTTCATTTATTTGTGTGTGTAAAACAAACACTCAAACACCAGCAATGTAAGGAGACCTGAGGTAAAAGCAGGTGAGGAGCTCTGATGTTTACCTCATACTGAAGACCTCCCAGAGCATCCAAATCCAGATGCAGGTTACGCAGAAGCCCACCTGAGTCCCGCAGCCTCTACACACATACAAGCGCACACATAAACACACACACATACATAGATGAGTTTCTGTGGCGGTCTGTGTGTCTCATGTCTCATATATAATTAAAAAAATAAAATTAAAAAAGGAACACGGCAAATCATTACTTTCTTACTTAGTATATCTAAAAATGCTTAAATCAAGGTGTATATTCAAAAAAACTAAGTATGAAAGTCATTATTTGCAGTGTATGTGATGATGGGTTTGTGTTTATAGACACACCTCTTCCTCTGTCTCTTCATCAGCACTTTTCTCCTCTTGACAGCTCACAACAGCACTGGAGTTCACCAGCACACCCTGATACACACGCTCAGGATTAATGTCTGTGTATGACTTAACAAAACTAAACTAAACACACATGATTGAGACTGTGTTACCCCTAAAGATGTTTTAAGAGGCTGAAGACTGCCCAAAGATCCTCTGAGAGATCCATCAGACAGACCCCGGATAGGAGCCAAAGGACCTGACAACTAACACACACAGAGAGAGAGAGAGAGAGAGAGAGACATTACCTAAGAGACAGACAGGTAAAGTAAAATCAACAGAAGGCCACTGATGCAGTAAGGTGGCTTTGAAATGTGCTGGTGTCTTATTTATTAAGGGGCGTACACACAAAACATGCCTACTAATTCATGCTGTGATTTTGGCAAGGTGTTAACAATCAGTCTAATTTAATCGTTTTTTGGCATACACCATTTTTAGCTTTTGGGTGCATGTTCACTATTAGTAAGGATCCTACACACAGTTTTATAAATGAGATTCTTGCTCTGTTTAATGTGTTATTTTAACTGAAGGGAAGTTAGGGCGAGGACACAACGAGCGGTCTCTTAGCCTTTTAAAATAGTCAATAGTGTTTAGTTTACCTCACAACCTGAAGCTGAAGTGATGTCACAAAAATCATTGATTATTGGTATCGGCAGAAGTGACAGACTGTAAGTTTCGAACGCTTATTTCTTCTAAATGTGAATTCTGTCAATGTTTTATTGCACATTAGTTTATATATATCTTTAAGATGAATATATTCATACTGAATGACAAAACTAATATAAAAAGATGTTTCCATCATATTTCACCACCGTAAGCTGTCAACAAGTAAACACATATTTATATAAATCCCTGAAAATTGACCGGTCAGAGAAAACTGGTTTGTATTTGAGAGATGAGAGGTTTGGTGACTTTGATGAGACTCACCACCGGAGCTCTCAAACTCTCCAGATCTTTTTTCTTCTCCTTTTTCTTGTCTTTCTTTTCCTTTTTCTTCTTTTTCTCTTTGTCTTTCTTTCCTGTACCGAGGCCGGAAGCGGCAGGAAGAGTTCTGGCCTGTTGGGCTCGTTCCCTCTCCAGAATCACCAGCTGACGGTACTGCTCATCACAGGGATGATCCCAGGTGGACTGACCCGTGGAGAAGTTAAAGTAGTACACTTCACCCGTCACGTCCTGACTAACACACAAACATTCAATCACTTCACAAATTCATAGAAAACTTATTTAACGAAAACCATGTGTGTGTGCGTCTGTCTGTTTGTGTGTGTGTCTGTGTGCGTCTTTATGTGTGTGTAGTTACCAGGGTTTCCATTCAGCTGGCAGTGGGGCTACCATCCCCTCTCTGGCCAACCACAGCAGCTCTGGCTCTCGCTCGGGATCAATGCCGATCTCGACAGCATACTCGTGGATCTCTGAGAGACATGGAGATAAATGTTTAGACATTTAAATTATTTAAAACAAACACACTCACACAAAATCTGTAAACTTCACAATAAACTTTAGCTCATTGTAGTGTGTGTGTGTGTGTACCTTGCTCAGATGGAATGTAGTTTTCATCATAGTCTTCCTCTAACACCACCTGATCTCCGATGCGCAGCCCCGCGGTTGTCATGGTGACGGCTGATGAAGTCACGCGTCTTTAATTAATCTCAAGAGATAATGTCAAGCTCTGTCAACAAATTACCATTCCTCACAACACAAATCACTGCTTGATATATAAAACCCTTATAACACATTCAATAAAATTTGATGTACTTCATCTCGTTATCTCTCTCTACAGGCAAATATACAAAGCAAAATTAACAGCTAAATATCAAAAACACGAAGAAACATCACACTACGAGTTCATCATTCAACACAATTATTATTTAACAGTTAATGCGATTAGTTTAATCCATGCCCGACCTCTTACCTTGCTGTTTCTGAGGTGCAGAGTTTTAAATCATTATTGTGAGTTATACATCAGATAAATATGGTGGATATTAATAATTATAAAGAATTTCATCAATTGAAAACAGAAAGTTTAAAGCTGAAGCGCCGCGTCTCCAACACAGCAACCAGAGACAAACATGGCGGCCGCCGCAGCCGCGCTTCAAAATAAAAGTCACACAGTATAACACCTCACGGGGAAGAAAATAAGACATCTCGACTTTTTGGGATTGTAGATGATGATAGTCAATTAACTTCAGAGGTGGACACTACTTAAGTATTTTAAGTACATTTCCAAGCCCTCTGTACTTTATCAGAGTGTTTGGCTTGGGGGAAAAATTACTTTACTAAAAAATGTTCACTACATTCTGAAGCATAGAATCTTACTGTGTATTCCTTTTATATTGCATATTAAAATTGATTTAATACCTAATTACATAAAAATTGTGTACTTTTACTTTTCCTGAGTAAAAGTACAAAAGTACTTTTTACTTAAGTAAAATTTAATAAAAAATACTAGATGTTTAATGTACTTAAATATAAACCAAAAACTTGAAATTATGAAGTGTAGTGGAGAAAAAATTATGATTATATGCTTTGGAATGTATGTTTTTCAAAGAAAAACACTGATAAAATACGAATACTTAAAAATTTACTTTTATGTAAAAAGTAAAAATACTTAAGTAGTGTCGCCTCTGATTAACTTTAACTTTAGTGGCAATTTACAGTAACAAAATTTTGTTTTATTTATAAGAAGATAAACAATATTTAAATATCAAATTAAAAGAACAGAGTTTTGTGTGATTAAGTGGTATTTATAAATCCTTTTTTTTTCATTGAATTATTAAAACTTACAAACACAAAATGTTAACAGTTTGTTAATATGTGCTTTTATTACACCGTACATTGCAATAAAATTATTCACACTTGGTTTTAATATATAAGAAATGCATGTCAGAAACTCTAAGCATGTTAGGCAAAGAAAATAAATATCAGTGTAAAAAAGAGCAATAGGAGATGTTTTGACATCATGATGGTCCTTCATCTCCTGGAAATCACTTTAAATTGTCAACACTGTCTGCTTACATACAAGCATATGAAGTTGCATCATTTAATTTAAGACTCAGTATTTTCTTTTCAGTACTCTTATATTCTTCAATAAACCTGAAATGAGTAGTTTGAATAATTTACATTCTTATTGTGTGTATTACAGTGGAATACAAGATGAATTAAAGTGTTGAATTATAAATTAAAAATAAAATCTACGGAGTGGAATGAAGTTTCCCATAAACAGATACATGATTCATACCTACAACTCATCCGTGATGTCCAGTGATAGAAAATAAACCCTAAAGAGTTTAAAGATTTCTGTCATTCTCAAATACAGCCACACTTTCACTGGCACATCAATCTCACATCTGAATCAAAGCACTGTAATAAGACAATGACTATATAGCAGAAATATCAGTCAGTCTTTAAAGGATAATCTGTGATCGGATGCCAGATCTTTGTGCGATTATCCTACTTAGATGAAACACAAAGTAAATGTGTGATTAAACTCAAACATGCATGTCAAAGTGTATTGAGTGATGCAGACATCAGGGCGGAGTTACAGAGATTGGTCCATGTCAATATTCATAATAGTGCTCTGTTCACACCAGGCAAACTAATCCGGATTCAAACTAATGCTAATGTAGATGCTCTTCACTTCACTTGATCACAATGCAAACACACACAGTCCAGTCCAGATGACCATTAGCACCAGTTTCCAGTGTAGTTTAATCCACCCAACCAACTGTGTTTACTACAACCATCTGAGTTTGTCTGGAATGTGTGATCCTGCACGGCACAGATGTTAAAAAGGAAGATCAAGGTCTGCAGTCTGCTTTTAAATAGCACGCAATGTGGAAACTCCACCTACCATAGAAACTGAACCTGGTCCAAATGTCACTAAATAAAGAAGAAAAGTCATAGAAAAACAAACTCGGTGCTGTATAAATACTGCAGTGCTGACGTGTCGAACGTAGCATCAGAAAGGCACACACTTCTTTGTGTTGAGTTCTCTATAACCTATTGTACCCATACCATACGCGAGACACCCGGTCCACCAGGTTCGGGCCATATCTCACTCCCACCACGTGTCCAGCCGGCGAACACGTACGCGCTGCTTGTAGTGGTACTCCTTCAGGTGCTCCTTCAGCGCATTGGGAAGCGTCAGTGCGTTGATGCCGTCGTACGTGGTGCGGCTGCTGATGACGGCGCGACAGATGTGCTGCAGGCTGAAGGGCTGCGTCCGGTGGATGGGGTTTGACAGAAGCGGCTCGAAGAACATGCAGGAATTGGGATCCTTGTAGTGCTCGAGGAGGCCCGTGACGGTCGGCGCGTGGAACACGCTGGGGTCGTGCACATCGAAGCTGAAGTTGTGGTTCCACTGCTCGATGCGTGCGTGCAGCGAGCGGCCGTATCGCCGGAAGCTGACGGAGAACAGGTAGTCCTCTTGCGCGGAGTCGCGGAGCAGAAACGTGCCTTCGGGTTTGCCCTCCAGCAACGTCTCGGCCTGGTACCGATCCATGACGCCCCAGTAACAGGGCAAGTTTGTGATTCGGAGCAGGTCGGGCACCAAACAGTGGATGTAATCGATTTGCGTGTGTACACGATGCTGTCCGTCTTGTGATTTGGGACTGTCCATTTGAACTAAAGGGGCCCCGGTCAAGGAACAGGCGGAGGGCGACGCGGCGCCTGCGCCCAGCTCGACGTCGGAAGAGGCAGCAGACGATGCGGCGACCTCATCCAAGGTGTCCAAGCAACTCTGCAGCAGCAGCTGGTGCAGCGTCGCCCGCTCGTCTCCGGCCAATTCGTTCATTCCATGCGCCAATTTGGGTCCCAGTTTATATAGGGGGTTGATCTGAGCGGTCACCTCAAACGTGTGGATCTGGGCGTTGGGCGGCGGCTCCACACCCTGTTCGATGCTTATTCGCCGTCTCTCTCGCAAACGATCCTCCTCGTCCTCCACAGGGGTGGCGGCGGCAACGACGACCGTCGAGGTGCTGGTCGATCCGCTTAAGGGTTCCAGGATGGGCGCTTGAGAAAGGGGAGCCGTGTGCTGCTTGATGAGGTACCACTTCTGGGCCAGGTCGGAGCCGGCAGGGAACGGACAGCTGTCTAGCATCAGCTCGCTCAGGTGTATCTTACGTCTGGATGCCGAGGCCGAAGATGAGGCCGTCGCTGAGACAGGCTGAGACAGGCCCTGGCTGTTGCTCTTAATCGGAAAACACTGTCCTACCGCATCCTGGATTTTCTGCCGAAGCGTACGCCCGCTACCGGAGGATTTGTTCTCCGTGTCACAGCCGAGGTCGGCGGCGGGTGAGCCGAACGACGGTTTGGCGGATAAAGATCCGGATGATCCCAGGAGCTGCCACCTCCTGCGTTCCCTCACAGGAGAGGAAGAGCCACCTGATTCGTGTAGACCGTTCAATAAATCTCCGTACTCAAAGCCGTCGCTCATGGGTCGCTCGGTGGCGGGGTCCCGTGACGGGTGGCTTTTCTTTTTACCCCTCGCCCCCTTCCTCCTTCCCCCATCTCTTCTCTCCTCGGACCGGCTCTGACGCACTTTAGGACGAGCGCCACGCTCTCTCTCTTTCCCACGATCCCCTGTTTCCTCAGGCAGAGACATGACGGCTGCGGGGGAAAATTCAGCAGCGATCCAGTGTTCAACAGAAATGATGAATCAAACCTAGAGTCATGTGGCATTTACTGAAGATTTTCCATCCATACATGTGAGATAATCACACACAGATCATGATGTCAATCTACAGAGAAAAAACACACAGTCAGATCAGACTATAAACAACATGTCACAGAGATTTATCACCATCACATTCACACTAAACTTTGTTCTGCTAATGTTTAGTTTAGTTGACTGCTATTATGTTATGTCTGTTGATGCATTACATCATGTATTAGTTATACACGTGTTGTGGGTTCAATCATACTTGGACAAACTTACAACTAAAAACAACATAACACTATCTAATTAAAAATGATAAAAAATAATATTGAGTTTTCTGGCTAAAAGTTTAGATCAGGTCAGAGAGATGAGACAGATCTGAGACATACGGGAGATCTGGAGTACAGTTACAGTATCGTACAGTAAAGCCACGCGACTTTATACAAACACTTTAATATTAACACCTCCAAAACAGTGTGGTAAATGTGATAAACCCTAACACGTCACGCTGTTTTGTGATAGTTTTGTTATTAAATTGAAGACAGAAGAGCGAGAATCATGAAAGACGACCCACCTGAATGAGCCCTACGCGCGCTCCCGCTGCTCTGCGTCGCTGAATAATAACTTAATCAATAAACTCGTGTGAACAAAATTACTTTAACATTTCAACTTTTATAAATAAAATCACTTTAAACTGAAGCTAATCCTCACAAAGCAGCGCTTCTGTAGCGTTTACATCATTTCCGCTATAGACAAATACACTTCCGGGTAAAAAAAATCGTTTTGAGTAAAATCGTGTTTAAAGCGTGAACTATTGCTACGTGACTTGTATTATTACATATTGTATAAATACTTTGTGTTTAATTGTGCAAAAATAATTATAAATCGCCATATTGTGATTTTAACTTGTTACTTTGATTTGGACAAAAAAACGACTAGTTTTACTTACTATATATGTATATTAATTCAAAATGTATATTATTCAAAAGTTCGAGGAATTAAAAAAAAGTTTTTCGCATTAAATATTAATTTCTTGAGCTTTTAAAGGGACTTTTATTACATATGTCTCTGAAATATGTCCGGAAGTGAAGCTGCGCGTGGTCTTGAATTGTTATTGAATTCGTTGAGTTTGTTAAAACAGTATTTTTTCCGTCATTATAGATTCACTTATTAAAGTTTCAGTTGTTGCGTATGTGTGCGGATACGCGCACAGGCTCGTGATCGATATTGATATTTGACAGTTTGTTGTTGTCATCAGTTAGTAGGATTCAGTCGATCAACAGGTCTGTCAATCATCTTATTAACCTCTGACCACTCTGGGTGTGTTTGTGTGTGTGTGATGATGATGTGTTTGTGTGTTATGCTGATGATGATGATGATGATGTTTGTGTATCTGTGAGGATGATGTGTTTGTGTGTTATGCTGATGCTGATGATGATGGTGTTGTTGTTTGTGTATCTGTCAGGATGTTGTGCGAGCTGCTTCTCTCTTCTATCTGGCTTCTCTTTGTGATCTTCTGGTTGGAGACCATCAGTGTTTGGCTCTTCGTGTGTCTCTACTATCAGGACAGAGTTTTCTATCACTGGGGTTCTGGGTGAGTGAAGCACGAGCTGTCATTAACAGAAGAGCAGATATTTAAAGGGGACATATTATGAGTTTTTTCTAAAATGTATAATAAATCTTTGGTGTCCCCAGTGTATGAGTTTCATTTATTATAACATTGCCACTTTGTAAGGTGTGAGCAAAAATGTGCCGCTTTTGGGTGTGTCCTTTAAAATGCAAATGAGCTGATCCCCTTCTGACATCACATGGGGAACCAAATTTCAATGAGCTATTTTTTCACATGTTTGCAGAGAATGATTTACCAAAACTAAAGCTAGGGCCACACCAAAAGATTTCTTAGAGGGGGAAAATCGGCCAAAATTTAACATTGACTGTACAACATATAACCGTCCACCCATATTAACACACATACAGTACTGTGCAAAAGTCTTAGGCCAGCATGCTACCATTAGATTTGTTGTTTTTGCTATTGTATAGTGATCTGATCATATATAATTATTTCTCTTCAGTCTCCTTAAAAAAGCTCAAGATGTGTTTCATGTCAAAAGAGGTCAACACTAAATACTAACTGATGCCTAAAGAAGACATTTACTTCTGAAAATTTTGTTTTTAATTTTGTGTACATATTTCCTGTATTTTCTGTTTGTATTTTAATGAAAAAAGAGTAAAAAAATACATATGAAACTTTGCTTTATATGGGGATTGTTTGATATATATATTGTATATTATGTAAACTGTATATTATGTTATATATTGTATGTATCCACCTATTCTTCTTTTAAATGTATATCCCTGTGTTTTTTATTACTACTATCACTTGTTTTTATTGCTGCTGTGATTCATCTTATCTTAAGTCTTATCTTATCTAATAAACGGCTGTGTTGCTTCTGATAATAAAACTGCTTGTTGTTGTTGTTTTGCAGGGATTTGTCAGACGAGCCCGGTCTCTTCCTCTATGTACTGAACAGGTGATCTTCAGGTCTTATAAGAACAGTAGGGTTTTATATGAATGCCCTGGCTCAAGTTCAGATTAGATCTTACTTCATCTACTTCAGTCCTCTTTAAGAGAACCTAACCCTTGTCGGACCAAGAGGTAAACCAAATGAAAAAGGACTGGGTCCGTTTTTTTTTTACCTTTGATGTTTTATCTTCTGGCACAGAGTTGATTTCTCTACACAAACATGAGCATATGAAGGCATCAAGTGGAAGTATTAGACTGAAACTGAAGCAAGAAGATGTTCATGGATCAAAGGGTCAGAGGTCATAGTGATGTCACTTCTCTGAAAACCCTTGTGGAGCATAAGCTGAACCGTCTGAGAGTGCGTGTAAACTGCCTTTAAATGGATTTAACTCAGATATATTCAGCTGTTTTATTTGAATCTTTTTCAAGACTGATAATGTTTCTCCACAACATATTTGACAAACTTTGTTTCACTTTGGAACATAAACACTATTTGCATTTTAAGGCAACATAAAGAAAAAGAGTTCATTCATAAGATGATTGATTTCAACACCATCAGTCATGATCTTACTGATGTGTGCTGTTTAAAAAACTATAAGATTGGCAGATTGCCTTTTTCCTAAATATGTTTTACTATTTTTGTACTTTTTCTGTTATTTTCCAATAAATAAATAAATAAAGCTGGTGATTTTGTTTGTGAAGATCTTTAGCGTCAGTTCCAAAAACTATAGTTATATCATGGTTACTATGCTAAAATTATGGTTTTGTTAATAGTAATCAATATACCAAACAAAACATGGTTAATTTTCGTAAGGGTTGAGCTCGGGGAGTGAGGTTTACTCTCACTCATTAGGTGTTTTCGACTTCATGCAGCGCTGCAAGAACCGACAGGTGTATGACGTCAAAGAACAGCGAGAGCGATTCGAAATAAGGTTTCTCGACTCTCTCTCGCGGTACTTTGACGTCATCCGCTCGTCGGTTCTTGCAGCGCCGCATAAAGTTAATAATAAAAATAAAATATAAACAGCTGGACTCCTTTACACTTGCCACACTGTACTCACACACAGACATTAGGGGCGAATACCGATCAGAAGTGATCATCCCTATGCCCTTCGAGTTTTTAATATGTGCATTCTGGAGGAATTTGAATTCTGGAATTTTTTTGCGCAATTAAAGTGACCGATTAAAATACACTTGGCGAATACAGCAGAACCACGTCGTTTTCTCTTTGTCTGAGGCGAATGTTTATGTCCCCTTCGATGGTGCAAAAATGCCATTTTGAATTCGCCCTAAATTTGCTCGACTTCGTGCGGCCTCACAAGAACAGACAGGACATGACATCAAAGTACCGCGAGAGCGATTCGAGAAATCATACGGCCACGCCTGATTTAAATCATTCTCGCGATACTTCAACGTCATCCCGGTCGGATTTTGAGACGCTGCATGAGAAGCTGCTTTCAGGTCTGTTGACGATGTACTGCCGAAAACAGAACCCCTGTCAGATGCCTCCCCTCATTTCCTAGTATGATTCTGATAAGGATTAAGTGCTTACAATTTATCCAAGACTGATTTGATCTGAAGAATGGTAATTAAAGAAAGCCATAAAAGTCATAAAATATAATACAGACTGTTAATGTTTGTGTTTGAGTCAGGCACTGATCGAGACTACTCCGCGCGGGGTCCTGCAGTACGGGCTGAATGTCCTGTACGGGCTGCTGTTGATTTTTCTGTCGTATCTCGTTGTAGTTGTTTAGTTAACTAATTTCCCCCGCGGTCGCTATTTAATCTTTATTTTTTTGGAAGAAACGCGTTTATTTCTCGATGGCTCCCACGATACAAACTCAGGCGCAGCGCGAGGACGGGCACAGGTAAGAAAATGAACGGCACATGAAGCACAATAATAACATTAACTTACATAACTTACACACATTAAGCATAGCAAAAATTCAACAACAACATTATTATTATAGTTGTTATTATTATCACTCGATAGCAAAACTGGCTTTATATTTACGCGGTTTATCAAACACGCATGGATATATTGATGTGATACATCATTATTGAGGCATACACACACTCACATACATATACACAACCTGTCATAATCACATCACTGTTGTGTGTTGTGGTTTCTGCAGGAGTTCAGCACACAGGAGCGTCCCAGAGAGGTAGGGGTGACGTCACAAACCCTAATATTAATTTATTCAACAGAGATTTTCTTCATTGTGTGTTCATTGTGAGTGTGTTGTGCTGCAGGTCTGGTGTCGTGTGCAGAGTGAAATATGGAAATAGTCTCCCAGATATCCCGTTTGATCCAAAGTTCATCACCTATCCGTTTGACCAGCACAGGTACAGATCTGAGATCAGGCTGATGTTCGTGTCTTCATCCATATGCTTCTATAACTCGCGTGAAATATTTGTGTGTATGTTGCAGGTTTGTGCAGTACAAAGCCACTTCATTAGAGAAACAACACAAACATGAACTGCTAACAGAACCGGACCTGAGCGTCACAATCGACCTTATTAATCCTGATACATATCGCATAGACCCTAACAGTAAGAACACACACATCAGTTAAATTCTGTATTCATGAAGCTTACAGTGTGTGTCAAGTAGGGTTGCAAAGGGGCGGAAAATACATTTTTGGAAACTTTTAATGGGAACTTGGGTAGAAATTCTACTGAAAATGCATTAAATCTCAACAAAATTGTGCTTCAAAAACTACATTTAAGTTCCCTTTTATAGGCAACTCTCCCTTTTTCCAAATTCCCATTTTTTCCTGTTTATTCCCATGGAAAGTTTCCAGCCTTAGAAATTCCCATAATTTTGCAAACCTGGTGTCCAGTCAGCTCAACCATCTGTGTTTGTGTTTCAGTCATTCTGGACATTGCTGATGAGAAACTGTTGGAGGAAGACATTCAGGCTCCGTCAAGCTCAAAGAGGTACATGAGGGATTTCATTCTGTAACCTCTGACCTTTGAACCCAGTGCTACTACTGACAAAGGTGTGTGTGTTTGTGTGTAGGTCACAGCAGCATGCAAAGGTGGTGCCGTGGATGAGGAAGACCGAGTACATTTCCACAGAGTTCAACAGATACGGCATCTCCAATGAGAAGGTGGAAGTCAAGTGAGTGAGACGCATCAGAAACCTGTCGCCCATCAGAAACCCGTCACAGTAGAAAGAGTGTGTTCTCATGTGACCTGTGTGTGTTTGTGTTTAGGATCGGGGTGTCGGTGAAACAGCAGTTCACAGAAGAGGAGATCTATAAAGATCGAGACAGTCAGATTGCAGCTATTGAAAAGACGTTTGAAGACGCTCAGAAATCGGTCAGCACAGCTCTGATTAAATCTCATTACGCACACGTGTAAGCAATCTCATAATGTGATTGTGTGTGTTTCTTTCAGATTGCTCAGCATTACAGTAAACCCAGAGTCACACCGGTGGAGGTGCTGCCTGTCTTCCCAGACTTCAAGGTTAAAAACAAACACACATAAACACATGCACGCCAGCCATACACACTCACACAATGTTATCTCACTTTCTGTCTGTCTGCTGATTACAGATGTGGATTAATCCATGCGCTCAAGTCATCTTTGATTCAGATCCAGCACCTAAAGATGTTCCTGGAGGTGCAGCAGTGGATATGATGTCACAGGCCATGATCAGGTGTTTGTTTCTTCTCATTTGTTTTGACTAACTGCTACTATTTTGTTTTCTCAATATAACTCTCTTCACTTGTTAAATCAATCCAAATCAAACTGGTCACAGTGTGAACAGATTAGAATATAAAAAACTTGGTCCTAACATTATTTGTATGATGATTTAAAGCATTTTCAGACTGTTATAATGAATCTCTGTGTCCGTCTCTCTTATGAACACATGGATTAACTCGTGTCGTGTACATGCAGGGGTATGATGGATGAAGAGGGGAATCAGTTTGTGGCGTACTTCCTGCCGAACGAGGACACAATGCGCAAACGCAAGAGAGACGTAGATGAAGACCTTGAATACATGCCTGATGAAGTGTAAGATGGATAAATATACACACACATATAGAGACAATCATAATCTCACACTCGGGTGTCTGACACGTGTTTGTGTGTGCAGGTACGATTATAAGATCGCTCGTGAGTACAACTGGAATGTGAAGAACAAGGCCAGTAAAGGTTACGAGGAGAATTACTTCTTCATCTTTAGAGACGCAGATGGAGTTTATTATAATGAGCTGGAGACCAGGTAACCAATCATCACCAACACAGAACAAACTCAACCTATATACAGCTTTAATAACCTCTTGTATCTGTGTTTGTGTGTTTGTTTCAGGGTGCGTCTGAGCAAGAGGCGAGCAAAGGCAGGTGCCCAGTCCTCCACAAACGCTGTGTTGGTGTGTAAACACAGAGACATGAACGACAAAGAGCTGGAAGCTCAGGTCAGTTTATTATCATGTCAAGTCTTTTATTATTTAGTGGTGTGTTAGGTCTATGTTAACATAATCACTGATTTGATGTGATGTGTGTGTGATGTACAGGATGCCCGTAAGGCTCAGCTGGAGAATCACGAACCAGAGGATGAAGAGGAGGAGCTGGACATTGATAAAGACATGCAGGACTCTGGTAACATCATCATCATCATCACATCAGCACAACACCTGTTTGTGTGCGTGTGTTGTTAATATGTTTCATTAATGTGTGTCCAGGTGATGAGAAAGAGAAAGCGAGTGAGTCTGAGAACTCTGAAAGTGAGTCTGAACGTGAGGATGAGGAGCGGCCGGCAGATGAGGAAGAGGAGCGGCGTGAGAGGAAGAGCAGCAGCAGTGAGAGCGGAGAGGACCGGCAGGCGCGTGATGAAGAAGAGATCTTCGGCAGTGATGATGACAGTGAGGATGATGATGAAGGTGGGCGAGCGAGAAGCAACAGTAGCAGCGTTCAGCAGAGCGGCAGTGAGGGAGCGTCAGACTCCAGCGATGGCAGCGATAGCGAATAAAAGATTGACACGTCACACATAATCCCGCCCACCTTTCTTTTTTCTTTCTCTGTTAGTTAGGTGCCGAATAGTTATTGTCTCACCAACCAGGATTTTTTTCCTTGATACTTCAGCTTTTCTGTCTGTTTTTCTTATATTTTATTTTTTTCTTTATCGCGTCACTTTTCTTGCATTCTCTCACTGTTTTAAGGGTGAATTACATCAAAACATCTCCAGGTCATTATTTACTCTAAACAAATGAAAAAGGAAATAGAAATGATATTTTGCATAAAGAAGATGAAAGCTATTTTCGGACTGTTAAATATACCTCCACTGAAATGATATTGATGCAAAGATTCTGTATGCCAGATGATTGTGTTTTATAAGTAACTGCAGTGAACACTACTATGATGAAAAATTAACAAAATAACAGTTTAAAATCACACACAATAGTCAAAAAATCATAATACCTCAGTGCAATAAAATCATGTCAGATTTCATTTATTTTCAAAGCAGTTTTTTTGGGGTGAATGCTTGACTGGTCTTGTGATTTTCATCAGATATGGACAGAAAGAAGTTAAGTGTGTAGGAGTTGATGTGAAATATTTAGTTTGACGCACTGAATTTTGTCATTGTGTCTGATAAAGTGTTTATTGTTTTTGCATTATGGATGCAAATGATTCTTATACTTTTTTATGTCTTGTTTTTCTCCCATTTTACTGTATAAACATTGTAAATAAACAATGATTTTGTCAAATATGACTGCATTCTGACTGAGCAGCATTCACAGGCATCTACTAGGTATAATACACATTTTTAATGCTATTGTATTGATTTATAAAATATCAAAGCATTTATTAATACATCACAATCACACTTTTCAGGAACAATGTCAAAAGAACAAACTAGTGAACATAAAATCATTCATTGAAGTATTATAATATTTTTATAGTTATGATGAAATATTTTAGCTACACACATTTGCTTTGTTAACTGAGTAACAAATAATTTGGGTAACACTTTATAATAAGGGTCCATAAATCATCATGAACTAAAACATAAATGTTTTTTCACTTAAACATGAACTTGCGCTGACTTAAGGCATGTACTAATCATAAATTAATTAATTTAGTCATGACACTGTTTTTAGTAGTTAATGTATTAATTAATGAATTTAAGTGTTGAGCATGTTGTAGAATGATGATGACTTTTCATTAGTTTATGATTAGTACATGCATTAACTCACCATTAGTTCATATTTAAGTATTAGTTCATCATGATTCATTAACCTCCCACCAATATTTTTACACTGCAACTTTAGATTGTTTTGTGTGATAAAACATTAAGACCTGTTGAAGTTTATTCTGATAATAATCTTACAACATATAGACATGTTTAAACTCTGATCTGTGCTTCATTTTAAAATCACTTCATGATGCTGTTTTCAGCGGAAAAATGACAATTTCTCCTTCAGCCAATCCTCTGTCAAGTCATCTGGATTACGAACCTCAAAAATCTGCAGAAGAGTTTACAGTAAGAACTTGAGTTGTTGAGATATTAATGATTGCTGCTAGTTAATTAAACTCTGTCTTCTGTATAAAGACATCAGACTCAGCAGATAATCTCTTTATCAGGTCATTGAGTTACCTTAGTGAGATCTGCTGACTGCACGAGTCTGTTCTTACTCCCCGCGTACATCATCTGTTGCTCTGGTTTACAGCCTGTTACAGGAGATACACATAACACCTCAAATAAACAACACCTGAGAAACTTTTCTATGTACTAAAGCAGGTCTCAGATCAGTGCAGATGTTTCTGGTTTCCACTTACCCACAGGACTGGAGAAGATGAAACAGAGAGGGTATGAGACCCTGCCGTCCCCGTGGGTCAGTTTATAACTATAAACTATAAATGTGCACACATGACTTAAGGAAATCAAACACATACTGAACATCATCATCATCATCATTGCTGTGAAAACATTTTCCCATTCTAAATCAATTCAAGTCAGTACCCAGCTAACAGAGAAAAGTCCTAAGAGCGTTCCTTTAAAGTTCCCAAAATCAAAAGTTCCCAGTTTTTTATGTTTTAAGAATGTTTCTTGATTGTCGGAACGTTAGATGATTGTTACATTCTATCATTTTCAAATGTTATGACAATGTTTAAAACAAGTGTTTTCTATATTGACTTTTGCTTGTTATGCAAATGGTAGAGAAACATTGCATTTTATTATTTTAAAACTGTTATAAAACATTATTTCTGTATGATTAGTAAAAATGTTGCTGTACGAAACACAATTCATGTATTACGCTTTAAGGTTGATGTTTTGTTTCATTTAAAGTCACATTATGGTGATCAAGTGTTTGTTTTAGTTGGGCGAATTGCTTGCTAGTATTTCATTGCTTACATTAACTTTGTGTGTATAAAACACATTTGTTGTGGTATTGTAAAGTTAAAAGTGCAATTTTGTTGTAGTTGGTACATAATGGTGAAGATTATAATCAATTTATTGATTTACTCACTCATCAGAAGTTTCTTTTCTGTCAAAATGAGATCCAGCACTCTCACAGCAGTTAGGATTTTTAGAAACTATGGCCAATAATAAACCGCTGTATATTTGGGATGCGCAAATGTTGAAAATCTTAGTATGAATCTGGGAAGATTGGGAACCTTCAAGGAATTCCTTAAAACATTTCTCTGTTAGCTGGGTAAAAATCAGTAGGCTTCAAATCTTATATCAGACTATGATGTAATCTGTGCTGTGAGGATATCGAGGTTGACGTTCTGGAAGTTCCTCTCTGATCGCATCCAGAGAAATATCCTGAAGCACAGAGAACACACAGGTCAATAAAGACTCGTGACCTTTAACCCTTCAGAGCTTCATGTACCGTACATGATACTGACCTCATACTCTTCCTCCATAACCACCAGCTGTTTCTCCATGTCAATCTTAACTAAACACAGACACACAGTTTATTACATTACACCAACTAACATGACAGATTAAACCTCATAGAGTAAACGTGTCCTCCTCACTCAGAATGGCTGCATTCGTTGTTTCCTTACGAAAACGAAACTTCTTCAGTTTCTCCTGCAGAACTGCGTCCACCTCACACACGACTAAAGAACTCGACTGAAGAAAAACGACAAGAAAATCTGAAATTACAAGCAGCTTTATCACACCTGAACCATCAAATCATAAAACTAAGTGATTGATGGAGAAACATCTAACAGGTCAGGACTCAATAAGATCTTTGACCGAAACTCTAAGATCTGTAAACAGGTGCATGAGTGTCATCATCTGTGAAGATCAACTGACTATAATAACAATATTAGGATGTTTTCTGTAAAACTGCACAATGTGAAAGTCAAATAGAAATAAAACTGTAATCTTATAAATGTGTTTAAACAGTGAGAGCAGGAAATGTTGAAATTCTCAGCTTCCTGTTTCAACGAAAGTAAAAACCAAACTCACATCACGACATAAAAACACATCACATACATTTACATGTCGGCATCTCTGACATTCAATGATAAGATTAATAAAGTGAAATATTAGTTCATGAAGTTGAATCAAACGGTCTTACCATCCTGCAAGGTGTGTGCTGTCTGTGTGTTTGTGGGTCATGTGACAGGATGCATACAGAGAGCAGTGTTGCATAGACGTGTCTTTCTTAAATGTTATAAACTAAAGAAGAAGTCATCTGTGTTCATGTGACAGAGACAGATATGCTTCTTCTTCTTCACTGTGATCAATATAAAGAGCAGAGACAGATACAGCTGCTGCTAGATTCACATCTCCAGTAACTAGGGATGCAAAGGGGAAAAACATTTCTGGAAACTTTCAATGGGAATTTAATCTAGGAAATTTTGGAAATATTAAAAATCTGAAACATACAAGGATTTTATTGGAATTTATAGGAATTATTTTGAAATTTAGGGAAATGTATATAAACTATATCATATACAAACATAAATAAACATTTAGTTTAGTCATACACAGACATGCATGCAAGGTTATACAAATGTTAAAGAATCCTGATACTTACGCTCATCAAGCCGCAGATTTGTTTTTATTAAATTAAGATTAGAATGATTTCTGAACATTTTGTGAACAAATAAATGAAGGCTTGATGAGCATAAGAGACTCCTTTTTTAAAGGTGCAGTGTGTAAATGTTAGCAGCTTCTAGTGGTGAGGTTGCGAATTGCACTGCTCACCCCTCGTTTTGAAACGCATAGAGAAGCTACGGTACCCGCCACTGGAAAAACATGTAATTGACGGAGACAACTTAGTAAAAAAAGTTTGTCCTTTAAGGGCTTCTGTAGAAACATGGCGGCACAAATGGCGACTTCCACACCGTAGGGGGACCCTCGGTGTATGTAGATAAAAACATATTATTCTAAGGTAATAAACACGTAACGGTTCATTATAAAAAGGTCTTTATACATCCCTGATAATATAGTTTTGTATATAATTTTGCATTTCTGTCAAGAGATCCTTCTAAAAATTACACACTGCACCTTTAAAGCCCGTTAATCAGATATCTAAATGTAAGCTAGCACTATTTCTTTAAACATTTATGAGGCTATCATGTAGCTGTGATGATCTTTCTTCTACATTCTTCTAAACAGTTTTCAATTATCATACAGAATTACTGTAACACCCAACATTTGGACACATTACTATTTTCAATGTGTTAAAGGTGCAGTGTGTAATTTTTAGAATGATCTCTTGACAGAAATGCTAAATAATATAAAAAACTACATTATCAGGGGTGTATAAAGAGCTTTTTATAATGAATCGTTATGTTTTTATTACCTTAGAATAAGATGTTTTTATCTACATACAATGAGGGTCCCCTTACGTGGAAGTCTTGAAAGACATGTTTTTTCGGTGGCGGCTAACAAAGCTTCTCTGTGCGTTTCAAAAGCGAGGGGTAAGCAGTGGACTTAGCCATTGGTTGCAATTTTCAACCTCACCACTAGAAGCCGCTAAAATTTACACACTGCACCTTTAAGAAATGAGGAGGGTTTGGCCTCAATGGCCCTTAAGTAAGCAGTGTGCTGTGTGCATGGGACTGAAACTGCATTAAATCTTAATGTTTTAAACAAAAGTATGATGCAAGATCTTTTTTACTACATTTAAGTTCCCTGTTATGGACAACTCTGCAATTTCTTTCAAATTCCCTTTTTATTCCCTATTAATTCCCATAAATTCCCATTAGTCCCCATGAAAAGTTTCCAACCTTGAAAATTCCCATAATTTTGCAACCATATCAGTAAGACAATCATAGACTTGCAGTATAACAGTGAAAGCGTTGCCATTCATAACAAAACCTGAAAAAAAAACTAAAATAAAGTGTGTGTGTGTGTGTGTGTGTGTGTGTGTGTGTGCCCTACTGTCCACCCCATGACCCTCACAATAAATATACAAATATTATTGTTACAGTATTAGTTATAGCATTATCTTTATTCTTTACACCAATATTTCAAGCTGTTGTATTATTTACAGTTATGCCAAGAGAGAGAGAGAGAGAGAGAGAGAGAGAGAGAGAGAGAGAGAGAGAGAGAGAGAGAGAGAGAGAGAGAGAGAGAGAGAGAGAGAGAGAGAGAGAGAGAGAGAGAGAGAGAGAGAGAGAGAGAGAGAGAGAGAGAGTGGTTGGATGAGCTCGGGAGCTCCAGTGATTTTCAGGCCTGTGTCTCTCTCTCTTTTATCCGCATCTGTGTCGGGCTCGTGCCAGTGTGTATCCACGCATTTTACCTGCGTGTCTCGTAAGTAAGTGTGTGTGAGTGTGTGTACATGAACAGGTGTGTGTGTGTGTGTGTGTGTGTGTGTGTTTAATAAGAGATCAGACTCGCTGTATATCTGTGTGTGTATATGTGTGTGTTAGCGCTTTGGTGTGTGTGTGTATGTGTTGATAAACTCTCGTGTGTTTTTTTGTGTTGTTGTAATGAAGTCGATTAGTGTTGTGGTGTGTTCTGATAGATGTTGTGTGTTTTTGTGTGTGAATGTTTATGTGATTGAGTCAGATGTCTGTTAGCATTAGCGTTAGCATCAGGCCTGTTAGCCGCGCTTTAACCTAACGTTACTCTTCAGCTTTATTGTGTTTCTGCTTTGACTCAAGGCTTATAAACATTACACACCGTAGTCAACACTTTATAACAAACTCGTTTACTTCAGTGTGTGTTTGTGAGGTTCATGGCATGTGTTTATTATTAGCGGTGTGTTTTAAAGCTAACAGCGGTTATCGATAAACCGCCGCTTCACAGATATATCGTCTGCAAAGTAAATAAATAAAAGACGGAATTTACCCCTCATCCCACTGGATTTACCCTTTCTTTTACTGACAGTGGATTTCTCAGTGAGGTTACATTGAATAGTTTTCACTGTAAGAGAGTCTGATCTGAGATCAGCTTTAGTTATTGGTGTAATTCAGTAGTGAGAGTTGCTGTGGTGTGCAGAAAGTTGGGAATCTGATTATGAATGAGTGAATCTCCTACAGGTGTGTGTGTGTGTGTGTGTGTGTGTGTGTTTGTGTAACTGTGTTATGTCTGCAGGTGTTGGGTTGTGCATCATGCATTAGATACATCTGTGTTTCTGGGTCACGTCTGCTTGTCTGTCTGTGTGTGTTTGAAGACTGAAAGACTTCCTCTTGGTCTTGGTGAATCAGGTCCACTCGTGTCCAGAACCATGTGAGGGATTATTAAATGCACCCGAGTGAGTGGACTGGAGCACTGCCTGTAACCTCCCCAGTTTATACAAACCCCGCCCCCATCCAAGAGACCCGCAGAAACTCGCCATGATGTTCCGGGACCAGGTGGGGATTTTGACGGACTGGTTTAAGGGCTGGAACGAGTGCGAGCAGACGGTCGCCCTGCTGTCGTTGTTGAAGCGAGTTTCTCGGACGCAGGCGAGGTTTCTGCACATCTGTCTGGATCACTGGCTGGCCGACTGCACAGAGATACACATACTGGAGGCGGAGGCCAACAACGCAGGTAAACGCGCACAATGATGTACTCACAAACTTTACTAAGAGTGACACTGATTATACCAAATATCTGGACAATTCTGTCACAGTGTCCTCGTTTGTGCCAAACCTGTGTGAGATTTTGCCTTCCATGTCAAATCTCAATCGCTTGGGTACCTGGCATGTTTGGGTAGAAGAGATGAAATAAACCAATAGATTGTGATGTAAAAAAGTTAAAGCTGCTGCACAGGCTCAGAACATCATATTGCATAAAGGGCTCAGGGTTCCTACGGGTCTTTGAAAGTTTGTGAATCTGGGGAAAAATTCAAGGCCCTGGGTAGTTTTTGAAAATATACATTCATAGATACAGGTCATTGGAAGTGCTTGAATCTATTTTTCTGGAAAAAAGTCCATATTATTCCCTGTGTAGTGTAGGATAATATCATACAAATTCTAGACATTTTAAGCACACATGCTAAACTGTTCGCTTTAAATGTTTATATTTTCTGTATGTGAATGTTGATTCATACCAAAATGCTTTTTTGTATAGTTGTTTTGACACATGAAAACGTCTCGGGTTACGTATGTAAGTGTTGTTCCCTGAGAAGGGAACGAGACGCTGCGTCTCTCTCGTGCAATACTTCCTGCGTCCCTGTAACGCCGTCTTTGGCAATATTTCAGATAGTGATATACTTCCTGACTCCCGCGTCACCCTGTCTTTGTCATTAAGCCTCACCATTGGTTGAATTTGATATACACATTCAGACACACTTACCCCTGGAGGTGTCCTCAAAGTGTCACCCAGTGACGCAGCACGAGTTCCCTTGAAAGGAAACTGTAAGAATGTATCTTAAAAGGTAACACAATGTAACCTTACTCTCATTTGAAATGTGTCCCCACATTTAGTCCTTGCAGTTGAGGGTATTGGATCTGGAAAGTCTTTGAAAAGTCCTGGAATTTGAAGTTAACTAAGGTGTGGGAACCCTGAGGGCTATGGACTCGGGTTGGGCGGTATATCGAGTTTTGGTAATATATCGTTATTTTTTCCCAGCGGGATGAGATGGTAGTGTCTGATATGATCCTTCTTATTTGCAACAGAAGCTCTGACAGAAATATAGATTGAGATCAAACGTAAGCTTTCCAACCAGCTCGTGTGTTGTGCAGCTGTTGGTTTTCAAACAGGGAGAAAAACCTTGTCTCTGATTTTTGTTTTCATCGTGTATTTATCGTATTCCACCATTAGCGTTGCAAAATTCTGGAAATTTTTAAGGCTGGAAACTTTCCATGGGAATTAAAAGGAATGAACTGTGAATTAAAAACAAATTGCCTATAAAAAGTTGCCTATAAAAGGAAAAAAATCATCTCGCAGCATAATTTATTAAAACAACAACATTTCATGCAATTTCTGTTGAATTTCAGTTCCTGCTCAGTCACCAAAAAGTTTGACACATTACTATTTTTGAAGTTTTTGAAAGAAGTCTCTCATGCTCATCAAGCCAGCATTTATTTGATAAGAATCCATTAGAAATATTAATATTAGAATGATTTATGATTTTTTTTTAATCAAATAAATCCACGCTTGTATCAGGAATCTTCAAAATTTGTATAAAGTTGCATGCATATCTGCTTATGACCAAACCAAATGCTTATTTATGTTTGTATATGATAAAACAAGCTTTTTTATAGTCTACTTAAAACTTTTTAGTTTTACTTGTTGATTTTATATTATTTTAGTTGTTGATGTTTTATCATTGTTTAAAATGTTAACATACATAAAAGAAGCTAAGCTAATATAAAACATATGTAATAAATAAATTAGGGCTGGGAAAAGATTAATTGCAATTAATCGCATACAAAATAAAAGTGATTTTTGACATAATATATGAGTGTGTGCTGTGTGTAATTATTATGTACATATAAATACACACACATTCATGTATGTATTTAAGAAACATTTACATGTGTATATATTATTATTTATATTTGTATATATTCTATATTATATATAAATTTAAAAAATTTATATATAAATAAAAAATCTGGCATGAATATATTTGTGTGTGTGTGTGTGTGTGTGTGTGTGTGTGTGTGTGGTTTAATATACACAATAATCACAAACAGTACACACACATATATTATGCAAAAAAACTTTTATTTTGTATGTGATTAATCGCGATTAATCTTTTCCCAGCCCTAAAATAAATATAAAAATTGATGCTATTAATAGAACAGTGTGGTTTGGCGGGCACAATGTTGGAGACCACTGTCCTAGATGATCTTAAACTATACAAGCACAGATAATCCAGACATTGTTTTCCCGTCTGATTTGTAGCGATCGTGAGTCAATGGCAGCAGGAGCCGAAGGAGAAAGTGGTGTCTCTCCTGCTGTCTCACCTCCCCCTGCTGCAGCCACGCAACGCAGAGGCCAAGTGTGAGTACATGAACCTGCTGCAGAAGGTCCTGTGCCACACCATCGAGAGCAGCCTGTTTGTGGAGGAGAGCCGCCAGCTGCTGTCTTACGCCCTCATTCATCCGGCCACCACCATCGACGACCGCAACTCTCTCGCCATGTGGCTCAATCACCTGGAGGATCATCTTTCGTCGCGGCCGCCCCCTTCCGGGCCGTACCATCACGCCCGGCAGGGTTCGGACGAGTGGCCGGGTTCCGCCGAGTCCCTGGAGCCGTCGTACGGCTGGCAGGAGAACCTTTCGTCAACGTGCAGCTCGCCGGCCGGGCAGAACGGGCACGTGGCTTTTCCCGGCACGGGCGGCGTGACTTCGCCCGTCAACAATGCAGGTAAAGTGCTCGGGGATCAGAGTCGAGGAGTTGAATGTGCCGCTCGGTTTGTTTATCAGTGTTTAATGATTGCTCGACAGGGCTGCAGGTACAGCCGAGCCCGTTGAAGCCCTCCATGTCGCTCACCCCCGCCAGTCAGACTGCCTGCAGCTCCGATTGGCTGAACCAGGACGATGGGATTGGATGTCAAGGGGTGGGAGGAGCAGAACATGCCCCCCTATCACCCCAGAGCAGCATTACATCGTCGGGGAGTGAACAGACAGAGGACCAGAGCAACGCACGCAACACTTTCCAAGAGGATGGGAGTGGGATGAAAGGTGAAAATGCAAACACGCTGCAGACAACACACACACACACACACACACACACACACACCGAGTCATGAGGTTTTATTATTAATCGTTTGTTGTGTTATTCCTCTGTCAGATGTGCCGGGCTGGCTGAAGAGTCTCCGTCTGCATAAATACGCTTCACTTTTCTCTCAGATGACGTATGATGAAATGATGATTCTCACAGAACAGCATCTTGAGTCACAGGTGAGCTCCATGCTGCTCAACATCTCAGCCAATCAGTGTATGATTCATCAAAGCCCCGCCCCCAAAAGATTCATACTGGCGATGAAGTGAATTTTTCTCCTATGTTTGCCTCTCAGATCCATGAATCAGAGCTCGAGCTGATTGGACATGTTGTGTTTGTCTTTTACAGAACGTGACAAAAGGGGCTCGACATAAGATCGCTCTGAGCATACAGAAACTCCGAGAACGACCGAGTCTCCTTAAATCTCTTGAAAAGGTGAATCATTAATCTAGGATCTCATTGTGTGTTCTACTCATCTTCTTAAGATGTTTATCACAGAAACTGTCCATTACAGGATATACTGGAAGGCGGAAATGTTCGTAATGCTTTACAAGAACTTCAGCAGATCATCATCACACCAATCAAAGCCTTTGCCCCGCCCACTGCTGCTCAAAAGGAGGTGGAGCCTGGAGTTACACCTGTTGATAAAGCAGCCAATTCTGGTGAGGAGAAGGAAACTGAGGGTTTCCAGACCCACAATCCTCCTCCGTGTGACGGAGAATCCTCATCCGCTCCCATTTCTGATGGAGATATTGCTGGACAATTCACACGTGTGATGGGGAAAGGTAATTAATTACACACTGATTATGTGTGTGTGTGTGTGTCTTATTTGGTAAAGGACCATAAACTTAATTAGTCATCAGTTGCTTGTGCTTCGGTGTGTTTGCGTCTCTGCGTGCGAGTGTCTGCCCATGCGTGCATCCGTATGTGCGCCTGTAGTCTGTGCGTACGTCCGTCTGTGCATGCATGTGTTTGTTTGTCTGTGCGTGCGTCCATGCATGTTTTTGTCTGTGCATCTGTCTGTGTGTGTGTGCATGCATCTGTGCATGTGTCCCTGCATGTGTTTGTCTGTACTTGCGTCTCTCTGTGCAGGCATGCATGCGTATATGTGTTTGTCTGTGCGTGCGAGCGTGTGTCTCTGTGAGTGTGCGTCTGTGTGTGTTTTTGTCTGTGCATCTGTCTGTGCGTGCATGCATGTGTTTGTTTGTGCATGCAAGTGTGCATGCATCCGTTTGTGCGTGCATCCATTCGTGCATGTGTCCGTGCATGCATGTGTTTGTCTGTGCGTGCGAGCGTGCATCTGTCTGTGCGTGCGTGCATGTGTTTGTTTGTGCATGCAAGTGTGCATGCATCCGTTTGTGCGTGCATCCATTCGTGCATGTGTCCGTGCATGCATGTGTTTGTCTGTGCGTGCGAGCGTGCATCTGTCTGTGCGTGCGTGCATGTGTTTGTGCATGCAAGTGTGCATGCATCCGTTTGTGCGTGCATCCATTCGTGCATGTGTCCGTGCATGCATGTGTTCTCTGTGCGTGCGAGCGTGCATCTGTCTGTGCGTGCGTGCATGTTTTTGTCTGTGCATGCAAGCATGCATGTGCCTGTTCGTGCATGCGTCCGTGCACGTTTGCATGTGTTTGTCTGTGCGTGCGAGCGTGCATCTGTCTGTGCCTGTGTTTGTCTGTGCATGCAAGTGTCCATCCGTGCATGCGTCCATCCGTGCATGCGTCTGTGCATGCATTTTTCTGTGTGTGCGAGCGTGCATCTGTCTGTGTGCGTGCATGTGTTTGTCTGTGCATGCAAGCATGCATGTGTCCGTCCGTGCATGCGTCCATCCGTGCATATGTTTGTGCATGAGTGCATGTGTTTGTCTGTGTGTGTAAGCGTGCATCTGTGTGTGTGTGTGTTCAGGTTGTGTCTTGTGTTGGTGTGTTAAGGTTTTCTCTTTGTTGCAGTATGTACACAGTTATTGGTATCCAGGCCGGATGAGGAGAATATCAGCTGTTACCTGCAGCTCATTGAGAAGTGTTTGACACACGAGGTGAGACACATGATGCAATCTCTATCTAATAATATATTCATCTACATCCTGCACTCTTTCTTTTTAAAGGGAGCTTTTGTTTAAACATTTAGCTTGCTTACACTAATTTCAGTGTTGAGTCTTAAGAAGACTTATTTGGGTCGATAAACTCCTGGAGAAAAACTGACCTGAAAGCATCATGTCAGGGATAAAAGTGGCCACATTAAGTGTTGTAACCACAGTTGTTGTTGTATACCTTAAAATAATTGTGTGCTTAACAGTTCGCTAGACAGAAAGCATTTGAGATACATCTGTATCCTTATGTCAAGGGTGTTTATCATTTGTGTTATGTTTGGTGTATTTTTGTCAGGCATTTACAGAGACACAGAAGAAGAGGTTGTTGTCATGGAAACAGCAGGTGCTGAAGTTGCTCCGCCTCTTCCCACGGAAAGCCATGATGGATAGTGGAGTGTACCGGAGAGGGTGCGTGTCTGCTTGTCTCTCCGCTCATGTCTCTCTCTCTCTGCCGCCGTGTGTTTTTTCTGACGACTTCGTTTGTGCAGGTGGCCGGCGTACGGCTCCAACTCTCTGCCCACAGCTGGATCTGTGAGCGCGGGTTTGGGCCGGCGAGCGCAGCGGCCGTTTCAGATGCCTCCGCGGGGTGCTCCTGCCCCCAGGAGCATGGGGCTGATGACTACTGGTGGTCTGGGTGGAGCATCGCCCCGACACTCGCTCACCAGCCCTGCGGCCGTCACGGGACAGGGGCGACAGGTTAGGATAACGCACGTTTAGTGTGTCATATTCCCGGTAAATCCAGATGATTTATCATAAGTGTAATTATTATTATTGGACAATGATTAGGACACACGGTTTGCAATAGCGGCCCTCTTGATGATCTTAATCTTAGAATCGCAGCACAAATGTCCTCATGTGTTTCAGAACTTGTGGTTTGGGAACCCGGGCGGCAGTAACAGCATGCCGAGCCAGAGCAGAAGTTCGGTTCAGAGAACTCACTCTTTACCCGTGCACACGTCTCCACACACCATGCTTCTGTTTCAACAGCAAGGTACATGTAGATACACACAAGAACTGGATTTTACTAGTTTTTCTTATTCAGAGTCTCACACCGTTTCTAATGTCGCTTGGGTTTGTTCCCAGAATGCCAAGTTCCAGGAACGGATCTGGAGATCAACCCCACTCTGGAGTCTCTGTGCCTCAGCATGACAGAGCATGCCTTAGGAGGTACGACCAATCACAATTCACCTTTTATACCCATCAATAATAGTTTAAAACGCAAGTAATGGATGTTATATCTGCTTGTATCTCTATTTGCAGACGGAATGGACAGAACGTCAACGATATGAAAAACTTCACTTCAGTTCGTCACAGAGTCGCCCGACACACACGCGAACGATACCAGTCTCACTACAGTCACACGAAACTAACTGTGTATATGTTCTCTAATATTTTTCTACTTTATTGTACTTAACTAAGTTTATTATAAATGGAATACAAAACATAAATGATTATATTACAAAAAGGCAGAGCAGGAAGACGGACGCTTCGGGTCGATCCGATCGCCGGCCGCGAGGAGCGGTGCCTTTAAGGGCTTCGGGCCGCCGAGAGATGTTCTGCCGAGCCACGATTACTCCGTCAGTAGCCGATCGTATAAACGTCTGTTATCTGATGGCTGTTTACATCCGCTTACTGTGTTCACCTGTCTGCATGCGCTCTCACGTCCCATGACAGACTTCCTGTGACTTCTCTGTCTGAGCGGTAGGTTTAAGAACGCACGCCGGCCGTCGTGCCGTAGACTCTGTTTGGGATGAACGTCTGACCCGCACCCTTATACCTGTGTATATTTATCTGCTATAATGTCGAGGTACAAGAGGTTTCTTAGCACTTATACGTAACAAGTTTACTGTGCGGCACTACGGCCGATTCTGTCTGCGACGGCCGCGTAGTGGTTTTGTAAATATGCAGGAATAGGAAAATCGTACGAGCGAAGAGTCTTTACGGAAATGATTTTTATACGCAAACCTTCAAAGAAAACGTCAGTGGTGCGGCTGTTACGTGGATCACAGGAGACGTCGTTTCGGAGAGATCGAGCTGTGCTCGTTCCGCAAACGTCGTTCCTTTCGATTCGCTATAACTGACAGGGACGTCCACCGATGACAGACTCCGCCTCATACTCACTGACTGAATGATGCAAATACCCACCAATCCATTTCATCACTTCTCTGCCATGTGAGGCCACTTTAGAGATTTGTCCAATCACAGCGGTGCTTATAAACAGCAAATACATTTATTCATGAATTTCTGTTCTCTTAGAATGATACAGACCCATCTGATCTAACAGCAACATCAGAGAGGTGTGTGTGTGTGTGTGCGTGAGCGTGTCTGTCTCTCTGCATGCGAGCATGTGTGTATGCGTGAGTGTGCGTGCACGCACGTGAATGTGTCTGTCTGTCTCTGTGCAAGCGTGCGGCGTGCGCGAGCGGGCTTGCGTGAGCGTGTCTGTCTCTTTGCATGCAAGTGTGCGTGTCTGTCAGTCTCTGTGCATGCGTATGTGAACATGTGTGTGCGTACATGCGTGAACGTGTGTGTGTGTGTGTGATCTAGAGAGTGTGTCTATTTGTCTCTCTGGTTGTGATGATGTTATTGTGAGGACTTTAGTGTGTTTCTTGATGTCTCTTTACACAGATATTGGGCTCCAGCTCTGTATCTAGTAAAACTTTATTGACTGAAAAAACTTGTTTTGCTTCTGTAAGAATTTACTTTGTGTTGCTTCACAGTTTATTGCTTTGTACTTTATATAAAATGAAGAATATCTATTTCATATTTTACCCCAAAAATAAAAAGAAAATATTTTTCATGAGGAAGATTAAGCCTGTTTTGCGGAATAGTATGAAATTATGTAATTCCAAATGAACACCCCCTCCAAAAATCTCTGTTATTATGAATGAATTTTTATTGTATAGTGCAATAATAGGTCATGACAGCGTTTATTGAATAAATGTTGTGTGACGCTGATGAAATGAAACTTAAATGGGCTTTGTTTTCTTTATGTAAAGTATGAATATTTTCTTGAGATTTTTGTAGTGAAATATATCCGGTCCGTCTCGACTGATATTGTGTCAAAGTGTCTGTGTGTTCATCCTTTCACTCAGGATCATCCCACTATGCAACTACTCTTTAACACCATAGATACATGAAGTTTTATTCGCAGATGTTGGTTTTCAGACGTGATCATGCAGAGTTTTTGCAAACTGAAAGAAATGATGAGAAGATTAGGAAGTGTTTCAGACGTCTGCTTCAGGTCTGTTGTGGGAAGTAGAGCTTCACGTTGAGCAGTCACGTCTGCTTTCTGTTGGACACCTAAATGATGAAATAAAGAGAAAGATGAGTCTTTACGTTAAGATGAACAGAAGGTTTCAGTCAAATTCTTCAGTCCACGCAAGCTTCAGTCTCTTTCACATTGATGTGACCTCATTCTTCGTGTGTTTCTGTCTGTCTGTCTGTCTGCGGGTCAGGGTGCGAGAACAGCCTGGTGCTGCTTCATTCTCTGTGGCTTCATTCATCATTTTTGTTAGTTTGTAAAGGGTCAGGAACCCTCGGAGGAAAACAGGTTATGGTCAAAATCTTCTTCCTCTGTATCCATGTAGTTGATGGGTTGAGAAGCTTTAAATGAGGGGAAGTCATTCAAAGATTTGGGGTCACAGCATTGTCCTCTGGTTTATCTGTCCGTCCGTCTGTCTGTCTGTCTGTCTCTCAGCCAGTGAGACCTCTGACTGTGAATCTTTGTAAAGACCGACTGCAGGACCAACTGCTAGAGATCAGACACAGATGAATGGCGCTTGGCATGAACTATATTATTATTATTATTATTATGATTATTATTACTGACATCTGGAGTGATGGGACTTTGTGTGTGTGTGTGTGTTGCTCTGTTTGGTTAAATTCTTCTAATATCTTTGTCATGATTCTTATATGGAGATCAGAATGATAATAAATTGTTCCTGTTTTGCTATTAAGGTGTTTGGTGACTTATTTAAGGGAAAAATTCACATGTGTGTATAAGATGTCTACCAATGAGTATTAGGGTCAAGCTAAAATAAAAAATAAAACTATCACAAGATTAAAATTATTATAATGCAAGATTTAACTAGTAGTTTTTCAAGAAATTTTGAGTTTAATCTTGATTTTTTTTACCTTGGCCCTGATCCTCTGTGGTAGATGTCAGCTATACAGTAATAATGCTTATTTTTTTTAAAGCACCTTAAGTGCCAAATTGCAAAGCATTTGCAGCTGGGCTGCGTACAAATAAATGTGTGAATGTGCAACATTAAAAGTGAAATTACGAAGGAGGATTAGGGCCAAGTTAAAATAAAAAATAAAACCATCTCAAAGGTGATTAAAGTCATTAAAATGCGAGAAAAAAGCTATTTGAAGAGAAAAAAGTTTAAAAAATATAATTTCGAGAATAAAGTCGTTCTTTAACGAGAATAAAGTCGTTCTTTAACGAGAATAAAGTCGTTCTTTAACGAGAATAAAGTCGTTCTTTAACGAGAATAAAGTCGTTCTTTAACGAGAATAAAGTCGTTCTTTAACGAGAATAAAGTCGTTCTTTAACGAGAATAAAGTCGTTCTTTAACGAGAATAAAGTCGTTCTTTAACGAGAATAAAGTCGTTCTTTAACGAGAATAAAGTCGTTCTTTAACGAGAATAAAGTCGTTCTTTAACGAGAATAAAGTCGTTCTTTAACGAGAATAAAGTCGTTCTTTAACGAGAATAAAGTCGTTCTTTAACGAGAATAAAGTCGTTCTTTAACGAGAATAAAGTCGTTCTTTAACGAGAATAAAGTCGTTCTTTTGTCTTGTACTTACCATCTGAGCTTTTAGGTTAAAATTGTGTCCAACAGGATAGATATAGTTTTGTGTCGTTTAAATGCTACTGGTACTGCACACCACACGAATGCGGTACAGGTGAGTTTAAAGGGTTAATTAAACCAATAATGAAAATGTTTCGTACTCCCTCACCCCTCATATCTTTACACACTCGTAAGATTTTAGTTAGGAACATAAAGATATTTTGCTAAAATCCGTGAGCTATCTGAGACCCATTATTTCTATAACCAAGTGACGAGAATACCTTTGGTGTATCCGAGACGTATTCACGAAAGCAGCACGTGCATTTGTTAAACAGCGCCATCCTGCGTAAGTCATAGATATATAATTACATAGATTCCCTATTGTCGGACGCATCTATGGAGCGGTTGAATGAGGCATCTATGTGTACATGTATATCTACGCGCACAGACGCTGACTTTATCAGTGTGCGAGCACTGAGCGGGAGCGCGCAGGATTTATTATATCATTCTGGTGGATTCTCCTGTAATCACACATAAACGGATTCAATCGTATCATTATCATCATCATCTCTCCTGCTCAGCGCGTGTATGTGAATAATGCGCGTGCTCGTCTTCTGCACGGCAGTGTGTGTTCTGAATACCGGAGGTGCGTGAGTAAAAAATAAACTGTATGTGAGAAATGAATTTAAACAAAGCATTAATGAATATTTGTGTATAATCTGAAGTCATTGACATATGTAGAGGTGTTTGCGTTTATTCAACAATGATCGCGTTACATAACAGATCATCTCAAAACATCGATCACAGGAATCCCTGTACTGACTGTCTGTGTTATTCTGTGCATTTGTGTTGTTTATTTTGTGCATTTGTGGTGTTATTCGTTTTTTATTGATGTTATTCGTTTTGCATTATGGATGAGTGTTTAGTTGGTCGAGCTCGTGCTCGAGGATTAGAGTTAAACTCTAATAAGGAGCGCGAACGTGCGCAGGTATCTATCACATGCATCACGTGTTTGTGTAGAAGAAATGTAACGCTAATAGTGTTGACTGAAGCGCATTTATCTCACACATTTATAGCACATCTTATTCAACAATCTGCACTTGATCAGAGTTTGTGAGGTTTATGACATAAATTCTTATACAGATGCTCAAATTTTGAGACAATTTACTGTAAGTAGTAGCACAAGAACATCTTGTGATGAGCGTCTGTGTTCTTCTCTGCAGTGAGATGTCTCCCTCTGCTGGATGAGAAGGTCAGAGGTCATTTTATTATGAGTTTAGTTTACTCTGATGATATTAGTAATGTTTATAAAGTTTTGTTTAAACTGTGTGTGTGTGTGTGTGTGTGTGTGTGTGTGTGTGTGTGTGTGTGTGTGTGTGTGTGTGTGTGTTTGTGTGTGTGTGTGTGTGTGTGTGTGTGTGTGTGTTTGTGTGTGTGTGTGTGTGTGTGTAGGGTGCAGGTGACTGCGACACTAAAGATGTCAGTATAAACATTGACGGGCCAGGAACAGACTGTACTGCGGTCGAGTCAGGTGAGGTTCATTAAATAATCTTTTTCATTTAATTTTGTTACTAAAGACCAATCAGTAAGGAGAATAGTCAATATGTCCTGCTGATGTCATGTGTCCTCAGATGATGTACTGAACACTGAAGAGAGACATAAAGCTCTACTGAGAGAATTACAGGAATTAGCAGAACAAGGTCAGTAACACACAAACACACACAGATTTGTGTTCAAGTCAGTTTAAACACATGTTTTTGTGTCAATCCAGAGGGAGAGAGAAAGAGCAAGCGAGGATATGCCAGTGATGATTATAAACAGAAAGGCAGAGATGAAGATGAAGAGTGGGAGGAGGATGAAGAAGATGATGAAGGTGTGATGGAGAATGAGCAAAACGAGAGAGATCTGGAGGAGCTGCTGGAGATGAAAGAGACACGGGACGAAGAGAAACGACAACAGATGGAGTCGGAGGATGAGAGGAGCACAGAGCTGGAGCTGATGATGGAGGTGCAGAAGGTGGAGAAGGAGCTGAAGCAGCTGCTGGAGGAGCAGATGAACGACACGCAGAGCTGGAACAGAGAGAAGGAGAAACAACAAAAGCAGGAGGAACTGCAGGAGCTGCTGAGGAAGATGAGTCGGGCGCAGGAGGAAGATGAAAAGAAGAATCAGAGCAGAAGCGACGGACAGACGGACAAAAGAGAGACGCCGCAGAAGAGAGAGATGGAGAAGGCCAGCGATGAAGCCACACGACAGTTTGAGAGAGAAAGAGAGAGACAAAGAGAGGAAGATGAAGATGAGGTGTGTGTCTGATTCATTTAATACAATTATTTTTGGACTGTGAATTTTTTTGTAAATTGAGTTGATCATCTGTGTTTGCGTGTTTTATCAGGAGCTGTTGGAAATTGAAGCCGACTTGAGGAAGGTGGCAGCTGAACTTCGGGAACTACGCAACGGTTAAACGCGTACACACATTTATAATTGTTTAAATAACCCACACACACATAAACAAACTATAATCGCTTTAACTAACCATCAACTTCTGTTTGTCTTAGATGTGAAATAATATATTATTCACCTCATAGTGATGATTTTACTGTCAGAGTGTTCAGAAAACAAGCATCCAGAAACAAGCCATAATGCAGTTGTTCAAGCTAAGACACACACATTTGTGTTTGGTTCTCAGTTGTTTATCAAAGGGGACATATTATGAAAATCGGACTTCAATGTTTAAGTGTTATAATTGGGTCCCCAGTGCTTCTATCAACCTGGAAAATGTGAAAAAATAAACCCAGTAACTCAATAGCTAATTGAAATTTGGCTCCCCTTGTGATGTCAGAAGGGGATCTTATTATAATAATACCGCCTTTTAATCGGCACTATCCAACCATGACACAGCCATTTAGTGCAGAGAGAGAGAAAATAATTGACCGCACAATTGAGTTTCAACTTCAACAAACCACCATTAAGGTGATCAGTGTTTGCATTCTCAGCTCATTTGCATTTTAAAGGACACACCCAAAACGGCACATTTTTGCTCACACCTACAAAGTATCTTATAAAAAATTATCTGTGTAGTATTTTGAAATAAATAATATCTTGACATATGTACTCTTGGGACACCAAAGATTTATTTTACATTTAAAGTCATAATATGTCCCCTTTAACGTAACTCACAGGCCACGCCCCTTTGCTTACATCACACAGGTACAGACTGTTTGAACTGAAATACTCTCAGATGTGACTCCTCATTCTAATAATTAAACATTAATATTTGTATAATAATGCAGTAATGATTAAATACATATAATCACATATAATATATTGTGCACTTATGCGCTCTTGACTGTTACTGTGTGCGTGTTTGCGCATGCGTGCGTGTGTATAAAACATTCTGCTCTGTTTTAAACACTGATGTGAAATGGCTTTAAACTGTTAAGACACATTAAGACTGTTCTGGGGTCAGAACACAAGCTGTTTTCTTTTGACATCATCTACTGGATCAATGAATGGTCAGAATATTACAGGGTTTCCGCGCGCGCGCGTTTCAATAATAATGATCTGCAAATAACAATCACGATTGTGTGTGTGTGTGTGATGTTGTACAGGAAACACTTGTGTTCTTTCTATCTTTGTTGCACTTTTCTATAAACAGGCAATCAAAGCAGGTGTCATCACGCACGCGCACACACGCACAATAAGGATTTTAAGTAATTTGTGAAATAAACAGCAATAAGAGAGAGATGAAGTAAATCTTGTGTGTGTTTGATACAGCATCAGATTTAATGTGTAATATTTATTTGATATGTAAAGACATAAGTGTAGTTGTGTATTTAATAAAGGCTCTTATGTGAACACACGGTTGTGTCTCTTCCTCTTTATTGTTGCGCGCGCCTCACTGAAAGAGAAAGTGAAAGTATAAATCGCTCACTCACTCTCTCTCTCTCTCTCAGTCAATCGACGATCTTTGGCGATATTTCACTCTCAATATCCTCAGTTTGATGTGATACATGTGCACACATTGAGTTTGTTTAAGTAGTGAAGTGTGTTTTGTGAAATTGTGAAGATGTCTCGAGGTTCAAACGCTGGATTTGATCGTCACATCACCATCTTTTCACCTGAGGGAAGACTTTATCAAGTCGGTAAGATATTTACTCTTAAACTCGATCAGTTTGACTCTTAACTAAACATTCTTATTATATCATTCAGTTTAAGTGTGTAGTGTGTGAGATAATAACAAACACAGACTGTAAATTCACCTGAAAGAGCTTCAGCAGCTGACCCAGAGTCAGCACAAACACATCGCGGTGACGTCTATGTAGATCTCCTGTCAGATGTCATATTAACATTTAAAAGATGTATATAAGATGTTGATAATTTAGATTTGTATGTAAAACTGCTCTCTTTTAAGACGTTTATAAGATGTTTATACACAACAGTTGTTGTTCAGATCTTTAGCAGACATCTTACCTGTGCAGTGTGTGCTATCTGTGGTGACAATGAACCTTATTATAAATTACTATAAATATTTTTTACAGACTGATACGTTTGATAAATATTTTTACAAATATTTATGTACGTGTGATCTGTGACTGTATTATTGTATACTGTTGTGTGTTTGTGTGTGTTTGTCAGAATATGCCTTCAAAGCCATCAGTCAGAGTGGACTCACATCTGTGGCCATCAGAGGATCAGACTGCAGTGTGCTCGTGACACAGAAGAAAGTTCCGGTAACACAAACACTAATACACACATGCTACACATGCACAATCACACACTTATAAACACACACACATGCACTTAATACACGCACACATGCAAACACACACTAATAGATTCACACACACAGATGCACACTAATACACACACAGAGAGAAAGAGAAAAACACTCATGCAACTCAGCACAATTTAACATCTCATTAGAAACAGTATCACACTTGTGTGTCTGTGTTCATGTGTTGTGTGTCTGTGTGTGTTAGTGTGTGTAAGCATCTCTTTCTGTTTGTCTTTGTGTGCAGGATTCACTGCTGGATGCATCAACGCTAACAAACATGTTCAAACTCACTCCAAACATCGGCTGTGTCATGACAGGACATTATGGTGTGTCTGTGTGTGTGTGTTTGTGTGTTATTCACACACTTTCTTGTATTTAGTTTCTGATAGATTTTATTGCACTTTCTTAGACAGCATCACAGCTAGACAACAACTGAAAGCGTCATCATAGGTGAATTATGATGATCGGTGTTTCTCTTATGATGAGCACTAGATAGCAGAGCTTTGAACCAGATTTTTTTCCTATTTGGTTCGTTCTGAACAGAAACAGTATTTTAACGTTTCCGGTTTTCAGTTCAACACTAAAATTGACGTTTCTGAACCGGTTAGAACACAAAATAAAGTTCCCGAACCGGTTAATAACGTTCCATGTCAGCTGTGGGATATACAAATAAGTAGGCTAATCATTTGGACATTAAACTTAAATTATTAGTCTACATAATTTCCCTTAAGTCTCTATCTTGTCATCAAACATTAATAAAGGTGACATTATGTAAGCGGCATAACTGTAATTCTGACATGTCTACATTTGTTTCAGGAATTAAGGACAATTTCTGTCATGTCGTTTATTGGCACACAACTTAAACAAATATTTTAATTAGAAAAAGAATACTGTGGTATTTCCAGATCATTTTGTTTATATGTGTCCTGTCAAGAACAGAAAGATTGTTTGCTTACTTTTTGAAACACGTCTCTCCATGTATGCACTTTTAAGTGCACTTAAACACGCGCGCACACACAGATGGAGGACGAATTCCAAACGGCGCTTCAGGAAGAAGATGCAGCATAAACAGTCGCTCCACATAAAGTGAAAATGACGTTGTTTTTCAGTGCTTTGTTCAATGCCAAATGTATTTTAATGGACTACAGTATGAGACACAATAGGGCAATCACTCTCAAGTTTATACATCAATAGTTCTGATCTTTGAAGGGCATAGGGATAATCACGTTTAATTGGAGTTGGACTAGACACATTCAACCACTTTAGTGCCTTTTGCGGTTAAATTGTTTAAAATCACTTGTGTTAAAATTTGCAAGCCTTTGAAACATGTGCAAATGATCAACTTTCACCCTATTTAAATTTGTGTATTAATCCACGAATCGCATGCTAGCTGAACCGTGGGTTGTGATCTGTACGGATCAACTGTGATCCATTACACCACTAATTAGTATAAAAAAAAAAATCTTGAGACACTTGGCAGCCTACAATATTTCCCTCTTATGATTGAGCATTAGAGACTTTGGCTTGAGTAGACTACTTGCTGCTGGCAAGCTTCTCATTTCTCCAATGAGTCAACAAACGGGAAAAAAATAACGGTATTAACCGGTTACCATTATTTTAAATAAACTATTCTGCTCCCAAACATATATTTTTTGAAAGTTTCTGGTTTTGTTGAGAAGTTGACGTGATGATCAGCCTACTCATTTGTATGTCCCACAGCTGACATGGAACGTTCAGGGACTTAATTTTTTTGTTCTAACCGGTTCAGGAACGTCAATTTTAGGGTTGAACCGAAAACCGGAAATGTTAAAATACTGTTTCTGTTCGGAACGAACCAATTGGGGAAAAATTTTGGTTCAAAGCCCTGCTATCCAGTGCTTATCATAAGAGGAACACTGATGACAATTTACCTATGATGATGCTCCTCCTTGAAAAACATCAAAATTTTCTGGTTTCCGTTTTCGTTCAGTGAACGGGTTCAAAGCCTTGCTAGATATTGAGTATTGATGCTACCTGTTGAGTGCTTTAAACAGTTACTAAACTGTAACAAAATGCAGCATTTTTGTGAAATCAATATATATTTTTATGTTACTTTAAACTTTAAAAATTAACTTAAACATTTTCAATAATGGGTTGAACTCAAAATTGTTGATTATTCAGCTTGATGTTGTAATTGCGATTATTATTTGAAATGTTAAATTCCAAAGATCCCAAACTAAATGATATAATGTAAATAACAAATGAAGAGTTTCGTTGCAAAACGAGATAAATCCATTTTTTAACATTTTTGTCAAAACATGTTTATTATTATGTTATCATGTTATTATTTTGTTTTATGGTGCTACTTAGCTGTATTTTTTAAGTTATGAAGGTTTAAATCAAAACAAACCAACTGCAGTTGAATTGATATTAATTGGAATGCACAACCAAAAAACGAGATTTCTGAACAATTAAAAAAACGGTGGTTATCTCGTTTTGCAACGAAACTCTTTAGACGAAATACAGACGAAACGAGCAGAAACCGACAGCTGTAATTGAGACTTTTGTTGATTATGTAATTGATTCACCCGTAATTGTAATTAGTTTAATGATTAGTTATGCAGCCCTACTTCATACAGTGTAATTATAATCTAGACATCCAGTGCAGTCAGTTAGACGGCGAGACAGCTCACTAGATAGACTACATCTCATTGTGTGGATTCTTATGTTGTGTGTTTCATTTTAATTAAATTAAAGTACTTCTCACTTTTTGCCATGCATGGTTACACTAAATAAAATATAGCTGATATAATAAATGTATAACTAATATGCAATAGCAAGAACAAACAGATTGTCCCCTATTAAGCAATGTTGTTTGTTTGTGTTGTGTGTATAGCGGACAGTCGGTCTCAGGTACATCGAGCGCGCATCGAGGCGGCCGAGTGGAAGTATAAGTTTGGTTATGACATCACAGCGGATATGTTGTGTCGTCGTCTGGCGGACATCTCACAGGTGTACACACAGAACGCAGAAATGAGACCACTGGGCTGCTGTGAGTACTGATTTTAACTCAGACATTCATCTCTGTCAAACACTGAACTGGTCTCAAGCTCTCTCTCTATCTGTCTGTCTCTATTAGGTATGATGCTGATTGCCATGGACCCTCAGCTGGGGCCGTTGCTTTATAAATGTGACCCGGCCGGATATTTCTGTGGCTTCCGGGCGACGAGTGTTGGGGTGAAACACACAGAAGGCAACAGTTACCTGGAGAAAAAGCTCAAAAAACAACCCGAGCTCTCCTACGACAGGACTGTAGAGGTACACAACAATCTCTCTGTGTGTGTTTGCATTTAATAATATTTGTGAAGTCATCTTCAGGTAGTATAATTCAGTTTGTTCATTGAATAATTAAGTGAAGGACATCAATAAAGTGCAGTTTGTCTCCTGTGCACTAGATGGCGATCTCATGTCTGTCCTCTATACTTTCAATGGACTTCAAATGTACTGAGCTGGAGGTGGGAGTCGTGACGAAGGAAAAGCCCAAATTCAGGTGCAAACCAAATGATGAGATGTTATGAATGATCAATGTCTGATTATTATTATTATTCACATTGAGTAATCTTGTCTCTATTGATTTTAGGATTTTATCAGAAGGAGAAATTGAAGGTCATCTGTCAGCGATCGCTGAGAGGGAATAGTTCGTGTCAGGTTAACAGAGTCACACACCTGATGTCATTAAAAACCAGCTCAACACAAGATTATTTCTCTATGTATGTTAGTTAGTCAATGACAAACCTGATGTATAAACCAGCTACAACCAATTCATTAAATAAAAGAATCTTAAATGGATTGTCTCATTGGATAATAATTATATAAGATTTATAACACCTTTATATTCTTATGTAGATGCATTTCTTTGCAACATTGCAAGGTGGGGCGGCGGGCCCTATGTGGACTCTATATGGGTTTGTCCATGAGTTCCACTATGGCCCCCCGTGAGTTAGCCCACATGAATTTGATATAGAAACTGAGTGGGGCTTATGTGAGGCCCAACTGAGCAACACACATAGGGCCCATATTGCCCCCACCTAATGAAGCCCACATGTTATTTATCAGGGCCCAGTATGGGTTTTTAATGGGTACTGGACTGGTCCCTTATTATGTTATAATTATACTATTAATGCTTAATTGTAATTTACTTAAATAATGTATTTGTTTATAATTGATAACTGATAAAAGCAACATAATTTCAGTTCGATAAAGATCAGTTTCAGCATTAAAGCAACACTATGTAGTTTCCATGTAAAAATGACTTACAGCTCCCCCATGTGGTTGAAAAGCGCAACAGTTTCTGGTATCAGACACTCTTCTGCAGGCAGGGGGAGGGGCGGGGCTGTGTGCTCTACCCTCCACCGCCTCTTTCAGAGTGTGCTTGTAGCAGCTAGGAGGCTGCTCACGTTGCAGCAACAGTACAATTTGTCCAGTTAAAAGTTGTTCTATCACTGAAATAATTTTAGTGACATTATTTAAAGGTAAAAAAACTGCATAGTGTTGCTTTAATACTAATTCATTCATCAATAACATCACAAAACATGAAGGAGGTACAAAGTGAAAAATCAAATAAAAAAAAATGCAAATGTTCAATATATCAAAATACTTTGTTGTCATTTTATTACACTTTCAACACTAAAATAATCAACAACATTTCAAAACTGCTAATGCAGGTAATGACTTCGCCTGAGAATATAGTTCCCAGAATTACATGACTAAAAGATGTCTGTGTCTCATACGACCTTGTTATTTTTACACGATGTGACTATACAAATCACAATATATAAATAGGAAAATGTTGGCGATATTTTTTCACTTAATTGGGAGTAGTATGCTAGCTGGAGCCATTTACTTCAAGTCTTTGTGCTAAGCTAAGCTAGCGTGGGCTGCGGCAGAAAGAGTTACAGCACACACAGAGATGAGAAAGGTATGTATGGACTTATCTAACTCGGAAGGATACAGTGAATAAGCTAAATTCCCAAAATGTGGACATGTTCCTTTAAACCCTGAAAACAACAACAAAAAATCAAATGCACACAAATATTAAAGGTCACGTTCTTCCTGATTCCATTTTTTAAACCCTAGTTAGTGTGTAATGTTGCTATAATAGCATAAATAATAGCTGTAAAATGATAAATCTCAAAGTTCACTGTCAGGTGATATATTTTCTTTAATAGAATTCCTCTTTCAAAGCCTACAATGAACGGCCGGTTTGGACTACAGCCCTCTACTTCCTGCTTTAATGACGTCAGAAAAAGTTTTTTTTTTTTTACTAAACTCTTCTTAAAGAAGTTTAAGAACTCTGGGTTCAGTGTATGTGAGGAACCACAGTTTTGGTCCAAAGTGGATCCCTGCAGTAGTTGAAAGTTGTACTGGACCTTTATTGTACAAAACTGCTATAGGACAGGGACAAATTGTGAAAAGACTTGTGAACCAAATCAGAACTCGCAGTGCTGATGAGATGTTGGAGATCTCAGAGAATAAACAGGATTGAGGCTTCTGCCAAATATGGATTTTGCCAAAGCACCTGTTACTGAAAAAGAAACGAACCTTCCTACAAAGATCAGGAAGAGAGAGATGCCCTCCGGCCTATTTGAAAGACTGTGTGTCAAAAAACTTAAATATCACATCTGTTCAAAACAAAACCAGACAAAAACGCAACATTTGTGACCTTTTGTTTAGGTGTTAAAATAACGTAATCATAATGTTGGAATAAAACATTTATTTGTAACTATCCTATAAACCTGAAATAAACTTGACAAACTATATATTGTTGGAAAGGTCTGGGAATATAGATTTCATATTCCAAGGCCATTTGATGGTAGAAATTGTACATTGACAGTCATTGTGTTAAATGTCACTCACCCCATAAGAATACATATGAATGATTATATATTTATAACACGAATACCCAATAAACTTGAAATAATCTTGACAAACTATATATTTTAGAAAGCTCTGGGAATGTAATTTTCATATTTCAAGGCCATTTGAGGATAGAATTTTAGTAGTGACAGTAATTTTGTTCATTTTCACTGACCCCGTAGGAGTACATATGAATTTGTACACTGTAAAAAAATCTGTAGAAATTACAGTATTACTGGGTATTACTGGCAACTAGCTGCCAGTAACTTACTGTAGATTTTACATTTATGCTATTTAGGCAAGGCAAGGCAAGTTTATTTGTATAGAACATTTCATACACAAAGGTCATTCAAAGTGCTTTACATACAGTAGAAATGAGAAACCAATATATAAAAGAGAAAAAAGAAAATGTAAAAATAATAGATACACGATAAAATCACAATAAAAACAAAGATGAGCAGCTGTTATGTGATTTCGATCAATTTCAGGTCAAAAATAAAATTTATTTCGGAATTGTTCCTGATGCATCCCTGATTAAACAACACACCCTACTATTTTAGGTTAGTTTTTATTTACTAATGATTCTTATATGGCAAAAGTTTGTTTAAAGTTAAATAAACATGAAAGATTTTCATTCTTTATCTTCTACAGTAAGTTACTGGCAACCAGCTGCATAATTACAGCAAATTTTTTACAATAAATCTATGAATATTCAAAAATCTTGACAAACTATATACTGTTGGAAAGCTCTAGGATTGTAGTTTTCATATTTCAAAACCTTTTTGCATCAAAAACAATGCAGAGACAGTAATTTATTAATTTGTGACAAGATAATGCAACTAACCGTTGACACCTAGTGGTCTTCATTGGTAAAACCACTAAAAGTGTGATAGAAACCTCACTTTGGGTTTTTACCTTGAAATTTGGTTCAGAACTAGTTGAGACTTGTGCCTTTATTGTTGTGGTGTTTTGGGAGTAAACATTTTAATTTTTATATAAATTTGATTAGAGCAGTGGTTCTCAAACTTTTTCAGTGTGCGGCCCCCTTTGTGTACGGTGCATTCCTTCGCGGCCCCCCCAAAGAAAATATATGACAAAAAATAGCTCTAAAACTTCACATTTTAATTAAACAAAACATTAAATTATACAAAGTAGTGCTGCCTTATTTTTTTAGGTTTAATTTCACAAAATTTAGGATAAATTAATGTATTTTATAAAAATGTCATAAAACTGGGGCCCCCCTGGCACCATCTCGCGGCCCCCCTGGGGGCCCCGGACCCCAGTTTGAGAACCACTGGATTAGAGAGTATAGCATTATAGCTTTATTGCATTATTTTTATTATTTCAAATAAGTTTAAACTGGTATGATATAACTACTTTTTTTATTTTATTCAACAACTTCAAACACTAAAGTGTAAAACTTTGAAGTGTCTTCTTTAAAACAAGACCAAGATTTTGCTTCTAGGCCAAATGTATCTCATCTTTATTAATAGTTTTTTGTTTTATAATGGTAGGCAGGGCTGGTGATCGGATACCGGGCATTTTCTTGGTGGGCCGACATACATTTAACCCAAAGTAACATAAACACCTGGTTATATGGTCATGATGTTTTTTAAAAGCTTTATTTCAAGGTGGTTAGTTTTACACCTCAACACAATGTCTCAGAAATGTTGCATTTTGGTCTGGATTTGTTTTCGTAGTGAACAGACGTGATATTTATGCTTTTTTACTACTTAAAGAAATCATGCCAATATATTTCAAAAGTTTTTTAAACTTCCTTTTTTGTTTTTATTTAGGCTGTGTTTTTTAAAATGTTGTGCTGCAACATTACCTAATTATTACAATGAAAATGCAACGTTGTGACAAGTTTTGTGTTTATCTGATCATAATCTCTTTCTTTATGACTTTAAAAGCTTGATGTTTGTCTTTATTCTTCAGCAATTATTTTCCCATCCCTTCTTTTCATTTAGTCAATACTTATACAATAGTGTATGATGATTTCTGGTCATAATTGAGACGCCATTGTAAAGCAGTGAGCGTCTTCTGTCTCCAGTACAGCAAGAGGCGCTGCAGCTCTTTAGTCCGCAGATAAACTCACTAAAGAAAGAAAGAAAGAAAGAAAAAAAGAGCTCGCAAGTAGGCTACAAGAAATGGGTATTACAGAATTCACAATGGGTAATATTTTAAATGAAGGGACAAATACGGGTAGGCTAATAAGTGCAATAATGAGGTTCTAAAAAAACATCGCGGTAATCAATAGAATTGAATCAGATTCATGCAGATTATCTTTGTCACACTCCAGTACAGTAGGTGGCGGTATACACCTTTACAGTTGGTTTGCAACCCGCCAGTAAACCAACAAAAGAAGAAGAAAGAGCTCGTGTGTGATGTGTTTGTGTATCCTCAGTGTTTTTCTCTCTTGCGTGTTTTATTGAGTGTAAACAGAGTCTTGTCTCTGTGTATTTAAGTGTTAAGACAATGATGATGATGAGATGTGCTGTAAATCAGTAGGAACTGATCTGTTCACGCTGGATATATTGATGATTTCATCACAGAAATCTCTCAGCTGAAGAACGAGGTGGCGTTACTGAAGACAAAGCTGAGGTCAAGAGGAGATTTAACAATGAATCGAGAGGTTTGTACGGCTTAAACATCATTTATCTGAATCACTATTGCATAGGTTGAGTTACAAATTGTTTAAAATAGGATCAGATTTACTCTGTGTGAGATTAAAAGAGTTAAAAGGATGAGACGGACAAAATGAATAAGTTGTATAGAAGGTGTATTTACAAGGTTTACATTGAACTTAAAACAACACACTAAAACTCAAGATTGTTAAAAGAAAGGAATATAAAAAACAAACATAAAACAATCTTAAAGTCCAAGTGTCCTCCTGTGTTTTCAATAGAAAAGAAGAAAGTTATATCCAAAGTCTCTGAAACGTAAAAGTTGAGTCAAAATACACAAACTTTACAGACGATACAGCAACTGTTTGTTTTAGATATAGCAGAAGCTAACAATGCGCTCAAGTTTTTTATTATAATGAATTAAATTTACATCAGACCAAGATAGACAGTCAAATAACACAACAATACAATGAACAGTAAACATGTATAAAGTCAGGGACAGGTACACAAATATATTCAAAGATTCACATATATTGCATATGATTTACTTTCTTATTACTTGAGAAAAATTGTCTTCATATATTTTAATTTCTTTTTCAAGAACCAAAAATAAAGGTTTATCTTTACGAATTTTGTATTAATGAATATTTTGCATTAATTAAAATAAAGGTAATGATAAATTATTATTTTATTAGAGGAAATCTTTGTAATGCCAAATAAAACATCTTCTAAATATAGAAAAAAGGTGGGGTCAATATCTACAATTATAAATCTAGATAAATCTTTCAATACATTTCTTACATGAGAGCAGTGCACAAAAAATGAAATAAAGATTCCTCTGCTGTATCACAAAAAGAACAATTTAGATCAATATCCTTTTAAAATTTAACAAGAAATGTATTCACTTGAAAGTATCTGTAATATTTTGAATGTAATTTCCTTTACTTAATATTAACTTATAAAAATGTGTTTGGTAATTTGTTTGCATGCTTAGTGAATGAAACACATTGTCTTGCTGCAGCAAAGAATGAATAATTATATTGACATGAATAACATCATCAGGCTTAAAGAGAAGTTTTCCTATTAAAGTGTCAAGTACATCAAAAAAGGGAGGGAACACATTGCTGTTTGACAATTAGCTTTGAATAACATTAGTACTCCTGTAGGAATTGCGTCTATAAAACAATGTTGTCTAGTGATGGCGATGTTGAAGCACTGCTTCATGAAGCCTCAAAACATTTATGAATCTTTTGTTTTGAATCATTGGTTCGGATCGTGTTTCAAACAAAGTCACTACTGTAGCGATACACATAATCCGATACATGATACTCATCTGTTTCGATCTGCTTAGCCACCGATTCGATATAAATCGATACACTTACATCAATTTCTGAAAGATTTAAAGGGGACAAAGTGATTTTGGTGACATCTTGTGAGTGTTCTATTTACTTGTTCTAAAACTAAAAGCATCAATTACACAATATAATATATGTCTCTGACTGAAAGAGAGTCTACAGCTTGCATTTAATGAATGCAAACCCAACAAATATGCCTCTTAAACAGAACATAAACATTTTGGCATGTGTCTTAAATACATGGGACATTATAAATAACAAAGAATCAACAAATAGCATTGCTTTATTTTCCAGCAGGCCCGTTGACATGAAGCTGTACAGGGCACAGGCCTCCCACTACTTTTTCTTTAACACACCTAACATGAACATTATTAATATGTTTTATGCCAACTCTATGTAGTGTCCTAAATTAGATCTAGTGAACTAAACAGTAATATCATATCTGATAATACAGAACAGTACACAAGCATGTGTTGATTTTTTTCAGCAATAATGCAATCCTCTAGATTTGACTATGGTATTGACTATAGCTGAGCAATGCATATAGTTTATTTTTCCTCCCTCATCATCTATACTCTCTGCTTATATTTCCCTGCTCTGTACAAAGAAAAAAATCTGATATCCATCTATGGAAGCCAGTAAGGATAGAATATGATTGATATTATTTAGAAACTTACTTTAGTTTTCTGGCGTGCCATCACACACGGCTGCATGCTACAAAAAGGAAACACAGACGATCCGCTTGCAGACATTGAGTTCTGCGTGCTGCTTGCGCCAGTTTGTCTTTTCATTTAAAGTGCGACTGCAACGCGTTTAAAAGCGTGAATTACTTTTCATATAGTTCAGTTGGTTTGCCAAGATTAGCAATGTAAATGAATATACCACCAAATAAATTTAATACTGGGTGTAAAACTTAAATTTGAGGCAGAACATAGGACACTTGGTAGATTTTAACTGGGCCACGTGCAACAGTAAAAGGGATCTAGAGGCCCCTGGTTGGCAGGCTTAATTCCCATATCCTGCCCATTTACCTTTAAAACGGTGTTTAGAACTGTCTTCCTTTGTAAAACAAATCACAGCATAAAGATAAAGCGAGATGAAATACAATTTTGTAATACAGTTTTGACAGCTCCCCGCTCTCTGCTTTGAAGAGTTTAAAACTAGCACTATGATTGGTCGAAGTCTTCTTTTCCCAACAGGTTGCTGCCCAATGCAGTTACACCGATAGACGAGTTGCCAAGTGCTCAAATGCACAGACAGTTGAACTCAAAGCTATCAATGGCTTTTCACGTATTTTCAAGTGACAGATCATAGCAGCGTAGTTTCATGTCTAGATGCATATCTGTTACGCAAAATGCATAAAGGTTGGCAGCTTTGTTAGCGGATGGCTGACCAAATCGCTCTTCCTGCAATCCTAACGGGGGTAAACACGGGGGATTTTAATGGGACTTGTGTATCAATACTCATAGCTTAAAAATCAATACATTTTTTAAAAATATAACAATTTGTATCGCTGAATACAAATGCAGAAAAAACTCTAGACTGCTAGATCATGTTTTGATAAGTCTTGTGAAAACATGTTTAGAATGAGTTTTGTGGACTTATATCAGTGATTTAAAAATTGAGCTTTTTCAAAAACCAAATTTTCTCTCAAAAATACAAAGATGTACATACATGTAGCTCATATAATATTGTAGCCCAGTTTGTGCTGAACACAGTGTTATGAGACTTATGATGAGCGGTAAAACATATTTCTTGTGTGACAACATCAAATCATTTCTAATCTTTCTGTTTGTGTGTGTGTGTTTTCAGGATGTAGATTGTTGTGAATCTTCAGTGTATAATGTGACTGATGATGGGAGTCTGGATTCAGTGTGTATGAACAGAGATCAGAGCCGCACACCACAACCACTGCTGGACTCTAAACTCTCTGAAGAGAAATCCAGACACACACAGAACTCAGATCTCAGTCTGACTTTACTCTGTTATACTGAATCAAAGCTCACAGACACTCAGGACACAACAGTGTGTGACAGTAATCAGAGCTTACAGGAGGATCAAACCTCCACAGAGTCTCTGGATTCTGTCTGGAACGCTGGAGAACAGCAGCAGATCCTGCAGATGTGTTCAGTCAAACTCATCGACTGCACGAACCTCATGATCGAGATCAAAACTGAACCCACAGAAATCAAAATTGAGCCCACAGAAATAGAAACTGAACTCATAGAAATCAAAACTGAATCTACAGAAATAAAAATTGAACCCATAGAAATCAAAACCGAACCCACAGAAGAGGAAGATTGCATTGATGAAGATAATGATTTTATTCCATCAGGTATGTCTCTTAACTGTTGTATTTTTTTTACATTTTTATGCGCGCACCTGTTTTGGGTTTTCAGTCAGAAACCCACTAATCAAAAGACCAAAAAATGTAAGTACTAAAATTTTACAGGAGTTTAGGATATCTTTAATACTTTATGAGGAACAGGCATGTATGCTTAAAGGGTTAGTTCACCTTACCCATATGTCATTCTAAACTACCAAGTCCTCAGATTGTCTTCACAACACATTTTCTGATATATTTTTAATGAAATTTGGGAGGCTTCTGTCTGTCCCATTGACTTCAGTTAGTTTCACAATTCTTTCCCCAGAAAAGAATGAAAGACGTCACCAAAAGGTCCATCAGTATTTTAATAATAATATTATTATAAAGCGACAAGAATACTTTTGTGCACAAAGAAAACAAAACAAACGATTTTATTCAACAATTTGGTGATTCACTGCACATTCATGAGCAGACTACAGCGCATGCTGCTGATGTCACCTGACAATGTTTTTAGTTTTTATCCGCTTTTTTTATTTAAGCCATTACAGGGCTCCAGACGAACTTTTTTCACTAGGAGCATGGTGGCCCCCAACTGAAAATTTTAGGGGCACAATCAGAAAATTTAGGGGCACACACTGTTAATCAACATGCTAACCAAATATTCACATTTCTACTCACTTCCACTGTATTACTAATAAATATTTTAATGACAGATGCAGAAAGTACAATGTGCTGTTTCAAATTCAGTGTCACATCACAAAAAAAGGTCAAATTTATGTAAAATGGATGTAAAAATTCAGTGGCACACTCTCAAATTTTGGTGGCAGTCTGGAGCCCTGTCATTATGCAAACATTATATACAATTCTTTAACAGCCCGTATAAATGCACAAATTACTTGCCAGCGTATTCTTTGTCTGTTGCTCATAGTTATGACGTTTTGCTTGTTTAAGTGCTCGTGGATTGATGCAAAAGAGACATTTTAACATAAAATCATGAATGTGATGCCAAGTGTGTTTTAAACAGTAATGACTTTGAGCAATTTAACAGAAAGCAATGAAATATTTAAAAACACACTGTAACCAGAAGACTGCGCTGTCATTCACTCTCTGTCCAGCACTAATGAATCCTCATCTATCTTAATAATCTTCAGAGAAACAGATTTGTGCCACAGGCTTCTTATGTCTACAATTGTGTGTATTGTGTCTATATCTGTCATTACACGAACCAGAACGGCACGAAAACGAATGTGAATTAAACAAATCACTTTATATATATTATACTGACCTTCAAAAAGAGGTTTTGCTCATAAGTGCATGTAAAATAAAGGAATGTGAACTTGAGATTTTTATACTGTTATTAAACTTCACAATATGCACTGCAAACGCAGCCGGTGTAAAAGCACAATGGCTATCCGCGGCAAACACTCTCCTCACGCCCTGCTCACGCTTGCGGTGTGAAACCGGTGTTTGAATAAACTAGACACGGATTAGCTACTTGCTCTACGTTTATTTAAAATTAACAGTAAGACAACTAGCAGTGAATGTGCTTTCAGGAGAGTTAGTAGATTAGCATGGGCGTATTTGAACTTGAAAAGCGGAGTGTACTGACGCCTTTCCGCGGTTAAAACAACATTCCTTTTCATGGTCATTCATGTTTATTTGATGCTATAAATTAACTAGAAGGAAGAGATGATTTGAAAGCTGAGACTTTGTTTAATATGTTTAATAACACGTCAAACACGTTGTTATGGATGTATTTCATTATCCGGTGCCGTGATGAAAACAGAAATATTATCAGTGCCTGTACACTGGAAAAAATGATTTTCAAGAAAAAATTCTTAGTATTTTTGTCTTGTTTTCAGTAAAAATATCTAAAAATTCTTAAATGAAGATGCTTTTTCTTGATGAGCAAAACAACCCAAGAAAATAAGTCTAGTTTTTAGACCAAAAATATTACATTTAAGTGATTTTGTGCATAAAACAAGCAAAAAAAATCTGCCAATGGGGTAAGCTCATTTTTCTTGAATTTAGTGTTTAAAATGTTCAAGATTTTTTGCTTACCCCATTGGCAGATTATTTTTACTTGTTTTATGCACAAAAGCACTTAAATTTGATATTTTTGGTCTAAAAACTAGACTTATTTTCTTGGGTCGTTTTGCTCATCAAGAAAAAGCATCTTAATTTAAGAATTTTTAGATATTTTTACTGAAAACACGACAAAAATACTAAGAATTTTTTCTTGAAATTCATTTTTTGCAGTGTAAAGGGTGTTCACATTATAACGATAACTATAAAAATATAGTTTTGAAAATCTTTTTATATTAAAGATAATAGCGGAGTTCACGTAACAACTATAATGATAGCGATTTAACGATTTTGTCCCACCTGATGAACGATAAACCATTGACAGCCAATCAAATCTATTTGAACTTTAAGTGCACGTGCACTTTAAATGCAGTAGCAAAGCTCATTGCTGAGGTCTGTAGCATAAAATTACCTCAGGTATCCAGCGCTGATGCAGTTGCTGTGAAATTTACTGCTTTTTCTACCACACTGACAACGCTTAAAGGTAATATATTGTTACACAAACTACTAAATTCATTGTTTAGTTACGCGAAACGCAGCGAGTTGAGGACATTTGCTGGTTACCTGCTGTGTAAATGCAACAAGAACAGCATATTTACTAGGTGTGTAATGGTTCTCTGTAAAGAATCAAATCATTTGAGGTGCACAGTAAAGTTGGTACATCTAGTATTATAATATAAGAAGTGCTCTTAGTGAAATGTTGATTTTGGCAGAGGTTAAAATGGCTTAGGTTTTAATTTTTGTAAATAAGCCCTGTTGTGACCAAAGTGTACCGAAACCGTGACCCTAAAACTATGATACACACCGAATTCTGAGTAATTTGAACCGTTACATCCCTAATATTTACATTCAGTGACATAAAAACGTTATGCAATTTTTTACATTACAAGAAATATCCAATATTAGTTAGTGCCATTAATGGCAAGAGCTTTGTGTGAGTGCCGCGTGCGTGAGCGAATTAGCATGAAGTTATCATTATGATGTGGTCACTATCACTAATATATTTATCGTTGTAATCATTCATCTTAAAGGGCGTTTTGCAGGTAAAATTTTTCAACGAATTTGTGCAATTTGCTTGTTGATAATAAACATTTAAACTGTTATCCATTGTATTTTATGTTGTTGGGTATCACAAAACCCGAAAAAGTATGAAAAAGTACAGCAATTTGCAATGATTCTCCTTTCCCTCACAACGCACTGTATGACGTCACGCTGGGGAGAGAATTTACCAAAGCCGCCTTGAGAGCATTGAGAATGACTATAGAAAGACGAGTAAAGTACAGTTCTGATAGCGCAGATAATAGATAAATACATACATACATACATACATACATACATACATAGATAGATAGATAGATAGATAGATAGATAGATAGATACATAGATAGATAGATAAGATAGATAGACAGATAGATAGACAGACAGACAGATGGATAGGCTAGTATAGAGAGATAGGCAGACAGCCAGATAGCATAAGGTTAGCATATCTTCGTGTAGAAAGTAAACAAACAATTAACATACTCGTGCATGCTGGCTTGAGGGGGTCCATGATCCTGCCTGAAATGGGTGTAACTTTATGCGATCTTCAGCACAAACGGTTTTGGCAGCATGTCTCATCCTGGAAGGTGAGTGAAGCACGTCACGTCTGTTCGCGGGGACCAGCGACCCAAACGCACTCACTTTCTTACAGCCAGTAACGGAATGGCAATCGAGAGAGTCGGGACTTTCACGGGCCGATCTGATAATAGTTATACATTTCGAGTTATATTAGCAACACCGTCTGGCGGCGTGATGTGCGCCGGTTCCCGCAGCCCGCTGGTCAAACTGTGCAGGCAGCCTCTCTGCTCAGTAAAGTATATAAAAGTGCTCAACCTGTTCGGCAGGTCCAAACATGTACAGGATTTATAAAAATACGGTGATCAATGAGCGGTTCCTCCTCAAATGGCTTAGCCTGTCGTGATGTAAAAAGCCGCCGAACGCCTGTTTATTACAGTATGTATGCGGTCGGATCCGAGTGTGCTGCAGCTGCTGACTGCTGCTGCATATAAAATTATCGTGTGATTCGTTATAATCGCATAAACAATATAACAAAGCATCCTTTTATTTCACAAAACAATATATTTGAGATATTATTTGATAGACTAGTAAGTGTGGATTAAGGATGTTTAAAAATCTCTAGCCTGGTGGTCAGGACATGAATGGATCAAATCAGCAGATTTGCGAAGTTTTATTTATCTCCACATATATCATAAATAATAATTAGCAAGGTAACTTTGCAGTATAACACATTATATATTTCCTACGATGTATATATGATTTCCAAATTATATACGTAAGTATTAAATAGCAATAAATGTCTCATCTATCTCTATGGCTCTGGCTGAGTCTTTCTCAACTTCTCCCCAACGTGACGTAATCGCAGAATTGCGTTAAAAAAACCGTTCATACCAAAAACGTAAAAAAAGTGGTCTTTAAGACCATTTTTGAGACATTTTAAAAATTATACACATATCTTGAGTGATTTATGTACCCATTAATCGACAGTGGTGGTTAACCTGCAACATACACTTTAAGGGTTTTATACACTGTTGTCGTGTTATTTGAGCTGTTTCTGGATGAAGGCAGACTGCTGACAGCGAGTCGTAGAGTTCAGATAAAACTTCCTAATAACAAGTTTAACGAATTTGTGCTTGGGGTGTGTATCTAAAACACACGCGCACTTCAGTAAGTGCGGTATAATGCGATTAAAGCATTTACATGGACGCACACTGCGATTAAAAACTGCACACGTCACCTCTTTTAATACGATTATACTTACTGCAATTATGAGCTTAATCGCATTATTATAATTGAAGTATTGCGTTTACATGAGGTAAAGTATAATCGCAGCATTGCCAAAATCCCACTATCATCACATTATGAGGGTGCATGTAAACGTGGTCAGTGTCTGCTCTGCAATGTATTTTTCACTGCGTGAGAACATGGTTGGGCGTGTAACACAGACTGTTAACTATTGTTTTTAATAAGTATTTAAACATTCTTTATGATAAAAATATAAAACACGGTTTTGGCAGTTATAGAGTTCTAATGACGGTGTTCAACTATAACCGTCGGCTCACAGTTATATAAGAGCCGTCATACCCTTAGTGAAAAGACAATTAAATTGTTTCATGTTTCTTTCAGATGTGAAGAGTGATTCATGTTTGGATATAGAAATAACGTCCTCAACATCAGAAGAGCGACTGACAGCACAAACTCTTTCCTGCATCACCTGTGGAAAGACATTCAGCTCACAGAGACTTTTAGAGAGACATGAGAGAAAACACACAGAACAGAAACTCTTCACCAGATCTGAGATCAGCTTTACTATCTTACAAGAGAAGAAACTTCATTCAGAAGACCACAAAAAGAAGAAGAAGAATAAGAATATTCACTTTAAAGAGAAACTCTATCATTGTTCACACTGTGATAAACATTTCTGTCATAAATATCGGCTGATAGTCCACGAGAGAGTTCACACTGGAGAGAAACCTCATCACTGTCATGTCTGTGGGAAGAGTTTCCGTCAACAGTCACACTTAATAAGGCACCAGAGGATTCATACAGGTGAAAGACCTTACAAATGCTCTCAGTGTGACATGACGTTTGCGGAGTCACGTTACTTAAAAGTCCATGAGAGAGTTCATACTGGAGAGAAACCTTACGTCTGCACTCAATGTGGAAAGAGCTTCTCAAATCCATCTCAATTAAGAATTCATCACAGAGTTCATACTGGAGAGAAACCTTATCACTGTAGTGTCTGTGGGAAGAGTTTTAGTCAACGGTCAAACTTACATAAGCACCAGAGAACTCATAAAGGTCATAAACCTTTCAAATGCTCTCAGTGTGACATGACATTTAATTATTCAGCTCAATTGGAAGCCCATCAGAGTGTTCACATTGAAGAGAAACCTTGCATCTGCACTCAATGTGGGAAGAGTTTCACCGATCTATCTCAATTAAGAGTTCATCAGAGAATTCACACTGGAGAGAAACCTCATCACTGTAATCTCTGTGGGAGGAGTTTTGATCGACATGACAGTTTAGTGACACACCTGATGACTCATACAGGTGATAAACCTTTCAGATGCTCTCAGGTTGATAAGACGTTTGCTCAGTCAGGTTCCTTAAAATCCCATCAGAGACTTCATACGGGAAAGAAACCTTAAAGGAATACTTTACAAAACTTTTTCTCACCCCCATGTCATACAAAATGTTGATGTCTTTCTTTGTTTAGTCGAGAAGAAATTAAGTTTTTTTGAGAAAAACATTGCAGGATTTCGCTAATTTTAATTGACTTTATTGGACAACAACACTTTACAATTTCAACGCTGTTTCAAAGTGCTCTAAACGATTCCAAGCGAGGAATAAGGACAGGGCTCCATACTGACATTTGAGAGGGGTGGTACTGGCACCTCCTAAGTTGTACAGCTGGTGGCGCTGGGCCTCAATATGGTGGCACCAGTCACTGAGTGGTGTAAAGAACACTAAAACTAAGTCCAAACATGTTTATTGCATTAATATATTCTAGGGCTGTCAAAAAATTAGTTGATTAATCGCATACAAAATAAAAGTTTGTGTTTACATAATATATTTGTGTGTGGTGTGTTTAAATATACATAATTATATACACGCATGTATAAATGTTATCATTACAACTGTCAGAAACTACCAGGAACAGGCTGGTTGACAACCAAGAAGAGGTTGGTGACTTCTGAAGAGACAGATGGCAGCTCGGGAACACAGCAACTGGGGTCTATGGGCTAGCACCCCTAGCCGCAGCCTCTGTGAAGAGGAACCCAAATCTAGCTACGGATCAATTAAATGAACAAAACCCCCAGGGGAGCTCGAGGGGGGGGGGTGAGAACCCTAGTTGGAAGATTTTAAGGTTATCAACCACTAGCAACGGAAAACGACTATGAGCGTGGTATGTCGTTGCGGAAAGATCAGCAAAAATTAAAGAGGACTGAAGATCCATCAGTAACTAATAAAATGTCTGGAGCAACAGCAAGCGCCACAATGCACAAGCCTCTAGTGCCTGGTGAGTCAGAGGCGGAGCAGGGCCCGGAAGCACCCCATAGAGCCCAGAGCCTCCAAGTGGTGCAAACTGTCCCTCCAGTCATGCGGCCCGAGAATAGGAGGATCAGGTGGCCTCAAGCATGTAAATCAGCTAAGTGGCAGACGTTTGATGATGATGTAGATAAGGTGCTGGAAGCGATGGCCAGAGAAAGGGCCCTGTGCCAGGGAAAGGGAACTCTTGAGCAAATCTTGAGCTGCTGCCCAAGAGCTTTGGGGAAAGGCTGGTATCGCTGGAGACATGACCAGGTGCTCAAAACAATTGCAGAGCATCCATGCTACTATCAGGAACTGCCGGAAGTCAAAGCCCTCCAAGCTAACCATCAGCTTCACCAGGGCTGGAGAGAAACCAGAAAGATCTGCCAGGGTAATATCAGGGCTTCTGAACAACGCACAGGACTGGCAGCTGAATGTGGACTTGTGCAGACAACTGAAGTTCCCTCAGCATGTCGTCAATGCCACCTTGAGACCTGACATTGTCTTGGTATCTGAGGCAACAAAGAACCTGGTCATGTTGGAGCTCACTGTGCCATGGGAAGACTGAATGGAGGAAGCTTTTGAGCGGAAGAAGGCGAAATATGAAGGTCGCGTCAACAACTGCCATAACCAAGTCTTGAAGGCAATATGCTTACCTGTAGAGATGGGATGCAGAGGCTTTGCAGGGCAGTCCCTCTACAGGGCCTACATTGCACTCGGCATGACGGGTGAGAGAAGAAGAAGGGCTATCTGCAATAGCACAGAGGCTGCAGAGAAGGCTTCAAGGTGGCTCTGGAACAAAATAGCTGGGGCCGGATGTACAAAGGCTTGCGTTGAATTTATACTAAAACATTGCTTAGGGGAAAAGCTGTAAATGTGCGTATGCACCAAAAAAATCAGATGTGTGTATCTCTGCGTATGCAGGATTCCATGTACATTCTCTTTGGTCATCCCAATTAACGCGAAATTGAGCGCACATGCACGAGCACACCACCACACCTTGTCCCCTCCCTCAATTAAATTAATATAAATATGGTACTTAGTCCAATTTGGCAAAATAAACCTGCAAGAACATGAAAATGAATTAGAGGTGCTACGATCAGAGGTAGAAACCAGAAAAAATATTTTATTTAACTTTGTCCTCTGGAATCAACAACAAAAGAAAGAAAAAAAGAGTGGGAGAGTTTGTCTGATGTATGATTCCGCAAACCTTGTCAGGGCGGTATAACACCATCCGTACGGTCAAGGCAGTGCCATCGACATTTCAGCTGCCCAATCGCCCGCTCCACAACTGACAGAGTGCAAGAATGGGCATCACGATCAGTTTGTGGGTTGGTGAGGAGGGTTAACAGCCACGTCTTTAGTGGATAACAGTTGAATAATTACACACACAAAATTAAACTTTTATATAAAACCATACATTTAAATGCATAATTTACCAGGTAGCCACCTATCGCGCACCCTGCCAGCTTGGAGTCTCATCCCAACCATGCTGTTTGTAAGGATATATGAATCATGGGTTGCCCCAGGCCACCTTGCCACAATATTTGTTAGGCCCATTTGTGTAACATATAATCTGCACATTTACAGAATGAAAATGTTTCCGATACACATATGCAAATTCTTCAGATGGTGCCTTTATAGCAATATATGTGCAGTCAATTGCTCCGATTATATAAGAAAAAACATCTATCGCTGCAAATTGGGCTTTAATGTTTGGCTGGTCACCTGCATCATATGGGAACGTTAGATACCTGGTAGACAAGCGGATGATCCCGTCCCATACAGCTGGCATTGCACTGCTCAAACACGGCTTATTCCTGAGCGGTCTACCAGTTCTCTTTGGAAAGAACTAGTTGCCAGGAAACCAAGTGTAGTAAGCACCTGTAAAGGAACGGGTAACGCGTGGCTCCTCATTGTCTCTCTTTCCCAATTTTGACCCAACTCAGCGCAGAGCTCCAAGAGTATAGCCCTTGGAAATCTGAAATAAGCCAGTTATCATCGTGGGCAAGAAAATTATTGTGGTCCCTAAAAATTAATTCTCTCCAGATTCGTCCATTGAAAATGTCCTCTAATTAAGCCAACGCTGCCATTTCTAGATGGGTTGTATCAATTAGCACATGCTTTATATATGTTCTATTAAATATTTTAATAAGACTCGTGTGACAATAATATGTCAATTAATTTATCAATTACAATTTATAAGCAATATCTGACAGCTGGTGGTGCGATAGAACAATTTGTTTGCCACTTCACCCATGAACAAAAATCATGATAAATGTACGTACACCAGGCATGAAGTTTACGTGGAGGAATGCACATTCTTCATTTATTTCACTGTTGGTTCATCTGACCATGAACGTGAGAGCTGGCGTACGTTGCGTTTTTGTGCGTACGCAGTGTTAGAAGAACGTAGAAGAACGCTTTGTGTCCGTGTCTATTACCTGGAGGGAGTTATAGGTTGCTTTTCTGAAATTGAACCTGAAATATTAAACCTTGATGACGTATGTGGTCGACCAACGTGACTTCCGGAGAACGCACCCGAAAATATGTTCGGGACGTGTCGGGCGGAACTGGCATGAATGGCCACCCTAGGCCCCAGATCCGTGGACAATGTAGATTTCTACAGAGACGTGTGTATTTTCTATGAGGACATTCTCTGGTCCTAACAACCCCATGTGTCTTCACATCCTCATCAAACAGCATATACAACACATAGCTATCGGGGACAATTGCATCCTTATGCTAAAAGTTTATTGTTTGCATGCGTTTTATAGTTTTGAAAGTTTAAACTTTCATTTTCCTCAAAGCTGCTGTACAGCCTGTCGTCTAGTGATGGGTCGTCCATGAACGATTCCTTCATTTTGAACGAATCTTTAGTATGACTCGGGAACGAGGTTGTGGCTACTCGTAGTAATTCTTTCACATGTGTGTTAGTCAGGACAGAGCCATGCTTTGATTTCACTTGTTTCAGTGTTGAAAAAAGCTGAGATGCTGCTTCATCTTCCACTAAAGGGGCTTTTAAACAATGATTCAGCAGTGAATGGGTTGATGAGAATCTGTCCTAAAAACTCTGTTCGAGATTTTCAAGCAGTGTTGCATACCGTGCAGTACACTTTTTTACAACCTCTGCTGCTTGTCCACTAGAGATGCGTGGATGGGCTATTATTTCATCCGCAACCGCATCACAAAACTCATCATCCGTCCGCCATCCATCCGCACCAACGTTTCTGACCAGTTTTCAAAACCGCACCCGCCCGCCATCCGCTGACTGGGCAATGCAAGGCGCTGCTGATGACTCAGCTGATGACAGCCGCGAGACTAGAAAGCCCTAGAATATAAGCAGTGAACTCAGGCTATGTTTACATTAATGCGTTTATACTTTAAAACGCGTTACTTTTGCTACGTTTACGCCTTTCATCTACACTACATCCCCGTTTTCGACCCTCATAAACGGATTCGTTCGTCAACGCTGCAGACCCTGTTTTAGTTTGAGAACTCAGTAGAGATGCGCGGTTGGCGGTTACAGCCGCGGACTCCGCGGTTAAACCGCGGATCGGGCGGATGACGTGAAGAAATGTAATATTTTAATTAAATTCGGGCGGGTGAAATATAAAAATATAAATATATATATATATATATACATTGTTAAATTGAATTACCTACATCCTAAAATAAAACAAGCACACTTTAAACGTCAAATTTTTATCAGGCATTAATTTGGCCCATAGTTGCGTCTCTATACATGCTACTATCAGAGATGGCGACGCGTGTGAAGGTGGTACGTGACAAACTGAAAAAGGGAGAACTAAAAACTAAGGAAAAAGAAGGTAGGAAAAGTGCTGCCTGGAATAAATTTTATGAAGTTGTTAATCAGGATGACACAAGTGCAGGCTATGTCATTTGCAAAACCTGCGAAGCTGTTTATGTGCATGACAGTCACAAGACGGGTACGTCTAACATGGTGCATCACACGTGTGTTAAACCCCAAACCTCCACGAACACACTGACAAGTTTCGTCCGTCGAGATCCCAACAGAGTACCACAGGATGTCAAATCAAAGCTCACAGATGCATGTGTGGACCTGTGCTCTATTGATATGCGCCCGTTTGATATAGTTTCTGGTAAAGGATTCCACCAAGTGGCCCAGACGCTGATTGACATAGGAGCTAAGTTCGGTTCCGTTGACGCTGGTGCTATCTTACCCCATCGACAAACTGTGTGCGATCGGGCAAAGAACCAGGCTTCCATTGATAAGCAGAAGCTTTCGGAGGCCATCCAGAAAGCTATAAGCAGGTGGTATTGCCATAACCACAGATATGTGGACCGATGAATATAAAAAGAGGTCATACAACGTCCTTACGTGTCATTACATCAGTCAGTGGAAGCTGGAAAATCGTATTTTGGCAACGGTAGAATTTGACCCTACACTAAAAAAAACCAGTGAAAACCTTCATGAGCAGATAACCAGTGTGTTAACGTCCTACGGAATACAGACAGACAAAGTAGTGTTTGTCAGTGACCAGGGCTCGAACATAAAGGCTGCACTCCGGTCCTACCACTGGATTCCGTGCTCCGCACACATCCTCAACACGGTGCTGAGACATACGTTCTGTACAAATGGTTACTCCGAGTCTGATGGCATTGAAGACGTAGTGGACATGATCGATTACTGCAAAGAGCTCGTTGCATACCTGAAGAGAACCGGTGCGATCGCCAGCTTAAAGCACACCGTGAATCAAGAATGTGATGTGCGATGGAACAGTAAAGTTACTATGTTGGAATCGATACAGAAACAATACCAAGACATAAGAGAGCTGCTACAGAAGAGAGACCAAGAAAATCGCCTTAATGGCATCCACCAGGATCAACTCACACATTTGATCGACTTTCTCACCCTTTTCAAGTTAGCAATCAGCGAGCTTGAAGGTGAACATTACCCAACCATTCACATGATGTTGCTCTGGTTTGTCAAGCTCAAAAAACACTGTGAGCCCAAATTTGGAGACCCACCTTATATGAAAAGTCTCCGCTCTCGTGCGTCTGCCCTTCTCGACGAGAAGATGCGCCCTACTGCTACACATAAAATTGCCACTTTTCTCCACCCCAAATTTAAGTCCTTGAAAATGCTGGTAGAAGAGGACAGACGAGAAGTGATTAAGCAAGTTCGCGAACTTCTACCAGAGGAAGGCGTCCATCTCAGTCATGATGGAGAAGGAAGCAACTCTGTCACCGAGCTAATGCCAGCAACAGAGCAAGGTGCCGAAGGTAGGTCGATGCTTTGCCTATAGGTTATTCAGTTTAATTTATATACTACTGTGCAAAAGTTTAGGGTCACTTGACAAAATGTTAACTGTTAAAAATAATTTAATCTGAAGGTGTATGGTTAAATGCTTGAAATTACTTTTGTAGACAAAATATACCTGTGCCAAACAGATTAATTTTTGTTATTAGAAAACAAAATTTTTATTTTAAAATATTACTTTTGAAAAAGATGACTTAACACTGAATATTGAAGAAAAAGCAGTCAATAAGAGCCCAGATTAAATATGAATTTATACTATTTAAATAAACTCTTTAAAATTCATCCTAAATGGAAAATTTAAGAAGCTTAAAGTGCGTGTTGCAGGTTAACCACCACTGTCGATTAATGGGTACATAAATCACTCAAGATATGTGTATAATTTTTAAAATGTCTCAAAAATGGTCTTAAAGACCACTTTTTTACGTTTTTGGTATTAACGGTTTTTTAACCCAATTCTGTGATGACGTCACGTTGGGGAGAAGTGGAGAAAGACTCAGCCAGAGCCATAGAGATAGATGAGACATTTATTGCTGTTTAATACTTACGTATATAATTTGGAAATCATATATACATCGTAGGAAATATATAATGTGTTATACTGCAAAGTTACCTTGCTAATTATTATTTATGATATATGTGGAGATAAATAAAACTTCGCAAATCTGCTGATTTGATCCATTCATGTCCTGACCACCAGGCTAGAGATTTTTAAACATCCTTAATCCACACTTACTAGTCTATCAAATAATATCTCAAATATATTGTTTTGGGAAATAAAAGGATGCTTTGTTATATTGTTTATGCAATTATAACGAATCACACGATCATTTTATACGCAGCAGCAGTCAGCAGCTGCAGCACACTCGGATCCGACCGCATACATACAGTGGGGCAAAAAAGTATTTAGTCAACCACCAATTGTGCAAGTTCTCCCACTTAAAAAGATGAGAGAGGCCTGTAATTTTCATCATAGGTACACTTCAACTATGAGAGACAAAATGAGGAAAAAAATCCAGAAAATCACATTGTCTGATTTTTTAAGAATTTATTTGCAATTTATGGTGGAAAATAAGTATTTGGTCAATAACAAAAAAGCAAGATTTCTTTCTCTCACAGACCTGTAACTTTTTCTTTAAGAGGATCCTCTGTCCTCCACTTGTTACCTGTATTAATGGCACCTGTTTGAACTTGTTATCAGTATAAAAGACACCTGTCCACAACCTAAAACAGTCAGAATGCAAACTCAACTATGGCCAAGACCAAAGAGCTGTCAAAGGACACCAGAAACAAAATTGTAGACCTGCACCAGGCTGGGAAGACTGAATCTGCAATAGGTAAGCAGCTTGGTGTGAAGAAATCAACTGTGAGAGCAATTATTAGAAAATGAAAGACATACAAGAACACTGATAATGTCCCTCGATCTGGGGCTCCACGCAAGATCTCATCCCGTAGGGTAAAAATTATCACCAGAATGGTGAGCAAAAATCCCAGAACCACATGGGGGGACCTAGTGAATAACCTGCAGAGAGCTGGGACCAAAGTAACAAAGGCTACCATCAGTAACACACTATGCAGCCAGGGACTCAATTCCTGCAGTGCCAGATGTGTCCACCTGCTTAAGCCAGTACATGTCCGGACCCGTCTGAAGTTTGCTAGAGAGCATTTGGATGATCCAGAAGAAGAGTGGGAGAATGTCATATGGTCAGATGAAACCAAAACATAACTTTTAGGTAGAAACTCAACTTCTTGTGTTTGGAGGAGAAAGATGCTGAGTTGCATCCAAAGAACACCATACCTACTGTGAAGCATGGGGGTGGAAACATCATGCTTTGGGTCTGTTTTTCTGCAAAGGGACCAGGACAACTGATCCGAGTTAAGGAAAGAATGAATGGGGCCATGTATCGTGAGATTTTGACTCAAAACCTCCTTTCGTCAGCAAGGGTATTGAAGATGAAACGTGGCTGGATCTTTCAGTATGGCAGTGATCCCAAACATACCGCCCGGGCAAAGAAGGAGTGGTTTCGTAAGAATAATTTCAAGGTCCTGGAGTGGCCTAGCCAGTCTCCAGATCTCAACCCCATAGAAGGGAGTTGAAAATCTGAGTTGCCCAGCGACAGCCCTAAAACATCACTGCTCTAGAGGAGATCTGCATGGAGGAATGGGCCAAACTACCAGCAACAATATGTAAAAACCTTGTGGAGACTTACAGAAAACGTTTGATCTCTGTCATTGCCAACAAAGGGTATATAACAAAGTATTGACATAAACTTTTGTTATTGACCAAATACTTATTTTTCACCATAATTTACAAATAAATTCTTAAAAAATCAGACAATGTGATTTTCTGGATTTTTTTTTCTCATTTTGTCTCTCATAGTTGACGTGTACCTTTGACAAAAATTACAGGCCTCTCTCATCTTTTTAAGTGTGAGAACTTGAACAATTGGTAGCTGACTAAATACTTTTTTGCCCCACTGTACTGTAATAAACAGGCGTTCGGCGGCTTTTTACATCACGACAGACTATGCCATTTGAGGAGGAACCGCTCATTGATCACCGTATTTTTATAAATCCTGTACATGTTTGGACCTGCCGAACAGGTTGAGCACTTTTATATACTTTATTGAGCAGAGAGGCTCCCTGCACAGTTTGACCAGCGGGCTGCGGGAACCGGCGCACATCACGCTGCAAGACGGTGTTAACTCGAAATGTATAACTATTATCAGATCGGCCCACCGGGAAAGTCCCGACTCTCCCGATTGCCATTCCGCTACTGGCTGTAAGAAAGTGAGTGTGTTTGGGTCGCTGGTCCCCGCGAACAGACGTGACGTGCTTCACTCACCTTCAAGGATTAGAGACATGCTGCCAAAACCGTTTGTGCTGAAGATCGCATAAAGTTACACCCATTTCAGGCAGGATCATGGACCCCCTCAAGCCAGCATGCACGAGTATGTTAATTGTTTGTTTACTTTCTACACGAAGATATGCTAACGTTATGCTATCTGGCTGTCTGCCTATCTCTCTATACTAGCCTATCCATCTGTCTGTCTGTCTGTCTGTCTGTCTGTCTGTCTGTCTGTCTATCTATCTATCTATCTATAATCTGCGCTATCAGAACTGTACTTTACTCGTCTTTCTATAGTCATTCTCAATGCTCTCAAGGCGGCTTTGGTAAAATCTTTCCCCAGCGTGACGTCATACAGTGCGTTGTGAGGGAAAGTAGAATCATTGCAAACCGCTGTACTTTTTCATACTTTTTCGGGTTTTGTTATACCCAACAACATAAAATACAATGGATTACAGTTTAAATGTTTATTATCAACAAGCAAATTGCACAAATTTGTTGAAAAATGTTACCTGCAAAACGCCCTTTAATTCTTGAAAAAATAACACGTATACGGTTTTGCAATTTTTAGGCAAAGGGTGACTGCACTTCAGATAATAAAATATAACAGAGTTTTGATTTATTTTGGATGCTTTTAGTCACCAACATAATTCTCACAGTTACCTTTGTGTTATGCCATAGTTTGGACGAGTTTATTATTATTCTGTAATATGGAAAACATATAAATAAAGAACGAGTAACCCCAAACTTTTGACCGGTAGTAATAATTAATAATTAATTGAGAATTAACAATTATAATAATAATTATTATTAATAATTAATAATGAATTAATCAATATTCATTTTCATTTGTATTTTTTAAGGTATAGCTGATGACGCACTAACGAAAAAGCCAAGGATAGACTTCACGGAATGGGAGGAGGAGGATACAATTACCGTGGATGAAGTACAGGAGTATTCCTCTACAAACTTCCATATAGACGGATCAGCAGAAGAAAATCTACTTTCCTTTTGGGAGAAAAAAGGCCAGTCATTCCCACGACTACAGCACCTTGCTAAGAGAATTTTATGCATTCCAGCAACAAGTGCTGCGAGCGAACGCTCCTTCAGTGCAGCAGGGCGCGTTATAGAGGCAAGGCGCTCTCGCCTGAATCCTGACACTGTAGATGCTATTTTATTTCTGCATAGTGCTAAGAAAAATTCTAACTAGACCTACGGTTATATTGATATTATGATATGATACAGGAAATTAACCTGGTCAGAATTTACGTTTGTTTAAACACATGTTTGTATGTTATTTCCTAATTTAAGTTTGTGGGGGTGATTGGGTGATCGATAACCTTACGATGCACATGTAGCCTATATGCCGTTTTATTTTATTTATGTTTTTATTTAAACGGTTTGCAAAACATAGTTTGTTAAAGTTCTATGCCTACATTGGGATATTTCTTTATTTAAATATTTTTCCTGCCTGCTGTTTGTTTTGGCATATAAAATAGGCATTATCTAGAAATAAGAATAAAAGTTCATCTGTGTCGTGGAATTGGTGTTTCGATGTTTCACTGCAACCACACACACACACACACACACACTGTAAAAAAATTCAGTAGAAATTTCAATGTTATTGCAGCTGGGTTGCCGGTAATTTACCGTAGATTTACATTTATGTTATTTACTGGCAAGAGTTTGTTCAAAGTTAAATAAATTTTAAATATTAACAAGTCTTTATCTTTACAGAATAAAACTATACAATAACAGCCTCATGCAAAGCATTCTGGGAATCAGAAATCATCATCAACCTTTTTCTGTTTTTTGCTTCAGATTTTGTTTCCCAGAATGTTTTGGCTTGATGCTGTTTTTTTAGTTTTACTCTGTAAAGACAAAGACTTGTAAATGTTTAATGTTCATTTAACTTTGAACAAACTCTTGCCGGTAAATAACATAAATGTAAATCTACCGTAAATTACCGGCAACCCAGCTGCAATTTCTACGGATTTTTTTTACAGTGTAGGCAAGTTTGGGAGTTGTTATTAAAAATGTGAACATGCACGTTGCACTGATGTGCGGTGGACTTTCGGAAATGAATAGAGTCGGCGTTTCTTTAATACCGAGGCCCCATAGTTTGTTTCGTTCGGCATGCTCATGCTGGTATAAAATGAATTGCGCTGTCTGCCTTAAAAAGATGCGCTCTCTTCCTATTCGTTCTGGGAATAGGCGCTGCTGGGTTACAACATGATGTAGGATTTTAGCCTTTTAATATCTTTCCTGCATTGGATCAGTCTCCTTTCTATAGAACAAGCAAGAGCTTTCTAGCCTCGTGTCATCAGTGCCTTGCATTACCCATAGACCTTAAAACATCCAGCGGATGGCGGACGGGTGCGTTTTTTTAAATTGGTCAAAAAACGTTGTGCGGATGGATGATTTTGTGATGCGGTTTTGTGATGCGGTTACGGTTTAAAAAATAGCCCAGCCGCGCATCTCTAGAACTCAGACGTTGCGCTGAGTGTAAGGCCATGTTTACATTAGAGCATTTGCGTTTTAAAACGGCATTTTAAAATGAAAACGATCCTCGTTTATACTGGCATTTTAAAAAGAATCTTCATCCACACTATACACCACCATAAACGCATGAAACATGACCAATCACATAACTGGGCATGCGCATATAAGTGTAAAATAACTTATTACTCTAATAATAGCTTACCTTTGCACGTTTACGCAGCCTAGGGGTGTGCGATATTGACAAAAAGTCATACTTGGGTCCTTTACTGGCAACTATAACAGACACTAATTTTTAACCTATAAAAATGTGTTTGGGAAAGTCTTATACTGTTCTATTTCCCCCCTACAACATATTAATATGATTAATAGGTTAATTTTGATTTTATAACTAAACAGAAAGGTCTTTATGATTTAAAAAGAAAGCATTCAAGTGAACAGTACTAAACAGTAGCGAACTTGAAGCAAAAATAAATTTCAGCAAATTGCAAACTTCAATCAAACATAGTAAGAGGTGAAGTATTGCTTTAGCCTACCAGAAATGCTTATTGCATTAATTTTTAAAAGTGTGCGAGGTCCGTGCACGTCCTCCGCTAGCAACACACAAATAGCTAAAAGCGCAAGCGCCTAAACGAGCATTATATTAATGACGTTGAGTTTATTGTTTTTATTAATTTATATTCACAAAACTTATCAACAAAACATCGATTAAAATTAAGAGACAAATGATCTGAAACGAAATTCATTTTAAAGTAGCAAACAAAACTTACATTAAACTGGAAAGTAATGTCTGACCCATTACAATTCTCCCTTCATATTGGCCTTTACAACGCCTATATTGCGTTTAAAATTACAGTCTATCTTTCGTAAGCTAACTAAATTTAAACAAAACATAAACACTTATACTGTTCTAGCTCCCTCTACAACATATTAATATGATTAATAGGTTAATTTTGATTTTATAACTAAACAGAAAGGTCTTTATGATTTAAAAAGAAAGCATTCTAAACAGTAGCGAACTTGAAGCAAAAATAAATTCAGCAAATGCAAACTTCAATCAAACATATAGTAAGAAGTGAAGTATTGCTTTAGTCTACCAGAAATGCTTATTGCATTCATTTTTAAAAGTGTGCGAGGTCAGTGCACGTCCTCCGCTAGCAACACACAAATAGCTAATGCGCCTAAACGAGCATTATATATTAATGACGTTGAGTTTATTGTTTTTATTAATTTATATTCACAAAACTTATCAACAAAACATCGATTAAAATTAAGAGACAAATTATCTGAAACGAAATTCATTTTGAAGTAGCAAACAAAACTTACATTAAACTCGAAAATAATGTCTGACCCATTACAATTCTCCCTTCATATTGGCCTTTGCAACGCCTATATGGCGTATAAAATTACAGTCTATCTTTCGTAAGCTATCTAAATTTAAACAAAACATAAACACATTAAACCCAACAATACTCAAACATTAATATAAAACCTACCCGTTCTACAAAACAGACATTATCTATAAGGATACATGTTAAAACAATCCGATATAGCGTTTATAAGAGCTGGTTGGTAGATGTTTACTATTTTTGGCAAAACCTCCGTTGCAAACCAACATTTACATCAATAAAATAATTATAATTTTTACTTTGAAAATGATGCGCTGTCGCGTTAATATCAGCTGTTCGTTTACATAAGACTCAGGAGGAAGACTCAGACGTGCTGAGGAGTTAGATTCTTCTTTCAAGCATCCCATTGTGCTGGACCCCTCTCATTCAGCTACAAAGCTCCTTATACAGGATTATGATTCCCGTCTCTGTCATCCGGGCTCCGAGCGAGTATTCGCAGAGTTGCGCCGTACCTTTTGGGTTCTTCGTGGTAGAGAGGCCATTCGGAAAGTGCAACATTAATGTGAAGAGTGCCGGAGGTGGAAGTCCAAGCCGAGTATTCCAAAGATGTCCGACCTACCTGCAGCCCGTCTACGACTACACAAGCCCCCGTTCTTCTCTACGGGTGTCGACTGCTTCGGACCTTTCCATGTCAAGTTGGGACGGCGTTCGGAAAAGAGATGGGGGATTATCTATAAGTGCCTCACCACCCGTGCAGTGCACCTGGATATCCTACACAGTATGGATGTGGATTCATTCTTAATGAGCCTCAGACGGTTTGTTGCACGCAGAGGAAATCCAGCAGAGCTTTATTCAGACCAGGGGACAAACTTTCGAGCTGGCGAAAGGGAGCTCTATGAGTCCTTTAATAGCATGTCCTCAGATCTCCAACGAATTCTGGCTGCGCAGAAGATTGACTTTAGCTTCAACCCCCCTGCAGCTCCTCACTTCGGGGGGACGTGGGAGAGAGAGATCAAGTCTGTAAAGTCCGCTTTGAATACTGTTATAGGAGCTCAATCCATCTCTGAAGAGGTGCTTCATACGACTCTACTGGAGGTTGAGGCCATCTTAAATGCCAAACCGTTAGGTTACACCTCATCTGATGTGGCTGACTTGAATGCAGTAACCCCAAATGTTCTTCTGATGGGGCGGCTTGACGGATCACTGCCACCCGTGGTGTATCAGAAGAGTGAGAAACTAAGTAAGCGGAGGTGGAGGCACTGTCAAGTTTTGGCCGATCATTTCTGGTCAAGATTCATTCGGGATTACTTACCATCCTTGCAGAAAAGAGGGAAGTGGCATGACACCCCTTTGGATCTTACAGTGGATTCAGTTGTGTTGCTGATGGACCCCCAGTTTCCCAGGGCTCTCTGGCCGGTTGGCAGAGTGGTTAAAGTGCATCAAAGTGCGGATGGTCATGTGAGGTCTGCAGACGTGCAAGTCAAGGATAAGATCTACACTCGTCCAGTGGCCAGACTTATCACGCTTCCTGTGATCTCTGATGACGATGATATTCATGGTGCCAAACCCTCTTCAGATAAGGAATGAGTCTTTGCAGGAACAAATTGCAAGCAATTTGGGGGCGGCTGTGCAAAAGACTCAGACGGAAGAGGACTTTTATTTTGATAGTGATGATCGCTCATACGGCGCACCGGCGGAAGAGCGCTAGTTCTAAACAGTGCTGCATATTAATGCATGTTTGTCTCGCTGTGTTAAGAATTCTGGACACATGAATCGGTTTGCTGCTGAGACAAGCACCAGATTGTGATGCTGTGTGTTCATGTGCGTGTGATCAGAGTGAATACAGTTCGATGTGTATTGAGAGTGAGGAGCTGTCGTCATGGTACAGAGCCCCTCCCCCTTTCCGCCATGTTGGCAGGATTCCGGCGGCAGAACATGATTGTTTACGTGTGTTCTTAGCTCCGTAGTAGAGTAGTTTTTCGCAATTCTACACTGCTTTACCATGCCTCGCAGTTACTGCTGCGTTAAAAACTGCTCCAGTACCTCACATGATACATATGGAAAACATACGAACAATGGAATACAGTTTTTTAGGTTACCGAAATGAAGACACCATTATGCATAACAAAGACATCTCAAGCAATGGCATATTTGCATTCAGTGTTGGGGGTAACGAGTTACAAAGTAACGGATTACAGTAACTACATTACTTTTTTGGGTAACGAAGTAAAGTAACGCATTACACTAATAATATTGGTAACTACACTAATTTACTAGACTATAGGAATGCGCTTTCCTGCGTTACCCAAGCAGTGTTTGCCTGGGTGTAAAGTTCTGTCTATTTAAGTGGTGCGTGCATGCGTGTCCCTGTACGTTGCCATAGAGATTGATTTGACGGAGCTGCTGGTGCAAAGGGGAGCGGGAAATGAAGACGGAGGGTTTCAGCCACTGGGGCGATATTCACATAACTTTCAGCGTATTGCTCGAAAGGACAAAAATATTCGTGTGAAATGCACACTATGCCCACACGACAAGTGTCTTTCAACTGCTGACAACGCGATGAGCAACCTGTCTGAGCATTTGTAAGCCCAGCATGGCAATACAACACTTGTGGCGAAAGATCCTGCTTAACTTACCGGTCAGGGATCGAGAGGTCTGAACCCGAAGACGGAATTAGGTAATGAACCTCAATCGAGTCAGAGCCAGAGCATAATTCTTTTAAAGAAATTATTTGAACGTAACCCGAACAGCAATGTCGCGTGCGCTCAATTTATAGAAAAAAGCCAGGAGTCAGGACCGCTGTTTTCTTCATAATCTTACTTCCAAATCTAATCCTATAAACTTTTCGGTGTTTGATGTATCACTGTTACCCGCCCTGCCAGACTGTCTTAAATAGAGAAATAAGTTAATTCCTTGATTTGCGTTGTTGATTCATTTATAAATAATTCCCCCAAGGGTTTAGTTTATGCGCAAAAAGCATTAAAATGAATAGAACGTGATGATTACGTCTTTCTTTGGTGAAAAAATAATAAAATAAATAAGCCTATATGAAATGTGTTTCCCTTAAATAATTAGCAAATTAACAAAACGAATTCAAAAGAAGCCTATAGCCTATACTGTATGAGTTTATTTATTGTGTGACGCGCTCCCAAACCGATGCAGCACAAAACACTTTTTACCTATTTAAAAAAGCACAATGTTTTGTTATTATTGCGAGTGTAACTTTACATAAATAAATTTACACATTACAGTTTTGAATGTTGTTTTACTTTTATTTGTATGACCATAATTTAAGGTAATTTAAGGTAATGCAAAATGCAAGCTCCTCACGCGTTTCATGCCATCACCCGCGTGGGTTTACACAGGGCAGCGAGAAAGAGACATTAAACTTTAAACATTTAACATTCTACTTGAGTTTTTTTGGACATCCCTTTGGAATCACTGCAATCATATCATCAATTTATAAGGTAATAATAAATATAAGCGCAGCGCTTATGAGTGTTCAAACACTGCTGACCGCTCAGCTGTCAATCAGCCGACCCTCACAAAGTTTCACATTAAATGATAATATATTTGAACAGTCATGGTCCTGTGCTTATTTCTGTCAATGTTCTGCATGAAGATCTTTAAAGGTTTCTACTTACATCACGATTTGCGGTGCGGCCGGTCGCAGTCTTTATGTAAAACGGGTATGAAATAAATTGATGCTGATGTCGGATAATGGGTCAACTGTTATTTTAATCGCGCGGATGCGGGTTATCAAACAGGACTGTGCATGACTCGTATAAGGAAAATGGAATGACAACATGAAAATTATAAAATAGCCTACATGTTTATATTTTGTATGAAACCACCATGGGCGCTAAACTTGCGGTGTTAAAGGGACAGTTCACCCAAAAATAAATTATAAATTTTGTTACAAACCTGTATAAATATCTTTGTTCTGATAAACACGAAGCAACATATTTTGAGAAATGTTAATAACCAAACCAAGCATGAGCCCCATTCACTTCTATAGTAGGAAAAAATAATACTATGGAAGTGAATGGGGCTCATGAATGGTTTGGTTACAAACATTCCTCAAAATATTTTCATTCATGTTCACCAGAACAAAGACATTTATACAGGTTTGTAACAACATGAGAGTTACAAACCTGATTTACAAATAAATTATACAGAATTTTAATTTTTGGGCGAACTATAAATCCGATGGGGTCAAAAATTAGGGTGCACCTAACTTTTGTGCTGGTGCACCTAAGAAAAAATGTTAGGCGCACCAGTGCAACCAGTGCAAAAAGTTAGTCTAGAGCCCTGGCCGGTCATTTAAAGTAGTCACTCATCATCAGCCGACCCCGCCTAAACCATGTCCATGTATCTATGTGGTAAATTAAGAAAAAGGAAAGTAAAGTAATAAGTAGTGAAGTTACTTTTCAAATGCAGTAACTAGTAAAGTAATCTCATTACAATTTTAAGAAGTAACTAGTAACTAGTAACTAATTACATTTTTTGAGTAACTACCCCAACACTGTTTGCATTAAACATTTCATAATTGAACGAACGACACTTGCAATTGTCATAAACATGCATAAAACATCCTTTATATTCATGACATGTGTCATGTCATAAATAATTATGAAGGTTTTATGTCAGTCTTATGCACACCCCTTCAAGTAAAGTGTTACCCACACTGTTAATGGCTTTAATCTTTAATCATTTACCTCTTCCAATCACACATATAACGACCATAGGCACTTTGCAGCCCCCAACACAAAAACCTGGTAAAGTTACAACAGTGGCATTGGGCTAAAATCAAATTACAACTAAATACCTAAATATTCTACATCAAAACATGTTGGAAACGTTTGTGTACATTGGACATCTCGTGTTTAGAAACCGTCGCAGTTAATTACTTTGTCATTTTGGTCAAGAAGTGTCGGCTAAATGCAATGTAATTACAATACACAAACGCGTGTGAAGAAACTTAAGTTACCTTTGCCAGTACAACGCTGTTTGTGAGCTTGTTCCTGTAAGGTCCCTTTCTTTCGCCTTATCTTTTTGCATTGCTTTATTCCTTTTTCTTTATCGTATTTGTAGATCGTCTCTGTCCTGCCGAAATAATAAATTAAGAGCTTTGGAAGTCGCGCCTCTGTGAAGTTGCCTCTGGCAACCGACAGCGTCTCCTACCATCATGGCCGACCGGCCCAGACTCCGCCCAAATCGGCACGTGACTCCTCACTCTCATTAGGTGTGTTCGACATCGGCTGTGGCTGGATGTAACCGATCGGCGAGATTAGCCGCGTGCAGGCGGGGAGGAGCTGAAAACGGAGACGTGAAGTCGGACGCGCTGTGGTTCCCGTAGTTTGCTGCATTTACGTCAGGCATGGCTGATCACGTGCCGTTTGCTTGCTTAATCGCATTAAACATGATTTGTAAGATGTAAACTACATAAAAAGTGAATTATACTGTTTTGAATGTCCGTGTATGAGCATGAGTGGAACTGAAGAGGCTTACATCATCTGTTTTTACAAGAATAAAGAGTTCAACATAAGCATATATTATTTAAATACCAATGTAGTGGGGTCTACGTTTTTTATCCATTTTATTTTGATGAAGATGACACAATATAACATCGCGACTACATGAAAACAGCTTTAACTGATATAAAAATACAGATTTGTGAGCATTTGTGGAACTGAGGGCGTGAAAATACACACGAAACACACGTGATTGTTGTCATGTGGTGAATCCGACCAATCGTGAAACAGCTGTGTCGTCATTACAGCCCGTGCAGCTCCTCTTCGCGAACTGCGCTGGCTAACTCAGGCGGCTGATCTCGAATCGCTCTCGCGGTACTTAAAAACCATATGACACAGTCACGTGCCTGCAGCGCCAGCTGAAGTCGGACAAAATTACTAACCGGAATGCACTGCTTCAAGTCAGCCACCGATCGGTCTGCGCAGCGCCGCATGAAGTCGAACACACCTTATATGTTTTCACGTTAAATGTCCGTCATTAATAGTGCTCACGTGCTAACAGCTAAACAGTCATACTAAGCTGTATCTAACTCCCTTTATATTAATGTTCATCAATGTGTTCATACTAAATATTGTCAGTTATATTACATATGATGTATAAATACTGATAGTGATGTAAATGTGTCATCTGAGACACGTCTGTTTATATGCTATTGTTATAATATATGAGGGGAGAAGCTGTAGCTGTAATTCTTAATGTAATGAATGTTTAAGTGCAGTAGTGTTACTCTGGGAATCCTGTGGTTATGTTTTACAGGGAAACCACATCTCACACCTCTACCTGCATTAATCTGGGAAAACTCTCAAATACAGCCACTCATTCATCTCCATTACTACATGCCATGCAACAAAGCCCATGCATACAGCTCTGACTTGCCTCTATTAAAGGAGCATCCCTCAGCCTGTGCACCGCCCTATTAAAGGACCACTGCAACTATTATCATTACCCACAATAACGCCTGCTCTGCTCTTCTTAAGCTGTGCTCTCATACAGAGTTTTGCTGTGTGCTACCTCTTACAGAGTGAATGTTGGCTCTCCCCTCTGATACATGTTCTCTGGTGTGCCGAATAAAAGGCTCAAGTTGATTAATCTCTCTGTCTGTTGTGTTCTGACCGACACCCTGGTACACTGTTATATCCATACGCAACTAGCCCCCTACACTTCAGGTCAGCCTTCGCTACAGGTTAAATAAGTTTACTTCAATTACATTATTCTTATATAACTGATTTCTGACTAATATTAGCAGGAATCCACATTAACTGAAAGTCCTGCATCTGCTGAGTCTGCACAGAAAAGTGTAGTAAAGAAGATAAATATATGTGAAAATATGTGCCAAAAAACTTATTTGGTTATTGTCATTTTTGTCACAGGAAAGGGACAGGGTAACATCTTTGTATTCAGAGTTTATATAACACATAGAAATTACTAAAAGAACCCTTAAGCCTACTTGACAATCTAAAGACAAAACTAAAATCGGAGATGAGTTTATTCAAAGGAAACTTATTTCACACAGAGTAATAGTCTTTATTGTACATATTATAACACATATTACTGCTGGGTATGATTGATTGCTGTTTTTATTAATGACAATTTAAATACATTTAAAATGAAAGTGATCAGCATGTTTGTCTTGTCATTCATTTAATGATAATCAAATCTGTTAAACAAAAACAAGTCGCACAAGCAAAGAAAAATATATTTGTTATATTATATATTTTTTAAATAACATCGCTAAAAGATTTAATCTATACTTTTTTATTACGTGTTGAATTTGAAAAGCTCTTCTCGTATTTCTCGTATAATGGAGAATACACAACTGCGTCAGACTTTCTGTATCACATCCGCTTAAAAAGGTACAAACTAATCTTGTTTACATGAAATAAGTCTGCTCCCGAGCAGGTTTAATCTTATGGACCGGTTGCTATGACAGCAACTCTAGGATGAGCTTTGAAGAACCAAATAATCCAAGATCAAGCCAAATCATTAACAATCAAATCCAGCTAACCGAGTAATCCACGTACGAAGAACGGATCCCATGACTCATTTTCTGCTTTATACTCATCTAGTCTTCCTCCTCTCACATACTTTATCCTCATCGCCAATTTATGCTGTATGTTCACGAGACAAACAATGCTATCAAGCTTGAAAAATACTATAGCTAGTATTGTAGCAACCAAAGCACATAAACGCCTCCAAAGCGCCTCAAGCGGTCATTTTTAAAACAACACCTGACGTTCAGACGTATTTGATGGAGTTCAGGGGCCTCATTTATCAAGCGTGCATATACACAGAAGTTTTACGCAAAGTGTGTAATTTATCAAATTGCACTTATACGTAGAAATGTGTGTAAATATACGCACACCTCTTGAGTATCCGTACGCAGAGCATCTAGTGCTAGAATAGCGATACTACACAGAATCATCCCCAGTGTGTAAAGAAGTGTGTATTTATTATCTACAAGCAGGTGCTAAAATGATTTGTGTATAGTAACAGCAAACCATTGTTGAAGTTAATGATTTATTTGTGATTTGTCATCAAATTGGTGTCTACCACTATAAATGAAGCGCTGACAATGCAGTGCAATGACTTATCTTGCGTTATTGGAAGACTTGGGAAATCATCCATCCGTCGGGAGCGCGTTTCAGATCGCGCCGTTGATGCTGGTTATATGCTGCTGTCCAAGGTGGAAAGTTCTGTCATTGTCTGTCCTCCTCCATTTGCAATGATTTCACGTTGGTGTGCTGTGACGCGTTTTTTAATTTAATGTCAAACCCTTTTTTATTTCTAGGAGTGTTCTCATACTGTACCCAACGTAATTAAACTCACTGGTAACATGTTCCCATGCAGATTTGTTTTCTTTTGTTAGTCATTCCTCGCGCATTAAGTGAACCAAACAGTATTTGTTATAAGGATTTAACCTCATTCGTAGGTACAAATATAGAACATTTTCTACGCAATGTTGATAAATGAGGCCCCAGGATTTTACCTCAAGATTGTACAAATTATAATAATGACCTAATGTACTGTTCACTGAGTATGAATTTACTGTTTTGTTTTTACATTTATTTTGAACTAGACATAGAATGTGTTGTGTTTTATTGTAAATTTATTATAAAGTTTGTATTTGTCCACTAGATGGCGCAGTTTGACTCTGCTGTTCAGAAAGCGTCTGGCAGATAATCAACAGCGATAGACCAAAGCTGAAATGTCAAGTTTATCATTTTATTAAACTTTGTGATTTTATTTACATTTCATTCAGTGTCTGAACTTTTTTGTAATTGATCACATAATCATGAAAAAGTCCTGCAGTCAGATCCTGAAGAACACAAAAGCAAAGACGTCCAATATTTGGATTTGGAGATAAATGAGCTGCGAGTTTTCAATGTTGTGTTGAATTTGCACATATTACAGTTTAAGATGAAGTTAAAAACCCCAACAGTGTAGAAGAAGAGGAATCTTGTCAGTATTTACTTCAGTTTATGATCCTATGAGATTTCTTGCTCCTCTTACACTGACTGATAAATCGCTCTTATAGGAAATGTGTAGACAGAAGCTGAGTTAGGATGAAGATTTACCTCCAACACTTCAAAGTCAGATTTGGATAAAGTCACAGATCAGATCCGGTACTGAATAATCAACTCATACGGTTAAGAGGAAGTGATGTCACTATTGTGTCTTCTTATTCACCATCAGATCATACTGAAGATCAGACATTTTTACTTCTGTAACGTCTCTGATAATCAGTCCTAAATAAAAATGAAAGAGAAAGTTAATCAGATATGAGATCATCATCAGTGTCAGATGAAGAGCTAGAAAAACAAACTATTAGTGCTGTCAGTCAGTGATAGAAATGAAATCTTCAACATAATAAACATGTCAACAATCTGTTTATCACATACACATGAGCTACAACAATACAAAAACACATTTCATCTATTTCCTCTGAATATTTGTTGTCAATGTAAGAGATGAATGTATTGATATGTATGTAGTATAATATAATGACACACTGACACTTTTATGAGTTCACACACAAACAGTAAGAAAATGAAGGTGATGCTTTATTTTAAAAGTCCTGGAGGTTGACAGTCGTGTAAATAAAGAGAAACAGCATCAATGTCAAAGCTCGACAGAGAGTTGTGTGAAGTGTCCATCAGATTTTAAGAGTTGACTTTCTCTTCTTTATTCTAATCTTCATCTCTATCATTTATCATCTGTACTTTGTGTTTATCTGTTGTGTATATATTGTGTTTGTGTTGTTATTTATGTCTGTATTCTGATGATTTGATAAATAATGCTTAAAACATGAAATAAAAACCAAGTTGTTATAAAAAGAGTTTAAGATGAACATCTAGTCAAGTGTGCATAACTATAGAGGTGTCGTCCTATCAAACAAACCCCATTAACAAACATCATATATAATGTGTAAGAAGAGTAAGATCACAGTATTAAATCCTGGAGTGAACAAACTCAACATCACAGTTAGTAAACAGACTCAGACATTGGATTGAATTCTTATTGTGTTGATCTGACAAAGCATCAAGTGTTGTTCATGTACACTTCATATTTTCTGTTTGTTGGGTTTAAAGGATACACAGCCTATAACAGCAGCAGATCAATTTACATTTATTTCTAATATTTATATTCTAGGATTTAAATGACACTTCATGAGTTTACTTTAAACATTTATTTAAATGAGCTCTACTCACCGTACTGTCTCTAGTTTATAATGTGGATCATCTTTTAGATCAGAGATCATCTTCACTCCTGAATCTGTGAGTTTATTATAAGACAGATCCAGTTCTCTCAGGTGTGATGGGTTTGATCTCAGAGCTGAAGTCAGAGCAACACAACCTTCATCTGTGATATCACACTCACACAACCTGTAGAGAACAGAGACTTTATGTGAATGATGCAAAACTACAAAGTTTGACACAAATCTCTAACCTCCATCTCTTCATGTAATGTTCCTCTTTCAATCCCTCAGTAACTGAGACACTGTGTGTTTAAATGTCAAATAAATCCATCACACAGCTGACTATTAGTGTTAGATGTCCTAAACCACATGAACATTTCTTCATAAATCTGTATTGAGTTCATGACTCACACTTGTAATTCTCATCAGGTATTTGATGTAAAAATCTTCCTCTATTACAGGAGGAATATCAGCTGGAGATAACATAACTCTGATCTTACATTTAAAGATGTTACAGTGTTTAAAGATCAATTTCACTCAATCTATAAAAACATTATTAATGTGTGTGTCAGTGTCAATGATGGATCAATGTTTTTAATCATCTTTATAAAAACAACACGACGAGGAGAAAAACTCTTCATACACAATAATATCAGCAGATTTAATCAAAGAAACACCAAACTACATTTTCTGACATTTTAACAGAGGAGTTTTGTTGCACGTTGTGAAGGAAATTGAAATGAATCATAACTAATTATAACTAACATGCCTTTTCCTTACAGGTTTGAACATTTGTACTGTATGCTTTTGATAACAAAATGTGTTGAAATAGAGGAAGTATGTGTTGTTAAATGATTTCAATTTAAACTCCATGACTTGTTAAAGCTGAGGTCATCAAGAAGGTTAAATTTGGTTTTGTCTGCATAGTAACAGAGAGGAGTTACTGAATTGCAGATATGAAGAATAAATCATTAGAGATAAATGATGTGACTTTGTCTTGTATCTATCCTATATAAACTCTTGTATTCTTTCTGATGAGGAGGATTCAGTCGTGATTAAATCATATTCAAAGACACTGACTGGAGTCTGTCAGGTTGAACACATGATCTTATTTCCTCAAGTGTTTGTGTTCATTAGGGGTGGGAATCGTTTGGACCCTCATGAATCGATTCAGAATCAACATATATAATTAATATGTTAACCAGCATATCGATATGTAACTGTAACTGACATATCGTCTAATCATCATCATTATAGGGCTTATTCGATCTACGTCATCAATGTTCGCGGCGGCCATATTGTTGACATAAAACTGTCAGTCTGTCAATTGACAAGCGAGGCAGCGTGGGTATTATGCATGGTATTATCGGTGTAATTTTTTTTAAAACCGCGCGATGGTGTGTGGTGTAATACACGGATGTTCTAACAACAGCAAAAAGAACCCCGGAATTAGTTTTTATGCGATACCGACTGTCAGAAAACATGAAAGGAGACAGAGGAGTTGAACCAGCGAAGGAGAGACTCCCAACAGCAAAGTCTGTCCCCATCATTTTACCACAGGTAACGTTAGGGATATATGCTCACAGCAAAGTCTGTCCCCATAATTTGATCACATATGGTTAGCTGTAAGCAGTGGCTGAAACTGCTCTTTCAAATAAGCTGCCATAAATTCAGACAGTTATTAAATTAGTATTAATAACTATATGAACATAATAATAGGTCTGGCATTGATAGGGAATTAAGGTCCGTTCACATAGTTTTGAAAATCGTTTTATATTAAACAGAATAGCGGAGCTCACACCAAAACTATAACGATACAGATACAATGAACGACATCATTGGGATCACTTTCTGAGCGATTTTTCCCACCTGATGAAGGATAAATCATTGATAGCATTAAAATCTATTTGAACTTCAAGTGCACGGCCACTTAAAATGACAGTGAAGCTCATTGCTGAGGTCTATAACATTAGATTACCTCCAGTTGCTGTAAAAATGGACTACGTAATGCTTTTTAATCTATTACATTAACTAACTGTTATGCCAAAAGGTAAGAGATTACACAAACTAGATTCACTGTTTAGAGTTACGCGAAACGCAACATGTTGAGGACATCTGAAAAAGTTTCTATTACAAGCAATATAAAAGGCAAGTGATTTGCGCGAGTGCCGTGAGCGAATTAGCATAAACGTATTGTTTGGTGATGTGGACGATGATATAGTTATCGTTATAATGTGAATGGCCCTTCAATGCTTGTATGATGAATGCGGATACTGTATGAACGATATAGTTATAAATATCCGGATAAGTTACGGCTGGCAATAAGGACGGATCTTTACTTAAGGCTATTGGGTCTATTTGATATTGTTCCACAATAATCAAGCTCATCTTCTCTTAATACAGACGAGATGAAGCCATTAGGCTACTGCTCCCCTCGACTCAAATCTACGTGCGGCTAGGGGCAGGACAGATGTCATGTCAACAAGATGGCCACGGTTAGCGACTTCCGGTGTTTGCGAATAAGCCCTATACACAGTGATTTTGGCAGTATTACTGTATTTATTTAATGCAGCGCATCCAGCGCCTCCGTCTGAATAATAAATGATGTGCATATTTTTACAGAAGTATATTCATGTTCTTATCTATATCTAAACATTTAGCGGCAGGTTTTTGGAAACACTATTAGCACATCAGATGAGTCCGTAAATGAAAGTCGCTGTTTCTTCCTGCCGCTCACTGAACAGAGAAAAGGCAGATAAAGATCATCCCAACATGTATTTTGTTTTCTTGCAGTTTAGAATGAGTCGAATAGGGCTAAATGTATTTGTTTTTTCTTTCTCTACTGCTCATGTAAGCTCCGCTGTGGGTGCTCGTGCGGTGCGCTCTCTCAAGCTGTCCGTGTGCAGCACCCCTCCCGCAGTTGAGTTCAGTCTTTTGGTTCTGATAACGTCACGTTATTATTTTGTAAAATAACTTTTAAGAATAAATTCTTGACATTTGTGAATTGATTCAGAATCGTCCACATCATGATGCATCAAAGAATCAATTTTTTTCATAGTTTTTCATTTTTTTCATTTTTCATATAACGGACAAAATGTTGTGTGACTCTTCGGTGTTTGTCTTCTGTGGACACCCGGTGAGGATAAATGTCTTGTGTGTGTTGTCTACACGGTTATGTAACTTAAGTCAGTCAGGTGTGTAGGGGAAATCTAACAACACAACATCATAATTATTCATGAGACTGCTGATGTATCTGCTTACTGATCAGGGCCCAGTTCCCCAAAATGTTATTATCGCTAAGTAGTTCTTAACCTATTTCTTAACCTCTCTCTTAACTCTATGGCACGATTCCCAAAACGTTTGTACGCTAAGTATATCTGTAAGTCACACTTTCGTAAGGTTGGTCTGGACCATTCGTAAGCTCTCTCTTAGCGTTGTTTGAGCACAAAACGCTATCGCCGCAGTCTTTAGAAATCAGCACAGCGCAGTACAAGTCAAACTATGGTATGCTGACAATGATTTTATGTTATGGACATTTTAAGACTTATAATAAAATATGTTTGCAATGGATAGAGGACTATTTATGCAGTTGACTTTATTTGGTATCAGAACTAATGAATCAAAGACGGCGCCGGTGTTTGTTCCTCATTGAAGTCTGTTCCCTCTATGTTTATAGCGTTTTCATCATGTTACATTTATAATTTATTTAGAAAGATTAAAGATTTCAATTGGTTATACTAAAAAGCAATAATATCATGTATTCTATTATACAATTTATTAAATATTTCATATTTGACAGTTTTATGCCTTTTAACATATAGCGCTTTTTTCTCTACTGTTACATAATAAATATATATTATACATATAATATGATTCATACTGTAAAAATAATTGACTTACAATCAAAAACAGTCAAGATACATTACATAAATGCACACATATACATCTCAGTAGCCATTAAAACTTTCAATGTATATAAAGAATAAACGTATAATGTGATAAAAACGCTATAAAAACACTACACTAAAGTAAAACATAGGGAACAGACTTCCACACAACACCGGTAACCCCGAAACAATTTTTTTTTATTCGGCAACCCTTAAACCTTTTATTTTTTTGCCTGACGTGGCTAAATTAATAAACAAATTTGCCTCCCAAGACAACTCATTATGGAGCTGCTGGATCTTCTCAGACCATATTCTCTATCTAACTAGGTTGCTTTTTATTGAAAACATTAATGGTAAGCAATACCGCATTAAACAGAAGTAACTGGAGCTGCTTGCCAATCAATTCTGATAGTTAAGTACCTTACCATTAGTATAAAAGTGTATATCATCATTTTTAAAAGTCGTTAAACCCATGTCAGGAAGCGGCACAAGTGGCACAACGGGATAATGAGGGTGGAGGATTAGAGAGGGATTCCCGCTTCGTCTATATTACTGACAATTTGATAACTTAATTATTAGTCTATTTTACGGATAACTTAAACCATGTTAAAATAAATGTTACTGGAATAGTTTGAGTTATGTTCCATTTGTATATAACGTGTTGTCTTTCTTAACATTGTAATGCACCTTTGTGTGAAGTGGAAAATCGATCCCTGAGAGATCGATCGCAAATAATTCAGCACCTTCACTTGGGACAGTGACATTGTTACAGCGAACTTAGAGGCAGCGTGTTAAGAAGCTTCCTAAGAGACACTTCGGGGAACACACTTAGGAACACAAACAACTTTGGTAAGATATATCTTTTTGAGTCTTTTTAGCGTGCTAAGAGTGAACGTTATCGGGGAACCGGGCCCAGATACTTTATAGTTTAGTGTGTTTTTTTCATACAGTTTATGTTTAACTAAACCTCAGTACATGTTCAGTTCAGTTCAGTTCTTTTCATTTAACCAGGTTAAAACTCATTGAGATTAAAATCTCTTTTACAAGAGTGACCTGGCCAAGAAGGCAGCAACAAATAGTTAAAAATATACAATTATACAATATACAACAAAACATAAAACACACTTATAAATCACAACAACAATTTACCAAGGGATAAAACATGTAATTTGTTCAAAGCAGCTTAAACTCATTAAGTGACGGCAACGTGGTGAGCTTTAAAGTATCCTGTAGATAATTCCAAGAGGAGGCGGCATTATATGTAAAACCCTTTTTCCCTATCTCTGTTCGAACCCTAGGAACTTTAAAATGCATGAAATCGTTTGAGCGAAGTTGGTAGCGTCCGTTGGGGTTTGAAAAGTTAAGAGACAAGTAATGTGGATTAAGACTGCAAATCGACTTTTAAATAAAACAATACCAATTAAAACTTCTTCGAGTATACAAGGATGGTAACTCTGCCTTCTCATATAAAATGCAGTGATGCGTTTGATAGCTACACCCAATAATAAAACGCAAGGCACTATGGAAAACTGTATCAAGTTTTTTTAAATATTGTGTTGGAGCGTTCATATAAAGTATATCTGCATAATCCAATAAAGGTAGAAATGTTGCAGATACCAAATATTTTCTAGCATTAAATGAAAATAAAGTTCTGTTTCTGTAATAAAAGCCAAGTTTTAACTTAAGTTTGGAAATTAATTTATCAATATGTACTTTAAAGCTTAACTGACTGTCCAATACAATGCCCAAGTATTTATAACTCGTAACACATTCAATTTTAGCTCCTTGCAATGATAGAATTTCAGGAACATTTTTTGGCTCAGCTTTAGAGGTCGAAAACATCATTAATTTGGTCTTATCTATATTTAAAACCAGCTTAAGTTCACACAGGCGATACTGAACGGTGTTAAATGCTGACTGTAGACATTTAAGAGCTTGCGAAGCTGATGAAGCAAAGCAATAAATAACATTATCATCTGCATAGAGATGATACTTGATGTTTGGAATGTTATCACAAATATTACTTATGTATAACGAAAATAAAATAGGTCCCAAAACTGATCCCTGAGGGACGCCCTTTAAAACCGATAGGACAGATGATGACATACAGTCTTTCAAGACCACAGACTGTGATCTACCTGATAGATAGTTAGAAAACCAATTTATGGCAGAATCAGAAAGTCCAACAGTGGCAAGTCTTTTTAATAAGATGCTATGATCAACTTTGTCAAAAGCCTTTGATAAATCGAGGAAAAGAGCTGAACAAATTTGTTTACCATCTAAGGCCATAGTTATATCACTGAACACTTTTGTTGCAGCTGTAATGGTACTATATTGTTTTCCTAAAGCCGGACTGGAAGGGAGAGTGAATTTTATTTAATTCCAAATAAGTTTTTAATTGTTCATTTACTAGTTTCTCTAAAAGTTTAGATAAAATGCACAGTTTAGATATAGGCCTATAATTATTTAAGTGCAATGGGTCACCCCCTTTAAATAGAGGAGAAACGAAGGCAGTTTTCCAGATCCTTGGAATTTCACATGAAGAAGTTGAAAGATTGAATAAGTATGCTAAAGGTTCGGCAATAAAATCCGCAGCTGCCCTTAGATAAAAAGGTTCCAACTTATCGGGCCCTGCAGGGTTTTTTGGATCTAACTGGGTAAGAGCTTTATGAACATCGGAAACAGAAAACTGAATAAAATCAAATTTTTGTTTAGTTAAATTACATGAAGTATCAGTTACAGATACACCAAGCTGATTAGGTAAGGAACAAGAAGGTGGTTGAGACTCAAATAAGGAACCTGATGAAATGAAATGTTTGTTAAAACTATCTAAAATAGCGATCTTCTCTGTTATCAGGTGTCCATTATTGGTAATAATTGTACTAATTTCTGTGTTATCGGCTTGCGACAGTGATTTAACCATTTTCCAAAACTTAACCGGATTATTTAGGTTTTGAGATGAGATGTTTCGAGTAAATAGAAATCTGATTTGGCCTTTTTTATCTGTGAAGTACAGATGTTTCTCAGCTTCCTAAACTCAGATTTTGTGCTTCTGGCTTTGGCCCAAGCTGCATTTCTGTCCTGCAGAAGCTTTGCTAGTTCTGGTGTAAACCAAGGATTGTTTTGGGCCTTCACTCTTATTTTTCGCATTGGGGCATGCTTATTTATCAGTTGCAAGAAAGCACTATGAAAAAAATTCCAAGCTAACTCTATATCATGAATTAAATAAATACGACTCCAGTCAAATAAATACAAATCATGATGAAATGCTTGCTCAACAAAATGTTTTCTGTTTCTCACAACAAGAGTTTGAGGTTTGAATTTTGGACGTTTGGTATTCCTCACAGCAGCTATGACACAGTGATCACTAACATCATTGGCAAAAACACCTATATCAGTATACTTATGGGGTGCGTTAGTCAAGATCTAATAAAGTTGATTTTTCTAAACATTTTAAATTTAACCGAGTGGGACTATCAATTAGTTGTGTTAAGTTTAAAGTGTTACAAAAGGATTTAAAACAATCTGAGGCAGGGGTTAACCAATCCCAATTAAAATCACCAACTAAGAGTATCTCATAAAAATCAATGGCCGAGAGATGCTGTTCAAGTAAAACAAGAGAGTCAGAATTTGCTGAGGGATGCCTGTAACATCCGGCCAAAGTTAAATAAGCATCCTTAGAAAGCTCAATTTTCACTACTAAAAGCTCAAACATTTTACTAATAGATATTGCAGTTATCACCCTGGTATGGAATTTATTTCGTACGTATATTACAATTCCGCCACCCTTTTTCAATCTGTCACATCTAAACAGAGAAAATCCACTTATATTTATGTCACTATTCGGTATGGCCAATCTGTTGAGTCAGCCCAGATCCTAACAGAGTCCATTTTTGGAAGTAAGCTGCGAATATTCAAATGAATAAAACCAATACCAGATCTAGATTTAAAATCATCGGGAGTACTCACAAAGCCAGGACCAGGATTAGGATGAACATTTCCAGACAAAAGTAAAAGTAAATAAACAAAAACATGCCGCTTGACTGCATTTGCAGTATTTGAGCTGGGTAGTTTGACTTGGAAGTGTCGATCATAGGTGTAAAATGACAAATGTACACCATATAAACAGAAACAGTTAAAATGTAATAACAAATTAAAGTCCAGTTTAAGCACACTATTTTTCCAACCATTTTTAAAATTGTAAAACGTACCCCCAACACAATGAGGCGTCTGTACTACAACATCAGTGTGCAAAACTGACCTAGATCTGGTGTCCTCAAAAACAGTTAAAATCCCCAGCATGTGTGACTATCAGAGGGATGATCTTACCACAGTCTCTCCAGTTTACAGTCAGGATTCTTCAGTACATCAGAGATCAGCTTCACTCCTGAAACTCTTAGATTATTATAGGACAGATTCAGACGTGTCAGGTGTGATGGGTTTGATCTCAGAGCTGAAGTCAGAGCAACACAACCTTCATCTGTGATATCACAACTATACAACCTGTATAGAACAGAGACACACAGTTTGTACACACACAGATCAAATCTACAGTGAGTTGAATTTGTTTCTCTTCTGTCATCATTTAGTGTTTATGAACATTTTCATTTTAGTTTCATTTATGTGTGTTTGTGTTTTACTGAAACACATCAGTGAAATTTTACAAGGAAATGAACTTCATCAGTTTATGTTTATATTAACAGTGTGATTTATTTTTTATACAGTAATGAAATCAGATTTCTCTCATCAGACATCACTAAAATTTCTCTTATATTTTTATTTCTGAATGATTTTTGTTTTTTACTTTGGTTCATAATTCAATTTTAATGTTTTATGTTTGTGACTTTCAGTAAGAGTTAAAGTGTTGTGATGAATGTTGAATAAAATCAGCTTCAGTTATCAAATACATTACTGAGATTAAATAAACTATTCAACATTTAAAGTGGACCAAAACTTTTTATAAATGTTGTCTTTGAATTTTGAACAATACTTGTCTGAGGACATCTTAGGGTGTTTTCAGACCTGAGTCTATGTTTCAGAACCTGCTGCTTTTTCTCCTTGGTTCAGTTTGTTAACACTCACAGGAGGTTCACAACAAGATTACAATATGCCCGGGATATGTTGTGCTGTTGGCGGCAGGGGTGCCGCTAGCAATTTTGGGCCCTATGAAAGAATATGAGGTCGGGCACCCACCATACCCATTTCGCACCAAACATACAATCCAACCTACTGTAGCTATTCAAAATCTTTGTCTGCAATTTAATAATACAGAACTATTTCTTTTGCTATTGTTTTGACCACAATTAACAGTATTTATAGATACTTACAATGTCTGCAGCTAAGATATTTTATTGTGAAATGTAAATGTAATTGAAAAATATAGTACAGTAATCAAATAATCAGAGAAAATGCAACATTACTAAACATAGATTAAAGATAATTGTGACCATGCCTGTAAAAAACCCAGATGATGTATTTGAGTATTACTGTTTTCCACATAAAAAATCATCAAAAACGCTCGACCAAAGCTTGTATTATAATTATTAGCATTATTTATAAGGTGAAGAACAGGTTTCACACACCAGCAGCTACACTAAAGCAAAAATAACAACAGATCATTAACTCGAGAAAACAGCTATACTCTTAACGTAAATGATTCTTCAGAATGTTTATTAATCAATAGGACTCTAAAATGAAATGAAGGACAACAGTAGATAAACGTCTTCATCTCTCTAACAAACTACAACAACTATAGCAGATTATGACAGATTGATTTCCTAAAGATGTTGCAAGGTAAGAAGCTTTAATATACATTACTGGACTAGTTTAGCCTTTGTTGCATTTCTGTTTTATCACAATCAACTCGATTCTCAAGTGCCTAAAAATACTTCCTTGGCATATTGCGTTATAAAGCATTGAAGTGTGTAACCGGTCGCATTTCTAGTTTATGTTAATTAGGTTATACGGGCTACGTTAATTAAAACAGCTTATAAGGGCTGACTTCGTGTTAGAATCATAACACAAAACAGGGAACGTAAATCACCTTGTTTTTTTTTTAAAGTGGGATGAAAAGAGCGAAGACTTTAAAGTGGAAAGAAAACTGCATTGTATTGCTCCAGCGTCACATTGTGTAAACTGCATTTATAGTAAGGAAGTGCACATATGCAGATATCATAGAAATTAGCATTAAATACACACACCTTGTTCTCTTCTGAAGTTCACGCACACTGTGAGACCGTGGATTGAAGATGGCGCTAAAACGCAGAGTAAAGACGGGGCGGAGCTAAGAGGGCTCAGCTTAAGGGATTGTGTGTGCGGCACAGTCCTTGGCTGAGGCCCCAAAAATTTCATGGGCCCTTAGAATCATCCCAACACCCCCCCCCCCCTTACGGCGCCCCTGGTTGCCGGTAACAACAGTCGAGGAACCCCGAACTACGCTTGTATTCAATTCCAAAGGAGTTAAATCAGCTGAATAAAGGATTGCCTTCAATCAGAAGTGACCACTAAGATAACATAAATGCTGGCCTAATATTAATGAATAGTAACATATAAGTTACAGCTGTCACTTATACTTACAAGCCTACAGTAATGGATTCATACGCCCTACAACACTTTTTTCCTAAACTTTTCACTTTAGACATAACCTTTTTATATACATTTATATACACCAATGGACATTTTGACTTAATTATGAGCGTATGTGACCATCAAAGCCTGAAAGATCACAGTTCTGCATGTGCACGTTCGTTCCTGCTGAGATGTTATGGACAGCAGACTTTCCCGGGGCACCAAAGTCTTAGAGGCACCAACTGAAACCAACAATAAAAAAATATTTTATAAAATTACAAAAGTACTTGCTCTTTAAGACGTAAGTTGTTCATCTACTAAGTAAGCGTGACGTGCACAACAGCTTTTTGGAAAATGATCAGCAGCAGCTAAGTGGCATAGCCAAAAAAAAGTACATTAAGCCACTTTACACAAAATCCCACAAATGTGCAGTTTGTTGAGGTAGATGAATCTGCTCGTGCTTTCTGTGTTACTCAGACTTATCAATATGATGTTTGCCGCAAACGAAAGAGAAAGCGGTTTGCGGATGAGTCATCTGATGAAGATGAAGTATTATTTACTGATGTAAGTCAGAGATTTAAGGTCGAGGCATTTTACGAGTTTGCCTCACTGACAATAAAGTGGGACTGCTAATATGCGTGAGTGGCGTGCTGTCCCGGGGCGAAGGTTCCGAGCTTGGGAAATACCCCCCGAGTTCGGAACGTTCGTCCCTTGACCGGGGAAGGAGCCCCGGGCCTGGGGCGTGCCCTGACCCGGGTTATCCCCGGTGCTGAGCTAAATGTACGTAGTGAGGCGAAGGGGTGGAGGTGGGTTTGCAATAATGTCCCAGAGAATTGAGGGTAAGGACTCTATGATTATTTATAGAGCTGGTACTAAGTTGTTGTGTTGATTAGTGATTGATAACCAGCCGTGTTCATTGCTTAATCATCAAGAGCCAGCCGTGTTCATTGATTAGTGATTGAGAGCCAGCCAAGTTCATTGATTAGTGATTAAGAGCCAGCCATGTTCATTGATTAATGATTGAAAGCCAGCCGAGTTCATTGACTTATCAGCTCCTCCCAAACCTTGTTTATGTAAAACATCATTTTACGAGTTCGCCTCACTGACAATAAAGTGGGACTGCTAATATGCGTGAGTGGCGTGCTGTCCCGGGGCGAAGGTTCCGAGCTCGGGAAATACCCCCCGAGTTCGGAACGTTCGTCCCTTGACCGGGGAAGGAGCCCCGGGCCTGGGGCGTGCCCTGACCCGGGTTATCCCCAAAAAGAGCAGGTGGTGCAGGACAGCCGCCTGAACAACAATTCCCCAAAGAAGGCTGGCTTGAGAAGGCGAGGTGCTGGCCCTCATTGGGGAAAATGCTGAAGTAGAGGGTAGAATTGAAAAAGGCAGCTCTGGAGAGCGGGCACTGTTGAGAAGTGCTGTGAAGAGGTTGAGAAGGATAGTATGAGGTGGGGCAGAGGCCTGGACCCAAAGGCTGTAGTTTGAAGAATATAGGGGGCTCCGGGGGAGCAAAATCTGCTGCTGCCAATATGTAGGGAAGGGAGAAAATTGTACTCTGAAGAAGAGCGGGGAGTTTTTAAAGGTAATAGGTGAGGTAGTGCTGTAAGGAGCAAGGTAGGACTCCAAGGGAGCGAAGGAAGCAGTTTGTGCCCTGAGATGGGGCTGTGCTCTAGAGGAGCCAGACATGAGGTAGTTGGGGAAGAAGAAAACTCCAGAGGGAGCAGTACTGCTTAGGCAGCGATAGATGCATAGATTCTGCTGGGCAGAAAATGTGAAGGAAGCACTGGCCCCTGCGGGGGCGGTCGCGCTGCGATACGGGCTTCGAGGTTGAAATAATCTGCTGCGGCAGATCGAGGAAAAGGCACGGGCCCCTGCGGGGGCGGTCGCTGCTGCGATACTGGCCTGAGTTGGAAAGGGAAGGTTTTATTGGCAGAGCATGTGAAAGAAGCATGGGCCCCTGCGGGGGCGGTCGCAGCGGCGATACTGGCTTCAGAAGTCGACTGCTGCGGCAGATCGAGGAAAAGGCACGGGCCCCTGCGGGGGCGGTCGCTGCTGCGATACTGGCCTGAGTTGGAAAGGGAAGGTTTTATTGGCAGAGCATGTGAAAGAAACATGGGCCCCTGCGGGGGCGGTCGCAGCGGCGATACTGGCTTCAGAAGTCGACTGCTGCGGCAGATCGAGGAAAAGGCACGGGCCCCTGCGGGGGCGGTCGCTGCTGCGATACTGGCCTGAGTTGGAAAGGGAAGGTTTTATTGGCAGAGGAAGTGAAAGAAGCACGGGCCCCTGCGGGGGCGGTCGCAGCTGCGATACTGGCTTCAGAAGTCGACTGCTGCGGCAGATCGAGGAAAAGGCACGGGCCCCTGCGGGGGCGGTCGCTGCTGCGATACTGGCCTGAGTTGGAAAGGGAAGGTTTTATTGACAGAGGAAGTGAAAGAAGCACGGGCCCCTGTGGGGGCGGTCGCTGCTGCGATACTGGCTTAAAAAAGGCATCTGCTGTGGCAGAAAGTGAAATAAAAGCTTGGGCTTCTGCAAGAGCGGTCGCGCTGCGACAGTTGTTGTTATCTGAGAAGGAATCTGTTGTGGTAGGGCTGTGTAAGATTTTGATGAGAGTGTCAGCTTGAGTTGCCGGTACTAGCTTCTGCGGAGGCAGGGAAGTGGATCGAGGGTGATGATGGGTTTATGTGTGACGGTGTGATCTTATGTCCGTTTGCTGGGCCGTGAGTGTTTGGTGGGCTTCTTTGATGGAAGCACAATCTGCCCTGATGTAATTTTTGAAAGCTTCCGAAGACCAGCGGCCTAGGGTTTGTATCTGGGAGTCTGGGAGTCCGTTTTGAGCAGCTGTTGTGGCTGCTCCAATGCGAAAGGAATGACTTGAAAATTCATGGGGGGGGCCAGATGTTAGCAAAACTTGTTTTAGGGGCTTCTGAAACCAAAAGCGGGTTACTGGGCGGTTGAATTCATCCCCAAAAAGTGGGTCGGAAGAGGATTTAATCTGGTGGCAACGGTAGGAAGTGTAAGCTTTGAGAACTTGGTATGGTTGGATGGGAGTTTGAATTTTGAAAATGTATATGTGGTGTCCTTTTCTCATTTGGTCCGTCTTGCTGTGTTTGATAAAAAATGAGATGGTTTCGTCATCTATTATGGCTAGATCAGAGATGGTTGGGTGTAGGTTTGGGTCAAAGGTGGCTGAAACAGTGAATTCTGAACAGCGGAGGAAACCAAAAAAGGCTAACACGAACATGGCGTCTAGGGTTCGGGCAGTATGTACTGAGGAGTAGCCTTTGCGAAGAGTGGCTAGACATTTTGAAAGGATTTCTATGGTTATGGGTAACCTGGGATCTGGACTCTTGGGTTGGGTTTTTTCAATACCTTTTAAAAGCATGGCGGTCTGGGGATTAGTGATAGCAGTTGAGGGTGAACCTAACATTAGTTTGTGAAAAAATTGGATTCCGCTCATATACCCTTTAATTGTGCTGATTCGAAGGTGTTTGACTTTATGCAGGTACGATATGAATGATGTTATGGTAAGTAGAGAGAAGTTGGCTAAAGGGATCTGGTGTAAATGATGGAAAGTTCTGAAGCTTCTCCAAGCTGTCAGATAGGTTTGAAGAGTTCCCATTGAGACTGCTTGGAGTATAGTATCTAGAGAGGCGGTAAGAAGGTCTTTGAGTGGATGATTTAAGGGAATATTATAGTTGAATAGGGAGGCACTAGTGTTGGGGGAAGATCCACTTCTGATGCCGGCTGCCTCAATTTCTGCGAGGATCTGTTGCCTGATGGAATTGATGACAGGGGGAGGTTTCAAGGCCAATGCGTTGGGTGGGATGGGCATTGGTGCTGCGGTAGCCAGCGTGAAAGGCTGACGGGTCTGGGGAACAGAATCAACAGAAAAAGAAGCCGCTGGAGCCGCTTGCGGAGGCAGCCTCACGCTTTGGGTCGATCCGTGGGCGAAAATATCAGGTTGAAAAGTCATAGAGGGTGCCGGGGCCTTACTCGTTAGCGGAGGCATCCTCACGCTCGTGTCGGCTCCTGCGGCAAAAACCGGGGCCTGACTCGTTAGCGGAGGCATCCTCACGCTCGTGTCGGCTCCTGCAGCGAAAACCGGGGCCTGACTCGTTAGCGGAGGCATCCTCACGCTCGAGTCGGCTCCTGCTGCAAAAGTGGGAGAAATGTGAGAAGGAAAAATAGATGTGGCCGGCGCTGCTGCTGAACGCAACCCCCGTGTGATAGAGAGACGGAGGGGCAGCAGGCCATTGGCCGGGAGAAGGAAGCGGCAGTGGGATGAGCAAAGCCGTTACCAAGCTCGTGTTGGCTCCTGCGGAAAAAATGGGAGAAATGTGAGAAGGAAAAATAGATGTGGCCGGCGCTGCTGCTGAACGCAACCCCGTGTGATAGAGAGACGGAGGGGCAGCAGGCCATTGGCCGGGAGAAGGAAGCGGCAGTGGGATGAGTGAAGCCTTTGCCGAGCTCGTGTCGGCTCCTGCGGAAAAAGTGGGAGAAATGTGAGAAAGAAAAATAGATGTGGCCGGCGCTGCTGCTGAACGCAACCCCGTGTGATAGAGAGACGGAGGGGCAGCAGGCCATTGGCCAAGAGAAGGAAGCAGCAGTGGGAGGAGCGAAGCCGTTGCCGCGCTCGTGTCAGCTCCTGCGGAAAAAATGGGAGAAATGTGAGAAGGAAAAATAGATGCGGCCGGCGCTGCTGCTGAACGCAACCCCGTGTGATAGAGAGACGGAGGGGCAGCAGGCCATTGGCCGGGAGAAAGAAGCGGCAGTGGGAGGAGCGAAGCCGTTGCCGTGAGCGGAAGCATGTTCGCGCTGTCTGGCTGGCTTGCTAGCTGACTCGCTTGTGAGCTGGCTGCTGGAGACATCGGCGGGCGACCCAGGCTAGCTGATGGCTTCATGCGGTGTCTTTGAGACCTCCGTGTTTTCCCTGGTGTCTTTCGGGTGTACGGTGTACTCCGTGCTTGCAGAGACGAGGAGTCAGAGCTTGCTGTCACGGCTGTTTGCGGGGGTTGAGTAGCCCTCCGGCTATCGCGGAGTAGGCTGAACAGTTGCGCCTTTGTTTGCTTACGTGAGAATGGAATATCTGCATTTTCAAGAGCTAGTTCGAGGCCTAGGATGGACCATTTCTTGATGTCGGGGATTCCTGGAGAAGCAGAAGCGTATGAAGATGCTGGTGATGGTGGGGAGCGCCTCTGCGGGGTGCGAGGAGACGGTCCTTTTCTCCTCGGGATTCGTGTAGCAATGCGGGAAGATCGCCCGGCCTGTGGGGAGGCCTCGGGCTTGATTGAAACATCCCGACCGCTGTCGGAAGGCCCGAGATAATCCTGTGTGGTATGGTGAATTTCCTGTGCTGGGTTTGTTTGACTGGACATCTTGCAATAATGTCCCAGAGAATTGAGGGTAAGGACTCTATGATTATTTATAGAGCTGGTACTAAGTTGTTGTGTTGATTAGTGATTGATAACCAGCCGTGTTCATTGCTTAATCATCAAGAGCCAGCCGTGTTCATTGATTAATGATTGAAAGCCAGCCGAGTTCATTGACTGATCAGCTCCTCCCAAACCTTGTTTATGTAAAACATCATATTATGTAATTTTGGACAGACTAAAATCAACCAATCGTATTGATGTTACAAAGAGGTCTATTTTTTGGTGTTTTCTTATGCAGGACTGTACAGAAAGTGAATTGCTCATAAGGGCTGATAAACTGTCATCACTTATCCAGTGGACCTAAATAAAACTTTGACTGATTAACTGATTCAGTTCAGACATTTTAGCAAAGACAAGACCTCACCTGCAGAGCTGCTGTAAATTGTTGATCAGAATTGTAAGGTTTTGTCTTGTGTTTTCTTGTATTTTGTGTATTTTTGTTATTTGTTTTGTATTTTGATTCTCTGCTTTGTTTGGACTTTTATTTTGAAACTCATCATGCCATGTCACGCTTCACACTTCCTGTTTGTTCCTGTATATAAGTCACTTCCTGTACACCTGTTCCCTGCTGTATATTACATTCGTATGCCCAGCCCGTTACCTGTGTTTGTTATCTGTTATCTGTAATCCTGTATCTGTATCTGTATCTGCCTGTTTTTGACCCACGCCTGTTTTATTGGATTTATCGCCTGTTTGCCGCCTGCCTTGATCTTTCGCCTGTTTGTTTGGATTTATGATTGTGTCTCTGCCTGCCTTGACCCCTCGCCTGTTATTTGGATTACGTGTATTGGATTTACCCTGTTTGGATTTGGTTGCTGGCCCTTTATTGGGATTTTACAATAAACACCTTTTGCACATGGATTCACTTCTCACTCACTTCATTTGAAGCATACGTTACAAGAATGAACTAAAGACAACATTTCTTAATGTTTTTGTTGCACTTATACTGTATTTAACTTTGTCAGTATCTAACTGTGAAGGAGAGAGGTCTTTATCTACTCTAAAGCGAGTGAAAAATGAACTTAGGACAACAATGACACAGAAACGTCTTTCTGCAGTTTCCCTGCTTGTCATTGAATCTGAACTGGTTAGGGACATAGAGTTTAAAGACATCATTTTCCAGTTTGCTTGGTCAAAAGTGTAATTGTAAATTGTTTTGAGAATTTGTGCATAATATCACTGCAATTGTTTTGTTTGTGTTGTTCAGTACAAGCAATGTATCATTACACCACTGAGTAGTTGCACATTAACTACAGATGTTGTTATATGTTATATTAAAGAGTTGTTTTTTGTGTTCAATTTTACAAAAGTAACATGTTCATATTGATAGTTTCCTTGTGAAATGTAATAATTGCTAATTCTTACAAAATCTTATAAATTATTAACTGGATTCTTGCATGATCATTTGTGAGGTGGGTCGGGAGCACCACAAGGTCTTAATACATCACTGCTTATTTTAAGAACTACAAAACAATACATTATAATACATTTTAATATTGCTTCACCAGACCCTTGCATATGAGACAGCAGGAGTGCCAAGCAGGTTTCACGAGGACTTTTCATGTGTGTATCATAATGAAAATAATGCATTATATCTTACCATTAAACTTCAGAAATCTAGTAGAGATAATGGTTTTATGTGTACTCAGAAGATGTGATTCACTGTTAACTGTGGGGTGCAGGACTGTTATGATAACAGAATACAGCGTGCTATGAGAGGGATTGATTATTCACGTTAGTAAATTAAAGCCAAAAATATTCACCAAGTTGTCTACTCTATTTATAATGACAGATATTATATTTTATTTATTTTTATCAGACATTTTTAATTTCTGGAAATATTTAATACAGAATATGACAAATAATGCAGAATCACAAAAATTCAACATTTTGTTTATTTTGCACTCTTCTGCTGTTGGGACTGACTGGCAGTCGACATCTAACTCCAGATTGTAAAATCAGTATTTTGTTTCTGGTAAGCCCTCAATTAAACTAATAAATGTGATCATTTAGTGTATTAGATATGTGTTCACTGCCAAGATGGACACAAATATGGCGGTGGGCATGGCAGAAGTGAAGTCTTTGGTACCCATGACTTGCTTAATTAACCATAAACATACCTGATAGCTTTTTGTAGATGAATTCTAGTGAGTACGTCAACACCATTTAACACGAAAGTGCACCTGTTCCTAGGGCTGCACGATTTGGAGGAAAAATCTAATTGCGATTTTTCTGATCCAAATTGCGATTCGCGATTTAAAGTGCGATTCATTAGTATATAATAAAAGAGCTACATCCAGGTTTGTTGTGGTGGTTTTAATAGCACCAAAGAAAGATGCTGTGCTACTGTTTATTTAAAACCTCTTAAACATTGTACCAAGGTGTCTACAGGACTTTGCTCTTCTGCAGACAAACTTTTTTTTAAATCTAAGAACATTCAAATACAATTTAACAAAAATATATTTAAAGGTTTATTTGAAATAACATATAGGCCAATGTATTTTGGCTGTCACTACAACAATGCTTCTGACAAGCAAATGTTTAGTTTTTTCTTTTAATCATAAGACTATACTCATCTTGGTTTACTTTTCAGGCATCTGTAATAAATGTAAATATATTAGTTATTAGAATATATGATTTAACATAAGCAAAAAATACAAATAAAAGACTGCACAGTCCTCACTGTAGGATTTTAAATGTGGAGCTGCAGAAGCTTGTTCAGTTAAGAGTAAGGAGTGATTTTAATTTTTGGTGTGTAATGAACATTTCTGACACAGAAAGCACCAGGTTACTGTCACTTTAAGACACAAGACAGCTTTAAAACTGGTCTGCTTCAATATACTGATAAACATCCAGCTGTTTATGTTCACTTAGACAAGAAAGAAAACTTAAGTTTAGTGATCACGCGTGTGCTGACTGCTCTCTGTGACCCCTCGTGCCTGTAAATATTCAAAGCGGTGCAGATGTGCGCGTGCAAGAGTATAAGTATAATGTACCTGTTTCGTCTGCTGTGTTCCGGGCTTTAATGAAACCTGCTTATAGTCTGATGAGGCGCTTGTCATTGTTTGCGATGCATGACGAGAAACGGACGTATATACACCTTTCTTTAAGTCCAACATTACACAAAAGGGAAATGTTTTCGCGCATTTCTGTCCTTTCATTTGCCGGTTAATGAGTTATAATGGGTTTTTTAAATGACTGAATCCAAAATCTGCCAACTTCATGACATTCAGCGTTGTGCAGTTAATTCCATTTGTATGCATTTCGCGATTCTGTCCGTGTTTTCCGCATCGCGGAAATCATATGGCCGTACACTTTGTTGGGGAGTTGAACTGCTGCTCGCTCATGTTTTCCAAATGGTGTTATCTGACGTGTAGTCAGCACCTCAGTGTTAATGCCCTCTATTGGTTTAAACTGCTTTACTTTACTTACTTACTTACCGCCCGTTATGCCACTGGCATGTAGGGCAGCAACAAAAGTCTTCCACTCCTGTCTGTTCTGGGCCAGCTTCTGGATGGTACCCCAAGTGTGGTTCATGTTCTTTAATTCTCCTTCTACTGTCCGGCGCCAGGTGTTCTTTGGTCTGCCTCTCTTGCGTTTGCCCTCTGGTGTCCAGTGAAGGGCTGTGCGGGTAATACTTTCTTGTTCTCTCCTTATCAAGTGCCCAATCCACCTCCATCTTCTTCTCATGATGATGGTCCCAATACTGTCCTGATTGCAACACGCAAGCAACTGCTCATTAGAGATGGTGTTTGGCCAGAAAATTCTCATGATTCTCCTCAAATTCTTTGTATGGAAAACAGAGAGCTTATTCAGGTCACTGTCTGTTATCCTCCAGCACTCTGAGCCATATAGCAGGGTGGAAAGCACACAGCTCTGGTACAATTTCAACTTGGTCTTTATGCTGTAAAGCTTGGATCTCCAAACACTATTCAGCATCCTAAGGGCATTTCTGGCTTTGCCAAGACGATTCTTTATGTCAATGTCCGCTCCTCCATCATATCTGACAATGCTGCCCAAATAGGTGAATTCTGTGGTCATTGGAAGATTTTTTCCATTTACCTGCACTGGTAATGGGTTTGGTATGTTGAGTGTCATCACCTTTGTTTTCTGCAGGTTGATCCGTAAGCCTATCTGTTCAGCATATGTATTGATGCGGTATGTCTTCTCCTGAATGTGCTGGTGTGTGTGGGAGATCAGAGCCAGATCGTCAGCAAAGTCTAGATCTTCAAGTGTATATTTGAAGGTCCATCTCAGACCGCTTGTCTGTTTTTCAGTAGTTCTCCGCATTACCCAGTCAATGGCAATGTTAAAAAGGAATGCTGACATCACACAGCCTTGCCTCACACCAGTCTTCACATGAAAGCGGTGGTCGCTGTTTACTACCTTACATGTGAAGTTGTTGTAGAAGCTTTGGATGAGAAGGACGATGTCTTGTGGTATTCCATATGCACGGAGAATACGCCAAAGGCTGTCTCTATGAACGCTGTCAAAGGCTTTCTCAAAATCTACAAAATTAATGTATAGTTGTCTCTGCCATTCAGTGCACTGTTCAATGATGTTTCGCAGTACAAAAATCTGATCTGTACATCCTCTTCCTTTCCGGAACCCTGCCTGTTCCTTTCTGAGGTGTTGGTCAACTGCATCTGATAGCCGCTGGATTATAATTTTTGCTAGGATCTTGCTTGGTATAGACAAAAGAGTTACTCCACGCCAGTTGTTACAGTTGCTAAGGGTTCCTTTCTTGGGGATCTTCACCATTATGCCTTCCGACCAGTCTGTTGGTATCTGTCTTTCTTTCCATATTGCTGTAAATAGTGGGAGAAGCATTTTGGCTGCAAGCTCTGGGTCTGCTTTGAACAGTTCTGCATTCAATTTGTCATGTCCAGGGGCTTTTCTGTTTTTAAGAGACATTATAGTTGCAACAATCTCTTCCTTTTCTGGTGGTGCAGTATTGATGTCGAGATCATGCTCTGCTTCCTTAATGTCAGCTTTTGATGTTGGTGGTGGCCTGTTCAAAACTTCACTAAAGTGCTCAGCCCAGCGGGCGTCAATTTCTGTTTCTGATGTTAGTAATCGCCCATTTTTGTCCGTAATTGGTAAGTCTTTAGTTCCACAATATTTGCCACAGATTACCTTGGTTATTTTGTACACCTTTCCTTGTTCTCCCTTGCTAGCTGCTTCTTCCGCCTGGCTTGCAAGGTCATCCATAAAGGCTCTTTTGTCTGATCTTACCAATCTCTTCACTTCTCTATCTGCTTGTTGATAGCTTAGCTTACATCTCTCTTTCAGTCTCTCTGATTTAGCATCTAAAAGCTGTTTCTTCAACGCTCTCCTGGTACCTATGGCCTTCAAAGTGTTTTCTTTGATCCATTCCTTTCTTTTCCTTTCTTTGGTACCCAAGCATCCTTCGCTGGTCTGAAGATAAGCTGCTTTAAGATGCTCCCACCTGGTGTTTACATCTAGTTGTTCAGGCTTTGTGTAGTCTTCCATAGCTGCCAGGGCTTGATATTTGTTCCTCAACTGCAAAACAAAAGTACTTTTGATTTTGGGGTTCTGTAGTTTCTCCACATCTAATTCCTGCCTTCCTGGTCCTTTGACCCCTGTCTTCCTCAACTTTACTTTCACTGTTGCTACAACCATATGATGGTCGCTGCCAACATCGGCTCCCCTCTTAACTCTTACATCCAGAAGTGATCTTGGCCAGGTACCATTGATCATGAAGTGGTCTATCTGATTTTTATCCCTTCCATTTGGAGAGTACCAGGTCAACTTGTGAATCTCTCTGTGAGGAAAAAGTGTCCCTCCAACAACAAGATTATAGGTTGTACAGAGCTCCATCAGTCTCTCTCCATTCTCATTCATGGTACCACAGCCCTCTCTTCCCATAGCTCTCTCATAGTTGGTGTTGTCACTTCCAATTTTTGCATTCATATCTCCCATTACAATCTTCATGTCATGTCTTGGTGTTTCTTCCAGCAGAGCCTGTAACTCCTCATAAAATCTGTCTTTTTCATCCTCGTTGTTGTTGTTTGTAGGGGCATAACACTGTATGATAGTAGTGTTGATTTGCTTCCCTTTGAGTCTGATCTTAATGAGTCTGTTGTTGACAGGTTTCCACTCTATCATACTTTTCTCTAAACCTTTCTTGAGGATAATGGCAACTCCCTCAAAGTGCTGATTGTCATCTCTTCCGGAGTACAACACTGTTTCCCCTGTACTGGTTCTGAGTCTTCCTGAACCTGTCCACCTGCTTTCACTAACTCCCAGAATATGTAAGTTGTAGCATCTCATTTCGGATATTACTTGAGCCAGTTTGCCAGTGTCATACATTGTTCTTACATTCCAGAATCCTATCCTGGTCTTGGTTTTGGTGCTCAGGACTTTCACCATCCTGGCAGTAGTTTCCCTTAGGCTTTCACTACTGCCATTCATTTGAGTATCTTGCGATGACTCTGAAAACCCATTACATCCAGTAAGTTTAGTTTCTTTTGTTGCTGTTTCCGTAACACCTATTTGTTTTCTAGAACTGAGTTGTTAGCCCAGTGTCCAACCCCCAACCTGGAGGACCAGGGATCACTATTAGTCTGGTCTCTATCCTTTGACCTGTCTGGCATGGGTGGCCCTACCAGGAACACAGAGGTTCCAGCCAGCATAGCTCTCTGGGTCATTGAGATACGCAAGCCTCTAAACCACGACAAGGTAGTGATCCTCTTAGAGGATCACTACCTTTAAACTGGTTTAAACTGCATCAAACGTAAAATGCGCATGAAGCGAACTGTCAAAAACTGCGTACTAGATGATTGTTATATTTGATAGTTTTGAATCGAAATAATCGCAGTTCTTGCGATTCGAAAATTGCATCCATTCACATCGCGATTACGGTTTAAAAACGATTAATCGTGCAGCCCTGCCTGTTCCTATTAAAAACAGCTTTTAATTGTTCTTCTCCACATAGATTCATGGTAAGAATGTTGTCCCACCCGAGTTTTGATTCCTACTTAAACAAATGAAGTAATATAACCACACTTACAAAAACACCCACACAATAATCCCGTAAAGCTGCTCTCTGTCCATCCTGACTAGACCCCGAAGCCGCCGCCAGGCGCCGCCATTTCCACCATTTAGAAGTTCAGCTGTTGCCAGCCAATAATTTCCTAAGCCAAATTGAGCTGATAAAGTTTGGCTGAGCCAGCTAGAATTATTTGCATCAAATAATAATTCTATCACATAGAGACATACACACACAAAATATATAAACCAAAACACGAGATCTATTTTCCGACTGGTTTCATAACAGCACAGTCTTTTGCTCACTCATTGCTACGATACACAGAGGCCGTTTCTCAATCCAAAGGTTGCAGCGTGTGGAGGTCGCATATGTAGGCTGCATACGTCATCAAGCCTGGTTTATTTAAATTAACTGAGCATTACATTCGCAAGCCATACGCATATTACAACAATTTACGATTAACTAAGAATAAACTTTATAATTGTTAATATTTTGAAATAAGACAGTCTTGATGACGTATGCAGCGTAAAAATGCGACCTCCGGAGGCTGCAGTCTTCGGATTGAGAAACGGCCAGAGACTCACAGGGATGACGAACCAATTAAAATTGTTACAGAAGAAGCGATGCATTTTTTTTCTTGCACTGATCTAAATGGCGGAAAGAAGCAAGAAAGGTAATTTTGATCTCACTTCTCACACACTTTCCCAATTCCTACTTACTTTTTTTTAAACTTAGACCTACCCAGACTTTTGTTAAATCTTCAGGGCACGGTTGCACAAACCTGAATCAAAGATTGATGTTATGAACCAAATATTCTGGAACGGAGAGATTTTTAGCACTGATATAACTGCAGTAACAAACCATCGTTTCCACATTGCTAATTCACGACGCATGATTCAGTGTACATTGAAGTGAAATGTGCAAAACTTTGTCCAAAATAATACTGATAACAGTGTGTGTTTATATTACAGTTTTTCCCAGTCTCATTTTCTCATTAACTGGAAAGATTGAGATCTAGTTAATCAGTATAACATATACATCTGTAGACATGTAGTGGCAGCTTCAGTCATTTGCAGCTATGAAAAGTTTGTCTGCAGCAGTCATTTAGGTTTTAGCTGAGCCGGCTAGCCAGCCAATAACTTCATCAGCCAGCCATTATTCTCAAAACAAATGGCTTCGGGCTCTAATCCTGACAGACAATTTAAGCAGAATCATAGAAAATAAACAGATGCACTCTGAGCAATTAAAGGAAAGTTTACACACACATGACTTGTATTAACAAAGTCTGCTTCATTTGGAAATATTGCCTTGTGTATGTGAACTGAACCAACATTGTAGCCATTTAACCCCCGGTTTCAAAACAAAGCAATCAATCTACAGGTCTGAAAACATCCTAAGATTAACTTTTATGATCCACTTTCAATGTTGACTAATGTCTGTAAATCCATTACAGATGTTATGATCTCTATATAGTCTCACTATAATCTATATGTGATTTCTGTCTGAACAATAGATCACAATCTTACCACAATATCTTCAGTTTACAGTCAGGATTCTTCAGTACATCAGAGATCAGCTTCACTCCTGAATCTGTGAGATTATTATAAGACAGATCCAGATCTCTCAGGTGTGATGGGTTTGATCTCAGAGCTGAAGTCAGAGCAACACAACCTTCATATGTGATATCACAACCATACAACCTGTAGAGAACAGAGACTTTATGTGAATTATCCAAAACTACAAACACAAATCTCTAACCTCCATCTCTTCATGTAATGTTCCTCTTTCAATCCCTCAGTAACTGAGACACTGTGTGTTTAAATGTCAAATAAATCCATCACACAGCTGACTATTAGTGTTAGATGTCCTAAACCACATGAACATTTCTTCATAAATCTGTATTGAGTTCATGACTCACACTTGTAATTCTCATCAGGTATTTGATGTAAAAATCTTCCTCTATTACAGGAGGAATATCAGCTGGAGATAACATAACTCTGATCTTACATTTAAAGATGTTACACTGTTTAAAGATCAATTTCACTCAATTTATAAAACATTATTAATGTGTGTGTCAGTGTCAATGATGGATCAATGTTTTTAATCATCTTTATAAAAACAACACGACGAGGAGAAAAACTCTTCATACACAATAATATCAGCAAAGATTTCATCAAAGAAACACCAAACTACATTTTCTGACATTTTAACAGAGGAGTTTTGTTGCAAGTTGTGAAGGAAATTTAAATGAATCATAACTAATTATAACTAACATGTCTTTTCCTTACAGGTTTGAACATTTGTACTGTATGCTTTTGACAATAAAATGTGTTAAAATAGAGGAAGTAAAAGTTGTATGTATTGAATAATGTAAGACTTTACAATAAGGTTTTGACTGAATACATGATCTTATTAAGTGTTTGTGTTCATAATGGACAAAATGTTGTGTTACTCTCGAGTGTTTGTCTTCTGTGGACACCCGGTGAGGATAAATGTCTTGTGTGTGTTGTCTATAGATGCACCGGTTATATAATTTAAGTCAGTCAGGTGTGTAGGGGAAATCTAACACCACAACATCATTCATTTTAATTGGAGGAGGAAAACAATACATTTTAATCTTTATCTCGGTTTTTATCTTCACAAGTTGTGTTGTGGTGAAACACTGCAGTACTTTGATGACTATTGATGTCTCATACATATCACCCTGTAGCCCAAGACAGTTTGCCCACTGAAGCTAAGCAGGGCTGAGCATGGTTAGTACTTGGATCGGAGCAGGGGCGTAGCACAAGGTCTCGGGCCCTACGCATAGGCAGTCCTGATAGCCCCCCCACCCCATTTTTCCATTTCAGTTTTCTAATCACTTTACAAACAAACTGTATGATAACCAAACAAGACTTGATTCAGTCACATTTTATTTTGCCGAATGAACAAGACATTACATTTTTACATTACTTTATTTTTATTTTGCTTTATTACTTTAAGGCATAAATTAAATTTTAATTATGCATTTCATGTTGGTACATTAACAAAAAGCTCCATTTATAATAAACGACAAACTTGTGTCATTAGTCATTTTAATTTGGAGAAAAAGGCAAAATGAAACAAATGCTATTGCTTACATGCTATAGCCTTTTCAAATGTTTAGCTTATACTTAAAGGGCGTTTTGCAGGTAAAATTTTTCAACGAATTTGTGCAATTTGCTTGTTGATAATAAACATTTAAACTGTTATCCATTGTATTTTATGTTGTTGGGTATCACAAAACCCGAAAAAGTATGAAAAAGTACAGCGGTTTGCAATGATTCTCCTTTCCCCCACAACGCACTGTATGACGTCACGCTGGGGAGAGAATTTACCAAAGCCACCTTGAGAGCATTGAGAATGACTATAGAAAGACGAGTAAAGTACAGTTCTGATAGCGCAGATTATTTACATAGATAGATAGATAGATAGATAGATAGATAGATAGATAGATAGATAGATAGATAGATAGATAGATCAGTGATTCCCAACCGGGGGTACGCGTACCCCAGGGGGTACGTGAAGAGTTTCCAGGGGGTACGCGAAAAGATTTACATTTTGCTTTGATCTCATTTACTTTTAATAAAAATGTCTTTCGTTTGTCCAGTCATTGACCTACGATTGATTTTTGTGAGGAAAGCATTGTAAAAATAACAACTTTGTAATTTTAATCTTATCATTAATATAATTAGCCATCAAGAGTAAATGCACTGCATGATCCAAAACGCAATAGCGATGTCCAACTCAAGAACGATCTGACTATTTTTAATGAACCTGAATAGTTTCTAAAGACACAAAGTTTATTAACTATAATTAATGTTTAAATAATGTTATAATATTCATTCCCACTGCCGTTGCATTTTCAAATTATGCAAAAAAAACTTTTGCATTGTTTTTGGCTAACATTTTCATTGCGATGTCCTGTCGAGGTCTCTTATTTGCGACCCTGTACTAATTTGCGCTGCTCTTAGTAGATTGCAGTGGTCATTAGAGAAATGTGCTTATGTCATTATTGTGCCTGTGTATTTTATTTGCACCTTTGTAGTAAATCACACGCAAATTTTCAACTCCGGCGCTTATTTGGAATTGAGCTCTCACGTCCTTTTTAGTAAATGCCCGTATGATGTCTTTTGTATTTATAGAGAATGCCTTAACACATTTTGTTTCTCTTTATATTTGAACAGAATAATTTAACTTATTTGCACACTTTAATTATCAGTAACTTAAATTGAGATTTTAGTAAATTTAGGGCATTTACTAAAAAGGACGTGAGAGCTCAATTCCAAATAAGCCCAGAGTTGAAAATTTGCGTGTGATTTCCTACAAAGGCGCAAATAAAATACACAGGCACAATACTGACATAAGCACATTTCTCTAATGACCACTGCAATATACTAAGAGCAGCGCAAATTAGTACAGGGTCGCAAATAAGAGACCTCGGCAGGACATCGCAATGAAAATGCGGAATGCGGAGTGTGAAATTCCAGCTAAGTAAAAGTACACTATGAACCGGAGGACGAAAGATGAAGGTTAAAAGAAGTTTTGAAATACCTGATTTTACTTCTCCTCGTGACTTCTCCTCCTCTTTTCTCCAGCAAATTAAACATAGCATGGCTTGGCAAACTGTATATTTATTTTAAAGTATGTTCCTCTGGCAAAATGTAATACTCTCCTCGCATTAATGTTAATGTAGGAAAACTTCCACAAATGCATATGCAATAAGGTCGCAAAAATAACACCTTTTCAGAGCTAAATATCTATTGCGTGTCTTTAGTAAGTTCAGTCGTTATTTAGTGCCAAAATGATGGTTTGCGCAAGCTGTTAGTAAATCTGGCCCTTAACGGGGTCATATGATGAATTTTTTTAATTTGTAAAATAAGTCTTTGGCGTTCCCAGAGTCCATATGTGAAGTTTTATCTCAAAACACCCTACAGATAATTAATTATAGCATGTCAAAATTGCCATTTTCTAGGCCTGAGCAAAATGTGCCGTTTTTGGGTGTGTCTTTTAAAATGCAAATGAGCTGATAAAATGCAAACACTGATCGCAATGGTAGTGGTTTGTTGAAATAAATATGCTTCATCAGTCAGTGCTTTTTACTTTAATGTTTAAAATTAATTAATTAATTAAAATGACTAATTATTTGTCTTTAAAACACAACTTTGGTTTAGTTTCGATAAAGGGGTACTTGAGCCTTACTGATAGGGCTGTGGGGGTACTTACGGCTAAAAAGGTTGGGAACCACTGAGATAGATAGATAGATAGATAGATAGATAGATAGATAGATAGATAGATAGATAGATAGATAGATAGATAGATAGATAGATAGAAATACAGGACAGATAGATAGACATACAAGACAGATGGATAGGCTAGTATATAGAGAGATAGGCAGACAGCCAGATAGCATAAGGTTAGCATATCTTTGTGTAGAAAGTAAACAAACACTTAACATACTCGTGCATGCTGGCTTGAGGGGGTCCATGATCCTGCCTGAAATGGGTGTAACTTTATGCGATCTTCAGCACAAACGGTTTTGGCAGCATGTCTCTAATCCTTGAAGGTGAGTGAAGCACGTCACGTCTGTTTGCGGGTACCAGGCAGCGACCCAAACGCACTCACTTTCTTACAGCCAGTAGCAGAATGGCTATCGGGAGAGTCGGGACTTTCCCGGTGGGCCGATCTGATAATAGTTATACATTTCGAGTTATATTAGCAACACCGTCTGGCGGCGTGATGTGCGGCCGGTTCCCGCAGCCCGCTGGTCAAACTGAGCAGCCTTTCTGCTCAACAAAGTATATAAAAGTGCTCAACCTGTTCGGCAGGTCCAAACATGTACAGGATTTATAAAAATACGGTGATCAATGAGCGGTTCCTCCTCAAATGGCATAGCCTGTCGTGATGTAAAAAGCCGCCGAACGCCTGTTTATTACAGTATGTATGCGGTCGGATCCGAATATGCTGCAGCTGCTGACTGCTGCTGCATAAAATGATCGTGTGATTCGTTATAATCGCATAAACAATATAACAAAGCATCCTTTTATTTCACAAAACAATATATTTGAGATATTATTTGATAGACTAGTAAGTGTGGATTAAGGATGTTTAAAAATCTCTAGCCTGGTGGTCAGGACATGAATGGATCAAATCAGCAGATTTGCGAAGTTTTATTTATCTCCACATATATCATAAATAATAATTAGCAAGGTAACTTTGCAGTATAACACATTATATATTTCCTACGATGTATATATGATTTCCAAATTATATACGTAAGTATTAAACAGCAATAAATGTCTCATCTATCTCTATAGCTCTGGCTGAGGCTTTCTCCACTTCTCCCCAACGTGACGTCATCGCAGAATTGCGTTAAAAAAACCGTTAATACCAAAAACGTAAAAAAAGTGGTCTTTAAGACCATTTTTGAGACATTTTAAAAATTATACACATATCTTGAGTGATTTATGTACCCATTAATCGACAGTGGTGGTTAACCTGCAACACGCACTTTAAGTTTATTCCCCAGTAAATGCCCACTGATGTTTATAATATAATGTTGACATGATATGTACCAACCTATGACACTTCCCAGTAAACAATTACGGTCTTTCAACGTTGAAATATGGTTGAAAATAAGTCGGTCCGCCTTGGACTGGTTTACGACGTGATTTCAACTAAGTAGTTTTGGCTGGACTGTTTGACTACGTATTTTCAACTGACCATGTTTTCAACTCATAATCTACCAGTAAACAATTACGGTCTTTCAACGTTGAAATATGGTTGAAAATAAGTCGGTCCGCCTTGGACTGGTTTACGACATGATTTCAACTAAGTAGTTTTGGCTGGACTGTTTGACTACATGTTTTCAACTGACCATGTTTTCAACTCATAATCTACCAGTAAACAATTACGGTCTTTCAACGTTGAAATATGGTTGAAAATAAGTCGGTCCGCCTTGGACTGGTTTACGACATGATTTCAACTAAGTAGTTTTGGCTGGACTGTTTGACTACATGTTTTCAACTGACCACGTTTTCAACTCATAATCTAAGACAGCTAGATAATCTGTTATACATGCTAAAACAACGGAGAATACAAATTACCAAACCATGTTTATTATTATTGTAGATCATTCTTGTTAATGATTGCGCTTGCGTACTCTATGGACACTGAGAGACACCGTACTAGTGGAAGTGCGCATGAGTCCTGTTGGCGCTGTTTTATATTCCCCTGCCGGGTTGAAATGTTAAGTTTCGGTTTGTTGCCTGTGGCTGTGTAAGCTGTAAATTGAATATACACTACAGATGTTTATGTAATAAATACGGCTGGTTTGGATTTATCATGGACTCTTCACTCATTTCTACAATTATCTTAAGTAAATGTAAAGAGTTTTACATATTACGTCAAAGTTATAAAAAATTTGAAACTGCGATTGAGGTGCAATGAGGATTCATGATATAATTACCCCACCCCACCAGGTGGCGGTAATGCACCATTAAAGGTAGTTGCCAACCGCCATAAAACTTAAAGAAGAAGAAGCGAAGAGACAGGTGAATGTGACGCGAATCTTCCACCCATCATCACAGAGAGAAGCCCAACCAACCGCCAGATTATTACAGAAAGCTCTGGACTGCTCATAGCAGGGATTTTCAAAGCTGTCCTGGAGGACCACTAGTACTGCACATTTTGCATGTTTCCTTTTTGTGACACACCTCATTCAGTTACCTTACACACGCAGTTCAAGTCTTGCAGTCTCTACTAATGAGCTGAAAATTTAAACGAGGTGTGTCTAATGAGGGAGACATGCAAATTGTGCAGTACTAGTAGTCCTCCAGGACAGCTTCGAAAACCTCTGGCTCATTGCATTGGACTGACCTATGTTTACTGCGCTCTGAAATCTGTGTTGGTATATGTTTATTGCACTCTGTGTTGGTTACTGGACCGACCTGTTTATTGCAGACTGTGAAATCTGTTGGTTACTTGACTGTTTGCACTATTTAAAATGTGCTGTTTTATTAAAGTTCTTATAACCCTTTAAAGCTTTGTTTCATTTTATAAAATGTTATTTGGTATGTTAATGTGGTCCTGTTTTCAACATTGAAAAGATGGATGAATATGGACCAAAATTAGACGTTGAAGATCGACCTGATTTGAACGTTGAAAAGATGGACGAATATGACGTCTTTTCAATTTTCATTTTCAACCTTCAATGGACCAAAATTAGACGTTGAAGATCGACCTGTTTTCAACGTTGAAAAGTTGGACAAATTTGACGTCTTTTCAATTTTCATTTTCAACCTTCACTGGACCATAATTAGACGTTGAAGATCGACCTGTTTTTAACGTTGAAAAGTTGGACAAATTTGACGTCTTTTCAATTTTCATTTTCAACCTTCACTGGACCATAATTAGACGTTGAAGATCGACCTGTTTTCAACATTGAAAAGTTGGACAAATTTGACGTCTTTTCAATTTTCATTTTCAACCTTCACTGGACCATAATTAGACGTTGAAGATTGACCTGTTTTCAACGTTGAAAAGTTGGACAAATTTGACGTCTTTTCAATTTTCATTTTCAACCTTCAGTGGACCAAAATTAGACGTTGAAGGTTTACGTCTACTCAACGTCCAATAGACGACTTTTTGCTAGCTGGGTTATTAGCCTATTATTGCTAATTTTAGATATTATAGCCTATTCATTTAAAAATAAACATGTTTAAAATTAGGCTATTATATATAAGTTTTGTATGCAACAGCATTACAGTTTATTTAGCCTTTCGCCTCAAATTGCATGTAGCCTATAACCAAATTATCATCTGAATATCATCTGTTCTGCTTTTTCAGTGGGTTGTCTTTGATATTCAAACAGTTTAGCACTATAGATTTCGTGTTCTAGTTTGTGCTCACCTTTCTTTGAAAAGAATTCTGTCACAAATTGTTTCCCCTCATTTTGTTTTTTCCTTCTTCTGTCTTTTTTGGTGGCCTGATTTAGCTTTCTTTAAGAAAGACAATTCAGCCGAACCGCAGAAATTTGCGCTTCACCAAACGCTCAAAAATGTAAACAAAATGTACGTGCAGATGGACTAAACCATTTGCTGCATTAGCAAGGGGTGGGACTGTGAGACTTTAGATAGTTTTTACTTATACAAAATGTAGTCAGTCAATAAACTAACTTTACATTTTATCTGACATTCATTATGACATTTAATTAGGAAATGAAAATATCCAGGTAAAATAAAATATATTCCAGACTTCTCAAGGGCCCTTTCTTCCCTTGGGGCCCTGGTAATCCGACGCCCCTGGATGGGAGACCTTCTGGGAAAACCATGTTGCTGCTTGTTGAGGTTTTAGTGAGACCCTGTGGTCTGTGTGGGTCCTAACACCCCAATAAAGTGATGGGGACACTATACTGTGAAAAAAGCACCATCCTTCAGATGAGATCTTAAACCAAGATCCTGACTCTCTGCGGTTGTTAAAAATCCTAGGATGTCTTTCGAAAAAGAGTAGGGGTGTGCCGCTGGCATCCTGGTCAAACTTACCCGTTGCCTACTAATCATTAGAGGTGTAACGATTAACCGTGTAAATGCATGTTTTCTCAATGAATGAATTTGAATGAATTATGGTGAAATCTCTTGTGCAGAAACTCTCTTTGTGCAACAGAAGTAGTAGCATTACAAACGCTATTCCAGGAAATGTCTACAGGAATATTTATATCGCTGTTCTTCAAATTGTTTCAGGTATTTTCATGATAATAAAGAATATTTTAAATGATTTTTATTTAACGAGTGTTGCTTTTTAAATGCACATTATAAACGACTTTGACTCGTAATGATTTTAGATTGATAAGGACTTCCTACTGACCACAGAGCCGTAGTACATACATAAACTGTGCATGAAACACAGAATAGCAGCCTTGCGATTCAGAATCGATTTCAGACAGGCATTTTTAATGGAACACATGATTAATCATTACATCCCTACTAATCATCCCCTCATAGTAATTGTCTATATCACTCTGTCTCCTCTCCAATAATAAGCTGGTGTGTGGTGTGTGTTCTGGTGCAATATGGCTGCCGTCGCATTATCCAGGTGGATGCTGCACATTGGTGGTGGTTAAGGAGATTCCCCCATTCATATGTAAAGCGCTTTGAGTGAAGCAGAAAAGCACTATATAAATTTAACAAATTATTATTCATGAGACTGCTGATGTATCTGCTTACTGATCAGATCTCTCATTGACTTTATATATCCTTTACATTTTAGTGTGTGTTTCTTTTTCATACAGTTTATGTTTAACTAAACCTCAGTACATGTGTGACTATCAGAGAGATGATCTTACTTCAGTATCTCCAGTTTACAGTCAGGATTCTTCAGTACATCAGAGATCAGCTTCACTCCTGAATCTCTTAGTTTATTCAGAGACAGACCCAGATGTGTCAGGTGTGATGGGTTTGATCTCAGAGCTGAAGTCAGAGCAACACAACCTTCATCTGTGATATTACAACCACACAACCTGTAGAAAACAGAGACACACAGTTTGTTCACACATAGATCAAATCTACAGTGAGTTGAATCTGTTTCTCTTCCTGTCGCCATTTAGTGTTAATGAACATTTTCATTTTAGTTTAATTTATGTGTGTTTGTGTTTTACTGGAACACATCAGTGAGATTTTAAAAGAAAATAAATTCATCAGTTTATGTTTATACTATAACAGTCTAATTTCCATAACATTTGTTTCATGTTTCTCTTTCTGACTCTCACTTAAGTACACATAACAAAAAAGTTGATAACATGGAACATAAAATTGTTTAATTCTGTTTTTTGTCAAAGCGAAATATTTCAGTAGCCCTATTTAAACTACAACAGTCATCATGTAGGTTACCTTCTAATAATACAAATTATATTTTTAGATTTAGCAAGAGCAGTGAATTCAGGTGTATGTTTGTCAGCACTACACACACACAGTTGTGCAGGTGCTGGGCTGTGAACGATGGGCGATTACTAGAGCCTGACCAATATGCAGGTATTTTTTTTGACTGCTCACACTCACAAATGTGGTCCAACACTTATATTGATGTGACAAAGATGTGTAATATAGTCCATCTGTTTAACAATTTAACAATAAACTTTATTAGGCTATCCAAAATGAGTCTGATATCAGTGCACTAAACAGTAAATTTGACTTATAAATAACTTTAACACACAAACACACACACACACACACACACACACACACACACACACACACACACACACACACACACACACACACACACACATATTAGTTAGCAACTTAGCGTTAAGTAGACAATGTTTGACTGAAAACATACTGATCTAATATGTAATATACTGCACAAAGTTTTTATAACGCAAACCAACAGTGTTCGGCGTGGACTTTAGACTTTTATAAAACTAAAGTGTGCTTTCCGCCTCTCTCAAGTTGCGTGAGCTTATGTAATCAATTGCTCTGAAATGAGCATGTCCAGTAATAACACATGCAGCTGGAATCTTATGGCAAGGCAAGGCAAGGCAAAGTTTATTTGTATAGCACATTTCATACACAAAGGTCATTCAAAGTGCTTTACATAGAAATGAGAAAACAAAAATCAAAGATACATGAATTTGAAATATCAATTAAAAGAAAATAAATGTGATTTTAATAAAAACTGTTTAAATGTGTGAAAAAGAATAAAACAGGAATAAAAGTATAAAACAGTTAAAAATAAGAATAAAAACAAGAGAAATAGAAAATAATTAAAATAGTGCATATATAATATAGTGCAATCAGTTCGGACGCAGCATAGTGCTCATTCAGTAAATGCATAGCTAAACAGATGTGTTTTGAGTCTGGATTTGAATGTGGCTACTGTTGGAGCACATCTGATCTCTTCTGGAAGCTGGTTCCAGCTGCGACTGGCATAATAGCTAAAAGCTGACTCTCCTTGCTTTGAGTGAACCCTTGGTATTTCTAGCTGATGTGATCCTAATGATCTGAGTGATCTGATAGGTTTGTATTCAATGAGCATATCAGCAATGTATTGAGGTCCTAGTCCAATGAGTGATTTATATACCATTAATAATACTTTAAAATCAATCCTAAATGTAACTGGTAGCCAGTGTAGCGACCTGAGGACTGGTGTGATATGTTCATATTTTCTGGTTCTGCTCAGAATCCTGGCAGCAGCGTTCTGAATGAGCTGGAGCTGTCTAATGGTCTTTTTGGGAAGGCCAGTGAGGAGGCCATTACAATAATCCACCCTGCTGGTGATGAAAGCATGCACAAGTTTCTCTAAGTCTTGTCTGGAAACAAAGCATCTAATTCTTGCAATATTTTTGAGATGATAGTATGCTGATTTAGTTATTGCTTTGACATGACTGCTGAAACTAAGGTCAGACTCCAGAATCACACCAAGATTCCTGACTTGATTTTTAGTTGTTTGACCCCTAGCGTCAAGGTATGCATTCACCTTGAGAACTTCATCTTTGTTTCCAAACGCAATGACTTCAGTTTTCTCTTTGTTTAACTGAAGAAAGTTTTGGCACATCCAACTGTTAACTTCATCAATGCATTTGCACAGGGAGTCAATGGGGCTATAGTCGTTAGGGGATAGAGCTAAGTAGATCTGAGTGTCATCTGCATAACTGTGATAGGCAATTTGGTTATCTCTCATTATTTGGCTTAGTGGGAGCATATACAGGTTGAACAGGAGTGGCGCTAGAATTGAGCCTTGCGGGACTCCGCATGTCATGGATGTCCACTTAGATTTATGGCCACCTATACTTACATAATAACCTCTCCCTTCTAAGTATGACCTGAACCATTTTAGGACCATCCCAGAAAGCCCGACCCAGTTTTCCAGCCTGTCAAGAAGTATGTTGTGATCGACAGTGTCAAAAGCAGCACTGAGGTCGAGTAGCACCAGCACTGATAGTTTGCCTGTGTCTGTGTTGAGGCGAATATCATTTATTATCTTTATGAGCGCTGTCTCTGTACTGTGGTGTGGTCTGAAACCAGATTGAAAAATGTCAAAGTAACCATTAGAAATTAAGAATTTGTTCAGCTGATTGAAAACAACTTTTTCAATGATCTTGCCTATGAAAGGAAGATTTGAGATTGGTCTGTAGTTGCTCAATACAGTGTTATCTAGGTTGCTCTTTTTCAGGAGGGGCTTAACAACTGCAGTTTTAAGGGACTTTGGAAAAGTCCCAGAGTGAAGTGATGAATTTACCACTTTTAGGAGATCTGCTTCTAAACAGTTAAAGACACTTTTGAAAAAAGATGTTGGGATTGTGTCAAGGGCACAGGTTGATGTTTTAAGATGCTGTACTGTTTCTTCCAAAATTTTACCATCAACTGCTTCGAAATCAGACATCGTAACTACTTTCTGATGTTGTGGTCTGATTTGTCTGACCCCGGCGCAGCTCAAGGATGTGCTGATCACCTTTCTGATATTATTGATTTTCTCAGAGAAGAAGTTAGCAAACTCACTACATTTGCTGTCTGAGAGCATTTCACTTGGAATGTGACTTGGGGGGGTTGTTAGTCTCTCTATAGTAGCAAAAAGAGTGCGTGTGTTATTTATGTTTTTGTTTATAATATTTGAAAAGAAAGTCTGTCTAGCTTTGCCTAGTTCCACACTGAAAGCACGAAGGCTGTCTTTATAGATATTATAATGGACTACAAGTTTTGTCTTCCGCCACATGCGCTCAGCTTTTCTGCATTGTCTCTTCATATTCTGCACCTCTGTTGAGTTTCTCCAAGGTGATTTTTGCCTGCCATTCTTCTTCCTGACTTTTACAGGAGCAATATCATCGATTACACTCTTAACTTTCGAATTAAAGGAATCAAGGAGAAAATCAACAGAGTCTGCAGATATGCTTGGTGTTAAAGATATAGCCTTCATAAATAGCACACTGGTGTTCTCATTTAAGGATCTCTTTTTGACAGACACAGATCTAGTTTCAATAGTAGGAGAGATTAATATATCAAAGAAAATACAGAAATGATCAGACAGTGCTACATCCTTAATAACAACTGATGAAATGTTTACACCCTTACTGATAATTAAATCTAGAGTGTGTCCACGATTGTGTGTGGGTCCATGTACATGTTGAGTCAGATCAAAAGTATTTAAAACAGCTGTGACATCTTTTGTCATAATGCTTTCTGGCTTATCTATGTGAATGTTAAAATCTCCAGCAATAGCAAAACAGTCAAACTCTGAGGAAATCATTGATAACAGTTCTGTAAAGTCCTCAACAAATGCTGGAGAGTATTTTGGGGGCCTGTAAATAATGATCAGTAGAATGCGTGGGGTACCTTTCAACACAATACCTAGATGTTCAAAAGACGGGTAATTCCCAAATGACACTTGCTTACATTGATAGACATCTTTAAAAAGAGCAGCAAGACCTCCACCCCTCCTAGCAGCTCTGCAAAAACTCAAATAGGTAAAGTTAGGAGGGGCTGTTTCATTAAGGACTGTTGCACTGTAGCTTTCTTCTAGCCATGTTTCATTTAGAAACATAAAATCCAGGTTGTTTGTGGCTATTAAGTCGCTGACTAGAAGTGATTTGTTTTTAAGTGAACAGATATTTAAAAGTGCTAACTTAATAGTACAATTTTTTTCCCTAACAGAGATCTTAGTTTGACAAGTCACAGGCAGCAGATTAGATTGATTTGCCACACGATTTGATCTAGCCTTACACTTTCTATCATGTACTAAAACAGAAATAGAGAAAGATATAGGCACACTGAGTTCCTGCTTTTGTAAACATTTGATAAAAGTATTAGTATTCTCATAGCAGGAACCCGACACACATCACTGAGAGCCATTATCAGTTGTTTTTGGTTCACCTACAGCAGATGGAGGAGGGTGTGTGCCTTGGCGTTGTGTCAGAGACCGAAGAGCTCTCACAGGACGAGGAGGGGGAACTGGGCCCACTGGCTTTGGTGGTTTTGGGGCTTGCTGTTTTCTGGTTGAAATCTGTGGGCTTGCAGCAATAGAGTGGGATAGTTTAGTTCCAGCATAAACCAGTTCCTCCATTTTTCCGGAGAAGGTCAAAAGCGGGGATGCTGGAGAGAGGAATGACATATCTAGTGAGGAGTCCTGTTGTTCTGATGTGACCGGAGGCTGTGATATGTTGTCCTGGTTTCCCTGGCTGTTTTCCAGAAAGTCGTCCTTGGGTGCTGAATCTTGGAGCCGTTCTAATCTGACACAGTCTGACTGTAGTAAGCTCTGTGGGCATGACTCAGCTGAGATTGTGTCCATGAGCAGTGGTTGTTGTGGCTGAGTGGTGTTATCTCTGTCCTTGTGGGATATGTCAACATCATGTCCATTCAGGTGCTGGAAAGAAGTCCTGTGGTCATTCATACTCTGTCCAGGTGTGTGTGTGCCATTCAGGTTGAGTGGATTGGCACACACTGCTGAAGGATGATGAAGGGAGAAATAGATGTTGTCCTTTAGAACTCTTGCACCCAGCCTGTTTGGGTGGATGCCATCCTGTTTAAATAGTTGTCTCTGACTCCAGAAAAGATTGAAGTTGTTGATAAAGTTCAATCCTTTTATGTTGCAGGTTTTTTGCAGCCATGTATTAAGTCCAAGCAAACGTGAAAACCTATTTGTTCCTCTTGCTGGAAGTGGTCCACTGATGAACGGCTGAGCTTTTACTGTTCTGAGTGTTTCAAAAAGTTTGTTGAAATCCCTCTTAAGGAGTTCAGATTGCTCTTTGTGAATATCATTCTTCCCTACATGAATGACAATTCGATTTACAGTCTTATGTTTCATCAGAATGTTCTTAAGTTCCCTGTTTACATCAGAAACGGTTGCTTGTGGAAGGCAGCACGTAGTTGAGTCTCTGTTGCTATAGTTTCTGATTATTGAGTCACCTAATATCAGAGTTCTGGGCTCGGATGCGCTCTGCGCTGAGTGCCGCTGTCTGCTCGATCTTGAGCGGCAGTTAGCATCAGTGTTAGCTGCTGGCTGATTTGATCGGTGTTTAGTCACATTTATCACATTTGGGGATTCCTCACTCATATTCATTAATACTTCAAATCTGTTCTCAAGATGTATAGGTGGTGGTAGAAAGTCAGTGTTTGCAATCCTTGTCCTAGCTGTATCTGGGGTAGAGGAAGCTATTGCGGCAAAATGTGATGCTCGTGACAGTCTGATTTCTTGAGTGATTTTGGGTCTTGCTCCCTGTTTGTACCATTGATTAGTGTGTTGATCATTAGATTTATGGGACTCACCGGCTGTTTGCTGAGGGCGTCCATGATGACGAAGCTCTGTTGTGTGTTCCGTCTGGTTTGGTAGTCCTGTAAGTAACTTTGTTTCAAGAACAGCAATCCTTTGTAAAAGTCTGTGGCAGTTTGTGCAGCAAGTAGATTGTTGATGAGGCATTCCTTTTTCTTATCCTTTTCAATGAAGGCAGCTGTGTTTTTCCTTCTGGAATGTAAGCTGATGGCGGTGGGAGGCTAGACGGATGAAAAATTCCACTTTTTTGTAATCCTCCAGTCCCGAAAGTTTGTAAATTGACGTTGATGCCAAGCTTTGTTGTTTGAGCACTATGCTGATTTGCTGAAGTTAAAATTATAAGATAAAATATAAAAGCGATAGAGCAAAGCGCAGAGCAGTAAGCAAAAGCGTCCGAACAGTAGCAGAGCAGGAAGTTTACAGTCAGGATTCTTCAGTACATCAGAGATCAGCTTCACTCCTGAATCTCTTAGTTTATTCAGAGACAGACCCAGATGTGTCAGGTGTGATGGGTTTGATCTCAGAGCTGAAGTCAGAGCAACACAACCTTCATCTGTGATATTACAACCACACAACCTGTAGAAAACAGAGACACACAGTTTGTTCACACATAGATCAAATCTACAGTGAGTTGAATCTGTTTCTCTTCCTGTCGCCATTTAGTGTTAATGAACATTTTCATTTTAGTTTAATTTATGTGTGTTTGTGTTTTACTGGAACACATCAGTGAGATTTTAAAAGAAAATAAATTCATCAGTTTATGTTTATACTATAACAGTCTAATTTCCATAACATTTGTTTCATGTTTCTCTTTCTGACTCTCACTTAAGTACACATAACAAAAAAGTTGATAACATGGAACATAAAATTGTTTAATTCTGTTTTTTGTCAAAGCGAAATATTTCAGTAGCCCTATTTAAACTACAACAGTCATCATGTAGGTTACCTTCTAATAATACAAATTATATTTTTAGATTTAGCAAGAGCAGTGAATTCAGGTGTATGTTTGTCAGCACTACACACACACAGTTGTGCAGGTGCTGGGCTGTGAACGATGGGCGATTACTAGAGCCTGACCAATATGCAGGTATTTTTTTTGACTGCTCACACTCACAAATGTGGTCCAACACTTATATTGATGTGACAAAGATGTGTAATATAGTCCATCTGTTTAACAATTTAACAATAAACTTTATTAGGCTATCCAAAATGAGTCTGATATCAGTGCACTAAACAGTAAATTTGACTTATAAATAACTTTAACACACAAACACACACACACACACACACACACACACACACACACACACACACACACACACACATATTAGTTAGCAACTTAGCGTTAAGTAGACAATGTTTGACTGAAAACATACTGATCTAATATGTAATATACTGCACAAAGTTTTTATAACGCAAACCAACAGTGTTCGGCGTGGACTTTAGACTTTTATAAAACTAAAGTGTGCTTTCCGCCTCTCTCAAGTTGCGTGAGCTTATGTAATCAATTGCTCTGAAATGAGCATGTCCAGTAATAACACATGCAGCTGGAATCTTATATACTGTAATATTAGTGCACGACTGCACGTCAGTTTAAACACGTCATTTCTCCGTCTCACGACAAAATTAACAGCATGTGTAAATGAGAATGTGTCTCTCTTGTCCAGGGGCGGAGCGAGGGGTGGCTTCTGGGGCTCAAGCCCCAAATGTTTTGTCAAAAACCACGAATCTTTTCAGATCTGTAAAATAAATTCATCCAGTATGCTAGGTGGCGGCTTTTAACTCTCCGGTCCCCCACTCCACTGAAAATGAATAAGAGATGCGAGTTAAAGGCAAATGCTGAATCTCCCCACAGTAAACACATTTTTCTTTATTACTGTAAGTGTATATTTATAGTTATGTGATGTAAATACTGTTAAATAGCATCAACTGATATATTATCTGCATGACGTCTAACTTACTGTTGTGCTCTGATCTATTCTGCCTCCTCTGCTGCACACTGTCATTGGTAACTTTATATTTAAAGTACATTTAATCACAGTGAATTAAAACTTTGAAAAACCTTGCTTATTGCACATTTCCTTTTTTATAGATGGATAAAGGATTTTTTTTAAAGACATCAGAAGTAAGAAGGTGAGAAAGTATATAGTTACTTAGATAGCTTATGTTTTGTCCATATTTGCATTTCACTGAAATTCGCAATGATTTCACCTCAGAAATGCATTGATAGACAGTTATAAAATGTAAATCCTCAATCTCTTATGGATATATAAAATATATATCCTTATTTTACGACCCGCAATGTACCGTGTAATTAAACCGAATTTACAACTTACCTATTTGTAACAACAGAGTACCTCTACAGCACATACTTGTAGGTATAAGGGAAAAATATTTTATGTTTGGGGTAATAAGGGGGCAAAAATATGGAAAAGTATAAATTATTTATACTCTAAGTATTTTATAACTACAGGGTACCTATTTTAATATTACGTGGTATGTCGGCTATCACTTATCCACGTCTATGGGGTAATTATGTAGATTATTTTATGATTTTATTGTGAATGTTTCATATTCACTGTAGCTGATGAAATTATAATGTATACAGTCAATGTCTTCGAGCCACATCGCCAATAAAATAGAACAGCAAATCAGTTTTAATTTAGTAGCCTATATTACTGATATGCTTTTAATAACAAAAGTCCAGCTGATTTAATGTGGTTATCTGTGTTTTAAGGCAGGTACAATAAAAATAGCAACTTATTCCCTATTTACCAGGTAACTCTAACATTTTGGCATATTTGAAGTGATGCTTTGCAATCGGATATGCTTGACTCTGAAACTCTTGTTAAAAACATTTTATTTTAAATGACACAACAATGACCACAAAGTAACACGCTATATGTTCATTTTTAATAGGTGTTATCATTGGTAGAATAAAACTTTGCAGCATTGTGGAAATAGAAGCATTTTAGCCAAATATAATTAATGCAACGTCAAACCAGAGTGAAACAACAGCAGACGGGTATCCAGCTTGCGCAGAAGCGAAAGAAGAATACGGGCGAATTATAATCGAAAGTGATCATCCCTATGCCCAATTCCCTTCGAAGATCAGATCTCTTGATGTATAAACTCTAGAGAAAGTTGGGCAATATTGTCTCATAGTGTGGTTAATTAAAATACACTTGGTGAATTGAGCCATAAAATACAGCGTCTTTTTCTGTTTATTTGGATATATTGTTCATGCAACATCCCCTCCGCGGAGTCCCCTTCAAGGGCACAAAACGCCATTTGGAATTCACCCTATTTTTGTATGATGCGTAGTGCGCAGGTGTAGAGCGCGCGTGCATCCGTCTGCAGGAGGCTGTGCTGGAACGCGATCCTGAGGTGAAATCTCTTTACTGATGGTTTAAAAACTTTCTTCACTGTGGAGTATGGGTGCGAGTGATGTGAGCAGGATCCGCACGCTGGATAAGGTGACTGGTTTTGTTAATAGATGACTAACGTGTTTCAAACAATGTTTTTCAAGAAAGTTTGCCAGCTAACGCAGTACGCATCATTGGATGTCTCTCATATCTGACACACTCAGTTCAGTTCCTAACGAGCTGATGATCTGAATCAGGTGTGTTAAATAAGGGAGACATGCACAATATGCAGAGCAGTGGGTCCTGAGGACTGGAGTTGAGAAACACTGCAATAGACCATATTACCCATAGACATCTCATACATCCCACATAATACTATAATAGGTACCCTGTAGTTATAAAATACTTAGAGTATAAATAATTTATAATTTTCCATATTCTTACCACATTATTACCCCAAACTTACCATATTGTTTCCTTATACCTACAAGTACGTGCTATAGAGGTACTCTGTTGTTACAAATAGGTACGCTGTAAATTCAGTTTAATTACGCAATACATTGCGGGTCGTAATATAAAGTGTTACCCATATCTCCCCTACTGTTCACTGCTTTCCTAAGGCCATCAGTGCGAGGGCCCTTTCATCGCTGCTTGCAGCTTTAATTGATTTTATATATCCTTTACATTTTATTTTGTTTCTTTTTCATAAAATTTATGTTTAACTAAACCTCAGTACATGTGGGACTATCATAGAGATGATCTTACTTCAGTATCTCCAGTTTACAGTCAGGATTCTTCAGTACATCAGAGATCAGCTTCACTCCTGAATCTCTTAGTTTATTCAGAGACAGACCCAGATGTGTCAGGTGTGATGGGTTTGATCTCAGAGCTGAAGTCAGAGCAACACAACCTTCATCTGTGATATTACAACCACACAACCTGTAGAAAACAGAGACACACAGTTTGTTCACACACAGATCAAATCTACAGTGAGTTGAATTTGTTTCTCTTCCTGTCATCATTTAGTGTTTATGGACATTTTCATTTTAGTTTTAATTATGTGTGTTTGTGCTTTATTGAAACACATCAGTGAGATTTTAAAGTAAATAAACTGTTGATTCCTCCAATCACACATTGTAACATTTTCTCTTCTGTTTCTCTTTCTGAATGATTTTTGTTTTAATCCCCAAACGTAAATTAAGTTTAATGTTTTATTTATCAAAAGATCTGACCTTCAGTAAGAGTTAAAAGTGTTGTGATGATTGTTGAATGAACTCAACTTCAGTTATCAAATCCATTACTGGGATTAAAATCCTATAAATCCATTACAGATGTTATGATCTCTATACAGTCTCACTATAATCTATCAGTCAATATTGATTTAAAGATAATGGTGTATTAGTTTTAAATGTCTTCGTGGTTCAGACTCTAAATATCTGTGAAATATACTGTAGTTACTAAATAAACTCTAGTAAGATCACTCAGATCAACTGATATATCTGCTGCTGATTCACTCGATTTACATTTTAATAGACTTTTAATAGTTTTTGTATTTATGTATTTTTCTTAACTCTTTAGGTTGTTTATCACACAACTATAATGATATTCAACTTTATGAGTGTTGTACAAAAATCCTGAAACTGATAGTTTGAGCTGAAATTGTGTCACTGAAACATTGGAAGGGTTTATGACAAAATACATTATACTCTCATGATCATGTTAAATTATTATTCAAGTCATTATTAGATATGATCTTACTCCAGTTTCTGTAGTTTACAGTCAGGATTCTTCAGTACATCAGAGATCAGCTTCACTCCTGAATCTCTTAGATTATTACCAGTCAGATCCAGATGTGTCAGGTGTGATGGGTTTGATCTCAGAGCTGAAGTCAGAGCAACACAACCTTCATCTGTGATATTACACCGCTCCAACCTGTAGAAGACAGAGACACACAGTTTGTTCACACACAGATCAAATCTACAGTGAGTTGAATTTGTTTCTCTTCCTGTCATCATTTAGTGTTTATGGACATTTTCATTTTAGTTTTAATTATGTGTGTTTGTGCTTTATTGAAACACATCAGTGAGATTTTAAAGTGAATAAACTGTTGATTCCTCCAATCACACATTGTAACATTTTCTCTTCTGTTTCTCTTTCTGAATGATTTTTGTTTTAATCCCCAAACGTAAATTAAGTTTAATGTTTTATTTATCAAAAGATCTGACCTTCAGTAAGAGTTAAAAGTGTTGTGATGATTGTTGAATGAACTCAACTTCAGTTATCAAATCCATTACTGGGATTAAAATCCTATAAATCCATTACAGATGTTATGATCTCTATACAGTCTCACTATAATCTATCAGTCAATATTGATTTAAAGATAATGGTGTATTAGTTTTAAATGTCTTCATGGTTCAGACTCTAAATATCTGTGAAATATACTGTAGTTACTAAATAAACTCTAGTAAGATCACTCAGATCAACTGATATATCTGCTGCTGATTCACTCGATTTACATTTTAATAGACTTTTAATAGTTTTTGTATTTATGTATTTTTCTTAACTCTTTAGGTTGTTTATCACACAACTATAATGATATTCAACTTTATGAGTGTTGTACAAAAATCCTGAAACTGATAGTTCAGTCAGGACCACTTAAGAATACCAAATTATATAATATATTTATATATTATAACAAATATCTGAATTTGGCCAAAGGCTGAGGAATCAAGGGGCTCGGTTGTCATACTGCACCTTTAAGATGCATCCTTTGCATGTATCCCCCAGCCTGCATAACCAAAATTTTAGTATGCTAATGCTACACATGAAAATATTTAAAAAGGGGTGCAATGTTGTGAAAACTGAGATATTGGAGGTGAAGGGGAGGTGGTGGGTGAAATTGTCTGTGCGACAGAGTAGCTACAGAGCGTCTGATTGACTGCTTAAATACTGTTGATTAAAGCAGGTGAGAGTGATTAAGCAGCTGAGCGTCAGCTGGAGTAGTTAGCGATCAGTGGTCTGCCTGAACTACGCTTGAATTCCATCCGGTCACTCAAGCTATATTTCAGTCAGGACCACTTAAGAATACCAAATTATATAATATATTTATATATTATAACAAATATCTGAACTTGGCCAAAGGCTGAGGAATCAAGGGGCTCGGTTGTCATACTGCACCTTTAAGATGCATCCTTTGCATGTATCCCCCAAACACAACAACGTAGTTGAGTGCATAACTTCTAGAGACTGCTTGTCTCGGAGTACGCGGCTCCTGGCATGTTGGGTAGCATACCTCAAAAAGGAACGCGGTTCCCTGATATTCATCACATTTGGAACAGGCAGGTTCAGAGTAGAGAAATAAAATGAAGGACAGCTGAGGTTGACATTAGTTAATCATTAATTAACGGACCCCCAACACAAGATAACGCGTGCAAGATGTTTTACATCTTGGCATTGTTGGAGACTTTTTACGTGACATTCACTCTTCTCAATGAGCAGCTACCGCTGCTTCTGTGAGCTCCACCCCCGACCCAAAGCATTCACAGGCGGTCTAGTCCTTGCGCAGCAGAGCAGAGTCTCTCCCAGTTGCAATCAGGGCAGGAGAAGTGGTTATCTATCCGCGTCCAGACGGCATAATAATCGTGCATGCGGGAAGCCGGAGCAGGCGGATCCCGCGATGGCTTACATTAATGGCGAGATATAAATATAAAATGGTCTTTGAATAAAATGAATCACTGTACATAAAATAAATGTACTTGAGGGAGCTGAGCAGCAGCACATTTAGAACAGACAAACTGTACGGAGCTGACGCGTTAATGGGCTATTTACCTACAAAACAACGTTTCCCATCATTTATCAGTGTATGTTTTGAAACTGGACTGTTTGGCCATATAAACATGAACATACACACATTTCGTTTTATGAGAACATAAGCAGATAAACAAACGAGAAAACATTTTCAAGCATTCATGTGTCTTAAAATAACATTTTTGACAGTTCAGAGAGAAAGAGAAACGTGAAATAATGTAGTAAGCCAGTGTAGTAAGAATGCAAATGTGACGTGATGACGTCACTGTTATGCAATGACGCAATCTAGCGACATTTAGCGACTTTCCAAGCAAGCTTTAGCTACTTTCCATTGAAAATAGTTGGCAACACTGGTTTCTTATGCATTACATGCTTGTAGAAGATTCGTAGAGCGACTGCCTTCGGGACGTTAAATCAAGTGTAAGACACGAAATGCTGTAAAACTATAACTGTCGAATTTTAAGGCAATCAATTAAAACAACATATATACACTGACACTGCAAGGTGACCTGAACGATTTATATCGAAATGAATTGGAAAGAATGACGGACGTACTCCTTGCTTGTAGTCACATTGGTCTAACGTACTGGCCTACTGCTGTAAATACGTAAATGTAAATATGGTAAAACTGCTAAATATTGCATGAAATGCTGTTAATAGAACATCCTGCTATACTGTTGATAAGAAAGTTATTGTTTACAGTGACATAGCGATTTTAGACAATTTGAGCGACAAAGATACTAAAGTGAACTTTTTCCGGTGCGCATACGTGCACAAACTCAAAGCTCACGCACTGAAAGCGCGTTCAAAGATCACGGAAACATAAGTTCTTTGGGCTTGACAGGAGATATACGCACAAATTATCTTAATACCTGTACGGAATGGATGTCTTCCGGCACTTCCACGAGAGTATTGCAACATCTTCCGATTCCGAGCAAGCCATGGTAACGCCGAAAAGGGTAAGGAATAAAATTCTATCAATCGCATGAGTACTGGCTCAGTCTACAATCTGCTATGCAAATGTCTGTGCGACAGACTCAGTAAAATTGTCTGTGCGACAGAGTAGCTACAGAGCGTCTGATTGACTGCTTAAATACTGTTGATTAAAGCAGGTGAGAGTGATTAAGCAGCTGAGCGTCAGCTGGAGTAGTTAGCGATCAGTGGTCTGCCTGAACTACGCTTGAATTCCATCCGGTCACTCAAGCTATATTTTGAGCTGAAATTGTGTCACTGAAACATTGGAAGGGTTTATGACAAAATACATTATACTCTCATGATCATGTTAAATTATTATTCAAGTCATTATTAGATATGATCTTACTCCAGTTTCTGTAGTTTACAGTCAGGATTCTTCAGTACATCAGAGATCAGCTTCACTCCTGAATCTCTTAGATTATTACCAGTCAGATCCAGATTTGTCAGGTGTGATGGGTTTGATCTCAGAGCTGAAGTCAGAGCAACACAACCTTCATCTGTGATATTACACCGCTCCAACCTGTAGAAGACAGAGACACACAGTTTGTTCACACACAGATCAAATCTACAGTGAGTTGAATTTGTTTCTCTTCCTGTCATCATTTAGTGTTTATGGACATTTTCATTTTAGTTTTAATTATGTGTGTTTGTGCTTTATTGAAACACATCAGTGAGATTTTAAAGTAAATAAACTGTTGATTCCTCCAATCACACATTGTAACATTTTCTCTTCTGTTTCTCTTTCTGAATGATTTTTGTTTTAATCCCCAAACGTAAATTAAGTTTAATGTTTTATTTATCAAAAGATCTGACCTTCAGTAAGAGTTAAAAGTGTTGTGATGATTGTTGAATGAACTCAACTTCAGTTATCAAATCCATTACTGGGATTAAAATCCTATAAATCCATTACAGATGTTATGATCTCTATACAGTCTCACTATAATCTATCAGTCAATATTGATTTAAAGATAATTGTGTATTAGTTTTAAATGTCTTCATGGTTCAGACTCTAAATATCTGTGAAATATACTGTAGTTACTAAATAAACTCTAGTAAGATCACTCAGATCAACTGATATATCTGCTGCTGATTCACTCGATTTACATTTTAATAGACTTTTAATAGTTTTTGTATTTATGTATTTTTCTTAACTCTTTAGGTTGTTTATTACACAACTATAATGATATTCAACTTTATGAGTGTTGTACAAAAATCCTGAAACTGATAGTTTGAGCTGAAATTGTGTCACTGAAACATTGGAAGGGTTTATGACAAAATACATTAGACTCTCATAATCATGTTAAATTATTATTCAAGTCATTATTAGAGATGATCTTACTCCAGTTTCTGTAGTTTACAGTCAGGATTCTTCAGTACATCAGAGATCAGCTTCACTTCTGAATCACCTACATTATTATTCAGTTTTTTCACATGTAAGGGGTTTGAAGTCAGAGCAGCATCACCTTCAGCTGTGATAATAAAACCCCACAACCTGTAGAGGACAGACACACAAACTTCAGTCTACAGGAATCACATTAAATCCCAAAACAATATAAAATAACAAACAAACAAACCATCTTAAATATATTTAAACAGATTTAATTAAGAATTAAGTTTCTCATTTGGGCTTTGTAGAAATGAGTGATGAGCCCATGGTGAATTCAAACCAGCCGTATTTATTATGTAAACATGTAGCGTATATTCAGCTTACAGCATACACAGCCACAGGCAACAAAACCGAAACTTAAACTCTTTAACCCGGCAGGCGAATATATAACAGCGCCAACCGGACTCCTGCGCATGCGCACTTTTACTAGTACGGTGTCTCTCAGTGTCCATACAGTGCGCAAACGCAATCATTCACAAGAATGATCTACATCCTTCTTCTTTAGATTGTGCTTCCTACGGCAAAACTGAATAAAAGGTTAGGTATTAACTTAAAACACTATAACAGTTAAATTTTCCATATTGGGAAATTTGTACTTGTAACATTCAAAACATCTTAACATTCTTTTGTGAAATAAGTGCATTAAGTGGCATCTGAAGACATTTTCACTGGAACAAAATTATTATAATTTTTTTTTTAATAACATAGAGCTATATGCTATGCACTATAATCAGAGCTATAGAGTCCCATAGAGTCTATTGCAAAATAACAAAAAATATTTCTTTTTGTTTTTAAATGTCCTTGGTTTGCAGTCCATAACAGTGAGATGCTCATAGCTTATACTTTGGATTAGGCCTACAGACGCGACCCGAGCGTGTCACATATAGTGTGTTACCTGGTGTTACCTTCGTTGGAGACTGAACAGCAGGCCTCTGCTGATTGCTGGTAGGCTGAGGTGTTACCTGGGTCTCTCGAGGTATGTGTGGTGTTTGTGGTGTGTGTGGGGGACTGACTGGTGTAGCCGGATTGGCGTATTGACAATCAAAGTCTGCTGGGTCGACCTGTAGTGGTGGTGGCTCGGCGACTGGGAGGATGTGGCGGCGATTTCTCCTGTAGGTTCCTCCGTTAGACTCGATGATGTATGAGCGTGGTTCCTCGCACACTTCCTTCACAGTGCCCAAGTGGTCGTGTCCCTTGATGGTCTGCTTTCTTACGACTTGTCCTTCTTCAAGTGGCTGTAGTGGGTGGCTTGATGCATCATAGTACCGCTTTTGAATGAGTCTTTTATTTTGAAGTTGGGCAGTGACCCGCTTTGTGTTTTTCGGGGCTGGCTCCAGCAGTTTGGTGCTGATAGGAAAAGTCGAGCGTGTCTGTCGTGACATCAGACGTTCTGCAGGCGAGCCCAATGCTTGGTCGCGGGGAATGTTCCTGATGTTCAGCAGGTTAAGATACACATCAGTCCCATCTCTGTGAGATTTTTCCATCAGTAGTTTGGCACTACGGACTGCTCTTTCTGCCAGTACGTTTGACTGTGGATATCCCGGGCTGCTGGTGACGTGAATGAAGTCCCACTGCTTGGCGAAATCCTTGAAGCGTTGGCTTGTGTATTGCCTGGCATTATCACTGATGAGGGTGTGAGGTGTTCCATGGACAGAAAAATGCCTTTTCAGCTTCGTGATCACAGCTGCTGAAGTTGTGTCGCGGAGAAGGTCAATTTCATACCACCCTGAGTATGAGTCCACCAGCACGTGGTACTGTTGTCCGTGCCACTCAAACATATCAGTAGCCACCGTAGACCATGGCAAGGCTGGAACTGGATGTGGCTGTAAAGGTTCCTTTTGCTGGTGTGGTCTGGTGCTATTGCAGACGGAGCATGATATCAGTTCTTCTGCAATGTCCTTGTTCATTGACGGCCAAAAGACAGTGCTCCTGGCCCTACGTCTGGTTGCCTCTAAGCCTGGGTGACCTCTGTGTACAATATTGATGTATTCCCGGTGCAGAGAGTGTGGAATTACTGCTTTGTGGCCCTTGATTACTATTCCATTTTCCACCACCAGCTCATCTCTGTAAGGGAAGAATGAACGAATGGATGGGTGGACGCTGCGTTCTTTGTCAGGCCATCCACGTTGAATAACTGTGCTGAGAGCTTGTAGCACATGATCCTGTGCTGTGTGTGTCCGGAGTTCTTCTAGTCTGTTAGTTGAGATGTAGCTGATGGACATCACGTCAAATGTACTGTTTGCAGCTGGGCTTTGTGAAACAGGTTTGTTTGGAGCTCGTGATAGGGTATCGGCTAAGTACATGTGCTTACCCTTCTTGTAGACCAGCGTGATGTCATAAGCTTGTAACTGTAGTAACATCCTTTGCAGTCGGGCAGGAGCAGTGTGAATGGGCTTTTTTAGGATCGTTACGAGGGGTTGGTGGTCAGTTTCAATGACTGTGGGCTTCCCATACACGTAATCCCTGAATTTGGTGCACGCAAACACCACTGCCAATAGCTCCTTTTCGATTTGGGCGTAACGGGTTTCCGTGTCGGTGAGCGTGCGAGATGCGTAGGCGACTGGTCTCTCCTCCTGTAGACATGCAGCACCAAGTCCATAACATGACGCATCACAGGTCAGTGTAACTGGTTTCCTTACATCATAGTAAGATAAGACTGGAGGGCTGGATAGGCATGATTTGAGACGATCGAGCGCCTGCTGATGCTGTGGAAGCCAGCACCACGCAGTGTCTTTGTGTGTGAGCTGTCTCAGAGGCGCTGCCATCTCGCTTAGGTTCGGGATGAACTTCCCAAGATAATTTACCATGCCAAGAAATCGCTGCATTGCTGGGACATCCTGAGGGACTGGCATGTTTGTGATCGCCACGGTCTTGGCAGGGTCGGCTTTGAGGCCCTCCTTTGTAAATATGTGGCCTACATAGCAGACCTGGTCCAGGCGGAACTTGCATTTGAGACGATTCAGCCTGAGGTTTATCTCCCGGGCTCGGTCAAGCACTCGTTTTAGGTTGGCGTCATGTTCAGTAGCATCACGACCTCCTACAATGATGTCGTCCACTATAATAGCACACGGATATCCTGCAAACAGCTGCTCCATTGAGCGCTGGAAAACTTCGCTTGCTGAACTTATGCCGAATGGCATACGAAGGAATCTGTAGCGCCCAAACGGTGTACTGAAAGTGGTGAGCATTGATGACTTATCATCGAGAGGTATCTGCCAGAATGAGCTCTTTGCGTCTAATACAGAAAACACCGTTGCACCTGACATCTGGGTGGCAACTTCCTCAACGCTACGCATTGGATAGTGGGGTCTCTTCAGAGCAGTGTTCAGGTCCTTTGGATTAATACACAGTCTGATTTCTTGTTTGTCTTTCTTGTGTGTTGCTACCATAGACGAGACCCAATCTGTAGGTTCTGAAACTGTAGTTATGACACCGTTATTCTGCATGTTGTCGAGCTCGGCTTTGACACGTGTCTGCATTGCCACTGGAATACGATGTGCTGGACGAACTACTGGTTGTACAGTTGGATCCAGTGTCATGGAGTATGTGATAGGAAGTTTCCCTAGCTCGTCACTGAACACATCTTTGTATTGTGCGAGTATCTGTTGGGTGAAATCGTCATCGTTCTCAGTGCTAACATGATGAACGTGGGGGTTCATTGTGACAATACCCATGCGCACACATGCACGAAATCCCAGTAGTGGCACTACGTCTCGGTCCACGAGAAAAAAAGGTAGTGTGTGTTGCTCTCCATCTAAACAGCAAGGCAGTGTGACTATACCAGTAGTTTCTATTTTGCTGCCTCCATAAGCCACTAAGTTGGTGTCTTTGCTGCATTTTACTGGTCGCTCGCCGTCAGCAAGCTGTTGGAAGGCATCTTTTGACATCACGTTGCACTTAGCACCTGTATCTACTTTCATTTCAAAGGGCTTGTTATGTATGTGCAGTGTAACAAATCCTTCATCTGTTCTTTCTGTTTGAGGAGTGATGGTGTTCACACACTTGTCATTGAGTTCAACACCGTCCACATAAAAAGTGTCATCACAGACGCTGTTGTCTGTCTTTTCCAGTTCCAACTGGTGAACAGATTTTCTATAGTCTTTGTGCCTTGCATAGCTTTTCTTTTCATAGCCTTGGCGGTGTGACATGGACTTACAGCATTTTTTTGTAATGATTGAATTTTTTACAGTTATGGCATTGCTAGCCAAAAGCAGGACACTTGTCTCTCTGTGCAGTATGGCTACCTCCACAATTGCTGCAATTTGTAATGCATTTTGCCTCTTGTTTGCCTGCTTGAGGTTTATATCTTGACCTTTGGTGCCACCCACTGGAATTTGGCTGAATTGCGTCGACAGTGGTTGCTGTTTGGGGCATGGCTAGCGTTCTATTACTTTCTTCAGTCATCTCATATATGCGGCAGATTGTGATAGCTTTTGTGAGAGTTAATTCGCTGTCACGTAGCAAAGCCTTTCTTATGCTGTCATTTCTGATGCCACATACTATTCTGTCACATATCAGTTCATCGGTAAGGTTTCCAAAGTGACAACCGTTAGCTTTGATCCTCAAGTCATTAATGTAGGATTCGATAGTTTCACCTTGCTTTTGATTTCGTGAATGAAACTTGTGTCTCTCCATAGTTTTGTTATGTTGAGGGTTACATACCTCCCGAAATTTTCGTTTCAGACACTCAGGGTCTTCTCTAGACTCTGCTTGGACGATAATGGCTCCCCCTTCACCTGGCGCTCTCACCTCCGCTGCATAAACAAACGAACGCTCCCGTTCGATGGCCTCCGCTCCTGCGAGATTGAGGAGGATATATGCCTTTGTTTTGTCAGGCTTGTCAGAGTGCGCCGCTGCTATAAAGATGTCGTACTCCTGTTCAAAAACTTGCCAATTCTCTGCGAGGTTCCCGTCGAAAACGAGGGGGTGTGGTCTACGAAATCCATCCGCCATCACGTCTTTAATCGTAACTTTAACTTGTGTTTAACAAAACTCACAGACGATAGATTCGTTTCATCTTCTGACACCATGTAGAAATGAGTGATGAGCCCATGGTGAATTCAAACCAGCCGTATTTATTATGTAAACATGTAGCGTATATTCAGCTTACAGCATACACAGCCACAGGCAACAAAACCGAAACTTAAACTCTTTAACCCGGCAGGCGAATATATAACAGCGCCAACCGGACTCCTGCGCACTTTTACTAGTACGGTGTCTCTCAGTGTCCATACAGTGCGCAAACGCAATCATTCACAAGAATGATCTACAGGCTTTGCCTACTTGAGTGGTAAGAATTTTAGCAGTTTGGTTCTTTGTTTTGCTACCAGATTATGCTTTGCTAACATTTTAACATAACATTGCATTTTGCGTAATTTGAAGCAAACTGTTATGTGCGATCTGTTTCATCACTGTTTAGTCTCAGGTATGTAATATATTTGGTACACTGACACAGATTTAAGCAGTGTGTGGGGGGTTAGCTATGTTTATATCTTTGCTAAAGCATTCCCTTGTGTTTGTATCGGCTCTGTGTTGGTGCGGGGTATAGCTGCATTGTCCAGTACGCTCCGGCTAGTATCATTCCTTCATGTCTCTTCTGTGCGGTGTTTATGCCAGCTCTTAGTGTGGCGGACAGACGCGTTACTGGTATGTATTAGAGTTCTCAACGGTTCGGGCCAAAAATATAAGCAAGTGAGGCGGTCGGACGTCGGGCTTAATCTTTTACGCTCAGTGAAAAAATTATTAATCATCACTGCTGTTCACCGTAAAGAAAGTCTGGTCTGGCTGCTGCGTGCAACGTGCATCACGGAGAGGGGCAGGGGATAGCAATAAGCTCCGGGGCAGATCAGCAAAGGATCCAGACCGGAGCTCCGGCTTCAGAGCGGATCCGCCCTGGAGCTTATTGCTATCACTGCGTGCACGCCTGTTGCCTGGAGGGAAGAGTTGGAGAAAAGTAAACTTGCCGCAGGTGAATTCACCGTTGCTTGCTACTACAGGAGGAGAAGCCGCTGGCTGGGTACATTTTTGAGTTCTTTTTATTTATTATTGTGTGATTTTTATTTAAGGCATATTTATATAGCCTATATTAAAAGTTTATTGTCAAACATTAATGGTTGATTTGAATTCCCGTCTGCTGGTCATGATAATAGCCTACATGTAGGAGAAAAAAATGAGGGTGGGTCGGCGGCATCGGGCCGCGGGTCGGATTCGGACAGATAATTCACGTTGATGTGTCGGGTTACATCGGGTTCGGGCTTTAAAAGCCACGGGCCGGGTCGGGTTGTAATTTTCAGGCCTGTTGAGTAGGTATTTGTATATTTCTGAAGGTGTTTTTCGAGTATTTTAAGTGAGTCTGATGCCCTCCTCTCTTCTGGTTGTGGTGTTTTCCAATTCACAGTGTGCTATGTTATGCTGTGTGAGCACCAACCGTAAGTCACATTTATTTAGAACATTTCACCAAATCCAAGACCAAAACTGATATTTAATCTGAAAAGGCAAGTTATTCAACTAAACAATAGCACACAGAACAGCAGGCTGAATAGGTGTCTGTACATTTTAACATAGCATTAACAGTTATTTACACAATAGCATACAGAACATACCTGAGAGGCTAAATAGGCTAAATTAACATAAGCCAAATCAAGTTCACAGAGCTCCCGAAGTCATCCACATCACTGAATCCATTGAATTACTGTAATGGTTTGTCTTGTATTCTGTTGTTTAGGTCTTTTATTTTGAAGTCATGTCTCTGGTCTTTTATTTTGATATCATGTCATGTCTCACTTTACATTCCACTTCCTGTTTGTAACTATATAACCGGTACAATCTCCACATAACACTGCAAAGTATTGTTAGTTGTAACATTGCATTACCGAGTGTTTCATTGTCATTGTATGTTTCCTGTTCATGATTTGTTTTGTATTCATGTTATGGTTTTGACCCTTGCCTGCCTTTTGGATTACGTTTTGGATTACCCTTTGGATGTGTTTGCCTGCCCTTTTGGGATTTGTAAATAAACTTCTCTGCATATGGATTCGTCTCTCGCTCTCACTCGCTTTGTGTAAGCAGCCCTACAATTATATAAATACAGGAGCAGCATATAGCGGACTCTCTCGGCTGTAGAGGGTAATGTGTTGTCTTGGTTCATTTTAGTCAGTATGAATTAATTTTGACGTATAAGTCGCACCTGACTATAAGTCGCAGGACCAGCCAAACTATGAAAAAAGTTCGACTTAGTCTGGAAAATAAAATAAAATAAAGAATAAATGATAGATTAATGTCCTGTTTTCGTCTTTGAAAATGTCTTTCATAGAGCAAATAATGTTCAGCTGCATTTCCTTTCCCTGCGTCTCTCACTCACACGTCTATCTCTCTCTCACACACACACACACACACACACACACACACACACACACACACACACACACACACACACACACACACACACACACACAGCCCCACCACTCCGTTCACACTGCATCTCCATGAGAACGAGTGTTCTAAGTTAAAAGCAAGTTCATGAAAGGTTGGTATCTTATGAACAACTTTACTATATAAAAATATTTATATATTTAAATATTTGAATATAATTTTGTCAGTGTGTTAATGTCGACCCGAGAAGCAATTGCGACTTTTAGAATAGAATAGAAGCTTTATTGTCAGTACAATGAAATTATAGTGCCCCATCTGATCAGTGCCAAAAATCTAAAATCATAAACACACACATATCAAAGGGCCATAAAAACTAAAATAAAATATAACATAATAACAATAATAAATAGTAATAAAAAAAGTAGTCAGTCACATTGCATGTTAAAACAGAATAGAATATATTAAGTCTTGTCCCCATTCAGAGTCCTTACAGCCCATGGATAAAAACTGTTTTATGTCTGCCTGTCTTACTTTTAAGGCTCATGGCCAGCAGGCAGGAGGGTGAACAGTTCATGTTCAGGGTGGGTGTTATCCTTTATTATATTTCGTTTGCAATATCCTCCAAAGAGGGCAAGAGGCAACCAATGATCTTTTCAGCAGTCTTAATAACTCTTTGCAGTGCCTTCCTGATTGCAGCTGAACAGCCAGAGTACCACACTGTGAGGCAATATGCAAGTACACTCTCAAAGATGGAGTGATAAAAGGTCACCAGCAGATTTCCCTGTAGACTAGTTTCCCGGAGTAGTCTCAGGAAGTGAAACCTCTGCTGGGACTTCTTCACTATGGCCCTTGTATTGTCAGTCCAAGCAAGGTTTTCAGAGATGGGTGTCCCCAGGAACTTGAAGGTGGAGACACGCTCTACCTTGTCGCCGTTAATCTGAAATAGGACAAAATATTATTTTTCCTCATAAAATCAATTACAATTTCCGTGGTTTTCTTGGTGTTCAGCTCCAGGTTGTTTTTCCCACACCAATAGGACAGTGTGTGGACCTCCTCCCTGTACTTTGACTCATCTCCCTCCTGTTATTAGGCCAAACACTGTCATGTTGTCTGCGAATTTAATAATGGTGTTAGAGGAGGGAATGGGAACGCAGTCGTAGGTGTACAGGGAATAGAGAAGGGGACACAACACATAGCCCTGTGGGAAGCCGGTGCTAACTGTGATTGTAGAGTAGTAGGAACCAATTCTCACTGTTTGTGGGTGGTTGGTGAGGAAATTCGAAATCCAGAAGCAGGTAAGGAGGGGAAAACCTAGGTCAGCCGTTTATCTACCAGTATGCCTGGTATCATGGTGTTAAATGCTGAACTATAATCAATAAACAGCATTCTAACATAAGTTCCTGGCAGCTCCATGTGGTTCAGTGAAGTGTAAAGGGCTGTGCTGATGCATTTGCTGTTGACCTGTTTGGTCTTTACGCAAACTGATGGGGGTCAAAGTTGTGAGGGAGGCTGGGCCTTGATGTTCTCAGCGATCAGTTTTTCGAAGCATTTCATGACCGCTGAATTGAGCGCTACAGGCCTGTAGTCATTGAGACTACTGACTATGTTTTTTTTGGGAACAGGGACAATTGTGGCAGACTTCAGGCAAGTGGGGATGGAGGCTTGTGTAAGGGAGATCTTTGTAAAGACCCCTGAGAGTTGGTCTGCACAAGCCTTCAGTACGTTGCAGAGTACTCCATCTGGTCCAGCAGCCTTGTTTGGATTCACTGCCCTCAGCACACTGTTCAAACGGTCCAGCTCCTCTGCCAGTTCAGCATCGCCTTCGACAGCCACAAAAGGTCTGCTCTTGTAGTTGGTGAGATGTTGTAGTCCCTGCCATACCTGCCGTGGATTGTTCTGTTGCAGATGGTCCTCTATTTTATGCCTGTAGTTCTCTTTTGCTCCCTTAATGCCTCTCTTCAGATCAGCCCTCGCTTTGCTGTGAAATGTGAAACATACATGTTCAGTCTCTTGTACTCAGTTACGTCACTAAATACAGTAATGTGTAACTTTACTGTATTTTTCAAATAGCTGTGCTACCCTTGACTTGACTTGCTTGATTTATCTGAAATGTGATTTGAGACTTGGCTAGAGACTTGATTGTTTAAGACTTGAAACTTGCTTGGACTTGACCATGTGTGACTTGTCCCCACCTCTGCCGTCAGTGCTTCCAGGTCTGGACAGCAGTGGGTGTATAGGTCTTACAGTTCTTACACCAACCAATGTTGACATGCATGCACAGACCCCTCTGTTCTTGCCAGAGTCTTTATTTCTGTCTAATCAATGCATGAAGCGCTCTGCTAGCTGTACTGTTGTATCCGGAATCAGTGGGTATAGCCAAGTCTCAGTTATTATCATCAAACAGCAATTGCGGATGGTGGAATTCCCAGTAATAAGCAGATCCAGTTTGTCCATTTCATGCACAATGGATCTAGCTTTGTTGAGAAAGATGGTTGGTACTGATGGCTTGTGTGGTCGCTTTTTCAATCAGGCCAGTAGGCCTCCCCGGCAGCCCCTCTTCTGTCATCTCTTCCAACACCGCCTCCCTGGCCCAAAAACAATCCAGACAGATCCCGGTGGCCTCGCTATGTCCTGCGGAATGTTGTGAGCATGATGGAACAAGCTCCTAACATTAATCTGGCACCGTAGTCCAATATTAAGCAAGTTTGATTGACTATACGATTGATTATATGCGTGTCTTGCTTGAGAACATGTCTTCACATACACTACACACTACAAAAACAATCAAACAGCAACGTATCAGAGAGCCAAAAGCTGCTGCTTCTATGCGTGCCACCATCTTGGTTGTTCCCTTCAATTGCTACTTTAGAAAGTTAACTAGATGCAAGTTTGAGATAAAATGCACTTGGGTTGTCGATGTCAAAACAGTATATAAGCTGTGATTCAAATGTTAAATAATGTTATGTCATTTGTTTACTCTTACACTGAATGGTTGCTGCTTCAATCCAGATGAGTAGGCTATTGTATAAGGTAAATTTAGTATATTGTACATATGTGGTATTTGTATAGGGTTTGAATTCTTTATGGAAGATGTGTAGATTTTTGATACAGCGTGTGGATTTTGTAAGAGGTAAAGGAATTTCAATGGGGTGTGAATTTTCTATAGAGTGTTGAATTTTGTGAAGGTGTGAATCATATTTAATATAATAAAGTTCTGTGTAACAAATTATTAACAAAGGAAATATTTATCACCCCTCCCCCCGTAAACAAGAAATTTCGACATTCCATGGCATAATGGCCGTACCGAAAGTTTTGGGATTTGGGATTACATTTACATTTAGTCATTTAGCAGACGCTTTTGTCCAAAGCAACTTACAAATGACGTAAACAATAGAAGCAATTATAGGAACACACTGGAAATAGTCTCATCAAGTACACAGTATTAACACAGTATACATAACCATGTTTTTTTTTGTAAGAGTGTATAGATAGAGATCAAGACTTAAAGGAAAAGAATATATAATAAGTCCTGCTTCCTGCTTTGCTACTGTTCGGACGCTGTGAGAATCTAAAGATGCCCCTTCCCACCCCCACTATTTATCTTATAATCTAAACCCAGCATATTTATGTATATCCTGCTTTCTATGAAATTTATGCTTGTATGCATATGAGCATCCTTCTTTTAAGTGGTGTTCTTTCCTATGGTATGGTTCCCATAACAACTTCACTCTGTGCCTTAGGTTTCAAATGTATACACTGTATATCGTAATGCAACATGTTTAAAGTATATGTCTACTTATGCCGTGTTCACATAATTGTTTAACATACGCTGTTTAGCTCTGAGCCTGTTCATTCAAATTTCCTCTTGATGATTGATGATCTTGCACTTGTTATGTTGGGAGGTATTACAACATATCCTCTAGCTTTGCTGCAGATTGATTGTGGTTGGGTCAAGTAGGGTAGGCTAAGGACATGTTCCAGACCCAACTTCTCTGTTTTAAGCACCACTTCCTCGCACGTAGGCAGAACATAAAACTGTCTAGGTTGTTCGCTAAAAGTGCATGCTTGCAGGGTTAATTTATCACGTGATTGTTTGTCTCGACGGATTTACTCAATGTGTTGATCACAAGATTATGACAAATGGTACCCAGGTGACTAGCATTTCCTTTCTGTATCCTTTATAAGGTGTAGGATGTCTAATAAACTTTGGTCTATGTTTGAACTGCATCTCGGTGTCAGTGTCTTTCATGGTCCCCTGATATATATCAGACTTCTCTGCTGCTCATCTCAGACCTCATCAAACTACCACAGTGCAGAAAACTAAAGAAACTTTAATACCTCTAGACATGGTTAGAATTAGATTCTAACAGTCGCTCTCGCTTACTCCTCTGCGCTTTGCTCTATCGCTTTTTGTATTTTATCTTATAATTTTTACTTCAGCAAATCAGCATAGTGCTCAAACAACAAAGCTTGGCATTAAAGTTAAACTACAAACTTTCGGGACTGGAAGATTACAAAAATGTGGAATTTTTCATCCGTCTAGCCTCTCACCGCCATCAGCTTAAACTCCAGAAGGAAAAACACAGCTGCCTTTATTCAACAGGATAAGAAAAAGAAATGCCTCATTAACCCCCAGGGGTCCAAAAACGCGGGGACGCGTTTTGACGTGTTTTCTCCTTATCATAGCAGAATCAACTTAAAATACTCCATCATTAATAATCAAACACTTACGTGTTTGACATCATTTGAAACTCTGAAGGTTTTAATTAGTGTACATTTACAATAACAACAGATCTTTGTGTTTTTGTCAAATAAAGAAAATAAACAGGGTGCTCATTCAGACATTTCTGTCTCCGCCAGCTGTCTCTCAAATCACGTTACAAAAATTAGTTGAAACTCCGCGAATACTCGTCACACAAACATAATACACATATCCAAAGAAAGTCTGAAATGTCTACTTTTAAAAAAGCTAATTATTATCAAAAACAAATATTTCCTGTTTATATAATCTGCATTGAAGTAAAGAGAGTACCGTTTTTCCTGGCTGAGCTCATTATCTCTAATGCGGTCACGCCCACACGCTGTTGACATGGTAATGAAGAGACGAGCTGTTCAAACCAGCAAAGCGTAATGTTTGATAAGATTTAAAGACTTTAGCGCATGTTTGCATTATAAACTTTATACACACACGTGAGGAATATATTCATTTATGTCTGGACATTGAGGAAGAGAAGCGTTTATCTTTAACGTTACCTAAGAAGAAGAACAATGGAAGGCGCAATGGAGGCGGATATATTCCTGAAGAAACTGCAAGTCATTTGTCTTCATTTATATTTGTTATCATGTAATATGTTATGGCTTGTGCAGTTCAGCCTACATAAGCAACCTCAACAGACTGCACGCTTCGGATTGAAAAACGTTTGCATTGTTTACAAACGAGTAACTTACGCGTGATCACGTAATGGCGGATTTCATTGTTTGCTGTACAGTGTTAGACACAGTTATTCACTTTCGTATCCTTCATGGCAACTTTGAGTAATGCTGCACTGCTGTGTCTTTTAAGTGTGTGCTGTAAGATTCCATGTTTACATGCTTATTTACAAACGAGTACGCGTGATCACGTAATGGCGAATTTCATTGTTACATGCTGTACAGTAGACACTTTCGTATCCTTCATGGCAACTTTGAGTAATGCTGCACTGGGGGGGTCTGCTGTAATATGATATTGTTTACATGCAACGCATTTCATACATTGCGCTTTACACGCGACACCGTTTTATTATGAGCTCCGCGTTGTTTACACGGAGACTCGCCTTTTTTTTAATTATAAATTTACCTTGGCAAGTCTACCTAGGTGTGTGAAAGACATCAATCATGTGACCAAATGGTGCCGCAGTGGTAGTGCGTTAGGCCGCCACGTGGTAGACCCGGGTTCGAAACCCGCCTAGGCCAAGTTTTTTTTATACAGTATATTGAGTATATTGAGTTTAGGCGACCACCGTTACAAGTGCTATCATTTACCCATCAGTTATGTATGTAAGGGTATTTCTGTGGACAATTTATGCTAACAGCTGTTCATAACTCTCTTACAGGTCTGCATCCCTCTTATCAGTAAACTATGAAGTGGAAAAACATATTCACACTCTTTGGACATAAAGTTGTATGGTAACATGAGCCACATGAAGTTTACAGCTCTGTTGTTTATCAGTTTCTTATAAAAGTTAAGTTTTTGAATAGGGTCCTACTGACCTTCATTTCTATTTTGATTATATTGTTAACTTCTTAATAAACCTCAAACAAACATGTTCATTTGTCCTCACATTCTTTACTGTAGTTCCCTCCTCCCTCATTATGCAGATCATTATGCAGCTCATTATGCGAGCCTTTGTTTGCTAGCTGTCAATCAATCCTTCTCGCATACGGCCCCTCTAAACAAAAAGTGTCTTACAATTTCTAAATCAATGTACTGGTTATGTGAATGAGTAGGCAGGATGATTTTCACATCATTTTAAAGAAAAAACTCTAGACTACTAGATTCTGTTTAGGAAAGTCTTGTTAAAACATGTTTAGTATGGGTTTTGTGGACTTATATCAGTGACTTAAAATTTTAGCTTTTTTAAAAACCACGCATAAACCTTTTTCTCTCAAAAATACAAACATGTACATACATGTAGCTCATATAATATTTTAGCCCAGTTTGTGCTGAACACAGTGGTATGAGACACTTGCCATTATTATGTTTTAAAGCAACTGAAAAAAGACCAAATGTAAGAGCATGTCAGAACCTCTGACAGTGTCCCAAAATGGTCGGACCCCAGAGGGTTAAAGGGAAACTTCACCCATTTGCATTAAGCTTTGTACCGTTAGAACCCCAGTCATGTTTTTGAATGGTCGTGCATCATTCCCTCAGTTTCCCCTGAGAGGGGAGAAATACTGATTTCAGTGAGGCACTTCCTTCTTTCAATGATGTAAAAATCGTCATTTTGCGTCATTGAAAGAAGGAAATCCTATATCTCTATTGAGTGTGAAAGACTACAGACACTCATTCCTCATTTTTCCAAGGTGGGGGCTATGGGTGGGACCCACTCACGCTTCAGACCAATTACAGATCAGTGGGTGGGACTTACGAAAATATACGAACACAGATGGAAAAAAAACGATCAGCCGCCATCTTTATGCTAAGCTAAGCTAAACAGAAGTTGTGGAGCGAGTCAGACTTCATGTTACAATAACAGTGGAAGTTAATCAATATGATATAGAAGAGGGTGATTTCGCAAGCGTGATGCTCTAATCCGCTGTTCATTGCACCTTTATGAGCCACAATACAGCAAAGAGCTGAGGCAGATGGAGCTCAGCCGGAGGAGAAGCCGGAGCCTGGGCTTCGGCTGTTTAGAGGAGCCCGTGGAAGACGCCGCAACCATCGGCCTCTGCTGCGTAGAGAAGCTTGCCTGTTCTCCCGCTGTGTGCCCTCTTTATAACATTTCTGCATCAGATAAGGATATTGTAACGTGGCCGGAGTGTTTTACCCGGAGAAAAACAAGATGGCTTATAAGAGGAAATAAACACTCGATGCAAACAGCAAGTTATCCCGAAAAAGCCTTTGTATTTTAGTCCTCTTCAACGATCACATCCAACTTACATACATGTAAACGGGGTGAAAGGCGAAGTAGAAACAAAACAACACTCGGTTCCCGTCACAAAAGAAAGAAAACATTAGCTTGTTTAGCTCACATGGCAGGATCACAACAACAAGTCTGAACATACTCCGCTTAGCTCTAGCTCTGCCTGGCGCATGCGCACTCACCAGTCTAAGCGCATACGTCAGCAGAGCTCTCATAAAGGCACAGTACACATAAACCATTACAATATGAAAGTGGCCGTTACAGATCCCCCCAGGTACTTTAAGGCTGTCCTCAGCCGTACACAACAGAGTACAGTATTTTAATAACCACAGACATGAAGTCATTCAAAACAATCAATAACACAGGGCACATCATAGTGAGGCACATACTAACATACAATGCAATGTGAACAGACTTATAGATATACATGTGCAATAGCGAAATATTACACGCATATGGGGATGTTTTTTTTTCTTTTTAAGTAATCAGCCATTAACATAACATATGACCGTACACAATGTAACAACAGTCAAACATTTGAGCCATTGACCACAACATATACCTTAACCGTACCCCAATTCAAAACCCACATAAACACAGGGCATCAGAAAAACCATATGACTAAAGATTCATTCTATTAGTGTGATAAACATTTGTCCACCTGTTGGAGGACCAATCAGAGGTGATCCTCGGCACACGCCGAGGTCTCAGAGCATAGGGAGGACTGTTTGGATCATCCCCACCTACAGGCAATTCAACTGTTTGTTCACCACTGTCCGGCAGTTGGCTAGACAAGCAATCCACATCATCAACATGGCCAGTAAGAACAAGGTCATCAGAACCCAGCGGTTGACTACAGTTGACTTCACACTGGAGATCTGGCACAGAAACCTCATTTTCATTCATTTCCGTAAACAATGAACGGTCAATTAAGACATCATCCGAGTCATCGGCGGCCACAGCCTCAGGTGAGTCCCAGGTACGAAAAGGCAGGAGGTTAACCACATGAAAGACTCCCGCATCCATCCCTGAATCTGCATCAACAAGGCGGTAATTCACATCAGAGAGTTTTTGTGTGACGCGGTAAGGGCCCGAATACAAAGGAGCCAGCTTTGCAGTGAAGTTAGCGAGGGCATCCGACCGAGGGTGGGTTTTAACTCTGACCAAGTCATTCACAGAGTAAGACACTGACCGACGCCTCTGATCATAATACTTTTTCCTCTTAGCATGGCTCTCTTCCAACACAGCCCTAGCGTGATCTTGTGCCTCCCTGATGGAAGATTCTAAGCTTTCAGGGTAAGGAATCCCCGGCTCATCCATCCCATCACAGTTAGGTTGGGTTATGACATCAAGAGGAGTATTTAACTCTCGACCGTAAAATAACATGGACGGACTGTGTCCTGTGCTCTCATGGGTCGCCGTCCTCAATGCAAAGCAGATTTGCGGCAAGTAGCAATCCCAGGCCGTATGCTTGTTACCAACATAAGCACGTATAGCAGTCTTCAAAGAGCGATTCACCCTTTCCGTTGCATTTGTTTGCGGGTGATACGCCGTTGTAAGTCTGTGTTCCGACCCCAAAGTGGTAAGTACATGATCAAAGAGCTCACTGACGAAAGGAGACCCCCTGTCAGAGATCAGGTAAGTGGGGGCACCGTGACGAGCAAAGACATCGCACAGCAGCTTGCTGGCTACAACTCGGGCTGTGGCTTCTCTCACCGCGCTAATCTCCACCCACTTAGAAAAATAGTCAACAAAGACCAGAATGTATGCATTACCACCAGGAGTACGTGGCAAGGGTCCCACGAAGTCCACACCTGTATATTCCCAGGGCCTTTGGGGGCGGATGGGGATCATGAGACCAGCAGGCTTTTTCTGGCTAGGCTTTGTGAACTGGCATGTTGGGCAGGAGGCGACATACTGCTTAGCATCTGACGATAGGCCTGGCCAATAGAAACGAAGTTTCAGCCTAGCAAGCGTTTTGCTCATTCCCAAGTGTCCAGCCAACGGGTGGTCATGGTAGTATTCCAGCAAACTCCTCTTCATGGCCGTAGGTGCATACAATCTTAGTCGCTTCATAGGGTGGAGGTTACAGGATGCCTTGCTATCCACAAAGTACAAAAGTCCATCCTGAATTTCAAACTGAGACAGTTCTCCTTCCATGTGCTCCTCTTGGCCTTCCAACATTCGCAGTAGCTTTCCCGTATCATGATCATTGAGCTGCATTTGTCTGAGGTGCTCTCTATCCGAGAAAACCACCGGGGGCAAAGTACGCAGATCCATACCACCGATTACAGCATAATCAGGGAGAATGTCCATCTGTGTTTCGCAAGAAAGAACCGGGTTGCGAGAAAGAGCGTCTGGCACTTGGTTGCACACTCCAGGTTTGTGATTGATATCAAAGTCAAAGTCCTGCAACCGCAGAGACCATCTAGCCAGCCGGCCAGAGAGATTAGGGCGAGACATTAGCCAACGGAGGCTGTTGTGGTCAGAGAAAATTGTCACGTGAAGACCCTCAATGTACGACCTGAAGTGCTCCAACGCCCATATGACCGCCAGACACTCCTTTTCTGAGGTGGAGTATAGTCTTTCAGCTTTGTGTAGGGTGCGACTCGCATAGGCCACCACAACATCTCGTCCCCTGTCATCTCTTTGCATGAGAGCGGCCCCAAGCCCCACATCACACGCATCAGTATGGACAAAGAAAGGAAGCAAGAAGTTGGGAAACACCAGGATAGGTGCAGAAGTTAGCTTAGATTTCAGGAAGTCCATAGCTGCCTGGCATTCACTGGACCAAACAAAGGGAACATCCGTTCTGGTAAGAGCAAAGAGTGGTTCCGCGTGACGAGCATACTCATGGATAAAGCGTCTGTAGTACCCAGTAAGACCCAAAAATTGTCTGACTTGTTTGACACAAGTGGGTGGCATGAACTCAGTCACAGCTCTGACTTTTTCCACACATGGCTGGATGCCCTCTGCAGTAACATTGTAGCCAAGAAAGGTGAGCTCGCTTCTGCAGAATTGGCACTTTGCAAGCTTAACCGACAGGCCTGCAGTTTCCAGCCTTGTAAGAACATCCTTCAGGTCAATGATGTGTTGGTCAAATGTGGGCGATGCCACGACGATATCATCCAGGTAAACGGCACAAGACTTATAAATGAGCCCGGCAAGGACAGAGTTCATCAGCCTCTGGAATGTGGCTGGGGCGTTACACAAACCGAAAGGCAAGACCCGGAACTGGTATAATCCACAGTGAGATATGAACGCAGTCATAGGCTTAGACTGCTCAGACATTGCCACTTGCCAATAGCCCCTAGCTAGGTCAATTGTGGAGATGAAACTGCCTCTTGCCAACAAATCCAGTGATTCATCGATCCTCGGAAGAGGGTATGAGTCCTTAACCGTCAACTTATTAAGTGCCCGATAGTCGACACAAAACCTGGGTTCTCCCGACGGTTTAGGAACAATTACGACTGGGGCGGCCCAAGGACCCGAAGCAGGTTCGATTATTCCTTCCCTCAGCATTTCTTTGATTTGGGATTCAATGAGTTCCTTTTTAGCAGGAGAAGTACGATATGGGGCAAGGTGAACTGGCTTAGCGTTTCCAATATCAATCTCATGTTCAACGAGAGACGTGTGACCCAGATGACCATCGAACAGCACTCCAAAAGACTCAAGCAGTTCAGTAAGCATACATTTCTGATCCATGTCAATTGCAGCCTCGTTAACTTTATCAGACAGGAGGGAAGAACTAGTTCTCAAGCATGAAACATTTGAGGATTCCATCAAGTTTATACTCTCAACACCCTCTGAAGGTGGTAAAACATCACCCAGGGCTACAGTCCTGGAGGGCACATGAAGAGTGGCTGAGGATCTCATCAAGAAGTCCATCCCCAGGACAACAGGAGAGGAAAGATTTTCAAAGACTGCAAAGCGCTGATAAAAGCGCTGACCCATGAAACCCAGCGACAGCCAGATCAAACCAAGTGGGCAGCAAGGTGCACCATCTGCAAGCTGAACAGGGGGTGAAGACCAAGATTTCATGCGAGTCAACCCCCCAGGTAAGTTTGAAACCACAGCCGATTGTACTGCGGACAAAGATGCACCGGTGTCAAGGGTGGCATCAAAAGCATGCCCATAAAGGTTTACTTTCCCCCTGAAAGGAGTGTTCCAGTGTGAAGTAGAAGAAACATCCTCAACATGACCTAGCACCTGGTCTCTTGCAGACGTAGTACGTGAGCGAGGCGTATTTACATCAGACGTTGCAATTTCCTCCTCTCTTGTGCTCCGGCGTTCTCTTTGAGGTGAACGCCGATTTCCTCTTGTGGAACAGTTTGGGCAGGTACGAGTAGTAAAACCCGGTAAGGAGCATTTAAAGCAGTGGACATCCTTAGCTGGCATACTGCTAGGTTGCGTCTGAGGCAAACATCCAACACTCGGGCCCAGAACCGCATGAAGCTCGTGAGCTCGTAAAAGAAGGTCCATGGTTGAAAGCATGGGCGTGCCGTATTGTGCGAGTCTGTATTTCTCCAGCGCATGTTTCCGAATCACATCAATTTGCTCTTGCTGGGGTGGAGGGGAGTTTAGTTTACGGAACTCACCTAGCATGTGAGCGACAAAGGTAGGTAGGGGCTCCCCAGGCATTTGTCTACGGTCTAGGATACCCCTCAGGATACGTTCTTGACTGTCTGAAGGTAAATAGACAATGTTGAAGAAGTTACAAAATTGAGCCCAAGAGGTTAACTGGGTGCAAAGTACAGAGAACCACTTCCTTGGCTCCTTAGACAGGAAACGTGGAAGCTCAAGAAGCATTTGTGCATCCGTGAGGTCCAGAGAGGTTCTGTAATTGTTAACTGACTGAAGCCATTCCTCAGGACTCAGGGAGCCATCAGCAGCAAACACAGGTGGTTCAAGTCGTGATTGTAACAACAATGAGGAAAGAGCATTTACTGTGCTATTCAGACTGATAGAATATGGCGTTGAAACAGTTGGCGTTTCCTCATAACAGGCATTTGGTGGCACTAACCTTTGGGCCTTTTGCTGACTGCTTGTCATACCATAAGGGGTAGAACTTGCCAATGGAGTGCGGTGTGGTCTGACAGGTGTTGCACTCTCATTCCATTCTATGCAGTCCAACATGCCTTTCTGCAGGTCAATCGAGTCACGAACACACCGCCGTAGGACCATCACCTCGGCCTGTAACTGTTGCACTTGAGCCCTCAAGTCGCCAGCACTTTGCTGCGCCCCCTCCTGTTGTGAGGGAGAATCATCGACTGCAGACCTGTCATCTAAATCAGACTTAAGGTCGGGGTGAGAAGCCATATTGTCTACAAGCACAAGTAATCAATAACTGAACTTATTTGGAGAAGAAAATAAAGTGATTAAAAAATAAATCACTATTTCTTAATAAATTAAGAAATAAAAATTAAAATAAAAAAATACACACTATTTACACAATAATATAATACAGTAATATTGTGATACAAGGTGCATAAAGATATCTACTTGGTGTACCAGACAGAAAAATTCACCACCCAATATAAAACAGTTTTGATTAAGTCAGCAAGTGTTAGCACATAAAGTCCAAGTTAAACAGTTTTAACACATCACCCACTGTAGTCCCCCGTGTCCTAGCAACCAAGACGACAGTCCACACGTGTATTTCGAAACAACAAGGAAATACACAGTCCGAATTTGCGAGTGGGCAAAAGTATTGAAAAAACAAGGGAGAAAAACAAATCAACGAGTCATGTCCACTGACAGTTTAGGGATTAACAAAAATACGCTCCTCGCCGATGTTTATTGTAGTCTACAAACAACGCGAGCATGTCCGGGCATGTCCAAGCCCAACACAACACAGTTCAATCGGTGATGAATGTCAATATGTGAAACAGCACCACATTAACTGAAGAAATAGATGTAGAAAAAAAATCCAAATACCATATAACCACACGGATTGTTAGGATTGTTGAGAATCAAACTGGATTATGTACACAATTTTTTTCCGGACCGAAATGTTCAACTGTACCACAAAATGGCCGCGGCCGATCCTATGCTGGCCACTGTGTGCATGCTAATCAACACGATCCGCCGGTTGTAAAACTTGCAAACCTCCTCCGTTCGTGGAAATCATCACACTAAGGGTGGCAAAACAAACGCCGACGTCCATGTAGGTGGTAACTGATGTCGATCGGCAGTAATCCAGCAATCCAACAGTACATACTTCCAACAGGGAAACGTAAAAGATTCAGTCGTTCGGGCGCCAATTTGTAACGTGGCCGGAGTGTTTTACCCGGAGAAAAACAAGATGGCTTATAAGAGGAAATAAACACTCGATGCAAACAGCAAGTTATCCCGAAAAAGCCTTTGTATTTTAGTCCTCTTCAACGATCACATCCAACTTACATACATGTAAACGGGGTGAAAGGCGAAGTAGAAACAAAACAACACTCGGTTCCCGTCACAAAAGAAAGAAAACATTAGCTTGTTTAGCTCACATGGCAGGATCACAACAACAAGTCTGAACATACTCCGCTTAGCTCTAGCTCTGCCTGGCGCATGCGCACTCACCAGTCTAAGCGCATACGTCAGCAGAGCTCTCATAAAGGCACAGTACACATAAACCATTACAATATGAAAGTGGCCGTTACAATATGGACGTTTGTTTGGTGAAGGTTTCCAGGCAAAAGAGCAACTTTGCGCGCGTTTGGACATGTTTATTTCACAGACGCGTTTCGGCTTACGGGTAAACGCGCTGCTGTGTATATGAGCTTGGACAGACTCTCGCTGTGTGCTTTCGGTTTAAGATTTCTGGATCAGATAAGGATATAAACGTTTGTTTTGTTAATGTTTCTGGGCGCGTGCTTATTTCAAAGACGTGTTTCGGTTTACTAGCACAAGCTCCAAGAGCTGAGGCAGCGCGTCTGTGGAGATATTGCAGGGGACGCGTTTGTGTGCAGGATGCAGGGATAAACGGACATCTGACTAAAGTGAGTGTTTCTATTTTCTTTGTTATACTAAGGTGGCATTTATGTACACAATAGCATATCTGAGCGGTGTTTTATATGTCTATATTGTGAGAGCAGTGAGGCTGATATTACACAGATGTAATTACAGTAAACAAGAGACAAAAAGAAAATTGGTAAAACTAAATAAACATTTAAAATGCATACCCTTTTTTAAGTACTTGAAAAAACATTTGTACTGCGGATCTGAAACCGCACGTTACTGTTTGAATAAGACTTTGCTACACACCAGACCAGAGTGTTATTGTGTGTACCACAATGTAACATCACGTTTAAAAGTAAGTCATGATTGGTGTCTGTCAGACACAGTGGTGGTGGCTATTTTCTTTGTTTTACTAATGTGGCATTTATGTACACAATATCATATCTGAGCCGTGTTCCGATTAACGGGAGTGGCTTGGAGAACTGTGCATTGTGGTGCACAGTGGGAGTTGTAGTTTTTCATACAAATGTGCTCTAAAGTCACATTTTGTCTTTTCTCTGTCAAATAGGCACAAAATTATACATTTATGTTACATTTTGACTACAAATATGACTCACTTTCCATAAAGATTAATGTTCCTATCGGTGAAATGGCCCTTTAAAAATCTACTTGCTGCACAAACTGCCACAGACTTTTACAAAGGATTGCTGTTCTTGAAACAAAGTTACTTACAGGACTACCAAACCAGACGGAACACACAACAGAGCTTCGTCATCATGGACGCCCTCAGCATACAGCCGGTGAGTCCCATGAATCTAACGTTCAACACACTAATCAATGGTACAAACAGGGAGCAAGACCCAAAATCATTAGAGAAATCAGACTGTCACGAGCATCACATTTTTCCGCAGTAGCTTCCTCTACCCTAGATACAGCTATGACAAGAATTGCAAACACTGACTTTCTACCACCACCTATACATCTTGAGAACAGATTTGAAGTATTAATGAATATGAGTGAGGATTCTCCAAATGTGATAAATGTGCGCAGAGCACATCCGAGCCCAGAACTCTGATATTGGGTCACTGAATTATCAGAAACTATATCAACAGAGACTCAACTACGTGCTGCCTTTCACAAGCAACCATTTCTGATGTAAACAGGGAACTTCAGAACATTCTGATGAAACATAAGACTGTAAATGGAGTTCTCATTCATGTGGGGAAGAATGATATTCACAAAGAGCAATCTGAACTCCTTAAGAGTGATTTCAACAAACTTTTTGAAACACTCAGAATGGTGAAAGTTCAGCCGTTCATCAGTGGACCACTTCCAACAAGAGGAACAAAAAGGTTTTCATGGTTGCTTGGACTTAATACATGGCTGCAAAAAACCTGCAACATAAAGGGACTGAACTTTATCAACAACTTCAATCTTTTCTGGAGTCAGAGACAACTATTTAAACAGGATGGCATCCACCCAAACAGACTGGGTGCAAGAGTGCTAAAGGACAATATCTATTTCTCCCTTCATCATCCTTCAGCAGTGTGTGCCAATCCACTCAACCTGAATGGCACACACACACCTGGACAGAGTATGAATGACCACAGGACTTCTCTCCAGCACCTGAATGGACATGATGTTGACATATCCCACAAGGACAGAGATAACACCACGCAGCCACAACAACCACTGTTCATGGACACAATCTCAGCTGAGTCCTGCCCACAGAGCTCACCACAGTCAGACTGTGTCAGATTAGAACTGCTCCAAGATTCAGCACCCAAGGACGACTTTCTGGAAAACAGCCAGGGAAACCAGGACAACATATCACAGCCTCCGGTCACATCAGAACAACAGGACTCCTCACTAGATATGTCATTCCTCTCTACAGCATCCCCGCTTTTGACCTTCTCTGGAAAAATGGAGGAACTGGTTTATGCTGGAACTAAACTATCCCACTCTATTGCTGTGAGCCCCCAGCTTTCAACCAGAAAACGGCAAGCCCCATAACCACCAAAGCCAGTGGGCCCAGCTCCCCCTCCTCGTCCTGTCAGAGCTCTTCGGTCTCTGACACAACGCCAAGGAACACACCCTCCTCCATCTGCTGTAGGTGAACCAAAAACAACTGATAACGGCTCTCAGTGATGTGTGTCGAGTTCCTGCTATGAAAATACTAATACTTTTATTAAATGTTTACAAAAGCAGGAACTCAGTGTGCCTATATCTTTCTCTATTTCTGTTTTATTACATGATAGAAAGCCCAAGGCTTTATCAAACCGTAGGGCAAATCAATCTAATCTGCTGCCTGTTACATATCAAACTAAGTTTTCTGTTAGGGAAAAAAATAGTACTGTTAAGTTAGCACTTTTAAACATCTGTTCACTTAAAAATAAATCACTTCTAGTCAGCGACTTAATAACCACAAACAACCTGGATTTTATGTTTCTAAATGAAACATGACTAGAAGAAAGTTACAGTGCAACAGTCCTTAATGAAACAGCCCCTCCTAACTTTACTTTTATGAGTTTCTGCAGAACTGCTAGGAAGGTGGAGGCGTAGCTGCTCTTTTTAAAGATGTCTATCAATGTAAGCAAGTGTCATATGGGAATTACCCGTCTTTTGAATATCTAGGTATTGTGTTGAAAGGTACTCCACACATTCTACTTATCATTATTTACTAGGGATGTCCCGATCAGGTTTTTTTGCCCTCAAGTCCGAGTCATTTGATTTTGAGTATCTGCCGATACCGAGTCCCGATCCGATACTTCTATAATACATAAAATATAGTATATAGTATATAGTATATGTACAGGGGTTAAATTGGGATTTGTTTTGTGGGGATGCTCTGTTGGGATGGAGGGTTCGAGGGGTAACATGTTTAAGCCTGATGACAGCAAAGCCACTGGTGTGTTTCAATTACATTTTGGACCTCTGATAGGATTTTATAAGTCAGTTTTAAAGCTGTGCCACATGTTGACCCAAACTTTAAAACCTGAACTTTAAATTATGCAAATCTATGAGTCTGACACCCTATATGCATTTGTTGCACATGTCATTATGCACAATTGATCAAACTTGGAAGGAAGTTATAGGAATCAACCTCCTTGACTAATTCTATGCATAAGATAGGCTACCCAAAAAGACTCAATTAACAAGAAAAACAACATACTGATTCAGCAATATATCCTATAAGATTCCCTAAGCTGGTCAGCAGTTAGTTATAAAATACCTATTGTTAGGTCGTAATTAATCTGTATAATCAAAATACATTATTTTATTAAACTATACAATCAGTTGTATCCAGTTATCTAGTTAACATATTGTAATGAGATGAGTGACATGGCTATACATACTTTAATACTTTGTTTCTAGACTTCTATTAAGTTTTCTCGACGTGGGCACCATTCTTACCTCTCTCTCTATCTCTCATCTCTACAGTATCCTGCGCGAATGCGCGTTCTTGAGGTTCCGAGTGAGACGCAGAGCTGCGTCTGAGCACATGGTGACAAAAACGATCAACGCGTCGTTTAAAACAGCGGTAAAAATCCGGTTTTGTCGTGGGTTCCTTGCTCGCACGAGTGTGAAGCCTATGAATGAAAGCACGTCAATAGGCTTGTTCGACTTCATGCGGCGCCGCAACACGACAGCCGGATAACGTCAAACTACCGCGAGAGTGATCCGCGAAATCATACGGAGGAGTTTGCTTTTAAATCGCTAACTTTGACGTCATCCGGCTGCCGGTTCTTGTGGCGCTGCATGAAGTCGAACTCTTCTCATCAGTTCACAAGCACCAGCGCAGCGCGTACACTGGCGTGGAGCAGAGCGAGACCTTAATGGATTTTAAACCCTGCATATGTATCCGAGTCCTGATCGGGAGGTAACGGCTGATTCCGATCGAGTCTGAAACCACGTGATCGGGGCCGATTTCCGATCACGTGATCGGATCGGGACATCCCTATTATTTACAGGCCCCCAAAATACTCTCCAGCATTTGTTGAGGACTTTACAGAACTGTTATCAACGATTTCCTCAGAGTTTGACTGTTTTGCTATTGCTGGAGATTTTAACATTCACATAGATAAGCCAGAAAGCATTATGACAAAAGATATCACAGCTGTTTTAAATACTTTTGATCTGACTCAACATGTACATGGACCCACACACAATCGTGGACACACTCTAGATTTAATTATCAGCAAGGGTGTAAACATTTCATCAGTCGTTATTAAGGATGTAGCACTTTCTGATCATTTCTGTATTTTTTTTTGATATATTGATCTCTCCTACTATTGAAACTAGATATGTGTCTGTCAAAAAGAGATCCTTAAATGAGAACACCAGTGTGCTATTTATGAAGGCTATATCTTTAACACCAAGCATATCTGCAGACTCTGTTGATTTTCTCCTTGATTCCTTTAATTAGAAAGTTAAGAGTGTAATCGATGATATTGCTCCTGTAAAAGTCAGGAAGAAGAATGGCAGGCAAAAATCACCTTGGAGAAACTCAACAGAGGTGCAGAATATGAAGAGACAATGCAGAAAAGCTGAGCGCATGTGGCGGAAGACAAAACTTATAGTCCATTATAACATCTATAAAGACAGCCTTCGTGCTTTCAGTGTGGAACTAGGCAAAACTAGACAGACTTTCTTTTCAAATATTATAAACAAAAACATAAATAACACACACACTCTTTTTGCTACTATAGAGAGACTAACAACCCCCCCAAGTCACATTCCAAGTGAAATGCTCTCAGACAGCAAATGTAGCGAGTTTGCTAACTTCTTCTCTGAGAAAATCAATAATATCAGAAAGGTGATCAGCACATCCTTGAGCTGCGCCTGGGTCAGACAAATCAGACCACAACATCAGAAAGTAGTTACGATGTCTGATTTTGAAGCATTTGATGGTAAAATTTTGGAAGAAACAGTACAGCATCTTAAAACATCAACCTGCGCCCTTGACACACTCCCAACATCTTTTTTCAAAAGTGTCTTTAACTGTTTAGAAGCAGATCTTCTAAAAGTGGTAAATTCATCACTTAACTCTGGGACTTTTCCAAAGTCCCTTAAAACTGCAGTTGTTAAGCCCCTCCTGAAAAAGAGCAACCTAGATAACACTGTATTGAGCAACTATAGACCAATCTCAAATCTTCCTTTCATAGGCAAGATCATTGAAAAAGTTGTTTTCAATCAGCTTAACAAATTCTTAATTTCTAATGGTTACTTTGACATTTTTCAATCTGGTTTCAGACCACACCACAGTACAGAGACAGCGCTCATAAAGATAATAAATGATATTCGCCTCAATACAGACACAGGCAAACTATCAGTGCTGGTGCTACTCGACCTCAGAGCTGCTTTTGACACTGTTGATCACAACATACTTCTTGACAGGCTGGAAAACTGGGTCGGGCTTTCTGGGATGGTCCTGAAATGGTTCAGGGGTGCGTTCTCCGATAACGTTCTCTCTTAGCACGCTACGAAGACTCAAAAGGTACACCTTAACTACAGGTATACCTTTCCTATGTGTGTTCTCCGAACTATACCTTAGGATGTTGCTTAAGGTAAACCTTCTTAAGTTCGACCTTAGCGGGTGCTGTCCATGGTGGAGGTTCTGAATAGGTTGATATCGATTGCTCGACAATCAATTATTCACTTCATGTAATAGGTTTCGCTGCGTTATGAGATAGCGGTGTTCTTTATTAAAGAAACATTTTAGAAATAGTTCAAGCTAAATTTATTAGGAATATCTGTTAAAAATATTTCAAATTGCAAACAACTAAATTCAACCTTCTATATTTTATATCAAAAGCGTGCAAAACCCGCAACTTTATTTCCAAACGTATCATGTTTAAACTGCTCCAATTCATCCCCTATGCCTTCACTTGAAAGGATAATTTATATTAGGGGTTCCCAATAAGTGCGTTGCACAGGGGAATAAAGTGGGTCGCGCAAGTAATTTGTTGTGCATTACACTTAAAATATATAAAAACAAACTATTGTTGTTCATTAGTTCACGCGTTTATTGTGCTTGGACAGTGGATGCGCAAGCAGCGTCGTTACAATGCGGATAAAGCTTAATGGACGCATTTCTGGAGCCTGTCTGTCTACCTCAAATATAACATATAAAAAAAATATATATATATATTTAAGCAATATCGCTCGAGTAGGAGTGTGATATAGCTCTATATCATCACGGCTGTGATTAGGCCAAAGGCACGAGGCCGCAGAAATGTTTGAAAAGCCTCTTTGTTTGAGAACTACTTCTTCCGCCACGGATTTGAGGGCGGCCAGAATGACAGGTAAAACTTTCGGCTGCTTTGAAGCTCATAACAACTCAATGGACGGAAAAGCCGTTTCTTTATATTACCGTTTCTTGGTCACAAAGTGTAGTTTTAAGATTAGTTCAGTCGAGAATGTATATGTATTATATTTAAATCTGCAGTCGATTAGTAAAGATAGCGCCTGTTTGAACGTTTGCTTAGTGAGATTCGGTACGAATGAGAACCAAAGCATGAGCGGACATCAGTGTTCACTCGCCCCGCTGACCACCGCCCTCTCTGGGCTACATTTCTGACAGAGATACCCTGGCTCTCATGTTGGCCTTGTTTGTTTATGATCGTCAAAATGAGATCAAATCAGCAGTATTTGGTGTCATGATCAAACTATTACTTGTTTTTTAATTCATATTTAGTGTCTTTTGTGTTGTTATTGTTTTGGCGCGAGGTAAAAGTTAATAAAACTACTTGTATAACGTTACTATTGCTTTCTCATTTATTCTTAACGTGATACGAGCACTCGATTATTATTATTATTAAACTTTGTTCTTGTCAGTACTATATAAAACTGTTTTTTATAAGTGTCAGAGAGATGTTTTTGCATGCTGCTTATAAATATACCCGTGGCGATATCTCATAACATGTTTTAATAGTCACGTCACGATAAAGTAAATGATCAATGTCCACATTTAAAAGCTGCGGTGCTTACCTGCAGTTTCACGGTGTTTTCGCGTTCTGATAAGAAATATAGCTCCAGAAAAAAAAAACGAGTGTTTATATTCCTCTTTCCAAGTGTTAATCGTCCACACGATGTGACAAGACATTTCTCCCATTAACTGTAACGTAACATCCAAGAGCGCTGATCTTTGACGGAATAACTTCCGATTGGGGATTCACAGACTGATTTATGAGCTAGTAAACTAATGAGACAAATGGAGAGTGATTCAAAACAGGGCGTCTGTGTTTTTCCATTCAGAGATGAGCCTGCTTAGGACCTCCATTCACTAGGTGGCGGAATGATACGAAAGGTGAAGCGGTTACAGTGCCGATATCAGCACAATATCGCATAGGTCTTAGCCAATCAGATTCGAGAACCAGAAAGAACTGTTGTATAAATATATATATTATATAATAAATAAATATATATTATGATTACTTTAGATTTTAGCTTTGATTAGTTTTAATGTGGAAATTGTGTTGACCTTAGGAGACTATAAGCAAGTGCGCAGTTTGTTTTGAATGTTTATAAAGTATATGGCATGCAGTTGCCTCAAAGTTATAAAACATTAAAAAACTTCGATGCAAAGTCAATCGATGCATTAACAATCCTAATTAGTTTAATATTTTTTATTTTACCCGATTTATTTATGCAGCTAAAATACTTGCCGGTAGTCTAAGGCTATGTTAATTAATGCGTTTATCCTTTGAAACACGTTACTTTTGCTACGTTTACGCCTTTCATCTACACTACATCACCGTTTTCGACCCTCATAAACGGATTCGTTCGCAAACACTGCAGACCCTGTTTTAGTTTGAGAACTCAGACGTTGCACTGAGTGTAAATGAACGTAGACGGAGTCTTATGTAAACGAACAGCTGATGTTAACGTAACAACGCATCATTTTCAAAGTAAAAATTATTTTATTCAGGTAAATGGAGGTTTGCAACGGAGGTTTTGCCAAAAAAAGTAAACATCTACCCAACCAGCTATTATAAACGCTATATCGGATTGTTTTAACATGTAACCTTATAGATAATGTCTATTTTATATTTATGTTTGAGTATTGTTGTAATGTGTTTATGTTTTGTTTAAATTTAGTTAGCTTATTACGAAAGATAGACTGTAATTTTAAACACCATATAGGGCGTTGTAAAGGCCAATATGAAGATAGAATTGTAATGGGTCAGACATCATTTTCAAGTTTAATTTAAGTTTTGTTTTCTACTTTAAAATTAATTTCGTTTCAGATAATTTGTCTCTTAATTTTAATTGATGTTTTGTTGATAAGTTTTGTGAATATAAATTAATAAAAACAATAAACTCAACAACATCATTAATATTTAATGCTCGTTTAGCCGCTTGCACTTTTAGCTATTTCTGTGTTGCTAGCGGAGGACGTGCACGGACCTCACACACTTTTAAAAATTAATGCAATAAGCCTTTCTGTAGGCTAAAGCTATACTTCACCTCTTACTATGTTTGATTGAAGTTTGCATTTGCTGAAATTTATTTTTGCTTCAAGTTCGTTTAGTACTGTTCACTTGAATGCTTTCTTTTTAAATAATAAAGACCTTTCTGTTTAGTTATAAAATCAAAATTAACCGTCTCCTGAAGATGCGTATAAATAGCCCGAAGTGTAAAACACGTGCAATACATACACCAAATTCCACTTTGGCGTGCATATGATACGCAAGTCCTTCCCATTCACTTAAACGGTGCATCTTTTTTTGTCGTTTTATTTATTGGTTTCTCAATTTTTTTGCTTTTTTACCATTTTCGCTTGGGTTTAGGGTTAGAACAACTTTTTGTTATATAAAAATGACATCCTAACCCAAACCCCAACTCCAAGCGACCATGGCTTAAATATGGACAAAAACATGGAGAAACCTGTATATTAAATAACCTCATTAAGCAAATCTAAAATCTAACCCTAAACCCAAGCGAAAATGGTTAAAAAAACAGAAAAAAATTGAGAAACCAAGAAATAACAGGTTTTACACGAGTTTTACACTTCGTGCTATTTATACGCATCCTCAGGAGACTGGGTAGCAGCAACAGTATAAGACTTTCCCAAACACATTTTTATATGTTCAAAAAAAGTGTCTGTTGTAGTTGCCAGCAAAGGACCCAGGTATGAATTTTTGTCAATATCACACACCTAGGCTGCATAAATGCGCAAAGGTAAACTACTATTAGAGTAATAAGTTATTTTACACTTGAATGCGCATGCCCAGTTACGTGATTGGTCATGTTTCACGCGTTTATGGTGGTTTATAGTGTGGATGAAGATTCTTTTTAAAATGCCAGTATAAACGAGGATCGTTTTCATTTTAAATTGTCGTTTTAAAACGCAAATGCTCTAATATAAACAGGGCCTAAGATTTAACGGATATGAAATGCACAAATGAAATCGTAGGATTCGCTGTACAGCTGCCAGTTTCACCAACTCCATCACCCAAAATATATTTTTTAAATAGTTTCTTAATCCTGTAGCATTTAATAGTTCGCAGTTGATGTCCCTTTGGAAAACATAATTAAAAATCTAACAACCATCAATGTAATGATGTCTAATTATGTGAATGTTTTATTCTTTAAATATAAAAATATTTGCCTAATTAAACACGGAGTGTTTTTTTTTTTTACAAATATTTAGTTATATAGACTGCAATGTAAGCTTTTATGAAAGTGATGGCCCCTAGTGGAGTCATGTGGGATAAGGTATAGCTAAGAGGGCTCCAGACCAACCTTACGAACGAGCGACTTACAGAAGTGATACGTAACTAAGAGCGTTTCGGAAAACACGTATTAGCGATAAGGTACAGTTTAAGGTACAACTTAAGAACGACGTAGCGTTAAGGTAGTTTCGGAGAACCCAGCCCAGGTCATACTTAGAAGGGAGAGGTTATTATGTAAGTATAGGTGGCTATAAATCTGAGTGGACATCCATGACATGCGTAGTCCCGCAAGGCTCAATTCTAGCGCCACTCCTGTTCAACCTGTATATGCTCCCACTGAGCCAAATAATGAGAGAGAACCAAATTATGCAGACGACACCCAGATATACTTAGCTCTATCCCCTAACGACCAGAGGTGGAAAGTAACGAATTACATTTACTCACGTTACTGTAATTGAGTAGTTTTTTTGTGTATTTTTACTTTTTTGAGTAGTTTTTAAAATCTGTACTTTTACTTTTACTTAAGTATGTTTTATTTAAAGGATTGTACTTCGCTACATTTTAAATCATATCCGTTACTGAGTAAAAAAATATTTTAAAAAGCAAGGTGATAAAGACGCGCAACGGATGTAAATGGGCGGGGCTCGGGGGAACGCGCAAAAAGAACCATGGAGACGGACGAGACAGGCGCGCGCTAATGCAGACCCGCCTCGGTTCAAATCTTATGAAAGAAACCCCTGGTCATATTTAAGCGACCACTTTCCACTGACGCGAAGCGAGTGTTTCATTTCTATGAAAGGTAGGATTCATGCTCTTAAGTACGAAATTGCATGACGCGTTTTTAATACCATGTGCATTATCTTCCGAGGTCTAGCAGCTTTACGTCAAGTCAAACACAACTCTCAGAGAGAGAGAGAGAGAGAGAGAGAGAGAGAGAGAGAGAGAGAGAGAGAGAGAGAGAGAGAGAGAGAGAGAGAGAGAGAGAGAAGAATAAATGTCATCAGGTAGTAGGGAAGTAAGAAGATAATAAACGTGTCAAATGTATATAGACATGGCACTCATCTCATTATATGCTCATTTAAACTAGATATATAGTTTAATAAAATAATGTATGTTACCAGCAATACATCAATTACAACCTTACTATAGTGATTGTATTTAATAGCTGCTGACCACCTTCAAAAGTGCATAACTCACATGTAAAAATCATTAAACAATTCCATAAATGTTTCTTACTTTAAAAAAGCTTTTTATTTTATTAACTTTTTGTTATTGCACTTTAATTGTAAAGATGTTCCTACAATTAAAAACAACTCGTTTGAGATTTATATTCCCTTGTCGTTTTTGAACTATACTAGAATCCTCAACCTCTCCCCGCTGTAAAAAAAGTAACTTTTACTCTGAGTAAAGTTAAAATGACTTACTTTTTACTTTTACTTGAGTAGATTTTTAGACAAGTAACTTTACTTTTACTTAAGTAAAAAATTATTAAAGTAACTTTACTTTTACTTGACTACAATATTTTATTACTTTTTCCACCACTGCTAATGACTATAGCCCCATTGACTCCCTGTGCAAATGGATTGATGAAGTTAACAGTTGGATGTGCCAAAACTTTCTGCAGTTAAACAAAGAGAAAACTGAAGTCATTGCGTTTGGAAACAAAGTGCTCAAGGTGAATGCATACCTTGACGCTAGGGGTCAAACAACTAAAAATCAAGTCAGGAATCTTGGTGTGTCTGGAATCGGACCTTAGTTTCAGTAGTCATGTCAAAGCAATAACTAAATCAGCATATTATCATCTCAAACATATCGCAAGAATTAGATGCTTTGTTTCCAGACAAGATTTAGAGAAACTTGTGCATGCTTTCATCACCAGCAGGGTGGATTATTGTAATGGCCTTCCCAAAAAGACCATTAGACAGCTCCAGCTCATTCAGAACGCTGCTGCCAGGATTCTAAGCAGAACCAGAAAATATGAACATATCACACCAGTCCTCAGTGCCCGGTTGCATGAAACTCCTTAAGTGAGTGTTTCCCTGAGGGAGAAAAAATCCCTGAGGTAAGGGATTTATTTAAGAGCGTTGCAACAAAGGTCTTAACTGTCACCCTTACCTAAGTGTTTATATTAAGTATTTTACGGCAGTCTCTGCCAAAACACGGCAGCGGAGACGCGGTTGCTGTAGTTACAAAATCTCACAGCGGTAACAAATCAACGCACGCAGCTCAACAGACGGCGGATTTGTGTACAATGAAACATCACAAATAACAGACTGTAAAGTGCCGCGTGTATAAAACCTCAAAGTAATTCAAACTGGAAACACTTTAGATTGACGGACGATTAAACCGCTATTCTCCTAATAAATGCGCATCATTTTTCTCTAAGGGATTATTTCGATCGTTAGAAATGCGCGTTGGTACTTCATTTTCTTAAATAACCATAAAATCAGCTATCGCGTGTGACGTTAAGGGACCTGTTATAGTCCCTTAAGTTTTTAAGGGAAAATTGGACTTAAGGACTTTGTTGCAACGCATAGCAGAACTTAAGGTAATACTTTAGCATTTAAGGGTAAATACTTATTGACAGCCTTAAGGTTCACTTAAGGGTTTTTCTTGCAACCCATTTTTTATTAAGGGCACCCTTAACCTTATATTTAAGGGATTTCTTAGCTTAAGGACTTTCATGCAACCGGGCACAGGTCTCTACACTGGCTACCAGTTACATTTAGGATTGATTTTAAAGTATTATTAATGGTATATAAATCACTCAGTGGACTAGGACCTCAATACATTACTGATATGCTCATTGAATATAAACCTAACAGATCACTCAGATCATTAGGATCACATCAGCTAGAAATACCAAGGGTTCACTCAAAGCAAGGAGAGTCAGCTTTTAGCTATTATGCCAGTCGCCGCTGGAATCAGCTTCCAGAAGAGATCAGATGTGCTCCAACAGTAGTCACATTCAAATCCAGACTCAAAACACATCTGTTTAGCTATACATTTACTGAATGAGCACTATGCTGCGTCCGAACTGATTGCACTATATTTTATATGCACTATTTTAATTCTTTTTATTTCTCTTGATTTTATTCTTATTTTTAACGGTTTTATACTTTTATTCCTGTTTTATTTTTTTCACACATTTAAACAGTTTTTATTAAAATCACATTTATTTTCTTTTAATTGATATTTTAAATTCATGTATTTTTGATTTTTTGTTTTCTCATTTCTATGTAAAGCACTTTGAATGACCTTTGTGTATGAAATGTGCTATACAAATAAACTTGCCTTGCCTTGCCTTATATTAGTAAGTGAGGTAATGGCGGAAGAGATGGGTTTTTAGCCGATTCTTAAAGGAAACTACAGAGTCAGCAGATTGTGTCGCAACCGGCAGATGAGAAACAGCTCCAAAGAAGATACACGATAATGTGTTTTTTTTTTCCCTTTTTGAGATGGCACCACAAGCTGTCGCTCAGTGACAGAGCGCAGGGATTGAGAGGGTACGTAAGGCTGTATAAGCAAGCAAAGGTAAGAGGGTGCTGACCCAGTGGTGGTTTTAAAGGCCAGGAGCAGAGCTTTAAATTTGATGCGAGCTGCTATAGGAAGCCAGTGTAATTTGACCAAGAGAGGAGTGACGTGCGCTCTCTTTGGCTCATTGAAGACCACTCTTGCCGCTGCGTTCTGAATCATCTTTATGGGTTTGGTTGTGCAGGCTGGGAGTTCAGCCAGTAGTGCATTGCAGTAGTCCAGCCTGGACAGGACAAGAGCTTGGACCAGGACCTGTGTGGCAAGCTCATTTAGGAACGGTCTAATTTTCCTAATGTTGTAGAGAACAAATCTACAAGAGCGGGCAGGGCTGGCAACATGGGCCATGAAGCTAAGCTGATCATCAATGACCACTCCCAGGATTCTGGCTGTTCTGGATGGCGTGATGGTCGAGGTACCAAGCTGAATGAAAAGGTTGTGATGAATCTTTGGTTCAGATGATATAACAAGGTTCTGTCTTCGCAAGGTTCAGCTGGAGATGGTGATCCTTCATCCAGAGTGAGATGTCCCTCAGGCATGCTGAGATGCCGGCAGAAACCGTGGGGTCATCAGGGTGGAATGACAAGTGAAGTTGAGTGTCATCCACACAGCAGTGGTAGGAAAAGAAATGTTTTTGAATGACAGATCCCATGGATGTCATGTATATAAAAAAGAGCAGTGGTCCAAGCACGGAGCCTTGAGGCCCCCCAGGTATCAAGAAGTTGGGGTTTGGAAACATTACCTCTACCCCGAATGACCTAAAAAATTACAAAATCACTTTAAATATGACTGTGTGTCAGATAAAAGCAAGTGCCTTGCAGTGGAAGGTGGTAAAATATGTTGACAATTTATGAAAGGGAAAAATTGAAAGTTGAAAGTACATTCAGCTTTAAACTCTCCGGTCCCCCACTCCACCGAAAATGAATAAGAGATGCGAGTTTAAGGCAAATGCTGAATCTCCCCACAGTAAAAATTTTCTTTATTACTGTAAGTGTATATTTAAAGTTATGTGATGTAAATACTGTTAAATAGCATCAACTGATATATTATCTGCATGGCTAACGTCTAACTTACTGTTAGCGCTCTGATCTATTCTGCCTCCTCTGCTGCACACTGTCATTGGTAACATTATATTTAAAGTACATTTAATCACAGTGAATTAAAACTTTGAAAAACCTTGCTTATTGCACAAGGTTTTGTTCTGTGTTTGCTTGTATTCTGTGTATTTTTGTTATTTGAACTTGTATTTTGTTATCCTGCTCTGTTCGGACTTTTATTTTGAAATCATCGTGCCAGGTCACGCTTCACACTTCCTGTTTGTTTTTGTATTTAAGTCACTTCCTGTACACCAGTTCCCTGCTGAATATTACAATAGTAAGCCAGCCTGTTACCTGTCTGTACCTGTTTACCTGCATCCTGTTTATCTGTTACCTGTTTATCTGTATCTGTTCCTGTTTTGACCTCTGCCTGTACTTGGATTTTGATTGTTACTCTGCCTGCCCTGAACCCTAGCCTGTATTTGGATATTGCCTGTTTTGCCGTCTGCCTTGAACTATTGCCTGTCTTTGGATTTATGATTTGGATTTACCCTTGTTGGATTTGTTTGCTGGCCCTTTTGGGATTTTACTAAATAAACAACTTTTGCACATGGATTCACCTCTTCTCTGCTTTCATTAAAGAAACCGTTACACACATTTCCCTTTTTATAGATGGATATAGTATTTTTTTTAAAGACATCAGAAGTAAGAAGGTGAGAAAGTATATAGTTACTTAGATAGCTTATGTTTTGTCCATATTTGCATTTCACTGAAATTCGCAATGATTTCACCTCAGAAATGCATTGATAGACAGTTATATAATGTAAATCCTCAATCTCTTACACATTAAAATATCCTTATGCGTGAAACTATCAGTGCAAATAGGGAGAGAGAGAGAGAGAGAGAGAGAGAGAGAGAGAGAGAGAGAGAGAGAGAGAGAGAGAGAGAATTGAATTTTAACACACCTTTATTAACAAATAACCTAATCTAATACATTCAGTTCCTACCTACAAAAGTCCATTTAAATTTACCAATTTAAATACATTCAATATATTAAGTTTCCAAATAAATACCCATATAGAAAACAAACTCATTCCAAATCATATGCAAACTGTAATCTCTCATTAATTATTTCACACAGAGACCCCTTGTAACACCAAATCAAATCAAAAGACATAAGATCCCCCATAGCTTTGTAATACCGAAAATCTATTAAAATTCTGGATTTTACCAAGTTAAAAAACACACTTTGCAAATTAACACTTGAATTGCGTTCAATTCTTATTTTTCTAGTGTCATATATTGCCTTCTTTGCTTGACCCAATAGAAAATTCAACAACTGGCAACAAAATCGCTGTGTCCGGACATATTTAAATCCACATATAAATGTTTCCAAAGAAAAACTCTCATCAAAACGACCAAATAAGATCTTTAAAACCTGAAACAATGATAAAAGCCTGTTACAATGTACAAAAGCATGAAAAATGTTCTCCTTCTGGAAACAAAAAGGGCATTCATCACTAGTATCATGATTTATAACGGAGACAAATGCATTTACGGCAATTGCTCCGTGAAGGATCCTCCACTGTAAGTCGCCCACTTTTTTTTGCAAAGGTGACTTATACAATGCTTGCCATTCTGGCTTAACATCCTCCCCTAAATGGAGGGCATGACGCCAAGGCGTATCAACTCTTTTATGCAAGAATGTTTTGTTCAGAGTTTTAACACAATTTTTGTACAAAATTTTTCCAGAAACTGGATTAGGACCCATTAACATTGACACATTGGGTTGTAAAAAAGCACCTTCACACTCTTCAAAATCGGTCACCAAAAACAAATCAGGAAACGGGTCATTACAATCGGGAGTGATTAGCCCTTCGGTATACTCTTCTAACAATTTAACTTCCTCTGACGTAAGTGCTGACTTCCACTCTTCGAGTAATTTGGCCACTATACGCCTCGATTTTAGGCCCAAGTGTCGAGTGACCATGTCAATGTTCTCAAAGTCCAAGCCAGCCAGTTTAAATAATTGTCCCAGTGTTAGTACTCCAGCATTAAGAAGGATATCACAAATTGCAGGAAGTATTTTTCTGTTTGATAAGTCCAAACGCGATCCATAAACCAGAGGTTCCTGTAATAACCAATACAGAGATGTCATAGAACTAGGCCTCTGCATCTCAAACAAAGACCAAACTTTAACTAGGTTCCGATAAAAAATGGGCAATTTAGACAAGTCCATCCTTTTCGGATCCAGCCAAAAAAATTATCTCTCAAATTGTAAGCCTCTGAAGTCTCGCAAAAGAACACATGCAGCATGTTTCCAGCTTGAGTCCACTGGTCCCGTCAACAGTCTTTGGACAAATTGAAGCCTAAAAGCTGCTATTCTGCTCTGTATGTGCATTAAACCGTGTCCTCCTTCTTCTTTAGGCAAGTACAGAATGGCTTTTAGCACCCAATGCATCTTGTCCCAAAAAAGTCAACCAAAATAGCTTGTAATTTTGGCAATAATTCTTGTGGAGGATCCACACAATTAAATCGATGCCACAGAGCAGATGCAATTAAATTGTTTATAATCAAAACTCTACCTTTGTATGCCATTTTAGGAAGTAAAAATTTCCATTTATTAAGACGTCCTTTAAACTTCTCCACAATTCCTTCAAAGTTCTTTTTCATAAACACTTCATCCCCTAAAAACACTCCCAAATATTGTAACCCGTCCTTAGTCCAAGATAAACCTTCTGGAAGTTTTGGTTCCATATTGACCCAGCTTCCAACCAATATTGCTTCACTCTTAGACCAGTTTACTTTTGTGGCAGATATTTTTTGGAAATTTTTTAAGGTCTCTAATAAAACATTTACATCTCTCTGTCCATTAATTAAAATAACAACGTCATCTGCATACGCTGATAACTTAAAAACATTCGTACAGCATGGGACACGTACACCAGACACTTGTGCTCTTAACTTATTTAAAAGGGGCTCTATAGCCAAAGTATACAACATTCCGGACAAAGCAGAGCCTTGTCTGATACCTCTAAACACTTTAAAAGGGGCACACAAATTTCCATTGATTTTTAAAATACTTTCCACATCATTATACAACACTTTAATCAAAGAAATAAAATCACTGCTAAAACCAAAAGCTTTTAAAACATTCCATAAATACATATGTTCCACCCTGTCAAACGCTTTTTCTTGGTCAATGGACACAAGGCCAAAATCCAATTTTAGGTTTTTACCTATATCTAAAATATCCCTAATAAACGAGATATTATTAAAAATTTGTCTCCCAGGAACACAATACGTCTGATCAGGATGTACTATTTGACTTATTACTTCACTTAATCTACTCGCCAAAACTTTGGAAAGTAATTTATAATCTGTGCACAACAAGCTTACGGGTCTCCAATTATTTATTTCATTTAAATCACCCTTCTTTGGCAATAATGTAAGAACACTTCTTCTACAGCTTAAAGGTAGTTGACCATTAACCAAGCTTTCATTAATCACTTGCAATAAATCTGGGCTCACCTCTGTCCAAAATGTTTTATAAAATTCGACTGGTAACCCGTCTAATCCAGGTACTTTACCACCTTCCATACTTTGAAGTGCCTCCTTTAATTCCCCTAAAGTGACAGCTTTACTAAGTTCCACATTTACTTCTTCAGAGACTCGGGGCAAATTTTCAAAAAAACTCTCATCCTGCATTTCATCAAATGTTAAATCACTCTCGTATAATTTTCCATAAAAACGAACTGCCCTGTTTCTAATTTCAACAGGGTCTGACAAAACATCTCCAGTCTCAGAACGTAAAGTGTGTATAAACCTTTTTTGTCCATTTTTCTTCTCTAAATTAAAATTTTTTTTTGAAGGTGCATCCATCAACTCTATATTCTGAAATCTTGACCTGACAAGAGCTCCTTGTGCAGTTACATCTAACAGGTCATTTAAAAAATTCTTTTTTTCCTTAAGACTTTTAATAGCAGTCAACTCTCCAGTGACATCAGCTAATTCTGGCAAGTCTTTTAGTTCTTTTTCCAACATTTCAATTGCACCTTTTCTTTCTCGTGTGACATTAAAAGTATAATACTGACATAGCTGTCTAACTTGTATTTTTGCAAAATCCCACCACTGTCGAACAGATTGAAACGAAGATTTCTTTAGTCTAAAATCAATCCAAAACTCTTTAAAAATGCCTTTAAAAAAAGTATCACATAACAAATTGTTATTCAAGTGCCAATAAACACTTTTTGGCTTAACAGAGCCCACAGTCACATCACATTTTACTAGGCTATGGTCAGAAAAACCAACTGGGATAATAGAACATCCTCTAAAAAGACTGAGTTGATGTTTATATCCATAAAATCTATCCAACCTCGCTAGAGATATTAAATTATCTTGAACATGCGTCCAAGTATACTGCCTTTGTGCAAAATGAAAATTTTTCCATACATCAACAATCTCATTACATTTCATCAATTCAATAAGTCTCTTTCATGATAGCATATGGGGCTCAACATGATTTCTGTCTGTCAAATTTTCCGTACAATTAAAATCACCCCCTAAAATTAAAACATCCTCTGTGTTGCAATTTTCAAGTACATGACTCAATGTGTCTAAGAAAACCATTCTTTCAGTTGCTTTGGTAGGAACATACACAGAAATAAATACAAAAAAACAATTCTCAAACTGAGCTCTGACTTTTAACAGTCTACCCTTTAAAATTTCTTCCACTTGGTATGAGCAAGGAATGAAATTTTTAGAGAATAAAATAGCCACACCTCCACTGGTGGTACTCAAATGACTTAAAATAGACAATCCATCAAACTCTCTTGCCCAATCACTCATATTTTGCTCATCACTATGAGTCTCTTGAGCAAATAATACATGAACTTTTTTCTGTCTAATTGTTTCAAAAAGATGAAACCGCTTTTTTCCTTCTCTTGCCCCATTTATATTCAGAGAGGCAATGCATATTTCTCCCATAAGTAAGGAAAGAAAAAAGCAAATTAGACTTGACAAACACACAACCATATAAATGTGCTTTTTATTTTTCATCGCAACTATTAGACTTCGGTTGAACATTAAGCTTGGCAAGTATTTTCTTCAAACGATATGTCTCCTGGTTGCTGAAACACCCTTCACTCCTATACAATCTTATTTTATCAATGAACTGCAGCACGTCAGGAAAATGCTCCTCGATTAGAACTTTTCTCACATTCTTAGTTACCTTCAAGAACGATTTAATATCATCTGAACTATAAATCCTATTCGAAAAAGCACTTAACGGAAGGCTGCACTCCACACTGCATTCAGAGAAATCACTTTCACTTTCTGTGTCCGTCTGACTTAACTCGCAATCCGCTTTTTTTTCCGGCCGGTCAGAAGAGCGCTGTTCTAGCCTGCGCTTCAGTGGCGCTTTAAACGCACAAACCTCTGACTCCATCTCCGTCACATTTTTAGGATTAGCAGAGAGTTTGTCTACCATATCCACAACACATTCTCTATTCTCCACTTTATTATCTTCACCCACAATAACCATCATCCCTTCATCATCTTTTGACCGATCTACCCGCTCTACATCCACTGCTACCGTGACCGCCGCCGGCGCCGCTATCTGCGCGAGACTCAATTCAGGCACCTCGTCATCTGCAACTATCACAGCAACATTCCGATTTACATTTTCATTTACATTGTTTTCCTCATGTAAAGGTCCTTCATTCGATTTGTCTTGCCTGCCTGGACACGCACGGATCATATGACCGAATTCGCCACAATTAAAGCACTTCATATTGTTTGTAGTGACAAAGATTACATAATTAAAATCCTCATGTCTAAAACTTAAAGACAAATCCAATTCATCAATGTTATCTTGTAGGATCATATACACATAACGCCTAAAAGATACCACATGCTTCAACAGAGGAGACTTAGTACCAATCGGAATCATTTTTATGGGTGAAGCAAGCAGTCCGATCAGCACATCATTTGGGATAAATGGTGGCACATTTGATAAAGTCACCTTTTTAGAAGGTGTAGATAAAGGTAGTACTGGTGTAAAAATACCATTAATCACTATGCCGCTTTGTAGTAGCTGATTTGCCAACTCCACTGTTTCCACAAATACAACAACAGCACTGTTCATTCGGGACGCTGACACAATGTTCTCGTGGCCAACCACTTCTCCCACCGCCAAACTACAACCCTCCACTCCCGTGGCTGAATCTATTTTTATACCATGACGCCTTGTCAAAGAATTAAAACTCCCACCGCTGCCTGGGGTAGCCATGCTCCCGACACGTGGGAGCCGACACCCCGTCTAACACTACAAACACTCCCCTACTTCGTCTAATAAATCTGCAAAAAGAAACCAAAAAACCAACTAAGCAAAAACAAACAAAAAAAGAAAAGATAGAGAAGTATAAACCACTCGTACCTCACGCAGCAGCCAAACGCTCGCTCACATCCACTCCATTCACTCACTCAACACATGCGCAAAGAGAGAGAGAGAGAGAGAGAGAGAGAGAGAGAGAGAGAGAGAGAGAGAGAGAGAGAGAGAGAGAGAGAGAGAGAGAGAGAGAGAGAGAGACAGAGACAGAGAGAGAGAGAGAGAGAGAGAGAGAGAGAGAGAGAGAGAGAGAGAGAGAGACTTTTAAGAGCTCTTTTAATGTACACCATTTTAACCTTACAAAATCATATACAAAAAATTGGGTAGCACTTTATTTTACGACACGCAATGTACCGCGTAATTAAACCGAATTTACAGGGTACCTATTTGTAACAACAGTACCTCTACAGCACGTACTTGTAGGTATAAGGGAAAAATATTTTATGTTTGGGGTAATAAGGGGGCAAGAATATGGAAAAGTATAAATTATTTATACTCTAAGTATTTTATAACTACAGGGTACCTATTTTAATATTACGTGGTATGTCGGCTATCACTTATCCACGTCTATGGGGTAATTATGTTGATTTTTTTATGATTTTATTGTGAATGTTTCATATTCACTGTAGCTGATGAAATTATAATGTATACAGTCGATGTCTTCGAGCCACATCGCAAATAAAATTGAACAGCAAATCAGTTTTAATTTAGTAGCCTATTTTACTGATATGCTTTTAATAACAAAAGTCCAGCTGATTTAATGTGGTTATCTGTGTTTTAAGGAAGGTACAATAAAAATAGCAACTTATTCCCTATTTACCAGGTAACTAACATTTTGGCATATTTGAAGTGATGCTTTGCAATCGGATATGCTTGACTCTGAAACTCTTGTTAAAACATTTTATTTCAAATGACACAACAATGACCACAAAGTAACACGCTATTTGTTCATTTTTAATAGGTGTTATCATTGGTAGAATAAAACTTTGCAGCATTGTGGAAATAGAAGCATTTTAGCCAAATATAATTAATGCAACGTCAAACCAGAGTGAAACAACAGCAGACGGGTATCCAGCTTGCGCTGAAGCAAAAGAAGAATACGGGCGAATTATAATCGAAAGTGATCATCCCTATGCTCAATTCCCTTCGAAGATCAGATCTCTTGATGTATAAACTCTAGAGAAAGTTGGGCAATATTGTCTCATAGTGTGGTTAATTAAAATACACTTGGTGAATAGAGCCATAAAATACAGCGTCTTTTTCTGTTTATTTGGATATATTGTTTATGCAACATCCCCTTCGCGCAGTGCCCTTCAAGGGCGCAAAAACACCATTTGGAATTCACCCTACTTTTGTATGATGCGTAGTGCGCAGGTGTAGAGCGCGCGTGCATCCGCCTGCAGGAGGCTGTGCTGGAACGCGATCCTGAGGTGAAATCTCTTTACTGATGGTTTAAAAACTTTCTACACTGTGGAGTATGGGTGCGAGTGATGTGAGCAGGATCCGCACGCTGGATAAGGTGACTGGTTTTGTAAATAGATGACTAACGCGTTTCAAACAATGTTTTTCAAGAAAGTTGCCAGCTAACGTTAGCATCAGGTTAGCTAGCACATAAGTTAGCCTAAACTTAACAATAACTGGCTTAGAAAACTCAGTTTCTGTCAAGGCACAACGAAGAAACATTTACTGAAGGCTTACATTTATTTTAATAACAGCATTTGTGAGACGACATCAACTCAACATCCGAGCCATTGGATAAGAAGGATAAGAAGACCAGGAAGCCAAGCCGCAAAAACAATGAAAAATTGTCACGACTTTTTATTTGAAATAAATGTTGACTTAAGCCCGGAAAACACTGCACGATTTTTGCCCTCCTGTAAGATCATTACCTTATCACACTGTGCAACATGTATCGTTGAAACTCGGGTACGAGAGGCATGTAGACTGTACGATGATGACACGGAAACTTCGGTGGCAGCGTCACACGTTGCGCAACGTCACCAGCATGCGCTCATGGTAAACAAATACCGGCGCGCAGGTCGTAGCAGCAAACACACTGTGCGGTGATCATGACGAATTTCTGACACTGTCAGAAAACTATCGTAGGCTATCTTTGGACGCAAGACCGGAAAAATGTCTTTGAACCTCTCTCACTGTACGACATAGGACCACCGATAATGAACCACGATCACAGAATTCGCGACGAATGTGTCACGATGGCAATTTTTTGTCTGGGACAGCCAATAATCGTGCAGTGTATCCCGGGCTTTAAATGTGTTTTAAAGATGTTTTGAAATAAGTTGTTTTTAAAATAAAAATCACAATATTGTGTATGTTTATGGTATTTACCCTATAACTACATTTATAACAAGAAGTGAACAAAGCACCACTTTAGTTTAAGCCCTCAAATGTAAGACAACAAAGGGGTAACAAGCGCCATTTTACAGCCCGTAATTTACAGCCCGCAAAGGTAAGAGTTACCTGGTAAATACACAGAACAAGGGGTAACTAGCGCCACTTTAATTTACAGCCTTTAAATTACCTGGTAACTACTATATCCATATACAAATCAAGGTGGTACAAGTTGCTATTATTTTTATTGTACTTGCCTTAAAACACAGATAATCTAATTCAAGCAGCTGTACTTTTGCTATTATTATACAGTCTATCCCGAAATAAAAGTGATTTGCTGTTATATTTTATTTGCCGACGTGACTCGTAGACATTGACTGTATAGGCTACAATACACTTTCATCAGGTAAGTAATATGAAAAAAATCTAAATAAAATTATAACAAAAAATCAATAGACCATATTACCCATAGACATGTCATACATACCACATAATACTATAATAGGTACCCTGTAGTTATAAAATACTTATAAATAATATATAGAGTATAAATAATGTATAATTTTACATATTCTTACCCCATTATTACCCCAAACTTACCATATTGTTTCCTTATACCTACAAGTACGTGCTATAGAGGTACTCTGTTGTTACAAATAGGTACGGTGTAAATTCGGTTTAATTACGCAGTACATTGCGGGTCGTAATATAAAGTGCAGGACTCGACATTAAGGCTTGTCCGGGAGAAGTGGATTTTTTGAAGGACAAGTGTAAGAGAAAATTAGTTGTCCGACTGGACAAGTTAAATTTCTAACAATGTTACTTAACGTTATGTGCCGTTAACGACAGAGCAGAACACGCAGTGCAAACACCGAGCGGAATATTAAACAGAGAGCGCAGCGCGCCGACACGCACACACGCACGCACACACACACACGTTTACACCTTGCTGTTATTGAACAAGCTCCGCGCGCATGAAACCTGATCGCTGAACATGGAGGGGCGGGGCGGCATGGAGTGGAGAGTGATGTTTCTTCAGGCTCCGGCGTGAATATAAATGACAGACACTTCAACCGCAGTCCGTATTTTTTCTCTTCTAAAGTTCGGTAAAACACATAATGGGCTTAAAATCTTGTTTAAGAATCTGTTTTATAATGAGAATCTCTCTTTCAGTGCGCCTACGTGTGTTTGCGACGGGCGACAGCCGATTTGAATCTGACAGAGTTCGTCACTGTACATTAAAAAATCCCACACAAACATTACAGTGTAAATGTCACGGTGCGGTAACACCGAAAAAGGGAAAATAACAGAAGAACCCAAACGCAAGAGATGTATAAAAAATAAACTATGTATTTAATAAAACAGAACAGAAAATACCCACGTGGGGGTAAAACAGAGGATGAACTAATAATAATGTGATAGAACACAAACATAAACACGGGAACAGATCTTTCTGGAACATGAACACATCAACACAGAGATACAACAACGAACGCGCACACGACAGAGAACCAGAGGGCATTATAAAGACACCACATCAATGGGAAACAGGTGAACATAATTAATTACGTAAGACACGAGTACATAAGGGAGTAGGGTAAAAGTGACAAGACACTGGGAACACGTGTCACACATACATGATGTGCAAAAAACACGTGTCCCCACATAAACCACAATGCTGCCCTGACCTTGCCCTCAGACATAGACCTGAACCTATACTAAGGTCTGGCAAGATCACGACAGCGACAAGACACTGGGAACACGTGGAACCCACACACACAATATGACTCCACATGTCCCCACACAGAACATAATACTGTCATGGTCCTGTCAGATGCACTCAGACCTAAATCCAGCACAGATGTCTGACAAGACCATGACAGTAAATGCTAGGATTAAGATTGATTTTATATATCACAGATAATCTGGATACATTTACCCTAATACGTTTTTTAAAACATGGTAATGTTTTAATGTTTTGCTTTAGTGTTTTAATGTCAGACAATCATTGAAATGTGGAAAAAAAGAAGAGAAAGGCAGCAGATATAGCATCATTCTTCAGAAAGAGTAGCAAAAAGCAGCCAAATGAATCTTAGTAAAATACATTTCAGTGGCCTACAAAATTCATGTGATTTTCTGGTCTCTATAGTTTTTTCAGCAATGGGAGATATAAATTCTGATTTAAAAAAAAACTTGAGGTTGAATTATGACTATAAATTGTATGTTAATCTCAATTCATTTTTAATTGAAATTAAAGTATTGTAGCAATTGTATGTTATACACCATTGTGATTAACACACCTATAATACTTAAAAGTATTTTAAGGTTGGATGATAGAGATTTTATGTGCCACCCCAGAGTAACTGCTGACCCCTGCCTGGCCACCCCTATGAGAAATCCCTTGCTCCGCCACTGATTAGCAAAACACAAAAAATAAATTATATTATAAATCTTTACCCGGACAAGTGACTTTTGTGCATGGACAAGTGAAACATAAATTTACTTGTCCGAAGGACAAGTTCCTCAAAAAGTTAATGTCAAGCCCTGAAGTGTTACCATTGATTTTATATATCATTTACATTTTTTGTGTGTTTCTTTTTCATAAAATGTATGCTTAACTAAACCTCAGTACATGTGTGACAATCAGAGAGATGATCTTACTTCAGTATCTTCAGTTTACAGTCAGGATTCTTCAGTACATCAGAGATCAGCTTCACTCCTGAATCTCTTAGATTATTACCAGACAGATCCAGATGTGTCAGGTGTGATGGGTTTGATCTCAGAGCTGAAGTCAGAGCAACACAACCTTCATCTGTGATATTACACCGCTCCAATCTGTAGAAGACAGAGACACACAGTTTGTTCACACACAGATCAAATCTACAGTGAATTGAATTTGTTTCTCTTCCTGTCATCATTTAGTGTTTATGGACATTTTCATTTTAGTTTTAATTATGTGTGTTTGTGCTTTATTGAAACACATCAGTGAGATTTTAAAGTAAATAAACTGTTGATTCCTGCAATCACACATTGTAACATTTTCTCTTCTGTTTCTCTTTCTGAATGATTTTTGTTTTAATCCCCAAACATAAATTAAGTTTAATGTTTTATTTATCAAAAGATCTGACCTTCAGTAAGAGTTAAAAGTGTCGTGATGATTGTTGAATGAACTCAACTTCAGTTATCAAATCCATTACTGAGAATAAAATCCTATAAATCCAGTACAGATGTTATGATCTCTATATAGTCTCACTATAATCTATCAGTCAATATTGATTTAAAGGTGTATTAGTTTTAAATGTCATCATGGTTCAGACTCTACGGGCCCTATTTTAACAGCGCAACGTCTAAATAGGCGTGTCTGAATCCACTTTTGCTAGTTTAACGACGGGAAAAATGGTTTGTGCGCCGAGCGCATGGTTGAAAAGGGTTGTTCCTTTTTTTAATGAGTTATGGGAGTATTTTGGGTGTAATGTGCAATAAACCAATGAGAGTATCTCATCCCCTTTAAAAGCCAGTTGTGCTGGCTCTATGTCTAATCCCTATTAAGATTACGGACTTTGTAAAGTTAAAAACTAAGCGGAGAAAGAAGATCCCCAGTTTAAGAATAATGTTAAATAATTGTGTTGTTTTTCCACTTGCATTGAAATTGTTATTTCACGAGTTAACACTTACAAATAAGTTGGTTAGATTAAATTAGTAAACGTATTTGGCATGCTGTCCGGGGAGAGGGCTCTGAGCTCGGAAATGGGCCCGAACGCAGAGTACCCCCCCCCAGTTTAGGAATTAACCTGGTGAGTGAGAGGTGATGGGGTGGTGGAGGGATTCTGAAGACTGCAGAGGATCTTTGCAGAGTCAAACTGTGGCTTATATATGGCTTGCCTTTGTCCTGATTGGGTAGATATGATGATTACTGATTGAGGACAGCTGGTGGTACTAGAGTATTTGTTGATTACTGATTATAGACAGCTGGAAGTACTTAAGTGGTTTATTTGACGTGCTCCTCCCGAACTACGTTAATAAAACATCATTTTTTATCAAAACCTTTAAAACCCGTTTTCTTTTAGTCATGGAAGTAAAAAAGCAGGCTTTTAATTGCTTTAAATGTATGGCTATCCAATATCATCAAAAAATAATTTACAAGTATGTAAGAAAAGGTTTGTACTCTAAAAATACTTTATTTGTAAAAAACAGGAGATAAAGAATTTACAAACGGCTCTCCGCAAGGTTCAGCACTTGGACAGCGTCATGAGTTTTTTTTAAGCATTACTTAAAAATGTTTCTCATCTCACCATATCCGCAGGTACAGAGTCATCATAAACAATAAATCCGTGAGGTAGCATTTAAAAAAAATCATTTAAAAACAGATGCATTTGTTTAAAGCAAAACACTTATTTACTTACCAGGCTGCAGGTGAAGCAGATCTTCGTGCCTTCTAACGTCTCATAATTAGTCCTCATTTATGTCCAAGAGACTCAATAATAATCTTTTACATTTAATCCTTTAATCTTTCATATTTAAAAGTTTTTGTGCTGCTGCGCATTCATGTATGTGTTAAGCAAACCCGCGTTGTCGTCCGGTTTATTGGCGCATATTACTAATGCGCTCTTTAAATAACAAAAAAACATATTGCCCCATTGACTTTACACCAGGTTTTAGTTGGTCAATGGCGTAGTCTATTTTAGTTGCCTCAAAATAGCAACGTGCCAGCAATGCGCCTGAACACACCTCGTTTTCAAACCAGAGCGACCATGGGCACAAAAGGGGGCGCAAATGCATTTGCTATTTAAACAACGTGGCGCTAAACTTGAAAATTATCATTGCGCAGGGTGGAAACTAGCAAAAGACACTTGGATCGCTTGTAAGATAGAGCCCGACATATCTGTGAAATATACTGTAGTTACTAGATAAACTCTAGTAAGATCACTCAGATCAACTGATATATCTGCTGCTGCAGGGTATATACAGCAATCCTTAAAGCCCCACTGTGTAGGATCTACTCCCATCTAGCGGTAAAGCTCTATATGACAACCAACTGATTATTAGTTTCTAGCCCCCCCCCATTCGGAACGCGTTTTAACTAGTACGGTGGCCCTGTCATGCCAAGGTTAACATGGCTTCCAGTAGCTAAAGCAAAAGCAATGAAAAAAAATGAACAATTTGCATTGTCCTTTGCCTGTGATCCGTCAAAGCACACAGATTTATGTTAAACATGTAAAAAGTCTGATTGTCATGATATGTCCGCTTAAAATCACATAAGTTACAAAAAGCAATCATAAACGTAGCTTAGACACTCCTTTTTCATCCACGCGAGGAAAAATATCACAGGGGCTGTTAAACTTGGTATTAAGATGTGTTTTCATCGATCAGATCACAAGTGGACGAGAGAGAGAGACATTACGTTTACACTTGGTGTTTAAATCCGTCTCTTTTTGTCCATTTTCGACCGCTTCTCTTCAGATTACTGAGGAGATGGTCTGTGGACCAGTTCCTCTCCTGTCATTTACTCATGAGCTGGAGTAATGACAGGTTTAAATGGACGCAAAACTAATGTCAGAGTCCAATGCTTATGTTTTAAGTAAACGTTACATGTCCGTGTATATGTAAGAGCTTTCTCTGATATTGGTAATAAGATCGCTCAACTTTCACACGCTTGTAAAATGAAACGAAAGACGCGCAGATCAGACGCTTTTATCAATGAAAGGCTAAAAATAGCGCTGTACACCGTGTGTTTGTGTTAGAGGTCAGAAAAGATGAAAAACATTTATCTCAGTACCTCAGATTACATAAATGGGCGGAGAGACGGCATGTGGCTGTTCCAAGACATTAAACCACATGCGTGGTTACACTAACAAGTGTTATGCATAACCATGCTATAGTTAGCCAAGGAACTATAAAACTTCAAGTTTACAACATAAACTGTCGCGTTGTCGTTTAAAATCCCTGTTTCGCTTCCTTGGCGACGTGTTTTAATGTCCTCGAGAATAGTTCTTCAACAGGCTTTCAAAGCATTAGATCGCAGGTTTATCACGGCGTGCGGCCGAAGGATTCAGTCTAACGCAGTTCGCATATCCGGGCTGCATACGTCATCAAGCCTGGTTTATTTAAATTAACTGAGCATTACATTCGCAAGTCATAAGCATATTACATCAATTTACAATTAACTAAGAATAAATGTCAGCTTTATAATTGTTAATATTCTGAAATAAGACTGTCTTGATGACGTATACCGCCTACACATGCAACCTCCGTAGGCTTCAGCTCGCGGCCAGCTTGAGTGTAGTCTGAAAGCGCGAAAGGCGGAGCTTGAATTTCAGGAATGTCCCTCGTCGGCGAATGTATTTCAAAGATGGAGGCACAACATGGATTCAGCCAGAGAGCGACTCGATCGTATGTATTTTAAATAGCAGATTCTACACTTACGAGAATACTTTGATTAGTGGGGTGGAAGTAATTACACATGAATGAGCACATACTTTTGGAAGAAAACATGGGTTTTTGCTAAGAATTAACTAAAAAAAGTACACACTGGAGCTTTAAGTTAAATTTACTACTTTTTAATACCTTTTTTACTACCTTCAGAATATTTTTTAAAACCATCACGACACTGAATTGCAAGTGTTAATCAGTGGCCTTTCTATTATTTACACAGATTTTGACATATATAACATACAAAAAAGAATAGACATGGATTAAAGTGAAAAAAAAATTCTGACTGAAATGTTTTTCAGACAAGTCATATTCCTTTACCTAACACTTTATGTAGGCGAGACATATAGCATTTTAAGGGGAGCATTTTTTGCCATAAATTCCATATTGAAGTCTCCTGTGGCATATATAGGTAGCTGTAGTTTGCAGGGCATTTCAGATAAACAGCTAAATAACTCACTATATAAAAAGAAAACATGAATATCACCACCTTTAATGAGTCTTTTATAAATTGTAAATGTATTTATTTTAGCATTTACTAATAATTTAAATAAAAAGTTGAAACATGTTCTGCACAAATGCTGTTAACATTAGTGAATGCACCATGAACTACCGTCAATTACTGTAATGACATAAACAAGAATTAATTAATGCTTATATACTCAATATTTTTCATAGTTTGTTCATGTTATATAATGCATTTACTAATGTGAACAAATACAAATTTTCATATTATATTATTCATTAAACATAAACGAATAATCCAGGGTCTGTTCTGTTCACACAACAGCTTACAGTCACAGCTATAATACGTTACGTATGAATATAAACAACGAGTAACTCGAGTCAAACTCGTGTACAATTCGCACAGGATGTCTGTAACCATAGTGACAGGTGTTAATTGAATAACGGTACCTTTCAACAAAATATTATGTTACTAGAGGCAGCGCTGATGTGCTATTTTATGCGCAATGTTTCTGCTGTATACTTTCTCCTACCTAAATGGTCGTGTTTATATGAGGATATTTGCAAAGACGGGATTTTTGACGCATTAAAAAACGTGACGTGGATGATCACGTACGTGAGAAATCATTTACCCCCAAAATACAGGACCCCTAATGTAGTCATACTGTGCAGACACGCAAGTTACCTGGCGGTTTAGGTTTCTTAGCCCCCGAACTGAAAGGCTTGCCAATCTTCATCATTTCGCTAAGCCAAGTCAATCTCCATTGGTCTTTTACACCTTCATCGATCTTCAAAACATCGGAGCCTTCCTGCATTATAAGTTTGACCATGCTAGCTGAAAAAAGTTTTACCTCAGCTTAACGTGAACACTCAGAAAACCCGGAGTGGATCCCGTGCGTATACAAAACGCTTACAGTGGAGAGAGGAACGTGATTTGGCTCCACTCCAGGCTTTGATCACATCCCAGAGACGAAAGATCTTTGATTATGTGCCCAGATATGCTAAAACCCATATTTAAACGAACTAACGCGAACGCAGATAGAATTTCAATCAGAAATTTAATGGCCTTAAATTTGACAATTTTGATTTATCACTTTTTAATACTTTTTAAAACCCCGCGGACACCCTGTGCTGATTCACTCGATTTACATTTTAATAGACTTTTAATCGTTTTTGTATTTATGTATTTTTCTTAACTCTTTAGGTTGTTCATCACACAACTATAATGATATTCAACTTTATGAGTGTTGTACAAAAATCCTGAAACTGATAGTTTGAGCTGAAATTGTGCCACTGAAACATTGGAAGGGTTTATGACAAAATATACATTATACTCTCATGATCATGTTAAATTATTATTCAAGTCATTATTAGAGATGATCTTACTCCAGTTTCTGTAGTTTACAGTCAGGATTCTTCAGTACATCAGAGATCAGCTTCACTTCTGAATCACCTACATTATTATTCAGTTGTTTCACATGTAAGGGGTTTGAAGTCAGAGCAGCATTACCTTCAGCTGTGATAATAAAACCCCACAACCTGTAGAGAACAGACACACAAACTTCAGTCTCTCAGATCACAGCACAAACTGACAGGAATCACATTAAATCCCAAAACAATATAAAATAACAAACAAACAAACCATCTTAAATATATTTAAACAGATTTAATTAAGAAATTTAGTTTCTCATTTGGGCTTTGCCTACTTGAGTGGTAAGAATTTTAGCACTTTGGTTCTTTGTTTTACTACCAGATTATGCTTTGCTAACATTTTAACATAACATTGCATTTTGTGTAATTTGAAGCAAACTGTTATGTGCGATCTGTTTCATCACCGTTTAGTCTCAGGTATGTAATATATTTGGTATATTGACACAGATTTAAACAGTGTGTGGGGGGTTAGCTACGTTTATATCTTTGCTAAAGCATTCCCTTGTGTTTGTATCGGCTCCAGGGCAGGACTGGTAATCTGGCATACCGGGCAAATGCCCGGTGGGCCGACGTCCTTGGGGGCCGGTGAATATAATATATATTTTTTTATTGGCCAACGACCGGCCCATAAAGCAGGGACAGCGGCCCATTGGTTAATTTTCCATACTGACACTGGGCTGGCCCAATCATCTCTTAACAAGCTCCACCCTCCCCCTCTGTTTCTTGTGTCAGATGCACAGTCACAAGTAACAGAGAGTGATGAAACAGAGAACGATGATCTGACACAAGAAACAGAGTGCGATCATACAGACGTATCATACATCTGACACTATTTTTGTCTGACCAGCCACTCGTACATCGCGCAACGCAGCCTGTTGCTTTCTTTCTTTTTTTGGTTTAAAGTAATTCATTAATGGCGCTAAAAGGCGCTGTGGCAATGAACTGCATTTTCCAAAAAAGTTAGCGAAAGATGTTTTTTTTTTCCGGACAGACCGGCCCAGGAGACACCTAATCAGCAGCCCATTGGTTCATTTTTATTTTACATTTGGCTAGCCCAACCACAACATTTAGGGCATTTTATGAAGCATGCAGCATCAGTGTGCGTCTGTCAAAATAAGAGACGACTGAGAACCGAGTTGACGTGCGGTAAGCCAAACAGCTTTTAAAACACTGTTGTTAAATATCCTCTTGATAAAACGCAGTCAAAAACACAAGTGATAGACCAATGCCTGATTGCAAAATGACAGTAATAACACTGCAATAAAATACAGTGTGGGCAGAATTATTAGGTAGCTACATCAAACTTTTGATCACAGTTTTTATCAAACATATTTTACTAATTCCAAACCATAACTACCATGAATTTTGTAAATAAAGCATTTATAAGTAATACATTATTGTAAATGATGGCTGGCTGGAGAAAAAGCACATTGTATTCAGGAGTGCAGAAATATTAGGCATATTTTCTTTTACATTTAAAATGGGCCAAAAAATGTTTAACACACACACACACTGGAAATTCATTATTTAATGTCCATAAGAAAGATGCCATGCATGGAAATTGCAATATTGAGGTGTCACCATTATACAAGAAATCCTGATTTGGGCAGCAAGGGCATAATATAGGATGAAAGAAAAAGATATATACAAAATGAATGTTGGTTATTAAAATTACTGTGGTTTAGAATTGGTAAAAGGTGTTCAAAAAAATGTGATCAAAAAAGTTACGACACGATATAGAGGAGGAAGCACGTGCAGGCAATCATAAAAGGTTTATTGAAAAATGATGATAAATACAATGATGATAATGAAATGATAACTGAGTCCAGAATGATGGCAATGGTGATCGAAGGTCTACGGTGGCATGAGAAGTGTTGAATAGTGAAGTCAGTGATGAGTGTGATGATGGCCAATGGATGAAACCAGGAACAGACCAGAACACTCACACGGAGACGACAACACGAAACACTAGTCCAAACACAAAGACGAGAGATGATAATCCAAGTGGTGTGGCTGGAACATAAATGAGGATCTGACAACAGGGAGAGAGATGAGTGAGTATTTGTAGCAGAGTGAAGATGAGGATCAGCTGGAGCGAGGTAATCAGCACACAGGTGACAACACTTAATCAAACGAGCACATGGAGACTACGTGAGTACAAACACAAACACAAAACATAACACGGAGGAAACATTGGATTTCCTACCGTGACAAAAATTTTCTGCACACACTGTAATGGGACTCATGGCTCAGCCGCAAGACTGCAACTTCATTGTAACATTTTTCAGGTCTCAGTGTTATCATAAGGTGTTCAGAATGGTTAGTTTAAACATTGTGCACTACCTGGCTAACACTATTATTTTTAAAACCTGCAAAGCCTTTTACAGTGCTTACATTGTTGTAATGCATTTTCCATTCATCCAAGATGGCAGCCGAGCCACACCTGTGTATGGATCTCAGTGTTTGAGACCTTAAGATTTTAGCTTTTTTGTGATGTTTCATGTTTTTTAAACTCAAATGAGTAAACTTTCGAGAAACAGGACATTCTCTTTTATATTGAGATTATTTTTAATAATGGATAAGGCTGAATTTGAATGTAAGAACTTGGATATTGACCATCTGAAGCCTTGCTTGCTAGCCACCACCTGGATGATCTGCTAGCAGCCTGTCACAGGTACCTCCACTGGTTAGTCTGCTGCAGCTAGTCACCACCTGCATGATCTATTTGCTACCTGGCTGCTGGAATTACTGCTGCTAGCCTGCTGTCAGTAGTCCTGCTTGCTAGCCGCCTCTTGGATCCCTTGCTGCAACCCTGCTACTGGAAGCGCTGTTGGTAGCCTTGCCTGCTAGCCATCACCTGGATACTCTGTTGCTAGCCCGTGCTGGTAGCCACCACCTGGATGCCTTGCTGCTAGCTGCTCTTGCTAGATACTATTCTGGATCCTGCTGCTAGCTTCATTTGCTAGCCATTTTTCCGGATGCCTTGTTGCTGGCCTCACCTGCTAGCCACCACCTGGACGCTCTGCTGTTAGCCCCACTAGTTGCTAGCCCGTGCTGGTAGTCACCACCTGAATGCCTTGCTGCTAGCTGCCCTTGCTAGATACTATTCTGGATCCTTCTGCTAGCTTCATTTGCTAGCCATTTTCCGGATGCCTTGTTGCTGGCCTCACTTGCTAGCCACCACCTGGATGCTCTGCTGTTAGGCCCACTAGCTAGTCACTACCTGGATGCTTGACTGCTAGTTTTTGCAACTGATAGTTTTACTCCTAGCCTGCTACTATTAGCCCTGCTTGCTAGCTATTACCTGGAAGTCTCCCTGCTGGCCTCCATTCTATAGCCTTGACTTTTTGATTTCAAGTTACTATTCACTTCTGCTAAGGCTGTCTTCAACTAAACCTGGTAATTTGACATCATGCATTTGTTTATATTCTTCATATTTTTACAGTCCAGCCCTATACTAGATGAACTTAATATCCCCAAAATGAAAAGTAGCTTACTGATACAGTTAAATTATGGTCATTTTTCAATTTCATCTATAAGTCATCATGAGATGTACTGTCAGAAAATGAATCTTTGTAACCTAAAAAACTGTTCACAGATTAATAACATTCTGTATCTCCAGAACTTGATGTTGTTAAGTGATCATTTTACTGTCTCAGATTATTCCTTTTCTCAGTTTATAGAGGACAATGGTAAAGATAAATACTACCCAGCCAAACAAAAATTACGTTGTTTGATTATGCTTTTATTGATGTTATCTGGTAATGTGCAGCCCAATCCTGGTCCTGTTCCTGGTCTTCTTAATACTTTGCAATCCTTATCCACTCCTTCAGATTTCAAAAGCAGACATGGACTTGGTTTTATACATTTGAACGTTAGAAGCCTTGTCCCAAAAATAGATATGATTAAGATCTGGGCTAACACAACCAATGCTGATATCATTGTTATCTCTGAAACCTGGCTTAAAAAATCGGTCTCTGATGAAATTATTTCTATTAAAGGTTATAAAGTTTATAGAACTGATCGGGTTGGCAAAGGAGGTGGGGTTGCCATATATGTGAAATCCAAGTTTATAAGCTCAGTAACCCTGTCACTAACTAAAGCTAAACAGTTCAAAATTCTGACCGTGAAAGTGAATATTTCAAAAGATGCTGATATTACAGTAGTTGGGTGCTACAGACCTCCATCTGCTTCAAAGGATGCTTTCCAATCTATATCCCAAATACTACATGAAATTAATGACTCTGAATTTATTCTTATGGGTGATATGAATTGGGACTGGCTTTCTGGAAACTCTGATAGTTTTAAAGACTTATGTAATGACTTAAATTTAGTGCAACTTATTAATGAACCGACAAGAATAAATCCCAAAGCAGAAATAAAATCTACTCTTCTAGATTTAATTGTAACAAACTCAGTTCATAAATATACCTCAACTGCTGTATTTTGTAATGACATCAGTGACCATTGTGTAGTTGCTTGCGTAAGAAATACAAAAATCCCTAAGGTAAAACCGCGCATGATTTTAAAAAGACATTTTAAAAATTTTGAACAACAGGCTTTTTTGCATGATCTGTATCATAGTGAAATCAGCAGGGTGTCTTTGTTTTCGGATGCTGAAATGGCATGGGATTTTTTTTATTCAAATTTCATTTCCATTGTAAATAAAAATGTTCCAATCAAAAAGTTTAGGATCAGTGGTAAGGACAATCATTGGTTTTCAGACAGCCTTTCAGAGTTAATTTGTTAAGAAATAAAATGTGGGCACAAGCCAGATTTTCCGACTCTCCTGCTGATTGGACTGCATTTAGAACTGTAAGAAACAAGTGTACTTTGATGATTAGAAAGTCCAAATCTGAGTATTTTTTAAAGTCAACTACAGAAAACTTAAACAATCCTTCAAAATTTTGGAAATCAATTAAATCTTTATCGGGTGCTCGTGTGACTTCAAACCTCCCAGAACAGATTCTTATTGGTTCAGATGAAATAAAAGACAAAGCGATCATAGTCAATCAGTTTAATAAACACTTTATTCAGGCTGGATTTATATTTAATCAAAACATATATACAACTGTCCAATGTCCTGCCATGTCAGCATCTGAGAACGTAAATCGGGAATTGTTTCATTTTAAACCGATTTCAGTTTCAGAAGTTCATAAAGCCCTCAGAGACATTGATCATAAAAAGTCAGCAGGTACAGATAATTTGGACCCCTTTCTGTTGAAAGTGGCAGCCGATATTATTGCTGAGCCCATAGCGCATATTTTTAATTTGAGTCTTCTTTCTAATTCCATTCCTAAAAGTTGGAAAGCAGCCTATGTTCTCCCTTTACATAAAGGTGGAGACCCATCAGAATTGAATAATTATCGTCCAATATCAAAACTTTCTGTTTTGTCAAAGATCTTGGAATCATTTGTGAATGTACAGTTAAAACAGTATTTGACCGACAAAAACATTTTAAATAATTTTCAGTCAGGGTTCAGAAGTGGCCATAGCACTATCACTGCTGCTACATTAGTGACAAATGATATTATTGGGGCCTTAGACAAGAAGCAACATTCTGCTGCATTATTTGTTGATCTTTCTAAGGCATTTGATTCGGTTGATCATGAATTGTTACTGACTAAACTACGTTCAGTTGGTTTAAGTGAGAAGGCTGTTGCATGGTTCCAGAATTATTTTGTAGATCGTACTCAATGGCCCTCATTTATCAAAAGTGCGTACACCAAATTTCCAGCGTACACCTTGCGTACACCCAAAACCACGGTGACTTTGAGATTTATCAATATGGACGTTGGCGTACAGCACGCTCAAATCCTACGCCAGCTCAGGAGGTGGTGTACGCACATTTTGAGTTAGTGCAGAAATGCGCAAACACTTCCTAACACCACAAAACCCACTGACAAACTAAAATATTTGATATATTATGACCCACTGTAAAAAAACGTAGTAATTATAAACTTCAGTATTTATTTTTATGCAACAATGTTCAATGTTTAATTTGTGAGACTTTACCAAAGCATTTGATTTGTATGCATATGTATTCCTTCAGTTGAGAGCCTGTGCGCTTTACCTGATGTTTCAGAGCGAGCATGTGAACGGAGCTTAGTGGGAGCGGAGCGTTGAGCGATGCGGTAATATTACCATCAAAGCGCCTTTCCGAAAATTCCGCTCCCTCAGCACCGCTCGTTGAACCCAGAACGCCCTTTGATAATTTGCTAGTTCGAGAATCTGTTAAAACGTCTAGCAATACGTTATGGAATTCAAGCCTTATACATAAATGTAAAGTAAAAATCAAAGTTAAGATTGAGCAGAAAGAAAAAATTGAAAGGGACTGCGGAGAGACTGAAGAGTTAGCAAATATTCATCCTGGAATCTGAAGCGGCACATTGCAAGAAAGCACAAGGATGTGCTACGAAAACATGGTAATGCAATAAAAGGTAAGCTAGTTACATACCATTCGATGATAAATAAATACAAATGAGGTAAATGCTTGTGTTGAATGGAGCCGTAAATCCGATCATGATATGACATGCGGACAAAATTATGGCCACGAATTATCTTTTATGCTACATTATGGACACTTCTTTTTCTTATTTAGTCTAAAGTATGGCCATAAATTTAGAATTTGTTCCCAATATTCAACAGTTTGTTCCTTGGAATTAATTATTATAATATTTCGTAATTACTATTACAATTATTATTACTTCAAATTATGAATTAGCTTAGTAAAACATGTGGATGTCGTGGAAACAAATTGTTAATTTGAATTATATCCGGAGCTCCGTATCAAACTGGATCTAAGATACAGCTAACAAACAACTGTATGTAAATACAGAACAACACACTACAAAAGTTACTACATAATTTTAAAATATTATTTAAAAAAATTAACTGAACCATTAAGCAGACATAGAATTTAGATGTAGGCACAGTAAATAATAATAATAATAAATCATTATTCTTCTAAATATCAATATTAATAATAAAAATAATCATAAGAATATTACAAAATGTCATCCAGTTATTAATGTGTCTTTAATCCCACTCTTTAAACTCCCAAATAAAACAATTTTGTTTCTTTTCACTTCCCCGGTTTCTGTTCTTTGCCGTCTTTCGTGTGTCATTGTCGTAAAATGAGGGCGTGGGGGAGGCGGAGACTTGAATTTATATGGGCTTGTTATTCTAATGACGATCGTTTTCAGCCGCGGCATTTATGAAGGGCAGATATTGCGTACACCTGAATATCAACGGTACGCACAGTTTCATAAATCAGGCGGTGAGAGGAGTGTAAGCATAATCTTACGCCAACATATACGCCCGTTTCTACGTAAGAATGATAAATGAGGGCCAATGTGTTTATGCTGAGGGTTATAAATCCGATTTTCTTGAGATAACTAAAGGTGTTCCTCAAGGATCAATTTTAGGACCCATTCTGTTTTCAATTTTTTATAAATGATTTAGATAGAGATGTTCAAGCCAAATTACATTTATATGCTGATGATACAGTGGTTTACACCCAGGCTTCTACCATCTCAGCAGCAGTGCAGGAACTTCAGACTGCATTTCAGGCACTGCAATATACACTATTGAGTCTTAAATTGGTTTTAAATACACAAAAAACAAAGTTTATGGTGTTCTCAAAAGCTCGAATACAGCTAACTGACAATTGTGGTCTTTTGTCATTAGATGGAAAATCAATTGAGAGAGTGTCTTCATACAAATATTTGGGGATATGGATAGATGATAAGCTTTCCTTCAATGAACACATTACTGCTTTAGTAAAGAAACTTAAAGTCAAGCTTGGCTTCTATTACAGAAACAAATCTTGCTTTACGTTTAGTGCTAAGAAGAAACTTGTGGAAGCTACTTTTCTGCCAGTTATTGATTATGGAGATATATTGTATATGCATGCCGCATTTTCCATCTTGCGTCATGTTGATTCAGCTTACCATGCATCTCTACGACTCATAACAAATACAAAGTCTCTTACCCAGATGTACTGTGGGGCGCTGTGCAACAAAGCGACTCTCGACACGGCCAGCCTCTTTGTTTGTTTGTTTTACACTCTGTTTGTTTTACACGTTGCGCTGTGTTTATAGTGTGTTTTAACGTTTGACGAAATGTCAATAATAACAGTCTTACAATTAGTGTGCATTTGGCTCGCGATTGTGAGCTTTTATCGTGTAAATGGACTTTTTTTGGGATCTGATGTTCCGTTTACCGCTAGCCCAGGCAGGCTCGTTTACACACGGACTCAGCTGTTGGAGCTGAGTCGGCTTAACTTGGAGCCATCGCAATTATCCCTCTCTACAACACTGATTCCTTTGGAGTTAATACGTGGCAGTAAACGGAGGCGAATACGGAGGAAGCGAGGGTCTAGAGGAGGCATTCGTAACAGATTGAGGAGAAGAGGAAGCAGATTACCGCTACCTGCAATCACCTTGTCAAACGTACGATCATTGCGGAACAAGGTTGACGAGCTGTCTACACTTTTGAGTTCGGACTCGGATTACAGGCAAACAAGCTTATTCTGCTTTACAGAAACATGGCTTTCTGAAGATGTGGATTTCGAGTTGGATGGCTTTAACATCATACGCTTTGACAGGGATGTACGGAAAACACGGAAGTCGATTGGTGGTGGGCTCTGCATAGCTGTCAACAACAAGTGGGCTAATAACTTCACGGTGAGAGAGACTGAGTGTTGCAAGCACTTTGAAATAATGACTGTGTCCTTCAGACCTTACTATTTACCCCGAGAATTCTCACAGATTACGGTGATTTTAGTATATGTACCAGGACCTGATTTTACACTCGCTGCTGAACATATAGCGAACAGTTACAATAGAGCTGTCAATCAAGTTGGTGAACAACCTGTATTTTTGCTGGGGGATTTTAACAAGTGTGACGTTACCACGCATTTACCTAATCTGGAGCAATATGTTACAGTACCCACTAGAATGCATAATAGATTGGATTTGTGCTATGGTAATATTTCGAATGCGTACATATCAAAATCACGTCCACCTATTGGTCGTTCTGACCATAAGGTTATTCTGCTGTTGCCAAAGTACAGATCAAAACTCAAGAGGGAAGTACCATTGAAAAAAATAATTAATGTGTGGAACGAAGAGACTTCAGAAACACTAAAAGGATGTTTTGAGTTGACTGACTGGGGTTTGTTTTTTGAGGATTGCGGGAACGATTTTAATCTACTGACTGATGTAGTAACTTCTTACATCTTATTCTGTGAGGATGTTGTAACTCCAACCAAACAAATAATAATACATCCAAATAATAAGTTGTGGGTCACTAAGGACATGAAAGCCTGTCTAGTTAGGAAAAAGAAGGCTTTCTTAGAAGGTGATACACTGCTAGTGCGGGAGTTACAGAAAGAATTTAGAAAGAAGGCTAAGATGGCAAAAATTCATTACAAGGAAAAAGTGGAACAGAAATTAACCGCTGGGAATGCGAGAGAGGCATGGCAGGGGTTAAACATCATGATGGGGAGAACATCTAAACCTGTAGCGATTAACTGTCAAGACCCTGCCTCCTTTGCAGAGCAATTAAACCACTTTTTTAGTAGGTTTGATAAAGGCAGTACATCAGCCAGCTGGAATCCACCTAGCCCCAATCTATTCCACCAGACTATCATCATTGAGGAGCAAATGGTCGCATCTATCCTGAGGCGAGTAAACCCACACAAAGCCCCTGGCCCTGACAGGCTCAGAGGTAAAGTGCTTAAAGATTGCTCCACCCAGTTAAGTGGAGTTTTCACCAAGCTCTTTCAGGGCCTCTTGGATTCAAGCTGTGTTCCTCGCCAGTGGAAAGAGTCAACTGTCATCCCGATTCCTAAAAAGACACATGCCAAAGACCCCAAGGATTTTAGGCCAGTGGCCCTGACATCGCTGCTATGTAAATGTATGGAACGAGTGGTAGGTAACCACCTTTCCAGCTATGTGTCAGAAAGACTAGACCCACTCCAGTTTGCTTATAAAGCTAAACGTGGAGTGGAGGATGCAACTTTAACTCTCTTGAACACTGTAACCAAACAGCTGGACTCATCACATACCCACACAAGGATTTTATTCATGGACTTTTCATCTGCTTTTAATACTGTACATATATATACACTTTTGCACCACCTAGATGAGCTTCAGGTCCACCCAACACTGATTTTATGGATTAAGAACTTTTTACAGGACAGACCACAACAGGTGTGTGTGAATGGTTTTAATTCTAGGAAACAGATTTTAAATACTGGACTCCCCCAGGGATGTGTTTTATCTCCTTTTCTTTTTTCTGTTTACACAAATAATATCTCATGTAACAGGGAAGGAATGACCCTTTTAAAGTATGCTGATGATATGGCCTTAGTAGCCCACCTGTCTGACGCGAACGCACTGTCTGACTACCATCAGACAGTTAACAATCTGGTCACAACATTCCAAAACATCTTTTTAGACCTAAATATTGATAAAACCAAGGAGCTGTGCTACCAGAGTAGGGAAATTAAGAGTACACAGCACATGTTTCAACCACTCAGTATCAATGGCAAGCCAGTTGAACAAGTTAATGTTTTTAAATACCTTGGAACAGAGATTGATACATCTATGTCCTTCTCACAGCATGTAGACACTGTGTATAAAAAAGCCCAGCAGCGTCTACATCTGATGCGGAAACTCAGAGATTTTAATGTGAGTGAGGACATTTTAATCAGGGTTTATCAATCACTCATCGAATCTTTACTAACTTTTAATATTTCAGCCTGGTATAATGTCCTTACCGTTAAGTATAAAACAAAACTTGCACGTATAATAAACCAAGCCAGCAAGATAATAGGCCTCCCTCAACCCCCCTTAACAGAACTTCACACACGGTCAGTGTTGAGGATAGCCACTACAATCACACAGGACCCAACACATCCACTTAATCAATCATTTCAGCTATTACCATCAGGTAGACGTTATAGGGTCCCACTTGCAAGAAAAAATATATACAAAAAATCTTTTATTCCTACAGCCATTACTATATTAAATGATTATTTATAGACCAAACATATTTTTGTATTTTGCACATGTATGTTGTAGAGTGAAATTGTTTACTGTCTATTTCTTATATGTTTTTACTGTTTTAATGTTATTTGAGCCTGTCTTGTCAAAGACAAATTTCTGTCACTTGTGACAGACAATAAAGTTTTCCTTATCCTTATCCTTATCCTTATCACTGCATTCTTTATGATTTAGTTGGTTGGACTTCACTTAAACTTCGTAGACAACAGCACTGGTATATCTTTATTTATAAAGCTATACTTGGCAAATTTCCACTGTACCTTTGTAACCTTCTCTCTGTCTGCTCTGGTACCTACCAGCTACGCTCATCAAAGTGGTTGCTTTTTAATGTGCCACGAGTTGCAACGGAATTGGGAAGAACTGCTTTTTCTTATCTAGCACCTTGGGAGTGGAATAATCTGCAAAAAAAGCTAAAGTTAGAAACCCTTATGTCCATAAATGAATTTAAAACTACTATAAAGAGTATTGTGATGGAGACATGTTCTTGTTTCTCTTAATAGTCTCATTGTGTTTTATATATTTATATATTTGAATATTTTGTACTTTTATAGTGTGAAAATGTAATTTGGTGTTTATGTTATGTTATGTATGCATTTGTTGTGATTTGGCTGCTACCTTGGCCAGGTCTCTCTTGTAAAAGAGATTCTGAATCTCAATGGGACCTCCTGGTTAAATAAAGGTAAATAAATAAATAAATGTCACGTGTCAGCTCTTATAGTTCCCTTTCAGTCGGTCACTACGACGTCACGTCGTGACCGACGAATTGGGAGCTCGCTTAGAGAGACCAATCTGCTTCGAATACTACTAAAACGCCAATGAACTTGGCATTGAGATATTTGCATAATGCTGGCGCCGCCCCGCCAGGTGCGTATATAAGGCGCACGTGCAAATAGGGAAATCAGCTTTTTTTCGCTTCGAAAGCCGGCTTTATCTGACTGAGAAGCTACTATCTGCTCTTCGGGGAACGGTTGCTGAAGTTGATTGACAAGCAGTACTAACACAGCGGACGCTCGCAGTATTCCACTGCTCTGCATATTTTTTGTTTTGAGTTTAGTGTGTGCGTTGCCTTTCCCTGTGCGCATCATCAGCTGAGCACCTAAAGAGTGATTTCCCTAAAAGAGTGATACGTGAGAGCTCTGTGTCTTTTTAAAGACAGCCACTCTCTCGTATATTCGGAGATCAGCGTCCTTTTCAGGATTGCTTTTCGTCCGTGCGATCTTGGATGTGAGAGGTATAAGGGTTCCAGTTACGGTCACGAGCGCTGTCTTCATGCTTGGGCATCAAGCACTCTGAGGCTGCGCTCGTGGAGAGTTTTTGTTCTCTCTGTGAGAGCATAACCCTCTTGGATTGCGGAGACGACTGACGTTTCTACGGGAATGCTGTCCGCGTCTTTGCAGTGCTGACACCGCCATGGTGCGGCTGTCAAGCGCTCGCATGACGCTCTTCGCATCACTACGCTGAGGAGGACGGAGGATGCGTCCTCCACCTACCGGCCTTTCATCCTCAGCCGGTTGAGGTTCCGGTGGAGACGGCAGAGTCGTGTTCTACGATGTCTGCCGAATCCATTGGACCTCCTTCTGGTCCCGTTCACTTCTGCAGCATCAGAGGGGTGTCCAATTTTCCTCCGAAGTGGAGTCGTTCCGGAGATGGCGGCCGTGCCCGCTCGAGCGGCGGTAACGGTAGAGTTGGAGGGGTTAACCCCTCTCCGCCCGAACCGTACCGCCCACGTGATTGGTATTTCGGAGCTGCTCGGGCCTCTCGGTCCTCTGCTCCTGTGCCTTTCTTTCCGACGGCACGAAGAGCTGACGTGGTTGCGGCCATCCGGCCGTTCGGCGTCAGCTTTCACCCCTCACCTCCCTCACCAATGGAGCTGCTAAGGGCAGGGACCCTCCAGTGGAGCGGGGGGTTGCGATGCAGCTGCGTTCCTGGAGGGACCACCCAACCCTTCCCTCCCGTGTTTGTAGATAGTCGTCCGGTTACGGGCGCTGTCCGTCAGGCATGCGGAGAGGCGGCTTCAGCCCTGCACGCAATAACGTTGCTACGGGTTCACCAAGGATTTACGAGGGAGGCCGCGACCTTCAGTCGTGCGATGTTCACGACAGTGGTTCAAGATCGCCACCTTTGGCTGTGTCTGGCTGACGGACGCAGGCGAGAACAACTTCTTGAATGCTCCTGTCTCACAGACCGGCCTCTTCGGCGAGGCCGTGGAGTCGTACAGCTCCGCTGCGCAGACTGAGGCGATCTCTGTGGTCATGCCCCGGCGAAGGAGAGCTGCCCTTGGTAAAAACCACCACGCCGGTTCCTCAGTCTGCCTCTCGCCGTCGGCGTCCTGCGGCGACCACCTCCGTTCCCCTCTTCGGACCCCATCTCGGCAGCGCGGGGGGAACCGGTCGTCAGCAGCTCGCCCCGCCCGCTTAGCCGCTTCCTGTGAGATCGGGAGTTTAAGTGGCCAGTAAACGGGCGACCTGGATTGGCAGAGGATCACTCTTCAGGAGACGGTGATTCGCTCCTTCCCCCGATAGAGGGTCGGGTGGAAAATTCTTGGTTTGCATATGTTCCACCGGCTGTTTAGCCGGTGCCCACTAACCACACACAGAGTGCATTCCTCTTCCCTCTCCAGGTCTCCAGAGGATCGAGAGAGCCGTGAGCGGGCACACACCAGCTCACCCTACCTCTCCTCTATCGCCAGCGGGTGTTCTGAGGAGTCCGAGCCCTCCACTCAGGAGACCGGACCACCAGCAACCCCTTCGGTGTCTGCGTCCTCAGCTGAGGAGACCGGACGACCGTTTCCCTCAGCGGGCTCAGGTCAGTGTCACACACACACATACTGTGATGCTTATGCTGTCACGGCAGACGCACCGGCAGTCACCTGTCTCGCTTCGCTGCCCCACCGCGGGTACTTTGGTAGTGTCGTTGATTCTCCTCGTACGGTGCCTGGGTGCTTGGCTTCAGTTCCCAGCCCGTTTCGTTGGGTTTTACGCACGATCCGCCTCGGTTACGAAATACAATTACCGGCACAACCCCGAAATTCTCGGGCTTTCGTTTCACTATAGTGAAAGTATCCGATGCACATGTACTGCGTGCATAAGTCGATGTCCTGCTGGCGAAGGATTATCGAGCCGGTCCCTCTTACCGAGATGATGATATGATGATAGGGTTTTCCAGCCTTTATCTCATAGTACCCGAAATACGCGGTGGGTTACGATTGATTTGATTTACGCCCGGCTCTACGGAGGTGGTCTTTTTGGATGATAACGCCGAGGCTCGTATTTCAATATTCAGATCGGTTGCAGCTTTAGACCTGTAAGACGTGTACTTTGTGTCCATCTCCCCTCGCCTTAGACCGTTTTTTCGCTCTGCGTCGTGGGGTGGGCATATTAATATTAAGTACACCATTCGAGCTGTCTCTCTCTCTCCGTGTCTCCATGAAAGTGTTAGTCACGGCATTAAAATATCAGAGAAAGAGCGTTGTTCGCATTCTGCTTTATTTACGTTGACTTATAATAGCCCGTTCTTGGCAGACGTGCGCGAACACAGAGAGTTAATGCTTCGGCATCTCGCTCGTTTAAGTCATCAGGTCGACTGGGAAAGAGCAACTTTGCCCCGTGCAGAGGATCCTTTTTCTCAGTATGGAATTAGACTCGATCAACTAATTGGCGTGTTTACAAGAGCGCGCAACTAGTCAGTTCTGACTTGCCTCGGTTTAATTCGAGGGAAGTACGCGGTCCCTCTGATACAATTTCAGAAGCTCCTGGACATATGACAGCATGCTGCAGCCGTGACACTGTTTGAGCTGCGTCATATGAGACCGCTTCAGCGTTGGCTTTACGATCGAGTCTCGAGGAGAGCGTGGCGCACCGGCATACATTGTGTAAACACTACACCTGCGTGTCATTTAAATTTCCCCGTAGTAGACCCAGCATTTCTGATAGCAAGATATGCCTCTGAGGGGTCTCCTGGCATTCTGTAGCATGCGATGCCCTAAGCACGGGATGTTCAGCCACGTATGACGGGCCTGCAGTCTGGGGTGTGCATAGCACCCCAACTGCCGCGAGCGGTGCGCTGTATATCTGGGACTTGTACGCTCCGCTATGGAGATGCGAGGGAAGGATGTATTTGTCGACACCGATAACTTTGCGACTGTTGCGTTATTTACCGTTAAGGCGGTTTTGCGCTCTCGTCACCTGTCGCATCTCGCTCGTCATCTCCTCCTTTGGAGTCAGAAGCATCTGAGGTCCCTTCGTGCCATTTACATCCCGGGATCGCTCAATACAGCGGTACGCGCTTCCGAGCTGCGCCCCCGGCGAATGGCGACTCCACCCCCAGACGGTCCAGCTAATTTGGAAGAAGTTCGGTTGTGCGTAGATAGATCTGTTTGCGTCGCCGGACGATACCCACTGTCGCCTATTTTATTCACTAACCGAGGGCAGCCTCGGCGTGGATGCGTTGGCACACAGCTGACCGCGGGGGGTGCGTAAATACGCATTCCTTCCAGTGAGCTTTATTGCGCAGACACTGTGCAAAGTCAGGCAGGACGAGGAGAGCCTTTTATTAATCGTCCGTACTGGACGACCAAGAATTGGTTTTCATAGTTAATGCTCCTCGCGACAGCCCTCCCTGGCGGATTCCCCTGAGGAAGGACTTTCTTTCTTAGGAAGGGGCACATTTGGCACTTGCGCCCCGACCTGTGGATATCCATGTACGGTCGTTGAGCGCGCGCAAGGTTTAGGTGATTTATCGCAAGCGGTATCTAACACCATCGACGCGGTTCGAGCACCGTCCACAGGACGGGCTTACGCGCTTAATGAAACCTTTTCGTCACCCGGTGCTCTTCGCAACGCGAGGACCCAGAGAATGCCCTTTAACATTATGCTTTATATCTTTAACATGGGTTAGATGGTAGGCTGTCCCTCCGCCATTAAAATTGATATCGCCGCTATTTCTGCTCATCACTCACTTATCTACGGCAGATCAGTTGGCCAGCATGATTTAATTATTACATTTTAAGAGGCGCTCGCAGGCTAAACCCCTCGCGCCCTCCCTCTTTTTTCCTGAGACCTGTCCATGGTGCTGAAGCCTTCAGGTCTCCGATTTAGCCTTTGCAGTGTGCGAGTCTAAGTTTTTATCAATGAAAACTCTGACCCTGCTAGCATTGGTCTCCATGAAGAGAGTAGGAGATTTACATGCATTCTCTGTTGACGATTCGTGCCTTTAGTTTGGTCCTGCTGTCTCACTGAAGACCCAGACCAGGCTACGTGCCCAAAGTTCCCACCACTCCCTTCAGAGATAAGGTGGTGAGCTTGCAAGCGTTGCCTTTGGAGCAGGCAAACCCAACCGAGGCTTTGTTGTGCCCCGTACGCGCACTGCGATTCTACGTGGTCCGCACGCAAAGCTTCAGGACCTCAGACCAGCTCTTTGTTTGTTATGGTGGCCAGCAGAAAGGGAAAGCTGTCACTAAGCAGAGGATGTCTCATTGGATAGTTGATACTATCGCCCTGGTTTATAATTTGCAGGGCATTCCTTGCCCCTTAATTTGAGAGCGCACTCCACTCGGAGTGTTGCCTCATCTTGGGCATTAGCTCGTGGTTCCTCGCTAACAGACATCTGTAGAGCTGCTGGTTGGGCGACACCTAATACGTTCATTAGATTCTACAATGTTCGTATCGAGCCTGTATCCTCTCGTGTTCTGTCCTCACCAGGGAGGACACGGAGAGCAGACTCGCAAGTCGGCTTGCAGCCTCCGACTGAGGCTCCAAAATTGAGTTCAGTATGGAAGGCTAACAGAGCAAAAATGCGTAATGGTTTGATTTGCTCTCTCCACTGCCTTGACAGCCTTTGTTGCGGAGCATTGGCTGTCAGCCTTTCACTAGTTGCATTCTTACGAACCTACGTGTTTGGCCAGGGCCCCACATTGTGTCCCAACGGGTTCCTTTGTGAGTATTATTCTGTGGGGTTAATCCTACCAGCCCACGTTTCCCTTAGCAGAGCACTGCTTTGCTTACACAGCCACGGCTGTCATTTATACCTCAACTACGGTTGACTTTCGTCCACCATTAGCCCTTAACGGGGCGGTGGCTTCCGCAGCGTCCCTATACCGCTCAGATAGGGCGCTTCCCAGTCGTTGGCACTACTGTGGGTTAAAGGAACATCTAGTGCCCGGCCTTCTGCCTTAAAACCTAATTCTCCTATCCTTAAGTGGAACCGGAGGGCTTTATGCAGACACTGGAAGAGGTCAGCCCCTAGTGGCGTTTTAGTAGGGTTTCCCAATTCGTCGGTCACGACGTGACGTCTCCGTTCCCTCCTTCAGGGAACGAGGGTTACATCCGTAACCGAGACGTTTTCTACTTAATCATTATATGGAGTTTGTAGTCAAGGTTGCACAAAGATTTGTGATCCTATGTAGTGGGCCGGTCTGGGCCAAAATGACAGGGCCAATTTTTGAATTCACCGTTGCTTGCTACTACAGGAGGAGAAGCCGCTGGCTGGGTACATTTTTGAGTTCTTTTTATTTATTATTGTGTGATTTTTATTTAAGGCATATTTATATAGCCTATATTAAAGGTTTATTGTCAAACATTAATGGTTGATTTGAATTCCCGTCTGCTGGTCATGATAATAGCCTACATGTAGGAGAAAAAAATGAGGGTGGGTCGGCGGCATCGGGCCGCGGGTCCGATTCGGACAGATAATACACGTTGATGTGTCGGGTTACATCGGGTTCGGGCTTTAAAAGCCACGAGAAACAGCTCCAGAGAAGATACACGATAATGTGTTTTTTTTCCTTTTTGAGATGGCACCACAAGCTGTCGCTCAGTGACAGAGCGCAGGGATTGAGAGGGTACGTAAGGCTGTATAAGCAAGCAAAGGTAAGGGGGTGCTGACCCAGTGGTGGTTTTAAAGGCCAGGAGCAGAGCTTTAAATTTGATGCGAGCTGCTATAGGAAGCCAGTGTAATTTGACAAAGAGAGGAGTGACGTGCGCTCACTTTGGCTCATTGAAGACCACTCTTGCCGCTGCGTTCTGAATCATCTTTAGGGGTTTGGTTGTGCAGGCTGGGAGTTTAGCCAGTAGCGCATTGCAGTAGTCCAGCCTGGACAGGACAAGAGCTTGGACCAGGACCTCTGTGGCAAGCTCATTTAGGAACGGTCTAATTTTCCTAATGTTGTAGAGAACAAATCTACAAGAGCGGGCAGTGCTGGCAACATGGGCCATGAAGCTAAGCTGATCATCAATGACCACTCCCAGGATTCTGGCTGTTCTGGATGACGTGATGGTCGAGGTACCAAGCTGAATGGAAAGGTTGTGATGAATCTTTGGTTCAGATGATATAACAAGGTTCTGTCTTCGCAAGGTTAGGCTGGAGATGGTGATCCTTCATCCAGAGTGAGATGTCCCTCAGGCATGCTGGGGAGTCACACAGGGGAGTCCATTGCTCGCTGCACTGATCAGACAATAGATGCATGGAGTATAGCAGAAGACAAGGTGCTGCTCAAGGCTGTCCGGCTTCTCAGGGATAAAAAGCGAGAGCAGAGCTGTGAGTAAGATGGTGCTCTCTCTCAGGGGGAAGCCAAGAGGTGTAGGAGACAAACATAATGAACTGTGGATGGAGTCCTAGGTGGCAGATGAGGATGAGATCGGAGGCGTTGGTGAGTGTGGTTATAGTGACAAATATATTTTTGAATGTTAAAAATGCATTGTGTTTAGTCACTTTGGTGCATTTCTGAGATCTGAGAGGCGGACAGAGTACAAAGTTTCATTACTTGAGTAAAAGTACAGATACCACTTGCTAACTTTTACTCAAGTACAACTAAAAGTACTGCAGTCAGATGTCTACTCAAGTAAAAGAAAAAGTACTTGTTTTTAAAAATACTTGAGTATCAAGAGTACATTTTTAAATATTGCATTACTATTGCCACAGTGCACGTTGAACCACTTGAGATGACTGACAGCTGTACACCAAATGATAGAGCTCTGATGTCAAATCTGACGCAAATCAGGAATAGGAGAGACACATCTCATGCCGTTCGCTCTTTGAGCTCTTCAGATCGCATAATTCAGTGGGAAATTAACAGAAATGTTATTCTGTATGACTAAATATTTTACTAACATGTGATAATCAATCATTATTTCTCCAAATATGCCCACAAATGTACTAACAGCCCTGGCAGATTTTGTATATTTTATGTATTTGAACACAAATAAACCGGAGAAGATGAGAATTAATGTGTTATGAGTGATGATTTCTATTAAAAATTAAGGAACGCTACAGATTAATTTTGAACAACAATATTCTGGGCTCACCAGTGATCCCTGCTGCTCAAGGGGTTGAATTTTTGTAGGCGGTGATGAAGTTCTGTTTTGGTAAACACAGCAAACACTTGATGTGAAAATATCAATTCAGAAAATTTGAATAGTCTGGCGAGGTGGGGGCACGGGTTGGCACATTCCCGGAATGGACCTGCTGTGTCTTCATTCAGTATTTTGTCAATGGTTTTGTCTCTCATCTAAATCCGACCATGGCGACTTTGGCGGAAAGCTGAAGGTGATTGCTTATAGGCTGTCCCAATCAGTGGCACCTGCACAATCCAATCACGTTTGAGAGGAAAAAAATTGAGGGTTTTTGAGATTTTTCTTTTTTACTTTTTTTTTTAAGTAACGGTTACTTACGGTTATGGATAGAAATGTAGTGGAGTAAAGAGTACAATATTTGCCTCTCAAATGTACTTGCTGAAATAAATTCTCAAAACTACTTTAACTTCCACACCATGTAGTTACTTGATCACATAATAAAAGCAATGTTCTTATTCTGATTCCTGCATTATCAGTTGCTTATCATGTTAATCATAATGTATTCTACTGGTTCTGTTGAATAATCTTACTAAATCACTACATGCAAAATGGTTGAATCTCATTATTTATACATGTCTTAAATGAATTAAGATATCCATTGTGTTTTTCTTTTCTGAATCACGATGGTATGCTCTGTCAACAAATTACAGTACAAACAGTAAAAGTGTAACTGTGACATATCCAACATATCCAATCTCTTGCAACATATAACTTTTTACTGCTGAAATTGATATAAAACATACAGAAAAAAGTGCAACCTTGTGCATTTTAATTATTATCATTAAAATTTTAACCATAGTTTCAATCAGACAATATTTACAAAATACAGGGTTACAACATGCTGAACATTGACTGTTTTTAAACAATGACACAAGGACTTGTCATTCTGATGCACTGACATGTTCACTGACATTCAGATTTACATTTGAGAGATACAGAAATGCACTTACTGCTTTGCAAATGTTAATGATTCAAGTTATTTACTAAAGTGTTCGAGAAAAACCTTTGTGTTTAACTTGGATTATTATAAAAATTTACATTTATTATTATTATTTTTAATTTTATATTTAATGCTTAAATTATCTTATTGTTTTCTGTTTTTGCTTTGATAAGAACTAAACCTGCCAGACGATGGGGAGAACAAGTTCCAGAGAATGCCATGCCTGGCCCACACCCTTCAGCTCACATTAAAGATGCCATTAAGCACACAAGTGTTTAATCAGTCATAACAAAAGCAAGAAAACTAGTACAAGGTGTGAGGAAATCGTCAGCGGCTAATGAAGAATTTATCAAAAGATATGGCAAAACTCTTGTAGCACACGCTGGGACAGCACTTTGATATGCTGAGAATACTGCTCGAGATCAGAACAGAAATCAAGCATTGCGTTAGTTCAGGCAGGTCCCGTCAGTCAAGCATACATGAGATGATAATCAGCTGTTCATGACGCGCACCAATCCAGTTACAACATCTGTAACAACTGACCTATTCAAATTCAATTCACATTCATTGAGTTGCTTTCTAGTGCATCGCTACTGCAATTTAAACTCCCTCCTCCAACCCCGACTCCACCTAGCTGGAACCTGCTGTTTGTTGTACCAGTATTACAAAATAATATTCAAATATTTGTGTTGTTGTTTTTCTTTTTATTTATTTATTCATTTATTATTATCTATTTAGAACAAAATAGTGAGCATATTATGCACGTTTAATGGTTCTGCTGTTATACGGGGTCCATTTTATTTTCTAGTCACTGCTCTCCCCGCTCTGTCTATGCATGCACACATACGGGCGCATGGAATTTTTGTCCAGAACAGATCCATACCATCAACAATAACTGTATGCATATTATTAAAAAAAATCCTAATTTGACAAAGTGTTCCTGACTGAACTAAACCAACTACTTAAGAATTTTGGCATGGACACTATTCTGAATCGATTCATGAGGGTCCAAGCGATTCCCACCCCTAGTGTCGTCTTCCACAAATCAGCCTAATCTGATCAAATAGTCTGTTAATCGAAATGGAGAAGTATTTCTACAAAGTCAAACAGGGAGTGTTTAATAAGACACCATTGCAGTTCTGGAGATCTAGAGAAGCTGTGCATCCAAAACCCCTGCCTCACAAGCCTTTGTGGAACGCATCTTCTCTTTGTGTGGACTCCTGTCATCTGGCCTGAGAAACAAAACAACTACATCCCTGGAGCAACAAGTTTTTCTCAAGATCAATAAGAAATTATTGCTTGACTGAAGTAAAGCCATCTCTCTCTTTCTACAATCTCACGCACACACCCACGGCGCACACACACACGCAGACACGCACGCACACACAAAAAGAAAAGCTGTATTTAAAGTTTTGTATTTGTTATTTGGCATGTTCTTTTCTCAGATTGAGCTCCCTGACAAACTGACAGAAATGTCTTGTTGTGTCTTAAAAATGGGTTAATACATGCAGTTCATATATGTCTTCTATAGTCTGTTGGCTCTTTAGGATTTTATTGGCACACATCACTTACACATTTTGCACTTACTGCGGAATGTGGAGACTGTTTACATTGTACATTGTGCCCATACTGGCTTTATTTTTGAAGGAATATTTTCAAAAATTGTATGATGTTTTTTTGTTATTATTACACAATACTTTTTCTGACCTTTTTGATTATTGCCCCTGACAAATAACCCCAATTACAAAAGAAATACTAAAACTAACATTAAAACTAATAAAAACTAAACTAAAATTAAGCATTTAAAAAAATAAAAACTAAACTAGCAAACCCACTTTTAAAACTAATTAAAACTATACTGAATTTGAAAACAAAAAGTCAAAACAAAATAAAAATAAAAACTAATGAATAATGCAAAACTATACACTCTTAAAATGAATGTGTTAAATTAACACATCTTGTGTCTAGTTAAGGACAACACATCTAGTGTAACTAGACACAAGATGTGTTAATTTAACACATTCGTTTTAAGAGTGTAGTAACCTTGGTGCGCACCTAATGTGATTTCTAAAACTGACTTCTTTCTTTCTTCCTACTAGTTGAGTAATAACAATTATCATCCCTGCATTGCTTTATCTATTTTGTACAAATAAACTAAAGTGTATTTTGGTACCAATGCCTCCTGTTCATTTAATTTAGTAGAGTGAACCTGGGATCCATAAGTAATATTTGAGTGAACCGTAATTACCTGGTATAGCCCCAGGGTGGCATAGTCTAGTTTTCATTTTTGGATACTGCTGTTACAAAAGACCACTTTGCCACAAATACATTTTATGTAATTATTTATTTTAATCTTACACTGCCTATTTTTCAGATTCTAATGTAAAATATTGTTAAGCAACCATTTGTAAAAGTAAGAGATCTTACTTCAGTATCTTCAGTTTACTGTCAGGATTCTTCAGTACATCAGAGATCAGCTTCACTCCTGAATCTCTTAGATTATCATTGTTAGACAGATCCAGATGTGTCAGGTGTGATGGGTTTGATCTCAGAGCTGAAGTCAGAGCAACACAACCTTCATCTGTGATATGACACTTACACAACCTGTAGAGAACAAAGACACAAACATCAGTCTCTCAGACACCACACACACATCAGCACAAATCATTTTAAAACTAGGGATGCACCGGTTGACCGGCCAGAGATCGAAATCGGACAGTTTTTGCGCAATCGGCAACCAGACGTTTTTTGTATTTTTTCGGCTGATTTTTCCGTAAGTGCACCCGCGTGCACAGACTACATTTTTATCATTCGCAAACATGTCTTTTGTGTAAAAGCATTTCCAAATCTGTGCGCAGGACATTAAGATTGTAAGCTGCAATGTCTGTAAAGGACAAGTTAATCGCGGAGAAACAACAGTACATTCGCAGGGCTCTCAAGTCTCACGCATTCACTGTGAGATACACGCATTTCAGTCAGTTTACACACTCACACCTTGTATTTCTTAGAGACTGATAACTCTTCCTGCTATATACAATTAATGGACGAGGCACAGGGAAGTTATCTGTCGAGTTTAGCTGCCTCAAGTTTTTCTCGCGCTCCCCTCTGATGTCAATCATTTGAAAATTTAAAAAACTCTCCAACTGCTTTGCAATCAGAAGCTTTAGATAACCTGAAACTAAAGTAGAGGCTTCCTGAAATTAATAAAGGACCAGAGATGTATTTCATTATTATTGCCATGTAGTACTGAACATGTAACCTTATCTCTCTCTTAAACACAGCTTAGAATCCTACTGTATAATACAGATTTCATTTTAATTTTGATACATTTGTATTTTTTAATATGTAAAGCAATTTATTAAATTTGGATACATTTGTCTCTCTTTAATCAGACTTACCAATTGTTATAATTTATATTTGTGCTGGTCAGTTATGAATAAAGGTAACATTCAACTGCTAGCAAAAACTTGAGAATTTGGTGGGGCAGAGGGGCTCCTCCCCTAACAGATGTTATCTCACTCCAAACTTTTAAATAAAACCTGAGAGCCCTGCATTCACCACAACAAACTTGGTCAGACATTTAAGTTCATCACCTGATAGAACACAATAAGTTTCAAAAGTCTGTTGATAAGACCTTCAACCCTCACTCAAACATCCATGTCATGGTCTCATTTAACCACTTATATTTGTATTGAACGTAGACTACTGCACAGTTACTGCTGTTAATTTTAGATGGTTACAGTTATTGTTTTCAATAGCCAAACCAAGTTTAGCCTGTTAAATACCAAATAAACATATTGTTTATGTATACTTTCATTCTTTCTTGTTTGTTGCTTGATAAGAAAAAAATCGGAATCGGCCAATTTGCCTGTTAAGAAAATCGGTATAAAAACCAGCCATGAAAAATCAAGATCGTGCATCCCTATTTAAAACTATCAAAATATTATACAATAGTTCTTTCTGGTTCCTGAATATGATTGACCGTGCAATATTCTACTGATAATATACCAGTAACTGCTTCACCGTTTGCATCATTCTGCCATTTTAAAACGCATACAGTACCTGTGACTGGAAAAAGCTGCTACCAGAGTGAATGGTCACACACATCCACAGGCTCACGCTGTTTTACACACTTTCTGTGTGTCTCAATAAGCTCCCTAGCTCGTGACTCAGTCAATGAATCATAATCAGAAGTGATTATCCCCATGTCCTTATCCTTTCAAAGACAAGAGCTCTTGGATGTAAACTTGAGGGATGTACCACAATAATGTCCCATTGTGTGGACGATAAAAATACACTTGGTGAATAAAGCGATGAAAACAATAATTTTCTCTTTATCTGGAGCGTCTGTTTACACATCTCTCCTCCTCAAAGTGCCCATAAAGGTGACAAAAATGCCATTTGGCACTGGAAAGGTAATGTCATGATTCTCCCCTCATCTCCTTTTGTTTACTCTTAGTCTTGAGGCAGGATTGTGACAGGCCTCTGTTTTGTGTGGTAGCACATGGCCTTTAGTTTTGGGCTGTGTGCTTCCTTGTCTCATCTCCTGACCCGGCCTCTCTCATCTCCTTGTTAATCACCTTGTTATTGTTACTGTTGCCCTCTTGATTTGCTTCCTTATTTAATGCCCTTGTGTCTTGTGCTGATTAATTTTGTATTTACCACGTACCCTTGTTAAGTCTTGTCTAGAGTATTTTGTAAAGATAAAGATAAGGGGCAAATTTGTGTGAGAGCGCAATTCCAAAAAGTGCTAATGGGAGTAGTAATATCTGCAGGTTATTTGTTTAAAAGGCACAAATTAAATAACACAGTCGCAACATCTGATTTCCATAATGACCTACTGTACACCTGGGGCCTTATGTATAAAGCGTGCGTACGCACAAAATGGGGCTGGAAACGTGCGTATGCCAGTTCCCACGCAAAGGTTGTGATTTATAAAAAACAAACTTGATAGGAGAATGGGCTTGCAGGGTGGGATATTAGGATGATTCATGTACGCACACTTGCAGGTGATCTGTTATTTATAAAGGGAACATTGCTTTGTTTTAGAAGTCTTCATAATTTTTGGTGTATGCCATTTTTGGCTTTTGTGCATACGTAAACTTTTAGTAAGGATCCTACGCACTGTTTTATACATGAGGCCCCAGGGGTTTTCAAACCTGTCCTGGAGGACCACTAGTACTGCACATTTTGCATGTTTCCCTTTTGTGACACACCTCATTCAGTTACCTTACACACCCAGTTCAGGGGCACTTTCAATCTCACAACGGTGCGCAACATTTTGCTACGGTTTCCGGGTTGAACGACATCTTTCCTGCAAACGGTGTGCAACGGAGTGCAACAGGTTTTAGAAGCGTTTTCTCTTGTTTGGTGGGTGTGTCAGAAATGACGGCCCAATCAACGGCAAGATATATAAAACCACGTGGTAGTAAAGAGACAGCTCGCTCAATGGGTTAAAGTTGGAATGTTGCCTTTCATTCTGGACGGCAAGGTCAGTGACTGTAACATTGAGGGTATTTTACAGTATTTAACACACATTTATAACGATTTCATCAGGCTTCAGAAACATTTAAAAAAGAATGGCCTCTCAGCTACCGTAGTTGCAACTCTTGCGTCATCACAACAGGGTGTTCAATGCATCACTGTTTCTGTTTAATAAACGTTGTGCCACATTTTGTCGGGGCTGAACGCAGCCCTGGTTTTGCAGTCTCTACTAATGAGCTGAAGATTTAAACCAGGTGTGTCTAATGAGGGAGACATGCAAATTGTGCAGTACTAGTGGTCCTCCAGGACAGGTTTGAAAACCCCTGACCTACACAATCTACTAAGAGCAGCACAAATTACTGCAGGGTTGCAAAAAAGCAGAGCTGATCTTGAGTTCAGCACCATGGACATCACAACAGAAAATTTTGGGGTGTGTAATCCCAGCTAACAAAGCAATAGTACACTAAAGAACTGGAGGACATAAAGGTTTACAAGAAATTTGAATTTTTCACTGCCTCCAGTAATTCACTTCCCGTTACTCAACGTGTTTATTAAGAAAATTCAACACCACCCTTTTATTCTTGAAGCGATCTTTTTACTCTATATTGATTAGATTCACTGCCTTAAATAATGGCACAAATACCAGTCATAACACATGCACAAACATTAATAAATTGTGTTGCGTGAATCATTTAAATAATCTCCTCCTATACATTTTGCGTTTGAAAGGGAAACTCCTACTGTAGAAATGCATATGCAATAAATTCACTCACAAAAAAACAGACCACACCTTTTCAGCACTAATTATCCACCGCACGTCTTTAGTAAATCACAACAGTCGTTATTAAATGACAAAATGATAGTTTGCGCTGATGCAAGCTGTTAGTAAATCTGGCCCTTAGTGTTTTGTTTATTGTGTTCATGGTGTTACCCGGTTTTGCCCCATCATGGGTCTTGTTTCCCTCTTTGTGTTAATAAAATCAGTTTTGTGTTCATTCAAGTCTGCGCCTGGGTTCTCGCTCTCTCCCTTGTGGAGATCCATGACACCAAATACTCCAGGTTTGATAAACCGAAAACAAATAAAATCTAATGTTTGACCATCAAACACGGATACATCAGAGCCAGCGGAAAATTATAAGTGTCCGAGATCAGGCTGTGGTCAGCGGGGTAACCGAACACTGACATGTCTGGATCCCACGTCTAAATCTTTCTAAGCAAATGTTCAAATATGGGTCCCGAACCATATAATGTTCAAGCCCACGCTTCGAAACCAGAATCTTATTTGCCTACCCCTCAACCACAGGCCAGGAACCACCACAAGGATGTGGAATCCATACCGGTATGGATTCCACATCCTTGTGGTGGTTCCTGGGCTGTGGTTGAGGGGTATTCTGTGCTCCATTGTGAGTGGAGACTTGCTGGATGGCTCATAAAGTGCGGAGCAGGGCTTTCTTTCACCCAATGTCTCAGTTCTGGTGGGGGCAGTGTTTATCTGGTGTGAGCACCCCCCTTTGTTCTGGTCTTGCTGTCGGTATAGACCAGTTCAGAAACAGTGGTGGTGAATCTAGCTTTGTGCAGACATAAAGTTGAGCATAGGGGCCATGTAAGCTCTTTCATGGCGTGGTCCTGAGCATTCCACATGAATGGTGGTCCTTTTCCAGAAGAGACGTTTTGAACAACTTCACAGTTCTGAGACATTGGTAGGTTCTTCAATGTCCTGGTCTTAGAAAGGTTGGATTCAATGCCATTTGAGCTGGTTTCTGGCACTGTTCTGAGTGTTCATTTACATGACTTAAGCAGTCCACTTCCAGATGTTAATGGCTGTACAGAATCTAGGCTCTCAATGAGCTGTTGTTGAATAATTGCACACGCCCATTAAACTTCTGTTCTGGCTGTGGTGATGGTTAGTATGGCCTGGATGCAACTGGATTGGGGTAATGTGGTGTTATGTGTTGTTTGTGAACATTAGTTACATTACCTTTGCATCATTGTCTTTGTGATGAGCAAGGCACTAGCGTTGTTAGCAGGTGCAGAGTGTGGTCCATCTCTTAAGAGTGATCATCCACTGTCTTGCTATTTATAAAGCCATTGTCAAAAGTCTTTGGTAAATGTCCATGCATTTGTGCAAGATGTATCCTGCATGTGGTGACAGTCCAGTGAGGGGGCGTGGCCTTCAGTGGTGAGGCCAAGCCTCACACGTTTACATGAAGGTGTGTGGTTAAGGGCTTGACCATGTGGTGTGCAAAATGGCGACCCCGTGTGATTGACAAAATAATCGCAGTCTTAAATTTACCAGGGTGTAGACCTCTGCCATGAAGTTCTTGACAGTTACTGTGGTTGACAGGCAATAGTCCAACAGGCACAGTGTGTACTTGACAACAAAGGAAAAATGCCTGGTGTTTTGCTGATCATTAGAGTGTTAACAGTGTGAGTTGGGCTTTGGCTGGTTTGACCTTGAGACTGGGTTTTCGTGAACAGGTGATGGTCATCCACGAGCAGACTCTCTTTCCTTACTTTTTTTGCACTGCATATCCACATGTTGATTTGCTTTGTCTTACATATACTGACTTTATAAAATATTTTAGTTAATAAATATACTTTTGTTTAAAAATATGCTTTGGTGTGGTCTCCCCTTTATGTCATGCTCACTGTGAGCCAGGTGGTTATGACATATGGGGGCTTGTCCGTTCATTCAGTGGTTTTGAACCGATTTTAAATTTTGGAAAGTAGGTTACTGTTAGGACTGTTAGGACATCGCTGTGAGGAACAACTGAATTGGCCTATGGTCGGGACAGTATGACTCCAGTGGTATTAGGGGTGGAACGGTACACAGAAGTCTCGGTTCGGTTCATACCTCGGTTCAGGGGCCACGGTTCGATTCACTTTCGGTACAATGGAGGGAAAAGCAAAACAAAAATGAAGAAGGCATTTTTTTTTGTTCTTAAGATAATCTTAAAAACATAGGTGTCCTTATCAGTGTTATTTTGAGATGTCATGAATATGAACTGAAATGCATTTAACATACTACCTCGTATTTCAAAAATGTATACCACTTTAAGTATACCTAACAACTGCTGAACAACGCCGACGCAGACGCACTGTCCTCGTCTTTTCCACCACTCTCTCGCCTGTACTATTGTAACTGACTGGAAAACTGAAGTTTTGCCAAACTTGGGATCTTAAAGAGGCTGGGAACACCACTTGCCATCCTCGCTATCGCTGCTCACTAACTGACTGGACCGGCAGGGCAACAGATTAGCTGTCCATAAAGAACCCGCAGATCCAACAGTAGTTCCGCATTAGGCAAGGCAAGGCAAGGCAAGGCAAGTTTATTTGAATAGCACATTTCATACACAGAGGTCATTCAAAGTGCTTTACATAGAAATGAGAAAACAATATATAAAAGAGAAAAAAAGAAAATGTAAAAATAATAGATACACAATAAAATCACAATAAAAACACTTTAAAATGTTAAAAAGAATAAAACAGAAATAAAAGTGACTTGAGTTAAAAGTGCAGTCAGTGTGAAGCAGCACAGTGCTCATTCAGTAAATGCAGAGTTAAACGGACGTGTTTTTAATCTAGATTTAAAAGTGTTTACTGTTGAAGCACATCTGATCTCTTCTGGAAGTTGATTCCAGCTAGAGGTGGCATAATAACTAAATGCTGACGCACCTTGTTTTGAGTGAACCCTTGGGATTTCTAACTGACCGGATCCTAATGATCTGAGTAATCTTTTAGGTTTATATACAGTTAGCATATCTGTCATGTATTTGGGTCCTAAGCCATGAAGTGATTTATAAAACACAAAAAAAATACAAAAATACAAAAATACAAAACAGCTAATTCTGGCAATATTTCTGAGATGGTAGTAAGCTGATTTGCTTATTGCTTTCACATGACTACTGAAATTAAGGTCAGACTCTAAAATTACACCAAGATTTCTGACTTTATTTTGTGTCTTTAGACCCCTAGAGTCAAGGTATGTGTTAACTTTGAGAGTTTCATCTTTATTTCCAAATACAATGACTTCAGTTTTGTCTTTGTTTAACTGGAGGAAGTTTTGACGCATCCAACAGTTAATTTCATCAATGCATTTACATAGAGAGTCAATGGGGCTGTAGTCATTAGGTGACAGGGCTAAGTATATCTGGGTGTCATCTGCATAGCTGTGGTAAGCAATTTGGTTCTTTTTCATTATTTGACCAAGTGGGAGCATATACAAATTAAACAGAAGCGGTGCAAGAATTGAACCCTGTGGGACTCCACATGTCATGGATGTCCACTCAGATTTATGGTTACCTATGTTCACATAGTAACCTCTTCCTTGTAGGTATGTTTTAAACCATTTGAGGACCATCCCAGAGAGCCCTACCCAGTTTTCCAGTCTATGTAAGAGTATGGTGTGATCTACTGTGTCAAAGGCAGCACTAAGATCTAGTAGCACCAGCACTGATATTTTACCTGAATCAGAGTTTAAGCGAATATCATTTATTATCTTTATGAGCACTGTCTCTGTGCTGTGATGCTGACGGAAACCAGATTGAAAATTGTCCAGATAGCCATTTGAGTTTAAGAATTTGTTCAGCTGATTAAAAACCACCTTTTCAATGATCTTGCCTATAAACGGAAGATTTGAGATTGGTCTGTAGTTGCTAAGTATGGTTTTGTCTAGGTTACTCTTTTTTAGGAGAGGCTTAACAACTGCTGTTTTTAATGACTCTGGAAAGGTGCCTGTGATCAGAGAGGTATTTACTATTTTTAAGAGGTCAGTTTCTAAGCAGTTAAGTACCTTTTTGAGAAAAGATGTGGGGAGTGTGTCAAGGCTGCTAGTTGATGCTTTAAGATGTTGTACTGTTTCTTCCAAGGTTTTTATATCAATTCTGTCAAATTCTGAGAGAATGGCTAATTTCTGAGGTTGTTGCAATGATATCTGACTGATCACAGTACAATATGAGGCCGTATTGATCGCCATTCTGATATTACTGATCTTCTCAGAGAAAAAGGTTGCAAACTCATTGCATTTGTTGTCAGAGAGCATTTCACTAGGAACTTGATTTGGGGGGTTTGTTAGTCTCTCTACAGTAGCAAAAAGAGTGTGAGTGTTGTTTATGTTTTTGTTTATAATGTTTGAAAAGAAGGTCTGTCTAGCTGTGCCTAGTTCTACATTGAAAGCACGAAGACTGTCTTTATAGATGCTATAATGTACTTCAAGTTTTGTTTTCCGCCACATACGTTCAGCTTTTCTGCATGTTCTTTTCATGTGCTGTACTGCTGTTGTGTTTCTCCAGGGTGCTTTACGTCTGCCAGTGATCACCTTGACCTTTACTGTAGCTATACCATCAATGGCATCTTTAACTTTTATGTTAAAGTTTTCAAGGAGAACATCAACAGAGTCTGCCGATATGTTTGGCAACATTGATATAACATTCATAAATACCTCACTGGTGTTCTCATTTATGAACCTTTTTTTAACATAGACAGATCTAGCATCAGTGGCAGGACAGATCAATAAATCAAAGTAAACACAGAAATGGTCAGATAGTGCTTCATCCTTGATTACAGTGGATGAAATGTATAGACCCTTGCTAATGAGCAGATCAAGAGTGTGTCCCCGATTGTGTGTAGGACCTTGCACGTGCTGGGTCAGATCAAAGGTGTTTAAAACATTTAACAGTTCAATTGCAGCATTGTTTTCTGCATTGTCTATATGAATATTAAAATCTCCAGCAATAACAAAATAATCAAATTCAGAGGAAATTGTTGATAAAAGTTCTGTGAATTCATCAACAAATGCTGAGGTGTATTTGGGAGGTCTATAAATAATTGTAAACAGAATGCGTGGTGTACCTTTTAAAGCAATACACAAATATTCAAAAGACTGGTAATCACCAAGTAACACTTGCTTGCATTGAAAGGCATCTTTGAATAAAGCAGCTATTCCTCCACCTCTTCTAATAGCTCTACAGACATTTATAAAGGTAAAGTTGGGTGGGGCTGATTCATTGAGGACTGTAGCACTGCAGCTGTCATCTAACCAAGTTTCATTTAGAAACATAAAGTCCAGGTTGTTAGTGGTGATAAGATCATTAACTAAAAAGGATTTGTTCTTTAGTGAACGGATGTTCAGAAGTGCTAACTTAACAGTAACTGGTTTTGGCACTGTATCAATCTCAGAATGACGTATAATAGGCAGTAGATTAGATAGAATTGCTGTGCGGCTGGAGACGGCCTTCATCTTTCTATCACATGTCAGGACAGAGATAGGGAAAGCTAAAGGGACATCGGGCACCCGCTTGTTCTTAAAATATTTATGATTGTTACTGCTGACGTAGCGGGAACCCAACACACATCAGTTACCAGTGCTGTTTGCAGATGAGGGCTGGTGTGATCCCTGACGTTGAGGCAGAGGTCGGAGTGCTCTCTCAGATGGAGGGGGAGGGCAGGCTGGGCCCGAAGGCTTTGGTGGTTGAGGAGCCCGCCGTTTCTTGGTTGATATTTGGGGACTCGCAGCAATAGAGTGGGAGAGCTTTGTTCCAGCAGATACCAGTTTCTCCATTTTCTATGAAAAGCCCAGAAGTGGTGATGTTGGAGAGAGGGAGAGAGAGTGTGACGACATCAGCTGTGATTCTGGTGTTCCTGAAGGCTGGGAGGGAGTGTTATCATTCCTCTGGTCATTATCAACAGAAACGTCCTTGGGTGTTGATTCACAATCCAGCTGTAGCGAGGTCTGTGGGCAGGGCTCAGCCTGAGCTGTGTCTGTGAACAGTAGTTGTGACTGCAGAGTTTTATCCTTGTCATCTGAATGTCCATCCAGGTTCTGGTGTGAAATCCTGTGGTCATTTCCGCTGTTCAGTAGTGGACTGGCACTCTCAGCTGATGGATGATGCATGGAGAAAAAGATATTGTCTTTAAGCAACCTAGCACCCAGTTTGTTTGGGTGGATACCATCTGAGTTAAAAAGTTGCCTTTGGCTCCAGAAGATATTGAAATTGTCAATGTAATTCAGTCCTCTCATGGTGCAGGTTTTTTGCAGCCATGAATTTAAACTTAGTAGCCGAGAAAACATATTTGTTCCCCGGGCTGGGAGAGGTCCACTGATGAAAGATTTAACTTTCAGTCTTGCAAGTGTTTCAAAAAGTTCATTGAAATCCACCTTAAGGAGCTCAGACTGCTCTTTCCGAATATCATTCTTTCCCACATGTATGACAATCCGACTGACAGACTTATGTTTCATCAGAATGTTGCCAAATTCCTTGTTAACATCAGAAACCGTTGCCCGAGGAAAACAGTATGTACGGGTAGCCTTGCTTACAAAGTTTCTGATAATATTGTCACCCACTATCAGCGTGCTTGGCTCGGCTGCTGTCTGAGCGGAGCGCCTCTGCCTGTATGATATTGAGCGTCTGTTAGCTCTGTAAGCTACTGACTGATGTGATCTGTGTCCATTAACATTTGGGAATTCTTCACCCAAACTCATTAGTGCTTCAAATCTATTTTCAAGCCGTACAGGGGGTGGTAGAATACCAATATTGGCTACTCGAGTTGTACCCATATCTGGGGTAGATGATGCTAATGCAGCAATTTGTGACACTCGTGACAGTCTAATGTCTTGAGCACTTTTGGGTCTCGCACCCTGTTTATGCCATCGGTTTGTGTCCTCAATTACTTTAGGTTTCTCTGAGCTCACTATGACCTGTTTATAAGCATTAGGTTCACAGGACTCACCAGCTTTATGTTGAGAAGGACCACGATGAAGCTCCGCTGTATGTTCTGGCAGGGTTGGCAGCGCCACAAGTAACTTTGTTTCGAGAACCGCAATCTTTTGTAAAAGTCTGTGGCAGTTTGAGCAGCAGGTGGATTGAGATCCAAAAGAAGGCATTTTTTCTTCTTTTCTTCTGTTTGAGTGTGGGCAGCTGTGTTGTCCTGTTTTAGGATTGTCAGCTGCCGGCAATAGCAGACTGGTAGACTGCTATGATAGAAACCCCAAGTTGTTGAATATTCCAAATATCAATATAGTTCCAGGAATTTGTAGTTTTAGTTTGAGAGCCCAATTGTTTAGTTTGAGCACTGTGCTGAACTGCTGGTAGTTGAATCAAAAGATAAAAGCGAAAAAGCGAAAAAGCAAAAGCGCAAAGCACAGAGCGCAAGTAAAAGCGTCCGAACAGTAGCAAAGTTTTCTATTATGGTATTTAATTACATTAATTATTTTGCACGCAAGTTTTTTTATTTTCATATCGTGTATTCTCCGTTTAAATTCATGCACCGAACCGTGACCCCCGTACCGATTCGGTTCGAAACGAATACATGTACCGTTCCACCCCAAGTGGTATGGGTGGGTAAAGAGCTTGGTTCTTAGAAAATGTGTGAAAATAGATTAGAATATTGGGGGTATGGTAAGTGTCATCCAGGAAAGTACAGTTTTTAGCCCAAACAAATTGTTTTTTGCTTACAAAGTGCATTCATCTTTGTCTGTGTTGAGCAGTGACTTGGATAATTCGGAGCCACCAGAAACTCGACTGAGTTTACAAATGGGTTTCGTCGCAAACTGTTTTTGGGCTGGAAATTTGCAAGTAATAATTTAACCAAAGCTCACCATAAAATTAAAATAAATTATGATCGCAAGGCAAAGACTAGAAAGTTTAACCCAGGTGATCAAGTGGTAACATTAATGCCTATACCAGATTTGCCTTCCACCAGTGGAAGAGATCGCCTCGAACGGAAAGCGCGCTTCCTGCTTTGGCATTCACGCTAATAGTGTTGTAAATAACGTTCAGTTTATTGCAAAAACTGATTGATTTGCTTCACAAGACGTCAATATGTCACACGGTGTTATGGGGGATTACTTTTGTATTGGATATATATGCTTTAGCTCATAAAGTGGCGGATCGGTTGACTTGCATGACGGAGCACTGGGGTTTCTGCAAAATATCTTCTTTATTGTTCTACTGATGAAAAAACATATTGGATGATGTAAGTGTTAAGTAAACAAACTTGATTTTGAAAGTATGCTACCGTTTTATTACAGTATGTTGAACTTAGTTCAACAATATTATTTAATAAGCATATTTAATGTATTCTATAATACAGTTTTTTATATTTCATACTTTTCCCAGTTTTCTATTATGGTATTTAATTTAACCTTATAGCCTTGAAGTGAATTATACTGTAAAATAATTGACTTATGCCGAGTTCAGACTGCACGATTTTAGCTCTGATTTTGACTCGCCGACAGGTTTTGAGAAATCGCCGACAAATGCCCGAAATCACAGGCAAATCGATGCTCGTGCACGCGAGTGACAATCACACAGTGTGAATTATAAAAGACGCGTTCTGAGAGGATCGCCGACGAGTCGCCGACACCCGTGAGATATTTGGCATGCTAAATATCTGAACCTGTCGGCGATTCAAAATCATGCCGTGTGAAATGTGTTTTGACTGACAATAACATCGGCGATGACCTACATCCAATAAGAGAGCAACATACAGGACAGCTGGAAGTTCGGGGAGGAGTCTCTCCAAACATTTCCTCCTTCATAATTTTTATTTCTTCTTCTTTCTGCTGCAAATGAGCGCACATGCAATTTGTATGGTAAACTTCTTGCCGGTGACCATTTTTAATAATAATCCCAGTCTCACGTGAGAACTCCGGTCTTGCACGCGTGACCTCGCGTTGTTTCCTTCGCGTCACTTCTCGCGTGCGTTTGGTTGTGAGACGTAGTTTGCGGACCGGGAAAAAGTTATTGGTGATTCTTCTTACGGTAAAGTCATGCAGTATGAAAACCCCTGTCGCCAATCCATCATGCAGTCTGAAACAGCAGCGACTGAACCCTTCCCCAGATAATCACGCAGTGTGAAACCACAGGTGACCCGACTAGTTTGAAAATCATACAGTCTGAACTCGGCTTTACTGTTAAAAAACAATAAAGATACATTAGCCTACATACATGCACACATACACATCTTAGTAGCTAAGCCATTAAAACTTTTAATATATATATAGATAATAAACGAAATGCTATAAAAACAACAGACTAAAGGGAAACACAAGGAACATAATTCACCGCCACACGTGAATTATGACTGCCACCTAGTCTTGACTGTTTTCTTAGCACAGCTGTGGTCATGGATCTTTCAATGCAAACAACACAACCTAAAGTCTCAAAACTCGTATGAACAGAACAGGATGAATGCACGCGCGTCGCCTGATTCACAAATGCACATCCTCTTTTTTTGCATGCACAACTTGTGAAATAATGATACGAAATATGCCAACTAAATTCAACAAATATGTGACCCAGTCGGCAGCACAAGTTTCGAGATAATGAGAAACAAAGTTATTTTTTCAAAATTTGTGACTTTCGTTTTATTGCAGAATCTGTTAGTTGAGATCACGAAGAAGCCTCTCCTTGTTTGAGATAGCAGTTTTTGTATATTTTGTATATATTTGTACATTTTGCGGTTGAAATCGGCTTGTTTTTCCGGAGATTCTAGCGTGCAGCAGGGGGCGTCATTGTCTGTGTGTATATTTACATACTGTATAAGCTTGTGTTTTCACGCCCACCCCCAAAGGGAACAGCGTGACTACTAAATAAGGATAGTTCGTCGTTCTAAACTAAGAAGACCTCCATTCATCTTCGGAACACAGTTTAAGATGTTTTGACGTTAGATCTATGTACGGTTTCCATGTCCAGAAAAGTAATAAAAACATTTTCAAAGTAGTCCATGTGACATCAGTGGGTTAGTAAGATTGTGTTGAAGCATCGAAAATACCATTTGGTCCAAAAATAGGAAGAATTACGACTTTATTCAGCATTGTCTTCTCTTCCGGCTCGAGCGTGAAGTCACGTGACTGTAGTGACGCGGCTGCCCTGTTCCTCAGACATGTTTGCTAAGGTATTTTTTTCAAACTTATTGCGTGTGTCTCCACAGACTGTAAATGAAGCTCGGGCGCACAAAACAAAAGAAAAATAAAAGAAGCTGGGGCAGAACAAATAACCAGGGGTGCAAACTCCTCAGGGGTGAAAAAGATACAATTGCTAATTATATATATATATATATATATATATATATATATATATATATATATATATATATATATATATATATATATAAAATTTGTATTTTCATTTTAATTTTAATAGTTTTATTAATTATTTATTCATTGTAAATCTTATTAATTTGAGCATTTACTAATACATTTTTTTAAATCAAATTTGAAACTGTTAACCACAAACTAACATCAATTAGGTATGATGACAAAATTTTCAAAAAACCCAAAACTCAAAATGTATCACATGACTAGACAGAGCCGACATTCCCATTTACAAAGATACCAGGATTGTAAAAATCTGTTGAGTATTGAGAAAGTTATGACATTTTTAATATTAGAAATCAGAGGAAAAAGTTATATATGGATGTCTATGGAATGTGTGTGACCGAAATGCTGCTTATTCACATGTTTTTGCTTGTAACTTTCTCATTTTATCAGATATTTGCATGAAATTTTAACAGAAGGCAGAATTTTGTTAGTACTTTCAAAATAAATTATAAACTTTTACTGTTTTAGTTGGAATGGGCATCAAACTTTAGTTGGAATGTGCATCAGACCCATGGTAACCATGGTTTTTAGAACGATTCCTGCAGTGGACGTTCTGACAGAGCGTTCACTGTAGTCTATTAATAGATACGTGACTACCAAATTTCCGCGGTTTATTTAAATACCTTCTCCTCCATAGACTTAAGAGAACAACGTTTTAGGACCAAGATAAAAGATATTTATTTGGGTCCATCTACCTTTCATTAGAGACCAGAGCTTAGTGGAAGCACACCACCCGGTTGAAAGCGACACAAATGTTTAAACAGCTGCTGTGAATTAAAAACACCTCCGAGTTGAAAGTTAAAATTATCAAACGCTCCCGGTGGTCGGACTTGACCTATTTATTGTCGTAATTATTAAAAACATACTACAACCTTGCGGCGAGAAGTGGATATTGCATGACACACATTCAAAAGGACTGCGTGGCTGAAAACAGATTCTTCGACCCAGAAATTCGACGCGCGTGGCCGCGATGTCAGCATTGCTACATCAATTACTGTAATGACATAAACAAGAATTAATAAATGCTTACAATATATTGTTCATCGTTTGATCATAATGCATTTACTAATGTGAACAAATACAAAGCATTTAGTGTTACAGAAACTTATTTAAAAAAGAAACTTAGTATTTGCTATTATTCAGTAGGCCTATACATAAACAAGCAATTCAGGGTTTGTTCTGTTCACAGTAGGGCTGTCGCGGTAACCGCATGACCGCGCTACTGAAAAGCCCAACCGCATGGAAAAAAGCAACCGCAACAACCGCGCCTTTCACGTTAAATTCATGAAACTATATGCCGCCTTGTTTTTCACGACATACAGTACATGTATAAAAAAGGCCAAATAGATTGTCAAGAGTTAAGAGAGTAGGCCAATTTGTTTTTCGTAAATTTCAATTAAAAATGTAATACTTCATATTTCGTTAAATCATACAGTGAATGTGTGAAAAAGTAAAACTGAGATGACAGAATATCTGTGGTGTCGTCTGCCTCTAGATGCAGTTTTAAAGATTAAAATTACTGATAAATATAACTGATAAACACAAATGACGCCAAAATATAACTGGTTGCTTACCAGCATTAAAACCTCATAAGCGTCCGCTCCGTGGATGCAGCCAATATAACGCTGCGGTTGCTTTTGTGAACTGAATGCACACTTGACTTTCACCTAGACGTTTACATATGCAAGTTTTTCATCAACAGTATCTGCGTGAAAGATTTTAAACATTGATGATTATCTGCCGACTCGACTGTTTCATCCCAGCATCCTCTATACACGGAGAGTCTGCTTTATTAACGGCTTTTCCTTCGGTCCGCGTGAGCTAAACGTTTCCGCTTTTTACTTTTTTACTCGCATATATTTCTACATATTTTCGACAAAGGAATACACAAGATATAATGTAAGTTATTATAGATAGCATTTAAGCTTGTTCTGAAATGATGACAAATCTGTGTGACTAAAAATGACCTCTCCAGCTTAATTTAGCCAAAATAATGATACATTACATTCGTTTTCATACTTTATATATACACGTTAATTTATCTACTAATGTATTATTAAAAATACCCTAAATTATTATGCACTGCCTTCTGTATTGCATTCGTTTTGTACATTTACAGGTGCACAAATACTGGCTAATTTTAACTTTTTTAAGACACTGCTGTTCTGTATTGACCGATGCTCTGTTAATTTGCGCTTAACAAGCCTAAATGATGTCCTTCAATTTATTTTTGTTTTCTCAAAAATATATTTAGCTGTAGTATAGCTTGTGTTAATCTTTTTTTCATAAGGGGAAATACATGTAGCCTACCCTTCTACATTAGTTGACCTCATTGTTCTGGATTTTAAAAAATAGTTTTCTTTTAGTAAATGAAGGTGGTAACCGCGACAGTTCACAGTCATAGCTATATTATGAATATGAACCCTGAACGAGCAACTCAAATTCAATTCCTATACAATTCGATATACAAATATTACAGGTATTAAAGGTAGAAAAGGGATTTAGTTAAGAGCAGTGATAGATTTCTTTCAATGCCGTTTTATTAATACAAGTGACAGGAGCAAAATTAGGTAACTTCCCCTTTAAGACCAAAGTCCGGATCTAATACTGTTACACATGCGTTTTCTCTTTCAGCTGTTTACTTTCTTTTACCTAAATAGTCGTGTTTATAAGGACACTTGCAAAGACGGGAATTTTGACGCATGTGTGTAACTTATTTGAGGCTAATACAGCGGCAAAATACTCACAAGCTCAATGAGAGGCGGATGCGCGACTTGCACGCTCCTTTCAAACTGAAACAGCTAATGCGCGCATATAGCACTGTTGTTTTTGTTTCAACGGCTTAAAATCACTTGTTTTAAAACAGCGGTGCTTAAATACCTGTACAAATGTTAAGTTTTGGTGACCACGCGAACAGCAATGTGATGTGGGCGCGTAACCTTGATTAGAAAATACTAATAGTTAAGTGTGTGCGCTCATTCTGCACAGACTGTTTAAACTTCGGGGGCAAATAAGGTGACTATAAATTGTAAAACATAACCCGCCAAACTGGCTAGTGATTTGACATCATTACCACAATATCTGGAAATTATTTTCATATTTTCATTCATTGCGACCCTGTCGTAGACCCCCCCTCACCCCTCATTTTCAAAAACTCATCGGATCTAGACGAATCACAAGGATGACCTATTTTGGATTAAAAACGGCAAATTTCGCCGAAAGGTGACAAGTTTGCACCCCTGAATAACAGTCAGCCGCGTTGTATGTCAGCCAAGTCACTGACTTTATGCGGCGCTGCAGTTGGATGACGTCAAAGTACCGCTTTTAAAGAAATCTTACAGAGTAGTTTAATTTTGACTCGCTCTCGCTGTACTTTGATGTCATCTCTCTGTCACTTCTTGCAGCGCAGCATGAGTCCAAACACACACAAGTTACACAGAGATCGTTGAATTCGTTATACAGTATTGTTCAAAATAATAGCAGTACAATGTGACTAACCAGAATAATCAAGGTTTTTAGTATATTTTTTTATTGAAAGCTGAGGAAAATGGGTCGTTCAAGACATTGTTCAGAAGAACAGCGTACTTTGATTAAAAAGTTGATTGGAGAGGGGAAAACCTATAAAGAGGTGCAAAAAATGGGCTGTTCAGCTAAAATGATCTCCAATGCCTTAAAATGGAGAGCAAAACCAGAGAGACGTGGAAGAAAACGGAAGACAACCATCAAAATGGATAGAAGAATAACCAGAATGGCAAAGGCTCAGCCAATGATCACCTCCAGGATGATCAAAGACAGTCTGGAGTTACCTGTAAGTACTGTGACAGTTAGAAGACGTCTGTGTGAAGCTAATCTATTTTCAAGAATCCCCCGCAAAGTCCCTCTGTTAAAAAAAAGGCATGTGCAGAAGAGGTTACAATTTGCCAAAGAACACATCAACTGGCCTAAAGAGAAATTGAGGAACATTTTGTAGACTGATGAGAGTAAAATTGTTCTTTTTGGGTCCAAGGGCCACAGGCAGTTTGTGAGAAGACCCCCAAACTCTGAATTCAAGCCACAGTACACAGTGAAGACAGTGAAGCATGGAGGTGCAAGCATCATGATATGGGCATGTTTCTCCTACTATGGTGTTGGGCCTATTTATCGCATACCAGGGATCATGGATCAGTTTGCATATGTTAAAATACTTGAAGAGGTCATGTTGCCCTATGCTGAAGAGGACATGCCCTTGAAATGGTTGTTTTAACCAGACAATGACCCAAAACACACTAGTAAACGGGCAAAGTCTTGGTTCCAAACCAACAAAATTAATGTTATGGAGTGGCCAGCCCAATCTCCAGACCTTAATCCAATTGAGAACTTGTGGGGTGATATCAAAAATGCTGTAAAACCAAGAAATGTGAATGAATTGTGGAATGTTGTTAAAGAATCATGGAGTGGAATAACAGCTGAGAGGTGCCACAAGTTGATTGACTCCATGCCACACAGATGTCAAGCAGTTTTAAAAAACTGTGGTCATACAACTAAATATTAGTTTAGTGATTCACAGGATTGCTAAATCCCAGAAAAAAAATGTTTGTACAAAATAGTTTTGAGTTTGTACAGTCAAAGGTAGACACTGCTATTTTTTTGAACACACCCCTTTCAACTAATTGCCCAATTGCACAGCCTTAAGAGCGTGCATATCATGAATGCTGGGTCTTGTTTGTTTTCTGAGAATCTACTGAACCTACTGGTAACTTGTTTTCCACGTAGCAATAAAAAATATACTAAAAACCTTGATTGTTCTGGTTAGTCACATTGTACTGCTATTATTTTGAACAATACTGTATAATTGGCTACATGTTTTGTCTATCAATATTTTCCATGAAGTCATTGGCTGATGGAGGAACGAGCGAGAGATTGGTTAAATCCCTAAAGGACGTCACGTTTTCGACTGTGCTGTCATATACTCTTACATGTTACGATGTAAATAGTTTTCTGATTGTATATTATATTGTATTACCAGACATTCACACAAATCTGATGTAAACAATAGACTATATATTTATATTTCATGGATTATACGCATTTGTGGACAAAAATGGTCATTGAATAATTCACACATCTGAAACAGACTGGATTCGACTGATCCCCACAAAGGTAAAAAGAGTCATGTTTATTTTTGCATGTTGTCATTTGGACTTCTGTCATAAAATACTCCATATGATGCTAGAACGTTTGTATCTCAAAATTGTCTCCCCCAGCTGGAAAGAAGAGTCCCTTTCGTTTCGATTTTCTCGGTTTGAGTGTTTCTGAGTTCCTATATTCAAATGGCCACAACTTTTCCAAATCTTATCAGATTTCCACGTGTTACACATAGTTAGGAAGCTTAGATAACTGCACTTTCAGAATCTGTGAATAACTCAAAATGGCCCTGATCCGACTTTTTAAGCCTAAATGAAGCTAAAACAGAACTAATTATCTTCGGGTCTTCTAATCTAGACAACACGGTTAATACTAAGTTGGGCTCTTTGTGCCCCTTTAGAAAACATCATGTTAAAAATCTGGGGGTGATCTGCGATAGCGAACTCAAATTTGACAAGCAGATAAACGAAATTGTTAAAATCAGTTTCTACAAACTGAGGATGATATCTAAGATCAAGCCTTTAATATCCCCAAAAGACTTGGAAATTGTTATCAATGCTTTTATAATTTCTAGATTAGATTATTGTAACTCGTTATATTTTGGTGCTCACACAAAAGTCTTAGACAGACTGCAAATGGTTCAAAATGCGGCTGCACGAATGCTTACAGGCACTGGTAAGTTTGATCATATTACTCCGGTGTTAAGGTCATTGCACTGGTTGCCGGTTTCTTTTAGGATTAATTTTAAGATTTTATTATTTGTATTTAAATCTCTACATGGCCTAGCTCCCACTTATATTTCGGATCTAATTCGAGAACAAAAGCCAACTAGATCCTTACGATCTCAAGCTCAAAAATTTCTTGTTGTTCCTCGCTCTAAATTGAAGTCTAGAGGGGATCGTGCATTTGCGGTCGCTGCTCCCAAATTGTGGAACAGCCTGCCACTTTATATTAGAGATACACAGACACTTGGCCAGTTTAAAAGTCATCTGAAAACATACTTCTTTTCGTTAGCGTTCGATTATGGAGGTGACGGAGGATGCTAGTAATTTCATATTATTAGTTATTTTATTTTATTATTATTATGTTATTTTTTATTATTATTATTTTTTTTCTTTACTTGGAGTGATTGTTGTGTGCTGTTTGTTTTTATTGTACTACTGTCTGTACAGCACTATGGTCAACGTAGTTGTTTTATTCAGTGCTTTATAAATAAATTTGAATTTGAATTTGAATACGACTTGTGTCCCTACTTTCCATGACTTGTCACATATGTCTCCGTTGGAACAAATCGATGCACATTCACGTAAATATTAAAATTTGCGGACGCAAAATGATAGCCATTTTTTGGGTTCATTCATTGATAGTTGCTTGTATTTGGCTCATAAAATGCTTTAAACGGCGAAATGAAAATCTCTATATACAAATGAACAGAATGGAATTAACGCACACATGTCACCTGATCTACAAATGCAGACCTCTTTTTTGGCATGCAAATTATGTTATTTGAATACAAAATAAAACATTTTTATTTGTACATTTGTACAAATTGATACACATTCCTTAAAATTCTGAATTTCACATTCAAATCTCAAGACATTTACTCATGGATAGTAAAATACAGAAACTAAATGTAAAATTAGATAAATTAGTTAATGTAAATAAAGTTAAAGTAAATATTGTGCAAATACTCTCGGTCTCTTCAAAGGCTTTTGCAAATTACTGGTTTATTATAAGACTCAGTTATACAATGTCTCTTGCAAAGAAAAAAATAAGACAAATGATGCGTGTTTGAGTCTGATTTTGTTATGAAAAATGAGTGACTGTTTATGTCACTGGCAAAAAAAAAAAACTTGCATGTGCCAAAAAGCGTGCATGTGTATGACATCAAAGTACTACCAGAGCACTGAGAATCCATATCATCATACAGTATGCGCAGCATGAAGTCAAGCTCACATATTGTCTTCAGTACAGCCTAGATGAAACACTACTGCCTTCTACAGGTTTTGGTATTTCCTCCGTTAGACACCTAATCCCCCTTCTGCAGAATCCCAAAGAATGCAAGAAGTGCTCACGGGATTCTTCTCTCTGAGATGTGCAAATTTTAAAGGCCACATCTGTATAGTGTTTGTTTGAATTGTATGGTATTACATATGTAGCATTTACAGATACTCCTGACAAAAGATATTCAAAGTTGTATTAAAAATGTATTAATGAGCATGTCAATTTTGATGTGAGGTTGTAAATTTCCAAAGCGATTTCCCAGACAGGGTTTAGATTAATCCATGACTATGGGCCCTATTTTAACAATCTGAAACGCAATTGTGAAGCGCAAAACGCAAATGACTTCGTGGGCAGATCTTTTGCGCTGTTGCTATTTTCCCGGCGGGAGAAATCACTCTTGTGCCAGGCGCAAATCAATAAGGGGTTGGTCTGAAGTAGGTTCATTATTCATAGGTTTGGGTTTGGGCGTAACGTCAAATAAACCAATCAGAACGCTATCCAACATTCCCTTTAAACGCAAGGGCGCAAGTTCCATGGCGGGCTGCTATTATTATGACGGATTTACCAGGCGCACGCCAGGAGCGGTTCACAGCCGAGGAGACCCACGTTCTTGTAAGAGCAGTCAAAGACAGAGAAGTTGTTTTGTATGGGGATGGGAGAAACCCGCCCAAATCAGCGTCAGTTAAACAGACGTGAGAGGAAATAGCCATAATTGTCTCATCAGCTGGCATCCCCAGGACGTTGGGCTGCAAGCTCTACAATGATGTCAGGAGACGGGGATAATCCCAAGCTTGCCAGCATAAATCGGGCACGCCGTGTAACGGGAGGTGGATCTGCCTCCACACATGACCTGATGCCAACAGAGGACATCGCTCCGTCCACCCTCACCGCTGAAAGTGCTGAAGGCGGTTTGGGGGCTTTGAAATCGGACCCACGAAACGCAAGCAGTCCAACCCCAAAGTGCCCTTGCAAATCCAGTTTACATACATTAAGGTTTCTTATGAAAACATTTTAATTATTATTTACATAAAATAAACATAATACAGCCACACAACAAACTTATGAAAATATTTTAATCGTTATTTGCATGAGAATTTTTTAACGCAGCCACACAATATATAAAAACTATCACCACAATGCTCACCACAATGATTTACCTTATCTCATGTGTTAATATTTTTTATTGTAACAATTTATGATTTTCAAAAATAACTCTTGCATCCGTGTAGATTAGATAAGCAAAGTGTGTGCGCGTTGTGCACGCTATACATTATGGTCAAGCATGTGCCCTTAAAATAGCATAATGAACAACGCGCCACTGATTTTAGACTAGTTTTTTTTTTGGTCAGTGGCGCAATTGTTTTTTGAAACTGGAAAATAGCATCAGGGATGGTTTGCGCCGGAACACGGCAAATTTTTTGCGATGAACCGCCCAGGGAGCGCAAGTTCATTCCCTAGTTTGCCGACATGTGTCTGTGGAGGGACAAACCCCCTGTGCGCCGGTGCAAAATATGAATGATACATGCGTCACTGATAAAGTCAATTGCGCTGGGTGCAAGATAGGGCCCTATGTCTTAGATATATTATGAGATTTGTTTTTACAAGCATGCCCCACAAAGACATTACTGGCATGCATCTTGTGATAAAACAATGCTACTGATATATTTAAAGATCCGTCACTTTTTAATTATGACAGCTCAAACACACATTTTAGTCTGGGTCTAGACTTAAGACTTAAGATTTGGCCTACCCAATTTCTTTTCGTCTGAGTTGTAATTAGTTTTCACGCTGTGAACTTAGATTGAGTTTAACGCCAGGCCATCAAATAAGGGTCTGGTCATAATGCTTTAATCAGAGATCTTAACCTCCTGATAAACACACTTCCAGACCTAGTGTCTCTCTGATTGTAAATTATGTGACAATCTAATTAAATTAACAAGCTTTAAAAGAATTCCATTAGAGAGACTGAAGGTCTGGCTTCTGGGAGACAATAGCCAGAGACCATTGAGGTAGGCTTGTCGCGATAGTCTGTGTAACGTGATTACCGGTGCTTCAGCCTCTCACCTGTTAGATCACCTGCCCACCGCGACACCGTCTTTCACCATCGTTTTGATATTTTCTTGAAAATTAAATCATATAAACCCCATTCACACAGACCTTTGGTCCCAGAAAATACCCGTTAAATTGCCAGACAAGCGTCTGTGTGAACACAAACACTTCCCGTTATTCTTCTGAGATTGTTGCCGGAAAGAGGACCTAGTCAGATACACGGAAAACCCTCTGAGTGAACAAGAAGCCAAAACGATGCCGTAATGGGCGTGTCATATTGAGGACGCGCGCATCACCACAACAAAAGTTATGGTTCAGCTCTTTAAAACGAGAGATTTACATCAACATTCACAACGAGAAATGTTGCAAAATAAATTAAAGCAGTTATCAAGAAATGATAAATGAGATGGATAAACAATGACGCACGTATGCGTGTGTCATGGCAACATGAAGTTGGTTTTACAGCAAGTCTGCATGCACATTTATAAGACCCTCCCGGTATCACCGGGTTTGTCATGCGCTGATTAACCAATGGGAAAATTCTGTCACCGCAGCAACCCTACATTGAAGTGGACCTCATTCTTTAGTTTAAAGATCACAAGCTATTAAAATGCTTATTATATATTCTTGTACTGCATGATCATATTGCTGTATCACTGTGTTTTAACACTATAGGAATGTTTTGTTTATCTTAGTATGCCTTATAATTCAAAGTTATGAAATTATTATTTGATGTGCGTTTCAACAATATATTGTTTTTACTCTAAATAATCCCCTTTTTCTTTCCTGATCAATATGCTTTATATAGTAACCACTCCAAACCTTCTTTGCCATTAACAAAGCTGACACTGTTTGTCAAAGCGCCACGAAAACACTTACTGTTTTTGCACTGATATATGAAGCAATTAGACCCCTTTTATCAAACTCAATATAATACAATACTATGTAGCCTATAGTATATTAATAGACAGCGCAGGTCTATAGATTATAAATGTGACTGATGTTATAATGGTAATAATTTCTATTAGATAGGCACTTTTTACTGCTTCTGCTTAGGCTTGCCGCGATAGTCTGTGAAACGGTGATAACCGGTGCTTCAGCCTCTCAGCGGTTATATCACTTGCCCACCGCGACACCGTCTTTCACCGTCGTTTTGATTAGTGATGCACCGATGTATCGGCCGCCGATATTTATCGGACGATTTTTGATGAATTTGAAACCATCGGCATATCGGCAATAGTACAAGACAGGCCGATACCGATTGTTTATTAATTAACTGCATAAATACATCCATTATATGTAAACAATGAGGTAATGTTGTTAATAAAATAAATGCTGAATAGCAAAAACCACCTTTGAAGGTTGTCATGCAGTCTTATTATATTTGTTTTAGCTTAATTTGTGCCTCTCTTATTTTGTTGGTCAGTTGAATGTTAATTAGATTCAATCCATGTTCAGTAAAAATAATTTGATGCAGAAATAAACTAGCTAATAGACCAACTGTATAGTATTATATACAAGTGTTTAATATTGGTATCGGCATCGGAATCGGACAGAAGTTGTCTGTTTAAATCGGTATCGGCCCAAAAAAATCCTATCGGTGCATCCCTAGTTTTGATATTTTCGTGCAATTAAATCATTTAGTTTCGTTAGAGAGAGCAAACACTTACAACTGAATGTGTCTGTTGTCTGAATTCAGCGGGGCTGAACGCGCGTCACGTCAAAGAGCAGCCGCAGGTGTCAGATTTCATTTATTTCTGTCAGAGTTTGCAAGGTGAGCTGACTGACCAGATGATGACAGGAGCCGCGTGCTTTGTTCGTTTTTGTTATAATATACATATATGATGTTTAATATAAGCGAGATCGTTTTGTTGTTGTGTTTTTCATCAAGAAAAATATTAAACCCATAATTCAAGCAGTGCTTTTATGTAGAAGTAGCCGGTTGCTCTGCTTGGGACTGGCGGGTTCTGTGAGAATTACCTGCACACATTGACTCAAGCACTTAAGTAAACCAGCTGTTGCACTCACATTGCATGGAAATTCATAGGCGATTTAACGCAGCTTACCCAAGCGATGCATTTAAACAGTTGCGTAATTCAAAAGTGAAAGTAAAATGTGCCATCTGCATGCGCATTTATAAGCCCCTCCCACTCTGTGATACCGGGATCACCGAGTTTGTGACGCGCTGATTAACCGGTGGGAAAATTACATCACGGCGGCAACCCTACTTCTGCTCTCTCTTTCTATTTCTCTCTTGTCGATTAAAAAAGCTTAATCCACTAATTATTTCAGATTGAAAAGTCTACTTGCTGTCCCGGTGACAGACTTTACTTTTGCTTTGCGTTTTTTATATTCCGGGTCAGCTTAAGCTTTGCTCGTTCAGTGCAATGGGCTTGACATTAGCACTGCTTTTTTGCAACAATCTCTGTGCAAACTTTTTAAATATGGATATGGTTTTAGAAAAGATATGGTTTATTAATAATAAGATTATTAAAAACATGTGAGAACGAAAATGCAGCGCGTGGTCGTAACAAGAACCATCGCCATAGAAACCGGAGGCACGCTGAAACTGCACTCGAGCTTTAGCGCGGTAGCGCTCATGGCCGTTTTCCGATCGACTCGGGTTATACACACAATATTAATCAGACTTGGGACTCAAAGTAATTAAACTAGGACCTAACCGGACCCGACTGACCATTTAAACTATAAACCCGGAACCATATGGGTCCCGCGTCCTCAGTGAAGAAAGACCTCTGCTCAAGTTCAGAAACATGGAAGACACTGAGCTTGTTGTCGCACCCAATTCATTGAGAAACAGAGAGCATGCGAACTCACACTCAAGCACGACGTGCTTTCACACAAAATGAAGCCAATGTGTTGAAGGCTCAGAGCACGTTATAAAACGTATTCTTAAAATCCACATTTCTGTTTTAATAAATGCTCATAGTAAATCATAGCATATTGTCTAAAACATTAGGTAGCACATTTGCGACCCATTAAAAATAAGGCAGTTCAAAAGGTCGCATATGCGACCATTTTGGTCGCAATTTAGTTCCCTGTACAAGCCCTACAAAAAAGTCTCTTGGAGCAACGCCCTAAACCAAACAGGAAGTCAGCTATTTTGAATTAATTCTCAGATTTTGGCTCAGTTTTCCTCATTTCCAGCAGTCATACTTTAACTAACTCCTCCTACAGTTTTCGTCGGATCATCATCATATTTGGCGAGTCTCATCTTAAGGCCTTTGTGATGCTAAATTGCGAAGGATTTGACTCTATATTAAAATTTGTGTCTGTTTCGGCCAGCCAAAATTTGATGTTTCGCTATGAAACAGGTTGCTGGAACTCAGGCATACAGTGTCCGATCTGTCCCAAACTTCACATGATTGCTAAGAGTCCTGACCTGAACACATCTACATGTCAATAGTCACTTATGGTTATAGCGCCACCAGCTGGCAACAGGAAGTGACATGTTTACAATGATTATGCAATGTCTGATCTGTCCCAAACTTCACATGATTAATAAGAGTCCTGACCTGAACACATCTACATGTCAATAGTCACTTATGGTTATAGCGCCACCAGCTGGCAACAGGAAGTGACATGTTTACAATGATTATCCAATGTCTGATCTGTCCCAAACTTCACATGATTAATAAGAGTCCTGGACTGAACACATCTACATGTCAATAGTCACTTATGGTTATAGCGCCACCAGCTGGCAACAGGAAGTGACATGTTTACAATGATTATGCAATGTCTGATCTGTCCCAAACTTCACATGATTAATAAGAGTCCTGGACTGAACACATCTACATGTCAATAGTCACTTATGGTTATAGCGCCACCAGCTGGCAACAGGAAGTGACATGTTTACAATGATTATGCAATGTCTGATCTGTCCCAAACTTCACATGATTAATAAGAGTCCTGGACTGAACACATCTACATGTTAATAGTCACTTATGGTTATAGCGCCACCAGCTGGCAACAGGAAGTGACATGTTTACACTGATTATGCAATGTCTGATCTGTCCCAAACTTCACATGATTAATAAGAGTCCTGGACTGAACACATCTACATGTCAATAGTCACTTATGGTTATAGCGCCACCAGCTGGCAACAGGAAGTGACATGTTTACAATTATTATGCAATGTCTGATCTGTCCCAAACTTCACATGATTACTAAGAGTCCTAGACTGAACACATATACATGTCAATAGTCACTTATGGTTATAGCGCCACCAGCTGGCAACAGAAAGTGACATGTTTATAATGATTATGCAATGTCTGATCTTTCCCTAACTTTACATGATTAATAAAAGTCCTGGACTGAACACATCTACATGTCAATAGTCACTTATGGTTATAGCGCCACCAGCTGGCAACAGGAAGTGACATGTTTACACTGATTATGCAATGTCTGATCTGTCCCAAACTTTACATGATTGCTAAGAGTCCTGACCTGAACACATCTACATGTCAATAGTCACTTATGGTTATAGCGCCACCAGCTGGCAACAGGAAGTGACATGTTTACAATTATTATGCAATGTCTGATCTGTCCCAAACTTCACATGATTACTAAGAGTCCTAGACTGAACACATATACATGTCAATAGTCACTTATGGTTATAGCGCCACCAGCTGGCAACAGGAAGTGACATGTTTATAATGATTATGCAATGTCTGATCTTTCCCTAACTTTACATGATTAATAAAAGTCCTGGACTGAACACATCTACATGTCAATAGTCACTTATGGTTATAGCGCCACCAGCTGGCAACAGGAAGTGACATGTTTACACTGATTATGCAATGTCTGATCTGTCCCAAACTTCACATGATTGCTAAGAGTCCTGACCTGAACACATCTACATGTCAATAGTCACTTATGGTTATAGCGCCACCAGCTGGCAACAGGAAGTGACATGTTTACAATTATTATGCAATGTCTGATCTGTCCCAAACTTCACATGATTAATAAGAGTCCTGGACTGAACACATCTACATGTCAATAGTCACTTATGGTTATAGCGCCACCAGCTGGCAACAGGAAGTGACATGTTTACACTGATTATGCAATGTCTGATCTGTCCCAAACTTCACATGATTGCTAAGAGTCCTGACCTGAACACATCTACATGTCAATAGTCACTTATGGTTATAGCGCCACCAGCTGGCAACAGGAAGTGACATGTTTACAATTATTATGCAATGTCTGATCTGTCCCAAACTTCACATGATTACTAAGAGTCCTAGACTGAACACATCTACATGTCAATAGTCACTTATGGTTATAGGGCCACCAGCTGGGAACAGGAAGTGACATGTTTACAATGATTATGCAATGTCCGATCTTTCCCTAACTTCACATGATTAATAAGAGTCCTGGACTGAACACATCTACATGTCAATAGTCACTTATGGCCATAGCGCCACCAGCTGGCAAGTGACATGTTTACAATGATTATGCAATGTCCGATCTTTCCCTAACTTCACATGATTAATAAGAATCCTGGACTGAACACATCTACATGTCAATAGTCACTTATGGTCATAGTGCCACCAGCTGGCAACAGGAAGTGACATGTTTACAATTATTATGCAATGTCTGATCTTTCCCTAACTTCACATGATTAATAAGAGTCCTGGACTGAACACGTCTACATGTCAATAGTCACTTATGGTCATAGCGCCACCAGCTGGCAAGTGACATGTTTACAATGATTATGCAATGTCCGATCTTTCCCTAACTTCACATGATTAATAAGAGTCCTGGACTGAACACATCTACATGTCAATAGTCACTTATGGTTATAGCGCCACCAGCTGGCAACAGGAAGTGACATGTTTACAATTATTATGCAATGTCTGATCTGTCCCAAACTTCACATGATTAATAAGAGTCCTGGACTGAACACATCTACATGTCAATAGTCACTTATGGTTATAGCGCCACCAGCTGGCAACAGGAAGTGACATGTTTACACTGATTATGCAATGTCTGATCTGTCCCAAACTTCACATGATTGCTAAGAGTCCTGACCTGAACACATCTACATGTCAATAGTCACTTATGGTTATAGCGCCACCAGCTGGCAACAGGAAGTGACATGTTTACAATTATTATGCAATGTCTGATCTGTCCCAAACTTCACATGATTAATAAGAGTCCTGGACTGAACACATCTACATGTCAATAGTCACTTATGGTTATAGCGCCACCAGCTGGCAACAGGAAGTGACATGTTTACACTGATTATGCAATGTCTGATCTGTCCCAAACTTCACATGATTGCTAAGAGTCCTGACCTGAACACATCTACATGTCAATAGTCACTTATGGTTATAGCGCCACCAGCTGGCAACAGGAAGTGACATGTTTACAATTATTATGCAATGTCTGATCTGTCCCAAACTTCACATGATTACTAAGAGTCCTAGACTGAACACATCTACATGTCAATAGTCACTTATGGTTATAGCGCCACCAGCTGGGAACAGGAAGTGACATGTTTACAATGATTATGCAATGTCCGATCTTTCCCTAACTTCACATGATTAATAAGAATCCTGGACTGAACACATCTACATGTCAATAGTCACTTATGGTCATAGCGCCACCAGCTGGCAACAGGAAGTGACATGTTTACAATTATTATGCAATGTCTGATCTTTCCCTAACTTCACATGATTAATAAGAGTCCTGGACTGAACACATCTACATGTCAATAGTCACTTATGGTCATAGCGCCACCAGCTGGCAAGTGACATGTTTACAATGATTATGCAATGTCCGATCTTTCCCTAACTTCACATGATTAATAAGAATCCTGGACTGAACACATCTACATGTCAATAGTCACTTATGGTCATAGCGCCACCAGCTGGCAAGTGACATGTTTACAATGATTATGCAATGTCCGATCTTTCCCTAACTTCACATGATTAATAAGAATCCTGGACTGAACACATCTACATGTCAATAGTCACTTATGGTCATAGCGCCACCAGCTGGCAAGTGACATGTTTACAATGATTATGCAATGTCCGATCTTTCCCTAACTTCACATGATTAATAAGAATCCTGGACTGAACACATCTACATGTCAATAGTCACTTATGGTTATAGCGCCACCAGCTGGCAACAGGAAGTGACATGTTTACACTGATTATGCAATGTCTGATCTGTCCCAAACTTCACATGATTAATAAGAGTCCTGGACTGAACACATCTACATGTCAATAGTCACTTATGGTTATAGCGCCACCAGCTGGCAACAGGAAGTGACATGTTTACAATTATTATGCAATGTCTGATCTGTCCCAAACTTCACATGATTACTAAGAGTCCTAGACTGAACACATATACATGTCAATAGTCACTTATGGTTATAGCGCCACCAGCTGGCAACAGAAAGTGACATGTTTATAATGATTATGCAATGTCTGATCTTTCCCTAACTTTACATGATTAATAAAAGTCCTGGACTGAACACATCTACATGTCAATAGTCACTTATGGTTATAGCGCCACCAGCTGGCAACAGGAAGTGACATGTTTACACTGATTATGCAATGTCTGATCTGTCCCAAACTTCACATGATTGCTAAGAGTCCTGACCTGAACACATCTACATGTCAATAGTCACTTATGGTTATAGCGCCACCAGCTGGCAACAGGAAGTGACATGTTTACAATTATTATGCAATGTCTGATCTGTCCCAAACTTCACATGATTACTAAGAGTCCTAGACTGAACACATATACATGTCAATAGTCACTTATGGTTATAGCGCCACCAGCTGGCAACAGGAAGTGACATGTTTATAATGATTATGCAATGTCTGATCTTTCCCTAACTTTACATGATTAATAAAAGTCCTGGACTGAACACATCTACATGTCAATAGTCACTTATGGTTATAGCGCCACCAGCTGGCAACAGGAAGTGACATGTTTACACTGATTATGCAATGTCTGATCTGTCCCAAACTTCACATGATTAATAAGAGTCCTGGACTGAACACATCTACATGTCAATAGTCACTTATGGTTATAGCGCCACCAGCTGGCAACAGAAAGTGACATGTTTATAATGATTATGCAATGTCTGATCTTTCCCTAACTTTACATGATTAATAAAAGTCCTGGACTGAACACATCTACATGTCAATAGTCACTTATGGTTATAGCGCCACCAGCTGGCAACAGGAAGTGACATGTTTACAATTATTATGCAATGTCTGATCTGTCCCAAACTTCACATGATTAATAAGAGTCCTGGACTGAACACATCTACATGTCAATAGTCACTTATGGTTATAGCGCCACCAGCTGGCAACAGGAAGTGACATGTTTACACTGATTATGCAATGTCTGATCTGTCCCAAACTTCATATGATTGCTAAGAGTCCTGACCTGAACACATCTACATGTCAATAGTCACTTATGGTTATAGCGCCACCAGCTGGCAACAGGAAGTGACATGTTTACAATTATTATGCAATGTCTGATCTGTCCCAAACTTCACATGATTACTAAGAGTCCTAGACTGAACACATCTACATGTCAATAGTCACTTATGGTTATAGCGCCACCAGCTGGGAACAGGAAGTGACATGTTTACAATGATTATGCAATGTCCGATCTTTCCCTAACTTCACATGATTAATAAGAGTCCTGGACTGAACACATCTACATGTCAATAGTCACTTATGGCCATAGCGCCACCAGCTGGCAAGTGACATGTTTACAATGATTATGCAATGTCCGATCTTTCCCTAACTTCACATGATTAATAAGAATCCTGGACTGAACACATCTACATGTCAATAGTCACTTATGGTCATAGTGCCACCAGCTGGCAACAGGAAGTGACATGTTTACAATTATTATGCAATGTCTGATCTTTCCCTAACTTCACATGATTAATAAGAGTCCTGGACTGAACACATCTACATGTCAATAGTCACTTATGGTCATAGCGCCACCAGCTGGCAAGTGACATGTTTACAATGATTATGCAATGTCCGATCTTTCCCTAACTTCACATGATTAATAAGAATCCTGGACTGAACACATCTACATGTCAATAGTCACTTATGGTCATAGTGCCACCAGCTGGCAATAGGAAGTGACATGTTTACAATGATTATGCAATGTCTGATCTGTCCCAAACTTCACATGATTAATAAGAGTCCTGGACTGAACACATCTACATGTCAATAGTCACTTATGGTTATAGCGCCACCAGCTGGCAACAGGAAGTGACATGTTTACAATTATTATGCAATGTCTGATCTGTCCCAAACTTCACATGATTAATAAGAGTCCTGGACTGAACACATCTACATGTCAATAGTCACTTATGGTTATAGCGCCACCAGCTGGCAACAGGAAGTGACATGTTTACACTGATTATGCAATGTCTGATCTGTCCCAAACTTCACATGATTGCTAAGAGTCCTGACCTGAACACATCTACATGTCAATAGTCACTTATGGTTATAGCGCCACCAGCTGGCAACAGGAAGTGACATGTTTACAATTATTATGCAATGTCTGATCTGTCCCAAACTTCACATGATTAATAAGAGTCCTGGACTGAACACATCTACATGTCAATAGTCACTTATGGTTATAGCGCCACCAGCTGGCAACAGGAAGTGACATGTTTACACTGATTATGCAATGTCTGATCTGTCCCAAACTTCACATGATTGCTAAGAGTCCTGACCTGAACACATCTACATGTCAATAGTCACTTATGGTTATAGCGCCACCAGCTGGGAACAGGAAGTGACATGTTTACAATGATTATGCAATGTCCGATCTTTCCCTAACTTCACATGATTAATAAGAATCCTGGACTGAACACATCTACATGTCAATAGTCACTTATGGTCATAGCGCCACCAGCTGGCAACAGGAAGTGACATGTTTACAATTATTATGCAATGTCTGATCTTTCCCTAACTTCACATGATTAATAAGAGTCCTGGACTGAACACATCTACATGTCAATAGTCACTTATGGTCATAGCGCCACCAGCTGGCAAGTGACATGTTTACAATGATTATGCAATGTCCGATCTTTCCCTAACTTCACATGATTAATAAGAATCCTGGACTGAACACATCTACATGTCAATAGTCACTTATGGTCATAGCGCCACCAGCTGGCAACAGGAAGTGACATGTTTACAATTATTATGCAATGTCTGATCTTTCCCTAACTTCACATGATTAATAAGAGTCCTGGACTGAACACATCTACATGTCAATAGTCACTTATGGTCATAGCGCCACCAGCTGGCAAGTGACATGTTTACAATGATTATGCAATGTCCGATCTTTCCCTAACTTCACATGATTAATAAGAATCCTGGACTGAACACATCTACATGTCAATAGTCACTTATGGTCATAGTGCCACCAGCTGGCAATAGGAAGTGACATGTTTACAATGATTATGCAATGTCTGATCTGTCCCAAACTTCACATGATTAATAAGAGTCCTGGACTGAACACATCTACATGTCAATAGTCACTTATGGTCATAGTGCCACCAGCTGGCAACAGGAAGTGACATGTTTACACTGATTATGCAATGTCCGATCTTTCCCTAACTTCACATGATTAATAAAAGTCCTGGACTGAACACATCTACATGTCAATAGTCACTTATGATGCCAATAGTCAGTTATGGTCATAGCGTCCCCAGCTGGCAACAGGAAGTGACATGTTTACAATGATTATGCAATGTCTGATCTGTCCCAAACTTTACATAATTGACAAGAGTCCTGGACTGAACACATCTACATGCCAATTAGCGGTGGGCAATATGACCAAAATCTTCTATCACGATAGGATTAATTTTATATCATTTTTATATCATGATAACGATATGTATCACGGTAGAGTTTTTTTATGTTTTAATCAGGTTTAAATCTTTAATACCATAGAAATGTTAATAATTCTCACAAAAAACATATACAAGCATAGAAAGAAGATAAAAATAAACAAAACTTAAGCTATCTGAAGATAAACAGTTAATGATATAAGAATGATAATAAATAATTATGCATGTATGTATAAGGCCTATATATTTTTATTTAAGGTAGAAAAGTGATTTAATCAGGAGCAGTGAGAGATTTTCTCTTACTGCTGTTTGATTAACACGAGTGACAGACAGGAGCAAAATTAGGTAACAAAGTCCTGATCCAATACACATGCGCTTTCTTTTTTAGCTGTTTACTTTCTCTTAAGACCTAACTGGTCGTGTTTATGAGGATGCTTGCAAAGACGGGAATTTTGACGCGTATGTCTATTTAAGGCCAATAAAATGGGACAATGCTCACGAGCTGAATGAGCAGTGGTCGCGCGACTTGCGCGCTCCTCACAGACAGAAATAGCAGCGGTTGCGCGACTTGTCCGCTCCTGTCACACAGAAAGAACGCACGCATACAGATCTGTCGTCTCTGTTTCAATGGCTTAAAATAACTTGTTTTAAAACTGCAGTGCTTAAAGGGGGGGTTTAATGGTATTTCAAGCATTCTGACTTATTAACACAGTTATAGAGTTGTTTCCTCATGCTAAACGTAGGCAAAGTGTCAAAAATGCAGTTGGGCGTGTTTCAGAGTATTTCTGTGCCGAATGCACTTCGCCAGGGTTCGTACAAGTTTCGGCTAATTTTTTTCGATTACGGTTCTAACTGACGTTTCAGGGGTTTTCGATACGTATCACTTCTTTATATGGGCTTCCGCCGGAAAACTTCCCCCGGAAAACCCCGCCCAGCCGTCAGTCAGCGGGAGACGCTAGAGCTTGCTAACAGCTTATCACGCCACTCAGCTTTGTTTAATTTCAAAAGTCAACAATGGCACAACAAGAAGTGTGTTTTTGGATGTAAGGAGAAGACATCCAGCCTTATGAAAACAATGGATATAGTTTATTATCCGGATTAGCAGCGCGGTTTTGCGTGTGTGTTTGATGCGGTGGATTTTCAGAACCGGGTCATGACGAGTTACACGTGGTAAGTAAGACTTCTGTCTTATGTTGGAAATAGGCGCGTGTATATTATATAAATGACACAAACATTTAGTGAATCATAAGTTAAAACAGTGTTGTATAGTGTTGTATGACTCGTACTCGCTCCTCCCGTGTTATAACTCCTCCTTCTGCATTTTTTCGTACGTTATCGGAAAGATTCGGTAAAGCTAATCTTTCTTTTATAAATCTGATTAAACTAAAGACTCTTCAGAGATATAAAGGATGTCATACTACTCCATAGGTACTCCAGATTAATATCAGAAATGCAGAAACAGCGTGTGTTACGTGAGCTTTAAATACGTGTACAAATGTTACGTTTTCACGACCACGTGCACAGGAGCGTGACGTGGGCGCGTAACCTCGATAGAAACGATAGTCCAAAATCTCTACCGGTTGACAAATTTCTGTTTTGGTAGGAGGTTAAACAAATAAATAAATAACCTTTATTTATTTATTTATTCTTTCCTCCCCCATCCCTACACTTATATACAATATAAGAAAAATAAAACACTTAATAATCTCCTGTTATGAATGATTCTCCTAAAATAACAATTCTAAAATATTTTTTTAAATTAAATTTTACCTGTTAGTTTTACTTACTGTAGTTTTTTGGTTTCTTTAATCACAGGCAGCAGTTTCACAAGAACTTCATCTGCTGTATTTTCGTCCCCAATAAATGGTTTTATATCAAGTTCATCCAAATTCTTCTCAGACGTCAACAACACAAAAACTAAAGCTGCCCACTGTGAAGAGGAGAGTTTGGTCCATCCTACTGATCCATATTTCACATAACGTTGAATCTCCTGCAGCAGTGAATCATCATCCAGTTCATTCAGACAGTGAATCAGATTGATGGATTTCTCTGGAGACAGATTCTCATTCATCTTCTGTTTAATGTACTTAACAGTTTTCTCTTTCTTGTAGGAGCATCTTCTCATCTGTGTCAGTAGATCCTGTAAAATAATCTGATTGGACTCCAGTGAAAGACCCAGAAGAAAACGCAGGAAAAGATCCAGATGTCCATTCTTACTCTTTAAAGATTCATTTACAGTTCGCTGATGTAACTCATATAATGAAGGCTGTTCTGATGATTTAGGTTTCACTATTTCCATAATTTCAGAAAACCGACCTGGTTTAAACTCACATCTGTTGTTTTTTGTGAAGGAGATGTGAGCATAAAGAGCTGCTAGATGTTCCTGGATGCTGAGATGAACAAAGCAGTAAACTTTCCCCTGATACAAACCAAACTCCTCTCTGAAGATCTGAGTACACAATCCTGAGTACACTGATGCTTCTGCTACATCAATGCCACACTCTCTCAGGTCTTCATCATAGAAGATCAGATTGCCTTTAACAAGCTGCTCAAAAGCCAGTTTCCCCAGTTTGAAGATCATGTCTTCATCTTTCTTCTCATAGTCCTTCTGATGTTTGATGTTTGTCTGAATGATCAGGAAGTGTGTGTACATTTGAGTGAGAGTCTTGGGGATCTCTCTTCTCTCTGCTTCACTCAACATTCTCTCTAGAACAGTGACTGAAATCCAGCAGAAGACTGGGATGTGACACATGATGTAGAGACTCCTGGATGACTTCAGGTGTGAGATGATTCTCCTGGACAGACTCTCATCACTGATTCTCTTCCTGAAGTATTCCTCCTTCTGTGGATCACTGAAGCCTCGTACCTCTGTGACTCGATCAACACACTCAGAGGGGATGAGATCAGCTGCTGCTGGTCTGGAGGTGATCCAGATGAGAGCAGAAGGAAACAGATTCCCCTTGATGAGGTTTGTCAGCATCACGTCCACTGAGGTTGATTTATTTACATCACACAACCTCACACTGCTGTGAAAATCCAGAGACAGACGACACTCATCCAAACCATCAAAGATGAACAACACTTTATATTTATCACTGAAGATTTCCATTTCTTTTGTTTGTGGGAAGAAAAGATGAAGAAGATTTAAAAGACTGAGTGTTTTGTTCTTCATCAAATTGATCTCTCTAAAAGGAAGTGGAAATATGAGGTGGACGTCCTGATTCTCTTTCTCTTCAGCCCAGTCCAGAATGAACTTCTGTACAGAGACTGTTTTTCCAATGCCAGCGACTCCCTTTGTCAGCACACTTCTGATGTGTTTGTCTTGTTCAGGTAAAGGTTTAAAGATGTCATTACATTTGATTGGTGTCTCCTCTGTTGTTGTTCTTCTGGATTGTGTCTCAATCTGTCTCACCTCATGTTCATTACTGATCTCTCCACTTTCACTCTCTGTGATGTAGAGCTCTGTGTAGATCTCATTCAGTAGTGTTGGGTTTCTCTTATTTGATGTTACCTCATACAAACACTCAAACTTCTTCCTCAGATTTGATCTGAATGTGTTCAGGACTTCATTAGGATTAGAGTCATGACTGTAAATTAATAATTAATATATCAGATTATTACACAAATACCTGTAAGAGTAAACATGTACAGAACAAAATGTTTGTATCATAAGACACAGGACTCTTAATGGTTTGTAAAATGTTACATTTAGGCAAAACAGAAAAGGTCAACATTTTTCTAGCATTTACTACTAAATAAAATAAAATCCTATAATTCACCTGAAATGAGGACTCATGTTTTCATTGAAGTCTTGTGGTTGATTATCAGATTGTTCAATCTTCCTCCTCTGACAGTCAGATTCTGTTATTCGTCTGGATGGCAAGAATGAGAATCAAGAATTTCTTTAAACTTTAATATTAGTGGAATTTTCTCATAACTTTATTACCTTTACAGTTTTTACACTGCTGTGAATTAGGGATGTGCTGCAAATATAATTTGAATAGAAAAAATGCTATTCAAATGTTTGTTTTTAACTCTTTCACCACCATTGACAAGTTAACTTGTCAATTAAGAGAAATTGCTTCCCTCCCAATTATGAGTTTTTTTCAGCAATCAGCAATACCATTATTATCCACCATATGCGCTCCTACCCAACGTATGCAACCAGGAAGCAACCCCTCCCCCCAACAGTTCAGACGCAGCATGTGTTTTGAACATAGGTGTCATTTACACTGGGGACATGTCCCCACCACTTTTTGAAATGGCTGATTTTGTCCCCACCATTTTTTTTAAGCATTTGGTTAAAATGTTCTGAAAAATCAAACAATACCTGTGCAACTTACACTGCAAAAAGGACTTACTTACTATTTTTGTCTTTATTTTAGTAGAAATATCAAAAAAATCTTAAATCAAGATGTTTTTTCTTGATGAGCAAAATGACCTAAGAAAATAAGTCTAGTTTTTAGACAAAAAATATACAATTTAAGTGAATTTGTTATTAAAATAAGCAAAAATATCTGCCAATGGGGTGAGAAAAAAAATATCTAAAAAGAGATTCATTTTTTCTTAAACACTTAATTTAAAAAATGTCTAAGTATTTTTGTCTTGTTTTCAGTAACAAATATCTAAAAATTCTTAAATTGAGATGTTTTTTTCTTGATGAGCAACAATACCCAAGAAAATAAGTCTAGTTTTTAGACCAAAAATATCAAATTTAGGTGATTCTGTGCATAAAACAAGCAAAAAAATCTGCCAATGGGGTAAGCAATTTTTTCGTGAATTTTTCTTGAATTTAGTGTTTAAGAAAAGTTTTCACGATTTTTTTTCTTACCCCATTGGCAGATTTTTTTTGCTTGTTTTATGCACAAGTCATTTTGCTCATCAAGAATTTAATTTAGGAATTTTTAGATATTTTTACTGAAAACAAGACAAAAATACAAATAAACTTTTTCTTGAAAATTATTTTTTGCAGTATACGACTGGTTTTGTGGTCCAGGGTCACATATGTTGCGTTGTTGGCTTATGGTGTGTTTTCTTTTACATATGTAATGAATTTCATTGTAATCATTAACTTAACATGCTGCGGTTTTCTACAGTATGGTGCTTTGGCACTGTTTGGTTGAGCTGGTGTTGTAGGGACTGTTACATGTGCAGTCGACATTGTTGAGGGTTTTATGCTGAGTATTTTTGTGTTGTTGACCGGCCTACACTATGCCCATTCTTGATGCGCCGTTATTCAATATTTTTCCCGTTCTGCTGTAATGTTTTTCATCTGATCTTTTGTTCCCACCACTTTTCAACACAAACTGACGTCCCTGCTTTTGATCATGCTTTGAATCTGATCTATCAGAAATCTTTCACAAAAATGCAATTAAATCAGCTTTTTCCTTAAAATTTAGTTTTTTTGATGAAACCCACCCATATTTGAGAGGTGATAAAAGAAAACAAATGAAGGTAGGATGAAACAGTTTGTTTGTTAATCAGAGGGTCTTTATTCATTTAAAGAACATTTTCTAGAAGGCATTAAATCATAAAAAATGGTGGTGCTGGCTTGCAACTTTTAAAAAAGGCTGGCATGGAAAGGGTTAATGTGCTACCACAGGGCTTTTTTTGCAGACTAATTAAAGTATTTAGAGTTTTACGCCAGGTTGTCTGTTTTTGTCCACTGGCTCGCTTGTTATTTAGATTTGCTGCTCATGAGAGATTTGTTAGCTTCTTGTTACACAGCCTAATTTATTTAGTTAATGCAAAGCTAAAAAAGACAGACACGAAGAACAAAACAAAACAGAGAACTTATCATATGTGGATTTTATTTTATTTTATATGTGGTGTTCTGTGGAAAATGAAGCGGATAACTGCAGATGGCTGTTTAACAGCAAACACTAGCAACAGATCCGTCTTTGTGAAGTGTTGTTAAATTAAGCTCCCACTTTGCACAATCAGCAATTGCAGATTTATCGGCTGATATTTGGACTTTTTTTTATTATTGGACAATAAATATTTCTGTTTGGCCAAAAGAGTCTCCGAATGGGTCACATTAGCGCATTTAGGGCTGGGTTTCGATTCAAATTTCAAGAATCGATTCGATTCTCAAGATCTTGAATCGATTATCATTGTTCGATTCGATTTGATTCGATTCAATCTAATCTTCGAGATTTTGATAAGTGTCTTTTTAAAAAAAGCCCGAAATGGTGCCAGTTAGGGGTGCGCGGAATGACCAAAAATCTATTCCACGGAATGAGTCATTTTATTTCACGGTAACGGTATATTTCATGGTATACATGTTTTTTAGTTTATATTTTTTTTGGATTATAAAAATGTGCAGTTATTTGCCACTCACTATAGCTTTTAACTGCTCACCACAGTTTTAAAATATGGACAATTTAAAGTTAATAATGTTAAAGTGAAAATGCCCAGAGGATAACAACAGATTAAGTCTTGATAGACAGAATCTTGTTTTTAATTGAGTTATTAATTTTATAGACTATTGAATCTATAGTATGCATTGTATTTTGTATTTATGCATGCTGTTAGGAAGGCTTTTAAACTGTTAGGTTCTGATTCTGTATCGGACGAGTAAACCCTCCTGAGTGCCGGTCAGAGCACTAATAATGAGGAGACAGGAGTTCAGTTTAACAGTTTGTATTGATGATAAAGGGATGGACCACAGATGCATATTCAAAGATGAACATAGTCTGAAAAATAATAAACAATAAAGATAATGAATAAACTAAAATATATATATATATATATATATATATATATATATATATATATATATATATATATATATATATATATATATATATATATATATATATGTATATGTATATATATACCATTATGAATATTCACTGTTACATAAATAATTTGCATTTATCATTTACATCAGTGATATCTATTAAACAAGGAAATTACATAAACAAAACGAGTTATTTATCAGTAAACTTTCATAAACAATCCTGTCATTACTATGCAATGCCCATATATGGATTGAATAAAGACGCAGCATTTACACAAACGCAACGTAAATCTCACTCGTTAACAACTTCTCAAACACGCAAATCTTGCATCATTAATTATCATCAGAAACCCGTAATACTGATCTGCGGCTCAATACAGCACGAATAATCATATGAAAATTATATTAACAATCTTAATATAACAAAAAGATTACTTCAGGCAAGTCTGGGCATGTCCGCATTTTACAGATACATGTAAAGCCGTTCATATCGCTAATAACACAAACATAAATCATAAAAGGCTTACTTTGAGGTCAGTGACTAACATCTTGATGTTACATCTGCAGTAATCACCATCAACAAACAGTTATTCACATCATTTAGATGACAGCTTACACGGTTCACACAGACACCACAGATAGCGGCAGCTCAACTGGGATTCTGGGTAAATGACTTGAGGTAGAGATCCATCGGGCCGCCCCATTAAGAGACTATTTGGGGTCACAGGGTCAGTATTGGCCACGTCTGACGACACATATCCCAAAGGTTTTAAATTTAGGATGGCCTCTTCTTCCAGCAAGACTGTCATTAAGACCTCCTCAGGAACGGGCTGGGAACCCACAACTGTACACAGGGCTGATTTAACAGATCTTACTTCCCTTTCCCAAACCCCACCAAAGTGAGGGGCCGAAGGGGGATTAAAGCGGAAGTGTATCTTTTGTTTGGCAAGATGATGCCGTATGTCAGGAACCAGTGCGGCATAAGCTTCCCGTAACTCCCTTTCACCTCCACAGAAGTTTCGCGTCCTCGTAAGATCCAGTAGTATCTCCTAATTTCAGCAAACAGACGTTCAGGTCCAGGATGATGCAACTGGTGGTCGTAGTGGTGAATGATCAAACGAGTGACCGGGTGATTAGAATCCAGGAGTAAAGGATGCAGGACAGAATCCTGCATGTCAACAACTCTCCTTAAACGGCCTCCTAATCTCAAAAGCCCACTGGACGGATCAATTTCAGGGGCTAGGGTAACCAGCCGACTTCCAGACCTGACCGACTTTCCAGTCCGCAGCAGTTTGTAATCCTCAGGAAAGGATTCCTGTTGTACCTGTTTGACAATATCGATCTCAGCCCGGCGGTAATCCTCAGCTTCGGGAGGCGTCCCTGGAGCATGGAAAGCCCGAAGTTGTTGGGCAGTCATGTCCAATAACTCTTGCCAGGTGTTGTAGTTCCATTTATCAGAGTGGTCAGAAGGAAGAGATAAGGTATTGATACCACAGAAGACAGATTTCCGCATTTCTGCGGAAGGTAGCACAACATGGACTGGAGGTCGTGCCAAAGGGTAACACCTGCCATTCGAGAATCTTGGGTGCCTTATCCATCTCCAGGTTTCGATACAGGAAACGGAGTAAAGGACGGTCCTCAGGGAGAAGACGGACCTGGTGGAACATTGCTTTGATGTCCCCACTCAAAGCTATAGGATGTTCTCTGAAGCGGACCAGGACACCTAATAGTGAGACTCCAAGGGTAGGCCCTGGCAGCAGATACTGATTAAGGTTTTGTCCTCTGTATTGATGGGAGCAGTTAAAGACAACACGAAACTTCCCATTGTGACTGACGATGTGGTGAGGGATATACCAGCTTTCAGACTGCTCAGTTACAGGGTCAGCCACTTCCTTAACTACTCCTGTATCAATGAGTTTCTTCATCTCTTCCCTATAAACCTCAGCTTTTACAGGGTCCTTTAGCAGCCGTCTTTCCACACTGCGAAGGGTAGGTAGGACTGATTCCTTAGGTGCATTCAGCAAAGGCATATCCTTCTGCCGCAGTAGAGGTGTCGCCAACCGTTTGATTCCCTCGATTTCTTGAGTGAGAGTTTTAAGATCAAGCAACTCAAGAGCCCTTTGATCCTCCTTGGACCTGGTCACCGCTTTGCCTTCCCACTGTGGAACAACATCCAACTGCCACAGTTGTTGAACATTTTGAAGGAGTTCATCCTGAGTCGGAGCAATGGAGGTAAACAGACATTGCCGTGTGGCATGAGGCCGCCCCATGGAAGGTATGGGGCCCTGAAGTGTCCATCCTAGGCGCGTATGAACCGCAGCTGGCGCACCCGGGCCGCCCCATCGCACAGGCTCTGTTGGGGTGATGAGGTGAGGTTGATCGGAACCAATGAGGAGTAATTGCTGGACATCCGTAAGCGTACGGACAGGAAGACCTCGCAGATGTCGGTACTTCTGTTGCAGTTGTTCTATGGGGTACGACTGACGCGACAGGTTTAGACGATCTGCAGTAAAGGCGTGGTTGATCTTGTAACTTTTCTGAGGTTTACAGAAGGGAGAGATCTGGAACGATACAGACGAACCATGAAGCACCTGAATATCATCCCTCACTGTTCGCAAAGGTAGGTCTTCAGGAACACCCTGAATGCCCAGCGCCTTAACAGCAGTGGAAAGCAGAATAGTCCTCTCCGACCCGTCATCAAGAAGAGCATAGGTGTCTAGTGTGCGATCTTCATAATGCAGGTTTACAGGAACTACTTTGAGCATAACCCGACCTCCAACAGAGGGCTTATCCAGAAAGAACCGATCTGAAGAAGAACTCGTCAGGCAACTCTTTTCCATGTTAGCTGAATCGTCCTTGGGAGAGGAACTGACATTCACATCATGAAGAGGACGAAGGTGGATGGCTTGACAGATATTGCAAGGCTTCTTTAGGTCACACTGGGCAGCATGGTGTGTCCTGGCGCAACGCCAACAACGGTTGTTACTGCGAATCCATGTTTTGACCTGGTCGGAGGTAAGCTTGGCAAAGGATTCACACTGACTTAGGTAATGCTCTGCCTTATCACAGAAAGGACAATAACGCTTGACTTTCGCAGGCTTGGTTTGTGAAACATGAACTTTCCGAGGGATAGATGTCTCACCCTGGGATTCTCCAACACCATGCAGAATAGTTACTGTCCTCTTCACAGAGTCTGACTTAGTATGCGAGCCCTTTGGCATTGGTTCAGCATCATAGCTGTGACACCAGGTTTCGAAACGGAGCCAGTTCAAAAGGTCAACCAAATTCGGTGTTGTTCCAGGTTGGCGGAACATATGGCGCCGAAACTCAGCACGCTGCTCAGGGGGAAGCTTACCCAAAAGGCGTGCGACACGGGACCCACAACAAAGTTCCAATTCGTGTCACGTCCCAAGGTTCTTAAGAGACCCACGAGTGACTGCACCTGAAGAGCAAACCTTTGAAAGGCGGAGACATCACATCGCTTTATGTCAGGACTTTCGAGCACAGAAGCGATCCTCTTCAAAGCTAACTGATGTGGTTGACCGTATTTCTCGTGGAGCGCAACCATTGTATCAGTGAACGGCGTAGGTGAGTTCAGATAAGCATCCGCTATCATTTTGGCTTCCTCAAGCTTAAGGTGATCCGCTAAGATCTGGTATTTGAAAAGTTCAGTGCCATCAGGGGGGAGAAGATTATCCAAAGCTATCGTAAGTCGAGCAAACTCACCCGGGTCAGGATGACTAAACTTGGGAATCGTTGGGGTAGGTCCCCGGTACACATATTCAGAGCCAGAGTAAGGAGGTACAGGCCGTTGGTTGGTCTTAGCCGCTGGTGCAAAGGCTTGAGAATGCATGAATGGTGGCACTGATCCGTCTCTCTGCTTGTCGCTGTGATGGGAAGGTAAGGGCATAGTTGCAGGTGTTAATAACTATTGGAGCTCCTTAGGGGTAGGAGGAGGAGGAAGTCCAAAATCGTTAGGGGAATGCGACTGATATGGTAGCGCTGGTGTAGCTGAGGGAGCAAAGGAATACTTCCCAGGCCCTGGAACCAGTGATTGGTAGCTAGTTTCACCCATTTCAGACAGCGTGAGGTAGCCCATCTATGCCCTGAGGTCATCATTAGGTTCAGGCCATGGAGGTGGCGGAAACTCAGCGAAGTGTCCATCCTCTGCTAAGGTTGTGGATTCATGCGGCTTCATAGAGGGGCAGTATACGTTTGACGCCACAGGCTTTGTAGGCGAGGGAATCTGGCATATGGCTTGTTTGAAGTCGGTGCGAAGGGACTGAGCCACCTGAACTAATCCTCTGACTTCTGCACGGACTTCTCTCAGCTCCAGTAAGTCTGCCTGAAATGACTGGTGGGTCTGCATTAGTTGTACACGCTCACAACGCAGGCGCTGTAGCTCACTGTCTTGTGAAGAGGTAGTGATATCAGCCGTTCGAGTTAAAGAGAATGATGGTTGAGGTATATCAGGATGTTGTAGAGGCTTATTACCCAAGGACAGGATCGGTGAGTCTTTGGAACAGACCCTGGCATCACCAAGGGAGGTGGCATAAGGTTGGAAGGATGGGGGAGGAGTCCGGTGGACAGGTGCCTCCCAAGTCTGTCGGACATCATCCTCAGCGATATGTCTGCCTCGGGTATATTGCACCTCATACTGCTGTAGGTAGGTAGGAGGACGGGTATGGCGTTTTGGGCGAGCTCCTCCAATAATCTCCTCATCAGATTCCATTATATCAGAAGGCAATACTCGATCCGGCTCGAAGGACCAAATTTTGTTAGGAAGGCTTTTAAACTGTTAGGTTCTGATTCTGTATCGGACGAGTAAACCCTCCTGAGTGCCGGTCAGAGCACTAATAATGAGGAGACAGGAGTTCAGTTTAACAGTTTGTATTGATGATAAAGGGATGGAGCACAGATGCATATTCAAAGATGAACATAGTCTGAAAAATAATAAACAATAAAGATAATGAATAAACTAAAATATATATATATATATATATATATATATATATATATATATATATATATATATATATATATATATATATATATATATATATATATATATATATACCATTATGAATATTCACTGTTACATAAATAATTTGCATTTATCATTTACATCAGTGATATCTATTAAACAAGGAAATTACATAAACAAAACGAGTTATTTATCAGTAAACTTTCATAAACAATCCTGTCATTACTATGCAATGCCCATATATGGATTGAATAAAGACGCAGCATTTACACAAACGCAACGTAAATCTCACTCGTTAACAACTTCTCAAATACGCAAATCTTGCATCATTAATTATCATCAGAAACCCGTAATACTGATCTGCGGCTCAATACAGCACGAATAATCATAAGAAAATTATATTAACAATCTTAATATAACAAAAAGATTACTTCAGGCAAGTCTGGGCATGTCCGCATTTTACAGATACATGTAAAGCCGTTCATATCGCTAATAACACAAACATAAATCATAAAAGGCTTACTTTGAGGTCAGTGACTAACATCTTGATGTTACATCTGCAGTAATCACCATCAACAAACAGTTATTCACATCATTTAGATGACAGCTTACACGGTTCACACAGACACCACAGATAGCGGGAGCTCAACTAATTACACTGTTCACGATCCGCAGAACAGCGACGGCTCCGGTTTCAAAATAAAAGTCCCTTTTAAAGGAGCCTTTAATACACATGCATTACATTAAAAATAGGCAGTATGTGAAATGAACAGGTATAAATATATGCACAAACATACAGACAGGATAAATATCTGTATATGAGAGGCGGAGCTTTAGATATAGATATTATGACGGGTGCTATGATGTGATGAAGTCTGTTTTAAGGTCTTGACGCTCTTTACTTTCTATTACACATTGATCAGAAAGACGAGTAAGAGACGCAAATGTTAAAGATGTTTGTACTAGAAGCGAATTAGGCATCACATTACTACATCTCTCCAGCAGCGCACGTGTAACTGATATAAATGCGAGTTTTGTCTTAGCTTGCTTAAAGTTCAGAAAACTTCACAACTATTAGCATTATGTGCGAGAAGAACTCTTTATTTGGCGACCCGTTGTGCGCGCCTCAAGAAACCTCTGCCAGTGAGACCAGCTGCATGAGCACAGAGGGAGGGAGAGAGAGAGATTCGCTGCCAGATCCGCGGTGGATTCACTGGCGCTTATTACAAAAATAACACAAATAATTTGTTCATTTGTTATGAGTGGATTAATTTACATGTAGATCGCAGCTTTGAGCGTTTCTGGAGTTTTCAAAACAACCACTTGCTTAACGTTACTGACCGCCATGTTCGTTGTTTTAATGTCCTTCCACCTGGCGCGCATGCGTGAATTCAATGACGCGGCAATTAAGTTATTAATTATTAAATCGATCCTCTGAGTTACGGATCGATCTTTAAAAATTAACATGAAAATCGATTCAGATTCGGTGAATCGATTTTTTTCAACACAGCCCTAAGCATTAGCATTAGCATTGTGTTCTAAGATGAATAAACTCGAGCTCATACAGCGACCCACAGACAGGTTGGCACACGACACCAAAGCACCGCGAAAGCAAACTGCTTCATATGCTTTTAAAATCACTCCCACAGCAGCCCTGTGCTACACACCGACCGACTCATGTGGCATTGCTTAAAGTCAAACACACAGTCAGTGTCTAAATGACGGTGAGATAACTAATCATCATTCACTTTTAAACGTGTTGTGTGTAACACTTCGAGTCCGGCAAGCAACAAAGTCTTACTCAAACAGTTCAGTGGCAAGTACAAATGGTGACAACAAACTGAAACAAATTGGACTGTTGATGATGGTTTAACTCCCAGCACCTCATTGAGCTGTTTAACGTTACTTGGATCAGAAAATGAGCAGGATGTTAAAGTTAGCAGCAGGACTAACACAACAGCTGAACCTGAGCCCTCTGTTAATCCAAATATCACCGTAACAAAATCAGAAGGGTTAGGAACATTAACACAGTGCTGTCAGACACATAATCACCATTTTCCAGGTAAACGTTTTGAAGTTGAAATATTTTCAGGTTCTTTTCAGTCACAAGTGGAGGTGGCCGTACTTTGATGTGAAGATGGACTGCGTGTTTTGCTTTGCATGCTGTCAAGCTGTACAGCAACAACATATCGTGTCTGAGCATGAGCTGACAGATCGTCTCTTTGTGGAAAGAAGTTTTTCCAACTGGAACAAAGCCACATCAAAATTCACTCTGCACGTTGTCAGAGTACTCGCTGGATACGCACAACCGGCGCAACGTCATAGAATGTCTCTGAACAGGTTCACGCCCACTTTTGGGGGAAATCGCACTAGACGTTCCATTGGCTTCCATTCAAAATAGCGGAACAAAGCAACCTTCGTACACAGACGACAGGCGTAAATAACTAATGAAATCACTCAGATTAAACATGTTGACTAATTATCTGTCCACCCTGCCTGCCATAGAGCGCGAAAGATACATTAACATATTTAATTTGGTCAATATAAAAACATGTCTCTTTCATTCTCACAGCATCAAATTTGTGTAACAACGCTCCCTATTGGCCAGAGGTGTCTTACCCGGACATTTACTCGTACCTCATCGAGTCAACAGGGAAGCAAGTGAATGATTTTACTTCGTATTTGAAAGTTACTTAGTATTTATTTATTATGTCTTTATATTTAGAGTAATAAGTGCACTTTTCCGTCCAGCCATACAACTAACTGGCTTAGCGATATTTCCAGCAATCACTGGATGGCGTTGTTACACAAAATTTGACGCTGTGAGAATGAAAGGGACATGTTTTTATATTGACCAAATTAAATGTGTTAATGTACCTTTCGCGCTCTATGGCAGGCAGGATGGACAGATAAATACTCGACATGTTTAATCTGAGTGATTTCATAAGTTATTTACGCCTGCCGGCTGTGTAAAAACGTTGCTTTGTTCCGCTATTTTGAATGGAAACCAATGGAAGCGCTGCTTTTTTATCCCCCGAAAAGGGGCGGTGACGAAATTTACAGTCAAGTTCCCGGATGTGCCGGTAGTCCGTATTAAAGCAAACGTCAATAAGTGTGATTTTGTCTGATATTGCAGCTAAAGAGAAGAAAACAGCTAGGAACGTCCTGGAGATTTTGTTTTGTTCTATTGTATTCTTAGGAAAAAAGTCTGCCTTTTAGAGGTGACATCACTCGGGACGATGTGCTGTATGAGGACTTGATTAAATCATTCATCTGCATTACTCCAGAGCACCAAGCTACATTTAGAGTATTAGACTATAAGTAGGACAGGACAGGGCTCCAGACTAACTTTTTTTAATAGGAGGATAGTGGCCCCCAACTGAAAATTTTAGGGGCGCAACCAGAAAATTTAGGGGCACACATGATCGTAAATCAACATGCTAACCAAATATTCACATTTCTACAAATTTTCACTCTATTACTAATAAATACTTTAATGATAGATGCACAAAGTACAATGTGTTGTTTGAAATTCATTGTCACATCACAAAAAAAGATAAAATTTACTGGTCGCACATGTGCAACTGGATGTAAAATTCCGTGGCACACTCTGAAATTTTGGTGGCAAAATGCCCCCATTTGGTGGCAGTCTGGAGCCCTGCAGGACTTAAGTTTATGTATGTAACCTGGCTACCTATGCTACAAATGACAAAAATATATATATGTAGGGCTGGAACGACACGTCGACGTAGTCGATTACGTAATTACGTCGATTTGCCGGAAATGCGTCGATGCATCACATTGTTTACGTTTTCAAATGAAGGCGGCTTCAGCTCCGACCGGATAATACAAGTGTTATACCAAACAGCCAGAACGTGATCAAAAGTGTGGGAACACTTTAAGCAGAGACCAAATAAAACACATACTGTGTACAACTGAAATGGCATACCACAGCAGCGCAACATCTATGCACGATCATCTTAAAAGAAAACAACCTGGAGCTCTCCGACCTCAAAATGACGCGACGGCAGCGTAAGTATTTGAATTTTTACAGTAAGTTTTTATACAACAATAGAATCAATGCAGGGATATATTGTGCTTAATACAGCTGTGTTTACATCTTAGTTTAATACGAGCTGCGAGACGCCTGACAGACACGACATTGCATCGCGTCTGGGCAGTATGTTGAAACAGTAAATAAAGAGCGGGACATGTTTAACTTTTTATATTAAGAAGTTATGAAATAATGAGTTACTGTGTTACACTGAGATAGGCATGTGCCCGCGTGCACTGAAAGCCAGCTGGCAGCGCGGAGTTCCCATAGCTTATTTTTTTGCTATGTGCGCAGATATTATAAAAGCTCGTCTCGTTAGGTATTCCTGACATGCGTTTATTTAAAGTAACAGCAGCGTAAATGCCGTTTATAAAATATTAGAAGATCATACTAAGTAAATTTGTATTTACCCGAGACTTAAGAAAAGTTAAATGTTAAAGTTGATGCTAAATGAGAATGCAGTAACGTTAATACTGAAAGTAATAATATTAACAGTAATAATATAATGGTTACATTTTATAATAAGGGTTCATGAATCACAATGAACTTATTTTTACTTCAGTCTGAACTAATGCTGAGTAAATGCATGTACTAATCATAAACTAATGAAGAGTCATCATTAAGTACAACATGACATGTTTTTTAGTTAATGTATTAATAAACAATGATTTCATGTGAGTCATTTTGTAGTTAATGATGACTCTTCATTAGTTTATGATTAGCACTAGGGCTGGAACAATAAAGAGCGGGACATGTTTTTATATTAATAAGGAGTTATTATTCAGTTTGATTTATTTTTATTTTACTTCTTTAATATTAATATATTTTATTTGTTTAAGGTGAATAATGCCCCTTTTGCACTGTTTATGTTAGGCTGAATTAATGTTGGACTTGTTTTTATGTGATTTGTTATATTTTCCTTGGCACTGGCACTGTTTGTGTATTTGTTTAATTGAGAAAATGCTTCAATAAAATGTTGGCATTAATAGCAGATGTTACATTTATTATTTGTAAAAAAAATTCTTTAGACTATTCGATTAATCGAAAAAATAATCGATAGATTAATCGGTTGAAAAAATAGTCGAAATTTGCAGCTCTATATATATGCTTTGGTTGTTAGGTACTTAGAAAACTATAGTCAAAGATTAACAGTTATTGCAGGATGTGTTCTCTCAGATGAGTGATAATCAAAATAACACAAAAATGAACTCTATTGTTTTAATTTATTGTCATATCTGTCATCTTATGTCAGATTTCTTAAATGTAATCAATAAATTCAATCAGAATACAAAGACACTGTGTATGGCTATTATTACTAATACAATGAAATCAGCCTATCAATACAATCCTTTATTCAACCAATTCATTCAAAGATCACAATTCACTTATGATCTGGTACGAACTGGTTGAGTCTTTGATAGTTAGTAATTTGTTGATTAATGAACTGCTAACTCTTTCCCCGTCAATGAAGCAGATGTGATTCAATGTGTGTGTAGGGCTGTGACGGTGGCAGTTTTTACCATATGTGCATAATATTTTGAAATATAAAAATGTAAACGAGGATCAGATAAACAGTTTTTAGCAAACGTGCGTGTTCATAGGCGCCAAATTCTTTCTCCGCTGGTGGGTGCTCGTCACAGCGTCAAGCAATGCTTAGGTTACTTGCAACGAAAGACGCTCTGAAGCACCCACACGCTTTGAAGAGGCGGAAACTGGCGCGGTCACGTTTTCCACGCAACATGTGAAGTTAATGTGAAGCAACTGTGCATATGCGCTTGGCCATTTCGGTGGCTGCTCGAGCACCCAGGGGATCGGCACATATCTGCATGTTTATTGTAGCACTTCCACTCATGAAACAACAAGTGAGAAACCTTTTTGGGGTTATAATGTTTCCAGTCGCGCTGAAAACGCATTCTGATGGTGTACTGGTAGCGCAGGTTGATACTTTTTCGCAACTTTTTGAGTGACTGAAAGAGAGCGGCCGTTTCTCAATTTCGGTAAGACCAAAAAGAACTGAATTGGTACTAACGACTGACTTGAAACACCAAGGTTTGGACTCGGTCTTCGCTCCACGTGGGGTTTAATGACATTTTTCTGCAGCCGATTTTTTAAAGAATGAAAACAACTTAAAAAAAACATTCAGAAAATAAGCTTTTCTTGTTGTGGATATTTCCTAATTATAAGCCTCCTATGAAATTGTGAAAAAAAAAATCATAAAACTTCAAAAACATAATTTAAATATTAAAATATTATATTACTGTAAAATGCCCATCCCTACTGTGAATGTAACCTACTAATAAAACTTTCATATGACTTTTTCATTTACACTATTTTAATACAAAAACTATAACTGCAACCGAGTACTTTAACAGATATGTGTCTCTGTGTGATCATGTGCTGTATAACGCCTGTTTCACACATACTCCGTATGCAGTGCGTTTGTGGTGCGCAATTTTTTACGTGGCCATGTTAACAGGTCAGAGCTCTACACAGCATATGTATGCGGTCCGTCCGGTCCGTTGCAGATGCGGTGCAGCAGGGCTGCGATCGTTTCCGCAGCGAGTTTTTGCTGTACGGCACGCAAGCTGCATGCGCTGATTTAAAGTGATAGTGCATGTTTCCTGGTCAGAATGAACACGGATTTACACAAAAATGCTGTAATTTCACCCTAAATGGATGCAAATAAAGTTTTTCAGTAGTTTTTTCTGTAATCTTATTTGTTTAATCCCAGTATGAAGCAATTAAAGCTTACCACACTTAATTAAAACACTTACCACGAGTTGAAAAATGTATGTATAACATCTTGTTAAATATTCTACCGTGTTTATATACATGCATATACATAAAGTATGCTGTTAATTTTACCATTGTTTAATTATACTAACATGGTCTTTTAGTTTTTATTTGTATTAAAACAACAGTAACCAAATGTACTATTGTCTCACCACAATAACCATAACCATGGCATTTTTAGTTAAACTAAGGTAATACAAATCATAATCAATCTGACAAAAACGTTTTTATTATAATAAAATTATGGTTAATATTTCTAAGGAGAACTACACAAAATGATCTGTTTGAAAGACGGGGAAGCACCCCAGTCAATCAGCGCTATTATAACAGAACGAGGCGAGAGACGAACGTGCTCAGTAATATGGAATAATGTGTGCATCTTGAATGATTGTAAGAATACATTTGCTTTAAATATAATGTTTGTCATACAACGTTTTGGGAGATAATATTTTTTTTTTCAATTGTTATTGATCTTATTTAGACATGTTGCCATTATAACAGCGTGTTTGGCGTATTTACCTCAGAGTTTATTTCAGTAATATTGCTGTTTTTCCGGTAATAATAATACAATTGGCATGTCACTCTTGCTTCCTTGTCTGTTTATTCATGTCATTATGCTGTTATTTTAAGTTATGTGAGGATATTTCTTGCCATATGAGACGTTCATTGCTGTTATATAAATACTCTTGTCTATGCAAATGTATAAATAGTAGGAAATGTATAATGTAACCATGCCTGTCACCTATATTTTCTCTTCAAAAGTTATAATGCTAATTTATCTTTATGACATATGTGGAGATAAATAGACCTTTGATCCATTCATGTGTCCTGACCATTACTCTAGAGATTTTAAACATCCTAACTAGTCTATCAAATAATATCTGAAGTACATTGTTTTGTAAAAAAAAACACAGCAGGCTATTATATCGTTTATTGATGAGGCGCTTTTCAACAGAAAGTGTCAATCACATGATCATTTGATACGCAGAAGCAGCGGTTAGCAGCGCACTGCAAACGGAGTATGTGTGAAAGCACAACGGATGCTTGACGGATCCCACAGCATACGTACTGCAATACGCAACGCATACGCACTGCATACAGAGTATGTTTGAAACATGCGTAATAATGAAGATAAGATTTACTAAACACAATCACAAGAATAATTTATCATCTCTTTAACAAAACACATCATCATATAAAAGCTATAATCATGTTTCAGTGTCTTTTATACCTGACAGCAGGAGATGTTGATTCATTATTAAAGTTGTTTGGTGGATTCATAGACCGATTACTCTTCATAGACACACAACTGAACTCTGGATCTGATCTCTTCTGATGATCTGAACTATAACACACAACAATAATCCAGTTAAACAATTTAACAGAGAACTTGTACAGATGTGTCTCTCTATATGAACATGTGCTGTATAATAATGAAGATAACATTTACTAAACACAATCACAAGAATAATTTATCATCTCTTTAACAAAACACATCATCATATAAAAGCTATAATCATGTTTCACAGTGTTTTATACCTGACAGCAGGAGATGTTGATTCTTTCTTAAAGTTTATTGGATGAGTCATTGACTGATCACTCTTCATAGACACACAACTGAACTCTGGATCTGATCTCTTCTGATGATCTGAACTATAACACATAAACAGATTACAGTTAAACAATTCAACCAAGTACGTCCACGCGAATTTGCGGCTGACGCCCGAGTTAAAAAATTTGAAATTTGGCGGAATTTCGCGCCGCGTTTACCAATCAGGAGCCTGCTTGCTGCTGTGGTGGCAGCCCCGCCCGAAGTCACTCATTTAACAAACACTTGATATTGTCCGTAAGCAGTCACTTGGAGCTATATGACAAAAGTTCTTATTTCTATAGAGACAGGAATAAAAAGGACCTCGCTTGGAAGAGTGTCAGTGAGGACATTGGGCTGGTAAGTTGTAATACACACTTCACTTTTGAGTCACGTGACGTTTATCAACCCGCGCGTTTACTCTCCCCCTATAGTAAGGTTACCAAATACAAACTGGTAACTCTTTTGATAAATGCACAATCAACATCAGTTATCTTGCAAACAGACAACCGCATAGCACTTGCCCCTCCCACAAGAAGCGGAGTTTGCCTCTGACACGCGTCAAATGATTTTGTCTACTTCCCTCTACACGTGCGAATGCATTCAAACTGTTCAAGCGGCAAACTAGGCGCGGTAGACACGATTTTGACGCCTGAAACGTGGTTGGTGTAAACTCAGCATAAGAGCCATATATGGTGTTATTCTGATTTTGTACACTAGGTGGGGTATTGAGTTTGGGAAATGTATAAAATAGGTAAAGAGGAAATGCTGCACAGGTGCGGGTAATGAGCATACCAGTTTTGACCGTAGCCGTTTCTCAATACCAAGTACGCCAAGTTCGGACTTGTGTCCTTCCTAGTTCGGACTTGCAAGTTCAGACTCGGAAGAACGAACTTCTGACGCGAAATGCATTCTGGGAAACTTCGCTGTCATAAGTCCACACAAGTCTCCTCTGATGCATCCTCGATAAAATGGGCGGATCAAGAACACATCCGGGGATTTTATGTGAACTTGGGCTTGATGCGAACTTTGAATTGGAACAGTACTTGGGCTGCGACTGATGACGTTTCACAAGTCCACAAGAACACAAGTACAGACAAGAATGCATATTGAGAAACGGCTCGTGAGATTGGAATGGCATTGGAAAGCCATATGTAAGATCTGTTTGAATTTATTATTTTGTGAACTCTTTTTAATGTTTAAACCATATGTGAAAAAACGAAATATAGAACGTGAGGGTGAAGATATGGACATTGTTATTGGTACATGAGTCAAACAGCATTTGCTCACAACCTCTGTGAGTGACTGATTGGCAGTCACCGCAACAATCAGACTGGTAACCAGAAGGTCACTGGTTCAAACTAGGGATTGTTAGTTTTCAATAATTTCATATTCTAATATTTGAGCTCATAAAAAGTAAACATTCGAATATTTGTTCATTTAAATGTAATTTTTAAAAATGTTATTAAGTCTCAATTTAACATCAAGCTTATAATTATCATTGAATAGTTTTAACACACCAATATTATATTATCTATATAGTTTGTTTATGTTGAAAATATTAGCAACAGAAAAAAACTGTAGACCCTATTTAAAATCTGCTTAATCATACAAAAACTGAACATATGAAACAGAACACAATGTATACTGACAGTCTGTGGTTTATAATTCTCTTGTTTATTTCATTTTACATTTTCTTGTTAAGAAAAATGTGCATATAGACCTATTCACTGAAAGTCTGTTCCTCAGACAGAACAAGCCGACAACGTACAAAAAGCGCTGCTAACTCCTGGTAAAAAACCTGATCTGACAAGAATACCTGCCTTTATAATGATAAATAAAGCAAATGGTTTGATACTTTCATGCCGACTGTTCAGATCCTAAAAATGAAGTGCTTGTTGTCCTGTTTATTACGTGACCGTCATCTGAGGAAGATATTTAGGGGAGACCGAGGTTGGTTGTCACAATTTTCACTCATGCATGAATTGCTCATCTTCAAAAAATCTTTCAGCAGTAATTCCTACATGAAATGAAACTTTAGGGTCTTGGCTTTAAATGTGTATACTTTTTACTTTTCGAATGTATTGTAACAGGAAGTAATTAACCATCAAAGACACTCTGACATAATGTGACAACCAACCCCAATGTAATGTTATTTAATTCTGATGCTGACCAGTTATATCATGCAAACTTTGCAAGCCGCTGTGTGTATAATACCCATTTGGCAGATATTTGAACTATAGCTTGGGATGTTAGTGAACAAAGATTGAGGAACACATAGCCTACAAATATTTTGTTTATATTCTGTATATTATAAGTCATTACATGTGAAGTAAAATAAGGCTAGACAATTCTACTAAAGGCTTAACCCTGGTTTTCTTTTCTCATAAAAAAATAGGGATAATAGTATAGCATTTTTAATTTTCAAATGATTATTTTTCAGAAACTAATATTCGAACATTCGTGCACACCCCTAGTTCGAACTGGACTGACTGAAGTGCCCTTTACCCCTGTTTGCTCTGCAGTGATAGCTGCCCAGTGAATACTAATTGTAAGTCACTTTAAATAAAAGCATCTGCCAAATTATTAAATGTAAATGATGACAGAATTTTTGTGAACTATCTCTTTAAATGAGAAAGTTTTCAAACATCCAGGACAACTTCAAGATTGTCCAAGACAATTTTTGTTTTGTGTGTTTTCCAGCACTGGAAAATTACTCATTAAATTTCCAGGAATTCCAGGACTCGTGGGAAGGAACCCTGTTAGCGACCGCACCAGAGCAAGCACACTTTTGCAGTTCCTCTGGAAATGCATTTTCTAGTTAAAAACAACACTTAAGTATTTTCCTATAATATAAATGTTATAAGTGTTTCTATAAAGTACCTGCATCCTGGAGAAAAATCTTCATGTGTTGATGTTTGTGTTTGATCCATGATGGAGCTGCAGAGATGAATCTGATCAATCTGATCTCCACATCTGATACTGAATGAAAATAACATTCAGACACAAACTTAAAATCAAAGTGAATAAACAGACATTATAATTCAGATAAATCAATCCTGAGTGAGACATCAACTAGACAACATTACATCACCAAAATATTAACACATTAAATTAAGAGTCACAAACAGCGCAAAACATTCCATAAATAACGCTACAATTAAGATGCATTTTATGAAACTATCAAATAAATATCAAATAATAAATAGGTCCTTTAGAAACCTGAAGAAAAAGTGAAGAAGTGAAAAGTTTTTCGTGACACCTGAACTAATCTGACTGATTCACATTCTCAAAATCCTCTAACTTTAACATCAACGACACACGCGACAATACCTGAATCTGCTTTAAAATATGAACACATATTAAATTAAGAGTCACAAACAGCGCAAAACATTCCATAAATAACGCTACAATTAAGATGCATTTTATGAAACTATCAAATAAATATCAAATAATAAATAGGTCCTTTAGAAAACTGAAGAAAAAGTGAAGAAGTGAAAAGTTTTTCGTGACCTAATCTGACTGATTTACATTCTCAAAATCCTCTAACTTTAACATCAACGACACACGCGACAATACCTGAATCTGCTTTTATAAACCTTATATTAATCCGTTTGATGATCAGTGTGGTGAAGAATCCGCTCATCCCATCCCTATAAAATGGCGGATGGAAAAGTTTTTTCCTTTTTTTTAATTAAATCATTTCAAATAACAAACAGGCATGAACATATTATCAATGATATACATTAACAAAAAGACCAAGCAGCATAATTGTAAACAAAATAATAATAACATAAAAACACAAAAATCAAATTATAACTCAGTAAATTAGGTTTCAGGGGAATAGAAAAGTTAAACGAAAAACTTTTAACTTTTACTTTAAACATGTGACGTCACCGACAAGATGACCAATCGTTGATGTTTTTCTCCCTCTGCTGGTAGTAAACGAGCATTACAGCGTCACATTATACTAAAATTATTACAACTAATTTAACAGATTTAACTTATAAACGAGGAGAAATCATTAATGTATTGCTTTAGCATTTGTGTGTTAACTTTCATTCATGAAACAAAACACATCAGCATTATTAAACTGAAAATTTCTCTCTTTTGTTCCACTAAAGAGTAAAGGGTTTGTATTTATCATAGTGTGATGCAGTTCTCATTTAAATGATAGAGACACATTTAGTAATTTATTATAGAGAGATCTTTAAGATGTGTTTACTGTCTAATAAAGGTAGAACAGAGAAATGTTTCACAAGATAAAACAGTGGCGGCTCCAGAGATTTTCTGATGCAGGTGCTATGGGGATGCTCAACACTTAAGAGAAGGTGCTTTAAATTTTGGGGCGTTTCATTAAGGAGGTTGCATCGGACCCCCCTTTATACACGCGTACACACCCGCATTAACTAGCCTATACTCGTTCCACGACTATGTAAAAGTATTCAACACAAGGGCTATAGATACAACATACATAAGCCGGCCAATGTAAACCTCTGAAAATAATATTTCACAGATCTGTCACAGTCTAGCCCTGAATACAACGCAGCAGCAAACGCAGGAACAGACACTGACTGTGCACGCTTCGGCTTAAAATGCTCAGATCACGAAATCACACAGCCAGTTACCAACACTAGTGATGAATCAGCATTGTTTCTATTGTTGGAGCATCATAGGGTGACCATACGTGCCATTCTTACCGGTGTTGTGTGAAATTCTGTCCCCGTGAAAAACTGTCCTAATGGGCGGGGCATACATGCATATTCATAGGTTCGCTCCGCTTTGGAACCAGCGATTGGATTGCAAATTCTTGTGTGTTTTCCAGCTCTTTTTTATATTTATATAAGGTAATAACGCCGAATGATCATATGCCTTGTTCATATGTACAATTGTTTACATTATGCTTTGTATGTGCGTTTTGTAAGAACACTTTTTCATGGCTAAACAATATGCTATTTAGCCTACATTTATAATGCTAAACACTACAGCATCACAGCACATATTTCTCCTCATTGTTTTTGTTGTATCTTGTCCATAGTTAATGTTTTGTTTTGTAGTGTATTTTGCTGCATTTATTGCATGCACTGCAATAAAACTCAAATCCCTGCTGAAAAAAACAATAGAGACCATTACGCATTCTGTAATGGTTTTTAAAGTTTTAATGGTTAATGGTCTGTAATGGTTTTGTAATGGAAACCCTTATAATTTCTGTAATGGTTTCTATTGTTTTTTTTTTCGGCAGGGATATGGCTAACTGCATGTATAAATAATTTTTTTTAAATGTTCTCTGGTGTTATTTTGTTTTCTTTTTGAGTTGGACTTTATAGAGCCTTAACGAAAAGAGCATTAGCAATCATTCAAAGGACATGATGCATGATTACTCTATTAAAGCAGGATTCCTGTAAAAAAAAAATGGCCTAACATTTTTTTAAAGGTTATTTACCTTATTGCAAGACCAACATTGTTCGGACCAGCTTAAATATGTTTATGAGTGTTTTCCTGTGTAACTAAAGGGCAAAAATGGAAGAGAGACCAAAATATAAAAACAACATTTTAATTTTCTTACCGAATGAGATAATGACATGTTTTTAAACAGAGTGATAAAGAGAAGATGAGAATGAAAATAAACTGACCATGAGTGTCAAGTGGTTGTTCTCATTATTTGACCCAATCAGCACATCATACTCCCCTGGATACAGCAGCAGTACAGATGCATATTGTAACAAGAGTTTATTTCACTAATTCATTGCTTACATAAAATATCTATTTCAAGAATTCAGCATTTCTTAAAGCCTTTTCATTAAAATGGCACTGCCCTTCTGGAGGTTCAATGGCTGAAAGGATTTTTCAGTAAGTAATGTTTTTGATAAAAAAAAAAACAAGTACAATGTTTAGATGTATAAATATGAATGGGTTGCATCACCTAACTTACCTCACTTTTATCACTTTCCCCAAGTGTAAGGCATTTAACATCACATGTAAATACTCTGTGTGGGTCGATTTACATGCAGATTATGCCACACTTTTTTCTGGCCCATATTACAATACATACAGATTGCACTACATACAGATTTGTCTAGAGAGGACACTCGATGGTGACAGCTCAGACAGGAGTGGTTGCATCACCCAGTTTTGGCAGTAGCCTATATGTACAAAAGTTGGATAGTACATCTGTGTTACTTTAATCATTTATGTTTATTTTGTAACATCTTGTGTATGTGCATAAACAAATAACATATTACATATGGAATGTAATTCTTAATGTATTTATCCAGTAGTTACAATGAGCAAAGTTGAGTCTTCATGTGTGTTGTGTGTGTTTTCAAGTGACTACCCAGCAAACACAGAACGTTCCCCTAACGTTAGTTTTTGGTTATATTTTGGTTATTTTTTTGGGAACCAAAAAATAACGTTCTGGGAACGTTATTTTTAGGTTTTATTTTTTGCAACCATAAAATAACGTTCCCATAACGTTGCAGGGTGGTTATTTTCAAAATAACCTAAAAATAACTTATACAGAACGTTATTTTTTGGTTATTTTTTGGTTATTTTTTTGGAACCATAAAATAACGTTCCCATAACATTGCAGGGTGGTTATTTTTAAAATAACCTAAAAATAACTTATACAGAACGTTATTTTTTGGTTATTTTTTGGTTATTTTTTTGGAACCATAAAATAACGTTCCCATAACGTTGCAGGGTGGTTATTTTTAAAATAACCTAAAAATAACTTATACAGAACGTTATTTTTTGGTTATTTTTTGGTTATTTTTTTGGAACCATAAAATAACGTTCCCATAACGTTGCAGGGTGGTTATTTTTAAAATAACCTAAAAATAACTTATACAGAACGTTATTTTTTGGTTATTTTTTGGTTATTTTTTTGGAACCATAAAATAACGTTCCCATAACGTTGCAGGGTGGTTATTTTTAAAATAACCTAAAAATAACTTATACAGAACGTTATTTTTTGGTTATTTTTTTGTTATTTTTTTGGAACCATAAAATAACGTTCCCATAGCGTTGCAGGGTGGTTATTTTTAAAATAACCTAAAAATAACTTATACAGAACGTTATTTTTTGGTTATTTTTTTGTTATTTTTTTGGAACCATAAAATAACGTTCCCATAACGTTGCAGGGTGGTTATTTTTAAAATAACCTAAAAATAACTTATACAGAACGTTATTTTTTGGTTATTTTTTGGTTATTTTTTTGGAACCATAAAATAACGTTCCCATAACGTTGCAGGGTGGTTATTTTGAAAATAACCTAAAAATAACTTATACAGAACGTTATTTTTTGGTTATTTTTTGGTTATTTTTTTGGAACCATAAAATAACGTTCCCATAACGTTGCAGGGTGGTTATTTTTAAAATAACCTAAAAATAACTTATACAGAACGTTATTTTTTGGTTATTTTTTGGTTTTTTTTTTGGAACCATAAAATAACGTTCTCATAACGTTGCAGGGTGGTTATTTTTAAATAACCTAAAAATAACTTATACAGAACGTTATTTTTTGGTTATTTTTTGGTTCTTTTTTGGAACCATAAAATAACGTTCCCATAACGTTGCAGGGTGGTTATTTTGAAAATAACCTAAAAATAACTTATACAGAACGTTATTTTTTGGTTATTTTTTGGTTATTTTTTTGGAACCATAAAATAACGTTCCCATAACGTTGCAGGGTGGTTATTTTTAAAATAACCTAAAAATAACTTATACAGAACGTTATTTTTTGGTTTTTTTTTGGTTTTTTTTTTGGAACCATAAAATAACGTTCTCATAACGTTGCAGGGTGGTTATTTTTAAATAACCTAAAAATAACTTATACAGAACGTTATTTTTTGGTTATTTTTTGGTTCTTTTTTGGAACCATAAAATAACGTTCCCATAACGTTGCAGGGTGGTTATTTTTAAAATAACCTAAAAATAACTTATACAGAACGTTATTTTTTGGTTATTTTTTGGTTTTCTGGAACCATAAAATAACCTAAAAATAACTTATACATAACGTTCTCTAATGGTTATTTTTTGGTTATGTTTTTTTTTAGGAAATGAAGTGAATGCATAATTAAACCCATTATTCCTTTAGTGTGCACGTCTAATATGCGCGTGCTTGTCTGCACGAGCTTACCGCCTTCTTCACGAGTACCCGCTTTATCTTGTGCTCAGGAAAGTCGTTAATTTAAAAAATAACGGTCCTTTCGTTTTTACCTCAGAGACTAACATTATTTTAGCGGTTCTTTTGTCTCTTTCTTGATTTAGTAACTTAAATATGTGAGAAGAAATATATATACGAGTGATTTCCAATCGATTTGAGGAGAATTTGAGGAGAATATAATGTTAGAAACTTTTTATTGTTGTAAAAACGGATAGCCGACTAACTGTGGTAAGATCTTTTAACCTAAAGTGACTGATTTATTTCTCATTGCGTTTTAACTTCAGAGTATATCATTCTAGCGATTTCTTTTTTGTTTCTTCATTAGTAGCTTAAATATGTGAAAACGAAAATATATTTTAATTATTTCCATGAAGAGAATATGAAGTTAGAAGCTTTTGATTATTGTAAAAACTGAGAGAGAGATGCTGATTGTTGTTACTTAATAATGGAGAGGCGGCTGCTGTAAGGTCTGTTAAACTAAAGTGAATTACATGTTTATATATTTTCAATAAATATCTGTTTTAACTCTTCTTTATTGTGTTGAAGTCACTATTATATATTTGATAAAATATAATGTTATCTAAATACATAATATGTGATGTGTTGAGGTATTTTTATATAAATTAACCTGTGTTATATAATGGTATAATATTTTAATAGACATTTTTTCCAGTAATAGCATAATTTAATTATTATAGATTTTGTATTAAATAAATTATTTTATTCCTCCTTATACGGAAATGTGTTTTACTTATTTTAGATAGATATGATAGATAAAAACCAACCAAAACACAGCATGGGATGTACTAATAGACGTGCCGTACTTTTGTAAGCCTTCACTTCTTCACTGAGGCTGGAGTCTTGCGCGCTCTGTCAGTGCGTGCACGGAGCCGCGGCAACGCGCCCTGGTGAGATCATTTTTCACTCCATGTCAGCTGTGCATTTTCCAAGGTTTGTTTTTGGTTAGCCAGGAAAGTTTTCTTTACAGAAATAGAACGTTATTTTTAGGTTATTTTAACGTTTTCCTAACGTTAGGAGAACGTTAGAATAACGTTAGGAGAACGTTAGAATAACGTTATTCTAACGTTAGAATAACGTTATTCTAACGTTCTCCTAACGTTAGGAAAACGTTAAAATAACCTAAAAATAACGTTCTATTTCTGTAAAGAAAACTTTCCTGGCTAACCAAAAACAAACCTTGGAAAATAACGTTATGGGAACCAAAAACTAACGTTAGGGGAACGTTTTGAGAACCAAAAACTAACGTTAGGGGAACGTTTTGGGAACCAAAAATTGTTAGCTGGGTACAGCTTTTTTATGGCCTAGATTCAAATCAAAATAACCTTTTTGTCTTGGTCCAAATTAGCCTCTTAGCACACAGGGAAACAACCACATTTTGCATTAGGCAAGGCTTGTATTTAGGTAAATAGCTTTTCAAATATGTTAAACCATTTTTATTTACAGAAATCCTGTAAATAGAGTAATGTTCACATACATGTGTATAATTTATAAGAAAATATGAGTATGCTTTAACCAGTGAGCACATTGTGCTATGTGTAGTTTATGTTATGTTTGATTGTGGTTGTTTATGGATGTTTGTATATTGTGTGAGCCTTTTATATCTTATGGATGTTTGTTTATTAGGGGTCAAGCCCAGAATGGGCGAAGACCCCTATTGTATCCGTTAGTTTTCTTTTTAGGGGTCAAGCCCCGAAGGGGCGTAGAACCCTATTGTATTTGTTAGTTTTCTTAATTTTATTATTAGGGGTCAAGCCCCGAAGGGGCGTAGAACCCTATTGTTATTGTTAGTTTTCTTATTATTAGGGGTCAAGCCCCGAAGGGGCGAAGACCCCTATTGTATTTGTTAGTTTTCCTATTATAATAATTAGGGGTCAAGCCCCGAAGGGGCGAAGACCCCTATTGTATTTGTTAGTTTTCTTATAACAATTATTATTATTATTAGTTATTCTTCTTCTTCCGCCATTGCGGTCTATGGCAGCCCATAGAACCGTACGTAGGAAAGTTATGAAATTTGGCACACTGATAGAGGACAGTCCAATGTGTCCCCACAGCAAATTTGGAGTCTCTATGTCTAACCCGCTAGCGCCACCAACAGTCCAAAATTGCACTTATGTTTTTGCTTATAACTTCTGATCCGTAAGTCCTAGAAACAAAATTCTTGCTTCTTCTGATTCCTTGGCTCAAGGCGATTCGATTGGACCCTATGTCGTCATTTTCCGTCATGAAAATTTTTCCGCCATTTTAAATTATTCGTAAAACCTACTTTTTCGAACTCGTCCTAGAGCTTTTGTCCGATTGCCACGAAAATTGGTATGTATCATCTTGAGACACTCATGGCAAAAAGTTATCAAAAGAATTTTGATACAGCAATCCGTTGTCGTATACCGCCTTAACGAATTTAACGTAGAGCACAAAAAAACAGATTTTAGGCTGTATCTTCGTGAAACTTAGCCCTATTGACACGACACTTGATACTTGTGATGTCAGTCAGGAGTTGAGGGTGCATGCACAGTTTCGTCGCAGCGCCACCTAGTGGCCAGACCAATGCTTTACATGCCTATAACTTGGGCCCCGATTGACATATTTTCACGGGACTTGTTTCTTTGGAGTTCTGGGTAGTTGCCGAATCCAACGATACCAAACATGCAAGAATCCGCCTTACGGTTAACCCTGCGCAGCAAAATAGCGCTTAAAAAACACGCGTGAATATCTCCGCGAACGTTTTTCCGATCGACTCGAAAACACCATAGGAAGAAACTAACCTTACCTTCTGAACAAAAAGTTCTATTGGCGTTATATTAAAATTTTCATCAGAAATTGCCGAAAATTGCAAAAAACGAAAAAGTAACTTCAAATTTTGTGTTTTTTACACATAAATGGTTGTAACTTCGTAACGAAAAGAGATTTTTTCACCAGATTTGATACGCTGATGTATGAGCACATTCTGAGGCCACACAAAAAAATTGTATGCTTTCACCACTAGATGGCCTTATAATTGAACAAAACCTTTGATGACAAGCCAGCCCTATGGTCATACAACTGTTTCTTAACTAAACTAAAGTGTATAGACATAATAGTAGCTAGATGTAACACAATCATGACCTGATGTTGCATGCGCAATTTTGTCATTTTGCCACCTACTGGTTTTGAGATAGAATATGGTATTTTTGCCTAAAACTACTGCAACAACACATCTAAAACCAGGAGTCATCATGGATTATTCCTTTCATGGCTTTGACTATAATCACTGGTGATTGCCAATTGACTCCCTAGCAACCATTGAGAACACCTTATCAACCGTTTTTGCAAAAGCTATATCTCTGCATCAGAACATCGTAGAGACATGGGGGTGGTCTCTTTTGACTCAATAAACTTGCTGTAACATGATGTGACCTACGTTTTACCACTGCAAACACCACTCACATGTCCTTCAGTGCTCTAATGTTCCATGATTGTCAATAACAGAAGGACGATTGCAGTAGACAAGAACTTAGATTATTGTTGTTGATAACTTTTTTGTTTTTTCATCTAAAATTATTAGGTTTACCTAGGTTCTTCAATCTGCTTATCCGATCTCAATTTTACATCCTTTGTGCCCTTTTCGGCTTGACCCCGGCATTGCTGCTTGCAGCTATATTTATTATTCTGGTTCTTCTTCCGCCATTGCGGTCTATGGCAGCCCATAGAACCGTACATAGGAAAGTTATGAAATTTGGCACACTGATAGAGGACAGTCCAATGTGTCCCCACAGCAAATTTGGAGTCTCTATCTCTAACCCGCTAGCGCCACCAACAGTCCAAAGTTGCACTTATGTTTTTGGTTATAACTTCTGATCCGTGAGTCCCAGAAACAAAATTCTTGGTTCCTCTGATTCCTTGGCTCAAGACAATTCGATTGGACCCTATGACGTCATTTTCCGATATTAAATTTTTCCGCCATTTTGAATTGTTTAAAAAACCTACTTTTTCGAACTCGTCCTAGAGCTTTTGTCCGATTTCCACGAAAATTGGTATGTATCATCTTGAGACATTCATGGCAAAAAGTTATCAAAAGAATTTTGATACAGCAATCCGTTGTCATATACCGCCTTAACGAATTTTACGTAGAGCTAAAAAAAACGGATTTTAGGCTGTATCTTCGTCAAACTTTGGCCTATTGACACGACACTTGGTACTTGTGATGCCAGTCAGGAACTGAGGGTGCATGCACAGTTTCGTCGCAGCGCCACCTAGTGGCCAGAGAAATGTTTTATACACCTATAACTTTGGCTCAGATTGACGTATTTTCACGGGACTTGTTGCTTTGGAGTTCTGAATGGTTGTCGAGTCCAACGATACCAAACATGCCAGAATCCGCCTTACGGTTAACCCTGCGCAGCAAAATAGCGCTTAAGAAACACGCGTGAATATCTCCGCGAACTTTTTTCCGATCGACTCGAAAACACCATAGGAAGAAACTAACCTTACCTGCTGAACAAAAAGTTCTATTGGCGTTATATTAAAATTTTTATCAGAAATGGCCGAAAATTGCAAAAAACGAAAAATTACCTTCAAAATTTGTGTTTATTACACATAAATGGTTGTAACTTCGTAACGAAAATATATTTTTTCACCAGATTTGATACACTGATGCATGAGCATATTCTGAGGCTACACAAAAAACAATTTTATGCTTGCACCACTAGATGGCCTTATAATTGAACAAAACCTTTGATAACAAGCCATCCCTATGGTCTTACAACTGTTTCTTCACTAAACTAAAGTGTATAGACATAAAACTAGCTAGATGTAACACAATCATGACCTGATGTTGCATGCACAATTTTGTCATTGCGCCACCTAGTGGTTTTGAGATAGAAATATGGTATTTTTGCTTAAAACTACTGCAATAACATATCTAAAACCATGAGTCATCATGGATTATTCCTTTCATGGCTTTGACTATAATCACTGGTGGTTGCCAATTCACTCCCTAGCAACCATTGAGAATACCTTATTAACCGTTTTTGCAAAAGCTATATCTCTGCATCAGAACATGGTAGAGACACGGGGATGGTCTCTTTTGACCAATTAAACGTGTTATAACATGATGTGACCCATGTTTTGCCACTGCAAACACCACTCACATGTCCTTCAGTGCTCTAATGTTCCACGATTGTCAATAACAGAAGGACGAATGCAGTAGACAAGAACTTTGATTATTTTTGTTGATAACTTATTTGTTTTTTCATCTAAAATTATTAGGTTTACCTAGGTTCTTCAATCTGCTTATCCAATCTCAATTTTACATCCTTTTTTGCCCTTTTCGGCTTGACCCCGGCATTGCTGCTTGCAGCTATATTTAGGGGTCAAGCCCCGAAGGGGCGTAGAACCCTATTGTATTTGTTAGTTTTCTTTTTATAATAATTATTATTATTAGTTATTCTTCTTCCGCCATTGCGGTCTATGGCAGCCCATAGAACCGTACGTAGGAAAGTTATGAAATTTGGCACACTGATAAAGGACAGTCCAATGTGTCCCCACAGCAAATTTGGAGTCTCTATCTCTAACCCGCTAGCGCCACCAACAGTCCAAAGTTGCACTTATGTTTTTGCTTATAACTTCTGATCCGTAAGTCCTAGAAACAAAATTCTTGCTTTCGCTTATTCATTGGCTCAAGACGATTTGATTGGACCCTATGGCGTCATTTTCCGTCATGAAAATTTTCCGCCATTTTGAATTATTCGTAAACTCTACTTTTTCGAACTCGTCCTAGGGCTTTTGTCCGATTGCCACAAAAATTGGTATGTATCATCTAGAGACACTCATGGCAAAAAGTTATTAAAAGAATTTCGATAAACCAATCCGTTGTCGTATAGCGCATCAACGAATTTTACATAGAGTGCAAAAAAACGAATTTTTGGCTGTATCTCAGCCAAACTTAAGCCTATTGACACGACACTTGGTACGTGTGATTCCAGTCAGGAACTCAGGGTGCATGCACAGTTTCGTCACAGCGCCACCTAGTGGCCAGACGAATGTTTTATATGCCTATAACTTTGGCTGTGATTGACATATTTTCATGGGACTTGTTTCTTTGGAGTTCAGTATAGTTGCCGAGTCCAACGATACCAAACATGCCAGAATTCGCCTTACGGTTAACCCTGCGCAGCAAAATAGTGCTTAAAAAACACGCGTGAATATCTCCGCGAGCGTTTTTCTGATCGACTCGAAAACACCATAGGAAGAAACTAACCTTACCTTCTGAACAAAAAGTTCTATTGGCGTTATATTAAAATTTTCATCAGAAATGGCCGAAAAATGCAAAAAACGAAAAATTACCTTTACATTTGGTGTTTTTTACACATAAATGACTGCAACTTCGTAACGAAAAGAGATTTTTTCACCAGATTTGATACGCTGATGCATGAGCACATTCTGAGGCTACACAAAAAAAATTGTATGCTTGCACCACTAGATGGCCTTATAATTGAACAAAACCTTTGATAACAAGCCAGCCTTATGGTCATACAACTGTTTCTTAACTAAACTAAAGTGTATAGTCATGAAACTAGCTAGATGTAACAGTCATGACTTAAGGTTGCATGCACAGTTTTGTCATAGCGCCACCTAGTGGTTTTGAGATAGAAAATGGCTATTTTTGCCTATAACTACTGCAACAACACATCTAAAACCATGAGTCTTCATGGATTATTCCTTGATTATTCCTCCATGGCTTGGATTATAATCATTGGTAGTTGCCAATTCAATCCCTAGCAACCAATGAGAATACCTTATCAACCGTTTTTTGCAAGAGCTATATCTCTGCATCAGAACATCGTAGAGACACGGGGGCTCTTTTGACTCATTTAACTTGCTGTAACATGATGTGACCTACGTTTTAGCACTGCAAACACCATTCACATGTCCTTCAGGGCTCTAATAATCCATGATTGTCAATAACAGAAGGACGATCACAGTAGACAAGAACATAGATTATTTTTGTTGGTTACATTGGCGGTTTTTTATCCGTTATCATTAAGTTTACCTAGGTTCTTCAATCTCCTTATCCAATCTCAATTTTACATCCTTTTGTGCCTTTTTCGGCTTGACCCCGGTATTGCTGCTTGCAGCTATATTTATTATGTTTTCTCTTCCGCCATTGAAGTCAATGGCAGCCCATAGAACCGTACGTAGGAAAGTTATGAAATTTGGCACACATGTAGAGGACAGTCTCAGAAGTTACTATAGCAACATTGGTGTGTCTGACTCAAACCCTCTAGCGCCACCAACAGTCCAAAAATCCACTTATGTTCATGCTCATAACTTCTGACCCGTGAGTCCTAGAAACTAGATTCTTGTTTCCTCTGAATCATTTGCTCATGATGATTCAAATGCACACATTGATGCCATTTGTGTCATGCAAATCTTTCCGCCATTTTGAATTTTCCGTAAAACCTACTTTTTCGAACTCCTCCTAGAGCGTTCGTCCGATTTGCATGTCCTTTGGTATATAGCATCTAGAGACACCCCAGACAAAAAGTTATCAAAAGCTTTTTGATAGATCAATGCGTTCTCGTATACAGTAACAACATACAAGGCGGCGAGCACGCAAAAACGGACGTGAGGCCGTATCTTCGCAAAACTTTAATGTATCGACACGAAACTTGGTATATGTCATTACAGTCATGACCTGAGGGTGCCTGCAACGTTTCGTCACAGCGCCACCTAGTGGTCACGAGATTCGAAAAATGCCTATTTTTGCTTATAACTACTTCAAACTTGAGTCTAAAATCATGAAGGTGGTCTTGTTAGATTCCTTGAGGCATGCCGAGTCAAACGATACCAAACGGTTTTCGGTCGGCCATTTTGGGTGTCGGCCATTTTGAATTTTCTCATTAAGTTCAGTATTTCACAAAGAGAATGGCGTATCGCTACGAAATTTGGCATGGTTCATCAGTGACATGTTCTGAGCGCACCTATAAATCTTTAAGACAGCGCCACCTAGTGGTCAGGATATGTAAATAAATTGTTTAAAATCTTTATTTCATTTGATTAAATTGCCACTATGACATAAGAATTCACTTTATTGATTCCTGGGCTCATGCTGAGTCCGACTGTACCAAATATGTCTGAGTCAAACCTACTTCCTGTCGGCCATTTTGAATTATATTGAACACCTACTTTTTCGAACTCCTCCTAGAGCGCTTGTGTGATTGGCTTGATTTTTGGTATGCATCGTCTAGAGACACTCTAGACAAAAAGTTATCAAAAGCTTTTCGGTAGACCTATCCGTTGTCGTATAACGCATCAAAGAATGCGAGGGCGAGCACGCCAATATGTGTTTGAGCCTGTATCTTCGCAAAACTTTTAGGTATTAATATGAGACTTGGTATATGTCATAATAGTGATGACCTGAGGGTGCATGCACCATTTCGTCACACTGCCCCCTACTGGTCACAAGATATAAAAAATGTCTATTTTTGTTTATAACTACTGCAAACTTGAATGTAAAATTATGAGACTGGTCTTGTTAGATTTCTTGAGGCATGCCGAGTCAAACGATACCAAATGGTTTTTGGTCGGCCATTTTGTGTGTCGGCCATTTTGAATTTTTTCTTTAAGTTCAAGTATTTCAGAAACGCAATTGCGTATTGTTATGAAACTTGGTATGGTTCATCAGCAACATGTTCTGGGAGGACTTGTAAACTTTTCGGTGCCCCCTAGTGGTCAAGAGATTTGAAGCTATATCTCTGCATCTCTTTATCGTATTTACACCAAATTTGGTGGGTGTCATCACAATCAAGACCTGAATCACAATTTATTTTTTGGTCAGTGCCCCCTAGTGGTCAAGTCATTTAAGGCTATATCTCTGCATCTCTTTAATGTATTTACACCAAATTTGGTGGGTGTCATCACAATCAAGACCTGAGTCACAATTTATTGTTTGGTTAGTGCCCCCTAGTGGTCAAGTCATTTAAGGCTATATCTCTGTATTGCTTTATCGTATTTACACTAAATTGAGTATGTGTCATCACAGTCATGACCTGAGGCACCATCTATTGTTTCTGCTCCGCCCCACCTAGTGGTCTCAAGATACAAAAAAATTGCTATTTTTCATAAAAATATTGCAAACTTAGATGTGAAATCATGAGTCATCACGTATGAATCATTTTTTGCCATGTTTGGCTTGACCCCGGTATCGCTGCTTGCAGCTATATTTATTATTAGTTATTCTTCTTCCGCCATTGCGGTCTATGGCAGCCCATAGAACCGTACGTAGGAAAGTTATGAAATTTGGCACACTGATAAACGACAGTCCAATGTGTCCCCACAGCAATTTTGGAGTCTCTATCTCTAACCCGCTAGCGCCACCAACAGTCCAAAGTTGCACTTATGTTTTTGCTTATAACTTCTGATCCGTAAGTCCTAGAAATAAAATTCTTGTTTCCTCTGATTCCCTGGCTCAAGACGATTCGATTGGACCCTATGACGTCATTTTCCGTCATGAAAAATTTTCCGCCATTTTGAATTATTCGTAAAACCTACTTTTGCGAACTCGTCCTAGAGCTTTTGCCCGATTTCCACGAAAATTGGTATGCAGCATCTAGAGACACTCAAGGCAAAAAGTTATTAAAAGAATTTTGATAAACCAATCCGTTGTCGTATAGCGCGTCAACAAATTTTACATAGAGCGCAAAAAAACAGATTTTAGGCTGTATCTTCTCCAAACTTAGGCCTATTGACACAAATCTTGGTACTTGAGATGCCAGTCAGGAACTGAGGGAGCATGCACAGTTTCGTTGCAGCGCCACCTAGTGGCCAGACGACTGTTTTATAGGCCTATAACTTTGGCTATGATCATCGTATTTACAAGGGACTTGTTTCCTTGGAGTTTTGAATAGTTGCCGAGTCCAACGATACCAAACATGCCAGGATTCGCCTTACGGTTAACCCTGTGTGGCAAAATAACGCTTAAAAAACATGCGCGAATATCTCCGTGAGCGTAATTCTGATCGACTCAAAAACACCATAGGAAGAAACTAACCTTACCTTCTGAACAAAAAGTTCTATTGACGTTATATTAAAATTTTCATCAGAAATGGCCGAAAAATGCAAAAAACGAAAAATTACCTTTAAATTTTGTATTTTTTACACATAAATGGTTATAACTTCGCAACGAAAAGAGATTTTTTCACCAGATTTGATACGCTGATGTATGACCACAGTCTGAGGCTACACAAAAAAAATTGCTTGCTTGCACCATTAGTTGGCGTTATAATTGAACAAAACCTGTGATATCAAGCCAGCCCTATGGTCATACAACTGTTTCTTCACTAAACTAAAGTGTATAGTCATAAAACTAGCTCGATGTAACGTAATCATGACCTGAAGTTGCATGCACAATTTTGTCACAGCGCCACCTAGTGGTTTTGAGATAGAAAATGGTAACTTTTGCCTAAAACTACTGCAACAAACACATCTAAAACCATAAGTCATCATGGATTATTCATTTCATGGCTTGGATTATAATCACTGGTGGATGTCAATTTACTGTCTAGCAAACCAATGAGAATACCTTATCAACTGTTTTTGCAAGAGCTATATCTCTTCATCAGAACAGCGTAGAGACATGGGGGTGGGCTCTTTCGACTCATTCACACCACAGTAACATTTTGTGAGCTGAGTATTACCACTGCAAGCACCACTCACATTTCCTTCAGTGTTCTAGTTGTCAATGCTCCTCAAGACGTGAGGGAGAGATTTCACTGAATAAGAACACAGCTTTTTTGCTGATTACTGTTATATTAATTTGTCTGAAATTAGGAGGTTTTGCTAGGTTTTTTAAACTGCTCATCCGGACTCAAGTTTACCTTCTTCTGTGCCCTTTTTGGCTTGACCCCGGTATCGCTGCTTGCAGCTATATTTCTTTTTCTTTTTCTTAACTATTATTCTTCTTCCTGTTCCATTGCGGTCTATGGCAGCCCATAGAACCGTACGTAGGAAAGTTATGAAATTTGGCACACTGACAGAGGACAGTCCAAATAGTATCCACAGCAATTTTGGAGTCTCTATCTCAAACCCACTAGCGCCACCAACAGTCCAAAATTACACTTACCTTTTTGCTTATAACTTCTGATCCGTAAGTCCTAGAAACAAAATTCTTGTTTCCTCTGATTCCTTGGCTCAAGACGATTCGAAATGACCCTATAACGTCATTTTCCGTCATGAAAAATTTTCCGCCATTTTGAATTATTCGTAAAACCTACTTTTGCGAACTCGTCCTAGAGCTTTTGCCCGATTTCCACGAAAATTGGTATGCAGCATCTAGAGACACTCAAGGCAAAAAGTTATTAAAAGAATTTCGATAAACCAATCCGTTGTCGTATAGCGCGTCAACGAATTTTACATAGAGAGCAAAAAAACAGATTTTAGGCCGTATCTTCTCCAAACTTAGGCCTATTGACACAAATCTTGGTACTTGAGATGCCAGTCAGGAACTGAGGGAGCATGCACAGTTTCGTTGCAGCGCCACCTAGTGGCCAGACGACTGTTTTATAGGCCTATAACTTTGGCTATGATCATCGTATTTACAAGGGACTTGTTTCCATGGAGTTTTGAATAGTTGCCGAGTCCAACGATACCAAACATGCCAGGATTCGCTTTACGGTTAACCCTGTGTGGCAAAATAGCGCTTAAAAAACACGCGCGAATATCTCCGTGAGCGTAATTCTGATCGACTCAAAAACACCATAGGAAGAAACTAACCTTACCTTCTGAACAAAAAGTTCTATTGACGTTATATTAAAATTTTTATCAGAAATGGCCGAAAAATGCAAAAAACGAAAATTGACCTTTAAATTTTGTAATTTTTACACATAAATGGTTATAACTTCGCAACGAAAAGAGATTTTTTCACCAGATTTGATACACTGATGTACGACCACAGTCTGAGGCTACACAAAAAAAAATTGCATGCTTGCACCACTAGTTGGCGTTATAATTGAACAAAACCTGTGATATCAAGCCAGCCCTTTGGTCATACAACTGTTCCTTCACTAAACTAAAGTGTATAGTCATAAAACTAGCTCGATGTAACGTAATCATGACCTGAAGTTGCATGCACAATTTTGTCACAGCGCCACCTAGTGGTTTTGACATAGAAAATGGTAATTTTTGCCTAAAACTACTGCAAGAAACACATCTAAAACCATAAGTCATCATGGATTATTCATTTCATGGCTTGGATTATAATCACTGATGGATGTCAATTTACTGTCTAGCAACCAATGAGAATACTTTATCAACTGTTTTTGCAAGAGCTATATCTCTTCATCAGAACAGCGTAGAGACATGGGGGTGGGCTCTTTCGACTCATTAACACCACAGTAAAATTTTGTGAGCTGAGTATTACCACTGCAAGCACCACTCACATTTCCTTCAGTGTTCTAGTTGTCAATGCTCCTCAAGACGTGAGGGAGAGATTTCACTGAATAAGAACACAGCTTTTTTGCTGATTACTGTTATATTAATTTGTCTGAAATTAGGAGGTTTTGCTAGGTTTTTTAAACTGCTCATCCGGACTCAAGTTTACCTTCTTCTTTGCCCTTTTTGGCTTGACCCCGGTATCGCTGCTTGCAGCTATATTTGTGTGTGTTTTTATATTTGGACCTCGAGTCTGTCAATAAAGATAACTAACTTTATCATGATATGTGATTAATCTGGCCTTCGTGAGTGAGTTTCTTGTCTTTTCTTTAACAGTAAGAAAATATGTTTTTGCAAATCTGAATAAATAAGAAATGTCATTTTCAATTATTGCAAGGCTTTTTCGTTAAGGCTATAAATTCCAACTGGGGTTAAAAACTGACAAGAGGCAAAACAACACCAGGAAACATTATATAAAAATTTAATAAATAATAATAATAATAATAATAATAAAAATCTTTATTTGAACATGCAGTTAGCTACATATATGATTTATTGCAGTGCATGCAAATAATGCAGCAAAATACACTACAAAACAAGAGATGAACTATCGCAACAACAAAAAACAATGAGGAGAAATACGTGCTCGTTCCGTGCTTTAGTTTGCTGTTTAGCATTATAAACGTAGGCTAAATAGCAAAAATGATATTGTATAGCCATGAAAAAGTGTTCTTACAAAACGCACATGCAAAGCATTTTAACCTATTATGTGAAGAATGTAAACAATTGTGCATCTAAACAAGGCATATGATCATTCGGCTTTATTACCTTATAGAAATAATATATCAAAAAAGAGATGGAAAACACACAAGAATTTGCAATCCAATCGCTGGTTCCAAAGCGGAGCGAACCTATGAATATGCACGTATGCCCCGCCCATTGGGACAGTTTTTCACGGGGACAGAATACACAACACCGGACCCGGATGCGTCCTGTCCAGGATTTCGCGTGCATCTTCTGGAAGTCGTAATTGTCGGCCGCATACGTCATAGAGGATTATTATTATTATTACAGAAAAGCAACCGTTACATTTTAAGGTAAGAATGAAACTACGATTGTATATCTTATGTTTTTAACTGAATGGCGTATGCGGTCAACAAATACGACTTCCCGAAGACGCACCGAAATCCTGGACATGACGCGTCCGGGAAGAATGACACGTATGGGCACCCTATAGATGTAACAATGCAGAGCCAAGATTTGTGCTTTAACCACCAAATTAATTCAATTTGTAATAGCCAACAGAGAGGAAAATCAAGCACTTATCATAGACGTCTTCACAACAAAACAGCATCATCAATGATGTTGACGCAGTCAAGGGTCCTCATTCTCTTCGTATTCATAGCCAAAAGTGCCAGATAACTGGTCCTAGTGTGTCCACTGCTGTTCCTCGGGTAGTTTTTGGTGTATCCATTTTGGTGTATTTTACTTGGCTAAATTTCCAAACTCGCTATCAAAAACAAACTGCCGTGCGTTAAGGTCAAAAGTTCACCGGGCGCTGCACCCATTGGCCAAAGAAGATCACATGTTTGGGCGTCATGATATTTTAGACAAAAATATATATTTTTAAATTATTATTTAATTCCCTTTTTTAACAACATGAAAACACTATTCAAACATGACATTAAAATATAAATATAAAAAATTACGGACATTTCTTGGGGGTGCTGGGCGGGTGCTATTGATATTATAGCCGGAGCTACAGCACCACCTAGCTCCTCCCTGGCGCCGCCACTGAGATAAAATAACTGTGTACAACTTCACATCACAAACTCACAACCATCACAAAACACAAACACTCTTTCATACTTGAGTAAGAGAAACGCACATAAAAAGAATGGAGTTGATCTATTTAGCCTATTTTAGTCTATAGATTGACCTGTTTTACCCATCATGTATTACAGTAAGTATCATTTAAGTGTTGTTATAGGATGGTTGTATTGTTTGTGATATCACTGATTGTTATTAATGGTAGAGTTAACAATTCACATTTTGAGTTGACGAGATTTGTTTACTGTCAGTGTTACTGAGGTTTGTGTGTTAAGTGTTGAGGTTTATGAGTGATAAGTGAAGTTTAACCGTTCACTGGTGGCTTCCATATTAAAAGCAAGAAGTTTTTCTGAATATTAAATTAAACTATGATGAATCAACTTAATAATTAAACCTAAAATCAGAAGTAAATTATTAAACCCTAAAAACAACAACAATCAATCAAATGCACACAAATATTAAATCATTCTTACAGTTTCCTTAAGAAAATCAAGTATGACCTAACTATAGCATAGTTTTATGTTTGTTTTATTTATAGTAGGTCTCGCCATAGTAAACATGGTATTTTATTTATAGTACAACTATGGTAATATAAATATCAACTAATCTGCTAAAACATGCTAACTACACTAATAAAACCACGGTTAATTTTCTTTATGATGATAAGTGTAAATATTGCTCATAATGGATATGAAATGAGAGTTGTGTGTAATATATTACTCAGATTGTAATACTATGGTGTTTTCTTCAGAACTGTATATTATATATAGATAACTGTATATCTACTGATATGAACAAGAGCAAAATATGAAAGTGTGTTTATAAAAGCAGAGTAAATATGAATGTCCATGTATACCTATAGTACAGTAGTAACATGTGAAATATCAGTATGATTGAAAACTTTACTTTTCAGGATAATTATCAGACATTAAACATTAAAAGATGTAAAGAAAACTCCGCCTCCACTGCCACCTACAGGACATTTGTGTTATTACAGTTATTCTGCAGTGTGTCATAGACAATAGAAACATTATTCACAGTTTCTTTATTTTCTCCACTGAAATCTAAAGTGTGTGTGAATGTGCCGATGAATGAAATGTATAAGATAACTGATGGTGCTGTTCTCAGATCAGATGCAGGGACACTGAGAAACATCAGCAGCAGCACATCCGGCCTGTATCAGTGCACTGCGTCAAACATCATAGGAAAGAGCACCTGTGTCCTTAACCTGCAGGTTGTAGCACGTAAGTGTGTAAGGAGAGACATTACAGACACAAAGACTGTCACATGATCAGATATGAGGTCTGATCACAGCTCTGTCTCGTATCACAGCTCAGACACAGAGTGTGGGTCTGATCACCGGGCGGCACCATCGACACGAGCGTTCTGGCTGTGATCATCTGATGTCTGCTGGTCACACATGTGGATTATACAGGACCCTTGAGAAAGATTTTGATAGATTTTCATTCCAAATGGTTGGAAATTTATCCTGTAACAACTTCACAAACTACCATCATAAAAATGAGACCGTGTTTTAGCACACATGGATTGCTTAAAATGATCCCCCGTTTCAAATCTCGACCTTTCCTTGATGAGACCACCCATGACACAATCTTCAGGAGTCTAACTGAGAGAATTCTGGATGATTGTCGAACAGACACAGACACAGTCGAACAATTTAAATCTAACCTTAAGACATTCTTCTTTAACAAAGCATTCACATAGAATGTCCAGTAAATGTACTCACGCAGTAGTTATTTTGTCTAGAACAAAGCACTCACATACCTCATATGGGTAATTACTCTTGCCGCAATAGTTAGCCTGTCTGGAACCGAGCTGAATTAAACCACTATAATGTATGACACTTGCATTACATGCGAACGGCCCCTACGCTAATAGAATTCTGTTTTTGTCTCCCTGTCTTGTCCTCGACCCCGAGGACAATGACACAAACAGACCCAGTTCCTGTTGCTGTGAAGGTCATCGCACTACTGATCTACTGGCTGTCCTTCAACGTGATGCCCAACCGATGCGCGACCAACGGCCACCGGCTGAACCAGTTTAATCCGCTTACCCGCTTCCTATCCCTACCGTGTCTATATATTATAAATATAAATATTAATTTCTCCCTAGGGTTTTTTGTCCTTCTAGGATTTTTTCCCATTGGGTTTTCTCCTAGGGGGTTTTTAGTCCCAGGGAGAGTCAGCCAACTTTGGCTTAACTTAGCACTTTACTGTATACGTTACATTATTAATATGCTCGCTTACACGTTTTTTTTTTTATCCTTAGCCGCTATATTCTACTTCTTATACTATGTATTGATTTTCAATGTTCTCCTCTACATCTACTCATGTAAAGCTGCTTTGCAACAATTAACAATTGTGAAAAGCGCTATATAAATAAAATTGAATTGAATTGAATTGAATTGTTCACAGACTGTTCAGGTATTTGATTGTTTTAATATTAATATAATGAAATAAAGTGCTGTGTAAATCAGTTAACTGATGTACACAGCACTTTATTTCATTATATTAGGCCTGTAGCGACAAATAACCTTCTTGTCGCTTAGAGGTGCTTGTAGGGCTATTTGACGCGTGACTCCAAACAAGACGCTTCCACTCCAATACTGCATTTATCTCTTTTATTGGTCTCAGTTCTGATGCTCAAACACATTGTAACACACCAGTTGGTATATCTTTACATGTGGCTTGACACGGTCAAAAATTGTCTGCTTCCCTCATTCATTACACCTGGCTTCTCTTGCTCTCTGGTTACCTATATACCAAGTAAACACACACTCCACCCAGTGGAACTACAACAGACATTTAAATAGAGCATAATGGCTCTTACACCCCGGCCCCTAATTGTACATGACAGTTAGACATTACTAGAAGAAAGAGCCATCAAAGCAACACTGTATAACACTATATTCAAACAATCTTCCATTGGTTATAGCTTATAGTCTTTGCAATCAGTCCCTTTTACTCCAGGCTGTCATACAATAGACAGAGCTTTGTCACAGGTCTCTCAAGTATATTGGTTTTAGTTTGTACTCGCACAGAACGTACAAGTCCATCTTTATCAGGAAAAACTTCCAAGACTCGTCCCATCAACCAGGATCCACGTGAGGCTGTAGAGTCCACAATGACAACAATGTCACCAGGAGCAAAACTCCTAATTTCTCTGTTCCACTTCTGTCGCTCTTGAAGCAAAGGCAAGTATTCACTTGTCCATCTTCTCCAAAATAAGTCGCATATATATTGGACCTGTTTCCATCTCCTCTTGCTGTATAACTCTGATTTGTCAAAGAGTCCAGGTGGTAAAACTGGTTTGCCTTTCATTTTAAGAAGGTGATTGGGAGTAAGTGGCTCTAGGTCATTAGGATCGTCGGACAGCTTTGTTATTGGACGATCATTTAGAATGGCCTCAATTTCACATAACACGGTATGAAATCCTTCATCATCCAAAGTTTGCTGATGCAAGATGGAACTCAAAATTCTCTTGACCATTCTGATCACACGCTCCCACACTCCTCCATAATGTGAGCCTCCTGGAGGATTGAAACTCCACTGGACACCTTTCTGAAGCATTGCCTTTTGAATCCTACTTTTATTCCAAGAACTGAGTGTTTCTCTTAACTCTCTTTCTGCTCCAATAAAATTGGTACCGTTGTCTGATCTTATATGAACAACCTGTCCTCGTCTGCAAATAAACCTGCGTAGAGAGTTAATGCATGCATCAGTGTCCAAGGAATAGGCAACCTCCAGATGAACTGCTCTACTTGCCATGCAAGTAAAGATGACCCCATAACGTTTCACAATGGAGCGTCCTCTTTTGACCTCTATAGGACCGAAATAATCCACTCCTACATTCGTAAATGGAGGAAGGTCAGGAATGAGTCTCTCTTTTGGCAAGTCTGCCATCTTCTGCTCACCAACCTTAACTCCAAGACGTCTACAATGGCCACAACTAGATATGATCTTCCTAGCAGCTGCATTACCTTTAATGATCCAATATTTTTTCCTCAGTTGGGAAAGCATATGATTTCTTCCACTGTGACCTAATTGTTGATGAATATGCCGCAAAATGAGAGTGGCAATATGCTGATCTTTAGAAAGAATAATGGGATGCTTCCTTTCCTCAGGCATTGCAGCATTCCTCAGTCGTCCTCCAACTCTTAAAAGACCATCTTGAAAAACAGGATCCAACTTGTACAACTTGCTGTCTCGTTTTACCTTTAAAACAGATGAAGATGATAGAGCAGCAATTTCCTTTCCAAACTGTTGCTGTTGACTAAATGCAACAATAACTGTTTCTGCTTCCGTCAAGTCATCCAAAGTCAAGTTCTGTGTAATCGTTGAGGATGTTAGTTTTTGAAGCTCTTTCTCTATCTTCTTGGATGATGGCAATACACCCGAAGAATCTAAAGAGGTTTTGATTTCTTTCCGCCCTTGACTCCGTTGCCTCAGAACTTTTTTTAACTTCAAAAACCAGGCAACAGCAACTTTCAGCTTCATCCAGTCTGAGAAGTGTGTAATCAGTCTATGAGTGGCATTTGTTGTACTTGACATTTCATTTAAACCAGTGGTGTTTACACTCATGGTCCTTTTTACCTCAGGATCATCGACCTTAAGAGTAGAATCAACCATTTGTGCTGGCCACTCTTCCTGCGGTTTCCACAAATAATCTGGTCCATTGATCCATTCTTCACTCGCTAACAGCTGGTCTGCTTTCATACCCCTTGAACAATAGTCTGCAGGATTTTGAGATGTAGATATGTATCTCCACTGTGACGGTCTTGTAACTTCTCTTATAGAAGAGATTCTGTTGGCCACAAAGGTCAAAAAGCGTTTGTCCTCATTTCTTATGTATTTTAGGACAGATGTACTATCTGTCCAAAACACAGAGTCCACCAATGGAAATTGTATCTCTGCCCTCAACATTTTGTCCACTCGAGCAGCAAGTACAGCAGCTGTCAATTCAAGACGTGGAATGGTTACATGCTTCAATGGTGCTACTCTTGACTTGCTAAGTAGGAAACTAACATGGACATCCTTGTTTGTCTCCATCCTAAGATATGTTACAGTGCCATATGCAACTGTACTTGCATCAGTGAAATGATGCAATTGGATGTTGGTAAATTGGTCCAATCCTGTGGGCTTTAAACATCTATCCACCTTAAAGTCTGCAATCCTCCCAAGTTCTTCCAACCATAAAGACCATTGTCTTTGAAGATTTGAGCGTAGCTGATCATCCCATCCACATTTTGCTCTACACAGCTCTTGCAAAAGAAGTTTGGCTGTGAGAGTGAACGGTGACAAGAATCCTAAAGGATCATACACAGAGCATACAATTGACAAAACACCACGTCTGGTGCAAGGATTATCTTTGATGGTCATTTTAAACTTGAAAGTGTCTGATTCAACGCACCACAACAAACCAAGAGCTCTTTCTATTGGTAGTTGGTCCTTGTCCAGATCCATAATTTTTATGCCATGGGCTCTGTGTCTTTCAGGTACAGTTTGTAGCACAGCACGGCTATTACTGACCCATTTGGTCAATTGAAAACCTCCTGTTAAGCAAACCGCTGTGAGATCTTTGATCATCAAAATGGCCTCTTCCTCTGAAGCTACACTTTTCAGACAATCATCCATATAGAAGTTGGCGTGGATTGTGCCAATGACCCTGTCTGGAAAGTTGGTCTTATTGTCTTCAGCTGTCCTGTGTAGTGCAAAACAAGCACAACTTGGGGATGACACAGCTCCAAACAAATGCACATTCATTCGGTATTCCACAGGTTCTTCCTTTAAGTCACCATCTGGCCACCACAAGAAACGAAGAAAATTGGTATCCTCTGTTGCAACTCTGACCTGATGAAACATTGCTTTCACATCAGCCATAAATGCAATAGGTTCTTGTCGAAACCTCACAAGAACTCCCAGAAGTGAATTTGTCAGATAAGGGCCTTGCAAAAGTTGATCATTAAGCGATGTACCCTTGAAAGTAGCTCCACAGTCAAACACCACTCTTAATGTTCCTTTCTTGGGGTGATAGACACCATGGTGAGGGACATACCAAACTTTCCCTTCATCATGTTTCAACTGATGCAGTGGTACTCTTTCAGCATAACCTTCATTGATGACCTCATCCAAGAAAATTTTATATTCTTGATGAAAAGTCTTATTTCTTTCCAGCTTCCTCTTCAATCCCATTATTCGCTGTTTAGCTACACACAAGTTATTTGGCAACATGGGATTTTCAATTTTGAATGGAAGGTTCAATTTGTAGTGTCCATCCTGAAGCTTAATTGACTTGCTTACCTTTTCCATAAATGCATGGTCTTGTCTTGACATCTCTTTATTCTCAGGAGCAATCTCATTAAAGTCGTGATTATACTGTTTATTAAGCATCTCCTCCAGCCTACCTACAGAAATCCTATTAACAGTAACATCTGGATATTCAGTTATGTTCCTCTTGCATCCTTGAAGTGGTCCATTCACCACCCATCCTAGTAGAGTTCTAACTGCATAAGGTCCTTCTCCATCACTGTTTTTAACCTCCCATGGTTCAATTACCTTGGAGGCATTTGCTCCAATTAGCAACTCCACATCAGCAGGAATTTGAGGGATCTTAACACCTTTCAGGTATGGCCATTTCTCCAAATCCCTTTCAGTGACGATGTTATCTTTAGACACAGGCATTTTCTCCTGAGTAAAGACTTCCGGAAGACTGTAAAAGATGTCATTATGAAGACTAGAAACTTCCAATCCAGTCAAAATGGAACTACTAACAGACCTTTGATTGCCCATTGTTTTCAAAAGAATATTAGTTTTCTTTCCTTTTAATTTCAAACTGTGCATTAGGTTTTCTGAACAAAATGTGGCAGAACTACCAGGATCTAAAAATGCATAAGTTTGAATTACCTTTTGTCCTTTACAGGATTTGACTTGAACTGGTACAATTGATAATGCACATTCTCCATCGCCAGCCCCTGTTTGACCACATGCTTGAAGGTCAACAAGTGCACTACTTAATGATGGACAATTTTGTTCTTGAGTCCACATTCTCTCCCTTTGTTGAATATGCAGAATGCTTGGATGTATTTTGCCACATACTATGCACGTCAAGCGGTTTTCACAATCTTTGCTCATGTGTCCAACACAAAGACAGCCAAAGCAAATACTTTTCTCCTTTAGAAAATTCAGTTTTTCCTTATGCGTCTTGTTTTGCATTTGTGTACATTGCGACAATAAGTGATCACATTTGCAGTACAAACATACAACTTGGGATTTTGATCTGAAATCAGAGTCACAACACTGAATTGATTTACTGTTAGTAACAACTGTTGTTGCAAAGCTGTTTCTAATTGTATTCCGAGATTGAGGTTTCTGTTGTACAGTTTGAGTACTCTGGATATCACCAAAAAGTGGATCAGATGACATCTTGACTTGACGTTCCACAAATGTTACAATATCTCTAAACTGTTCCCTTCGATTGTGCCTTTCCAAGAGCTTACAAGCCACAGCTCTCCAATTTTCCCTTAATTTATAAGGCAGCTTCATGATGACCGTTTTCAAATTGCTTGGCTTCTCCAGCTCCTCCATATACTCAATTTCTTCCATTGCATTACAGCATCCACACAGAAAAAGAGCATAACTCTGCAGTGAATTTACATCCTCTGATTTTAATGAAGGCCATCCAAGTACTTTCTCTATATATGCAGAAGCTATTTTGAACTCATTGCCGAAATGTTCCTTTAACAATGCTTTAGCTTGCACATATCCTCTTTGTGCATCCATGTGCTGGCAACTGCGTACAAGTTCCCTAGGTTGACCTTGTGTGTGTTGTTCCAGAAAGTACAAACGATCTCGATTATTATTGGTTTTGTCCTCTATTCCATGTTCAAATGCTCTGATGAAAGTTCTATATTGCAAAGGATTGCCGTCGAACACAGGAATCTCTCTTTGAGGCAGTGTAACCTCCAACATCACTTCCGTGTAACCTCCAACATCACTTCCGGTTTCACGCTGAACAGATCGTGCATCGGAGCTCCGTCGAGTTCTTCATCTAAAAGCCTTTTTTACTATCTTATTCCTATTTATATATTAAGTTTTACCTAGGAATACTTTATCGTGAGGATTATTGAGCAGTACTACCACGTGAAACTATTTATCACTAATAAACACCCACAGTGTTAGCATATAGCCCGCTAGCTTCAACAAACGCTGCCGACTGAAGCTAGCATTTTCCGATCTAATGGCGGATTCATCTGATATATGCTTTTCTGACCTGTCCTCGCCTGAGCGGGAAGCTGCGAAGGAGTTGATCGGTTTGAGCAGATCCAACGCGAGCTACACCGCCCACTTCACCATGTCTCCGGACGTCCACAAGCGACCGAGGAATGCGACAAACGAGTGCTCCACGCGATGCAGCTTTACGGACCGTAAGCGAGTGAACGGAGACGCCATTGCCCAACATGAAAGCGATCGGGAAGCTGTGGAGGAGCCGCTGCCCGGCCTTCGCAGATTCAGCATGCCCAACATCACCCTGGACCCAGACGTTCGCAGGCGACTGAGGCGTACCACAACCAAACCCCCAACGCGATGCAGCTCCGCGGAGCGCGTTCGGGTAAACAAAGACGCCATCGCCCAGCATGAAAGCGGTAAGACTCCGCTTGTTATTGTAACATGTACTACTTGCTACATGTATAGTTTAGCTTCTGCCGTTAGCATAGATGGGTTTACATGCACTAAGTGTATTGAAGTATTAAGATTAACTGAGAAGGTTGCTGAACTAGAATCGCGCATCCGAACGCTAGTTGAGGATAGCAAAACCGCTAATGTTACTGTTGTAAATTCTGTATCGAGCGAAAAGACTAATGGCTCGGTTCCGACATCAGATGCTAATGTAAACATTACAAACAATGTATCGAGCGCACATAGTGTTCCGACATCAGATGCTAATGTAAACATTACAAATACTGTATCGAGCGCGCATAGTGTTTATCATAATACACATGGCTCGGTTCCGACATCAGAGTCAAGTCGGCGGTCTAACTGGGTGACTGTCAGGCGGCATAGTCATATACGGCGTCCATCTAAGACCCATAACGTTACGGTACTTTCTAACAGATTCGATCCCCTAAGGAATACACTAGCTGAAACACCTGTTAAAAGTGCCCTGGTCATTGGAGATTCTATACTCAGGAACACTAACATTGAGGCACCAAACACCCTAGTCGACTGTATACCGGGAGCCAGAACGTCTGACATTAGATCCAAACTTAAAGTGCTGGCTAATGCTAAACGGAAGTTTTCTAAGATTGTTATTCACGCCGGAACAAATGACACCAGACTCCGACAGTCGGAAATCACCAAAGATAATATTAAGGAGATGTGTGAAATTGCAAAAACAATGTCAGACAATGTAATATGCTCTGGTCCCCTCCCCGCCTACCGGGGAGATGAAACACATAGTAGATTAGTGTCTCTCAATGGCTGGATGTCAAAGTGGTGCCCTCAGCATAATGTAGGGTTTATAGACAATTGGAAGCATTTCTGGGGTAGACCAGTTCTCCTAACCCGAGATGGCCTTCATCCGACATCAGAAGGAAGTGCTATACTCACCAGAAATCTGATTAATATTCTTAATTCTGATATAGTATGACTATCCAGGGCCCAGGTCAGGAAACAGACGGATCAGCTTAACTGTCCGTCTGTTAGCTGGCATGATATGTCTAGATCACTTATATCCCAGCACTTCGAGTCGATCTTACCAGAATATCAACACATTTCAACTGTATCTGTTCCCCGAACAAGCAAATACAGAGCACCGCTTGCCACATCACGTACAAATTTGACCAACATAAAATTAGAAAACAATACATTACAAGATGAACCTCGAATGTTAAAATTCGGCCTTCTTAACATTAGATCGCTTACCAATAAAGAACCTATTGTTAATGAAATAATTAATGACCAAAACTTAGATGCACTCTGTTTAACAGAAACCTGGCTTAAAGCAGACGACTACATTAGTTTAAACGAATCCACCCCACAAGACTATTATTATAAACACGAACCTAGGTTAAAGGGGAGAGGGGGAGGTGTAGCTACAATATACAACAAAATTTTTAAAGTAAACCAAAAATCTGAACTAAAATTTAAATCATTTGAACTAATGTTGTTAAATCTGGAAATAACTGATCGTAACCACAAACAGCTCTCTTTTGCCTTAGCTACAATCTATAGACCTCCGGGCCACCATGCAGATTTCCTTAAAGAAATAGCAGATTTTCTGTCTGAGCTTGTAGTCACTGTAGATAAAGCTCTTATCGTTGGTGATTTTAATATTCATGTGGATAACCATAAAGATGCATTAGGACGTGCGTTTATGGATGTTCTAAATTCTCTCAATATTAGACAAAACGTGACAGGGCCAACGCATACTCGTAAGCACACATTAGACTTAATTCTGTCACTCGGGCTTAATATTAATGACATCAAAATATCACCTCAGAGTGATGCAGTTTCTGACCATTACCTTGTGTCATACACTGTACTTCTAGATAGGATCACTCAATCCACAACATGCTACAGATTAGCCAGAACAATAATTTCCACCACTAAAGATAGCTTTATTAGCACTCTTCCAGACCTGTCCCAAATTAAACATGCAGATAACTGTGATGATCTAGATATTGTAATAGAAAACCTAAACAATGTCTGTTCTAACACATTGGATGCCGTTGCTCCCATTCGAAAAAAGAGAATCAAAGAAAAACCGCCAGCTCCATGGTATGATCATCACACCGCTGCTCTTAAAAAGGCAACTAGGAAAATGGAAAGAAATTATAGAAGCACAAAATTAGAAGTATGGCGTGCAGCATGGAAAGATAGTGTTAAACACTACAGACAGGCTATTAAAACCGCCAGATCTACCTATCTTAGCAAGCTTATAAATGAGAATCATAATAACCCTCGTTTCCTCTTTAGCACCGTTGCAAAACTGACTAGAAACAAAGAACAAACAGAAACCAATAGTAAACTCCAACACAATAGTAACGACTTCATGAACTTCTTTTCTAACAAAATTACGGCTATAAGGGAAAACATCGTAGCTACACAGGCAGCCACCACTCTACCCGTTAGTTCACTTAACACTAGACTACCACACGAACATCTTGATTCATTTAAACCTACTACAATAGATGAGCTCTCTAAATTAGTAACGTCATCCAAATCATCGTCCTGTATATTAGACCCCGTTCCCACAAAACTACTTAAAGAGGTATTTCCTGTAGTGTCAACCCCGGTTCTAAATATCCTTAACTCATCGCTAGAAAGAGGATACGTTCCAACATCTTTCAAACTAGCAGTTATTAAACCGCTGATTAAAAAACCACAGCTTGATCAGGGAGAGCTTAATAACTTTAGACCAATCTCAAATCTCCCTTTTCTTTCGAAAATATTAGAAAAGGTAGTGGCAAGCCAGTTACGCACATTTTTGACAAATAATAGTACATATGAAAAGTTCCAATCAGGATTCAGGCCCCACCATAGCACAGAGACAGCGTTGCTTAGAGTTACAAATGACCTCCTATTAACATCCGATCGTGGTGAAATCTCAATTCTTATATTATTAGACCTTAGTGCAGCCTTTGACACAATAGATCATACAATCTTACTCAATAGACTAGAAAACTATGTTGGTATCAGTGGTCAGGCGCTAGCATGGTTTAGGTCGTATCTAACCAATCGCTATCACTTTGTTTATGTAAACGAGGAAGAGTCATATCACTCCCTGGTTAAATACGGTGTACCGCAGGGATCGGTTTTAGGTCCTATCCTGTTCTCGTTATACATGTTACCTCTAGGAGACATTATCAGGAAACATAACATAAGTTTTCACTGCTATGCGGATGATACCCAGCTTTACATCTCCTCACATCCCAGCGAAACACACACGTTTTCTAAGCTAACAGACTGCCTTAGCGATGTTAGTGACTGGATGGCACATAACTTTCTTAAGCTGAACTCCAATAAGACAGAGATACTTATTATTGAACCGAATCGCTACAAACATAATATGTCAGATTACACGTTGCACATAGATGGCTGCACTGTGGTGCCATCTTCCACGGTAAGGAACTTAGGTGTGATGTTCGACAGCAACTTATCCTTCGATAGTCATATCGCCAACGTCTGCCGTACAGCTTTCTTCCACCTTAGAAATATCTCGAAAATACGCCATATACTGTCTACATCTGACGCAGAGAAGCTTATCCATGCTTTTATGACCTCTAGAATAGACTATTGCAACTCGCTACTCGGGGGATGCCATGCAAATCAAGTAAACAAGCTTCAGCTAGTTCAAAACGCTTCCGCAAGGGTACTTACTCGATCTAAAAAGTACGACCACATAAGCCCAATTCTGGCATCTTTACACTGGCTACCAGTTAAATATCGCATACAATTTAAAATATCACTACTCACCTACAAAGCTTTAAATGGCCTAGCACCCTCATATCTTAGAGAATTACTATCAGAATACAATCCATCACGCACACTACGGTCACAAAATTCTGGTCTCTTGATTATCCCTAGACTATCAAAAGTGTCTAAAAGTGGAAGGTCATTTTCCTACTTAGCCCCTAAGCTCTGGAATGATTTACCAACCGATGTCCGAGAATCAGACACAGTCGATAATTTTAAATCTAGACTTAAAACTTTTCTCTTCAACAAAGCATTCGCATAATTTGTCTAGTAAAAGTACTTAACTCGAAATAGTTATTTGTACCGAACAAAGCACTCGCGGTCATAAAACAGACCAACCAAATAAATAAATAAAAACCTTATCTTAACGTATAGTCGGATTGCGATTTTGGAACTTTCGTGTTCTTGTGAATAGTATGCCATACAAACCCGTTTGCCACTGAACCTGCATTAACGACGACAGTGGGGCATCCGGCCTTAGTCAAACGGGTTGGCACGTACGGTTGGGTTGGGCTTTTGGCGCTTTCTTTATATTGCGAATACTATGCCATACAGACCCGTTTGCCACTGAACCTGCATTAACGACGACAGTGGGGCTTCCAGCCTTAGTCAAACGGGTTGGCACGTATGGTCGGGTTGCGATTTTGGCGCTTTTTTGTGTCTTGTGAATAGTATGCCATACAGACCCGTTTGCCACTGAACCTGCATTAACGACGACAGTGGGGCCTCCAGCCTTAGTCAAACGGGTTGGCACGTATGGTCAGGTTGCGATGTTGGCGTTTTCTCGTGATCTTGTAAATAGCATGCAATATAGACCCGTTTGCCACTGAACCTGCATTAACGACGACAGTGGGGTTACAGGCCTTAGTCAAACGGGTCGACAGGTTTCATTTTCTCTTTATATTAAAAATCAGAAGGTGACCCTTAGTTACCATATATACCGTCGCAGTGGGCCCCCAATTTGCAAAATCCTCAACTGTGGATAATATAATTATGCCGCAATAGTTAGTCTGTCTGAAACTAAGCTGATTAAACCACATCACTGTGTGACACTTGCATTACATGTGAACGGCCCCTACGCTAATATGATTTTGTTTTTCTCTCCCTGTCCTGTCCTCGACCCTGAGGACAATGGGACAAACAGACCCAGTTCCGGTAGATGTGAAAGTCGACTCACCTCTGATCTACTGGTCGTCCATCACTGTGATGCCCAGCTGATGCCTGACCAACGACCACCGGCAGAACCCGCTTAATCTCCGCTTAATCCCCGCTTAATCTCCTTATCCGTTTATATGTGTTTATATACATATATATCTCCCAAGGGTTTTTCCCTCCTAGGACTTTTTATTTTTTTATTTCCTCGGCTAAACAACCCGGGGTTTTTGTTTTTTTTTTCTCCTAGGGGGTTTTTTACCCCGGGGAGGTAGCCTGCTTGGGCTTAATTTAGCTTCTTCTCCTAGACGTTACATTAGTAATACGCTCGTTCATAATGTCGAGTCATAGCCTCAGCAAATTTGACAGCTTATGCTATTGTGTATTATGTTGTGCTATCTGTCATTTTTCTGTGCTTTTACTGCTTCTATTAATGTAAAGCTGCTTTGAAACAATTGAGTATTGTGAAAAGCGCTATATAAATAAAATTGAATTGAATTGAATTGAATTGAATTGTTGTTGTTGTACAAGAAGAGCAGTAATCTCATTTTGCTTTTCCATAATACTGCAGATCTTTAAAGCTGATGTTCCATTGCTGTTCTGAATTACATTTGATGTTTGCATATGTGAGACAGAATTAAGATCTGATTGTAGTGCACTGTGAGTTTGTTGAATCACATTCCTTGAACTTGCTTGCTGGGAACAATTATTTCCCATGTATTCCTCAGCATGAGGGTTAAGAGCAACTTCTCTGCCCCTCATTGCAGTTCCTTTCTCATAATATGCATTCATACCATCAGAAAAGATTTTAGGATGCTGGTTGTCAGAATTATTTAAAACAGCAATTTTAGCAGTAGCAGCTGCAATTTCTGCATCAATATCCATTTGCTCTTGCCTTTGCCTCAGTTGTTCCTGTTGTACCTCCAAAGCATGCTTCTCCCTTAAAGCAGTTGCACGCGCAATTAATGCAGCCTTTTCTGCCTCTGCTATAATTCGTGCTGAAGCAGAAGATCTCCCAGTACGCACACTGCTAGAACTTTTCCTACTGGATGGCTTATTTGACACTCGTGAGGAGATGTTTGAAACACTATCATTTGGTTCAACGTCATCTTGATAAGCATTGTCATCAACACCAGAACATGAAACTTGACTTTCAGTACTCAACCATTTTTGCACATCATCCTTAAACCCATTGTAAATTAACATCTTCCCACTGAACCATGTTTGTTGTTTTTCCTTTTCTTCATTAGGCAAAAGAACCATCACAGAATTGTGCATTTCCTTGACATCATCACACAATTTAAGGAATTTTTCCAAAGAACATTGCACTTCCTTTTCATACTCTCGGTTAAACATAAATTCTCTCATGATAACCATTAAGTTTTTAGCTTTCTTTACTTTATTCTTTCTTGTTTTCTGCAACGTTTCCAGTTTTTCCAGTAATGCCTTTGGAGTAAGTTTAATGCACCGTTTTTCTTTCACAGATTCAATTGCAACATTCTGTAATGACTTGTAAGAGACGGAAGCAAACGCAGGTGAAAAATATAACAATGTTTATTGAATGTAAACAAAGAGAGAGTATTCAGAGTAAATGCGGAAGTAATCCAGTCCGGTGTTGTTGAAGGCAATGGTGACGATGACTACGGTGGAAGTTGGTGCTTTGAGTGCGGCGTTGGTGGAGTGGTGAGCAATGGTGAAATCCAGGCTGACACGGAACATCCACACGAAGACGACGACGACAATACACATCCAACTGTAACACGTAATCCAATGAACACGGAACAACCAAGCAACACGGAGACTGAGCAAACAATAGAATCTGGCAGGGAACAGAAAGTCAGGTGAGTATATATGGAGATGATGTAATGATGAACAGCTGGAGCGAGACAATCAACACACAGGTGAAAGGGATTGCTCTAACGAGCACATGGCAGGGGTAAGTGAACAACACACACACACACAAACATGACACGGAGGAAAACAATGGATTTTCCTACCGTGACAGTACCCCCTCCCCTAGGAACGCCCCTCGGCGTTCCCAGCCTGCTTTACCTGTTGATTGTAATCATCAATAAGGCGGTGATCCAGTATGTCCCGAGCAGGAACCCACCTTCTCTCCTCCGGACCGTAACCTTCCCAATCCACCAAGTACTGAAATCCGCGTCCCCTCCGTCTGGAGTCCAGAATACGGTTAACCGAATATGTGGTTTCCCCATTAACGATACAAGGCGGAGGGGGAACCGGGGCAGGCGGATTAAGACGGGAAAAAATCACCGGTTTAATTTTGGAAACGTGAAAGACGGGGTGAACCCTCCTGTACGCAGGAGGAAGGCTAAGACGCACTGTTACCGGATTAATGATTTTGGTAACAGAAAACGGGCCAATAAATTTGGGAGCAAGTTTATTCGAGACGGAACGCATCGGAATATTCTGGGTTGAAAGCCACACTCTTTGACCAACGACGTATCGGGGAGGCTTCGACCGGTGGCGATCGGCCTTGGCCTTGGTGCGTGACCTTGCCTGGAGCAGAGCTCTGCGAGCTCTGGTCCAGGTGCGGTGGCACCTCTGGACTAGTGCGTTTGCGGAGGGAACCGACACCTCGGATTCAGTACTGATAAAATTAGGTGGTTGGTACCCTAAACTACACTTAAATGGAGACATGCCCGTAGATGACACCGGCAGAGAATTGTGTGCGTACTCCACAATTGAGAGTTGCTGACACCAGGACGAAGGATTCTTGGAAACCAGACATCGCAACACCCTTTCGACGTCCTGATTGGCTCGCTCGGTTTGACCGTTGCTCTGGGGATGAAACCCGGATGAAAGACTAACAGTCGCCCCTAGCAATTTGCAGAACTCTCGCCAAAATTTGGACACAAACTGGGGACCCCTGTCAGAAACCACGTCTGTCGGGAGGCCATGTATTCGGAAGACGTGGTCAATGACAGCTACCGCTGTTTCCTTGGCTGATGGTAATTTGGGCAAGGGAATGAAATGGGTCGCCTTCGAGAACCGGTCCACTACGGTCAAAATCACCGTATTACCCTTAGAGGGTGGGAGGGCGGTAATGAAATCTAGCGAAATGTGGGACCAGGGTCTCGAAGGGACAGACAGCGGTAAAAGTAACCCATCTGGAGGACGATTGGAAGTCTTACCAACGGCACAAACCGAACAAGCCAAGACGAAGTCGTGGACGTCACGAGCCATACCAGGCCACCAAAATCGTTGCTTGACTAGAAACCTAGTTCTACTAACCCCTGGGTGACAAGCAACACTGGAACCATGACCCCACTGGAGGACGTCTGACCGTAACCCTTCCGGCACAAATAAACGGTTCGGTGGGCAGCGAGCCGGGGGCGTTACCCCTTCTAAGGCTGTCAAAACCTTCGATTCGACCTCCCATCTGAGCGCGGAGATAATGATTTTCTCCGGTAAAATGGGCTCGGGAGTAGCAGTACGATCGGAACGCTCAAAAAGACGGGATAAAGCATCGGGTTTGATGTTTTTGGAACCCGGCCGGTAAGAAAGTGTAAAATCGAAACGACCGAAAAACAATGCCCACCGAGCCTGCCTGGAGTTAAGTCTTTTGGCGGTTCTAATGTATTCGAGATTTTTATGGTCCGTCCATACAATGAAAGGTACACCCGACCCTTCAAGCCAGTGACGCCATTCTTCCAGTGCTAGCTTGACCGCCAACAACTCTCGATTGCCAATGTCATAGTTAACTTCCGCAGGAGATAAACAATGAGAAAAATACGTGCCAGGATGAACCTTTCCGTCTGAGGATGCGCGCTGGGACAACACTGCTCCTACCCCCACCTCTGACGCGTCGACCTCCACTATGAATTGACGTGAACGATCAGGGGTAACGAGAATGGGAGCTGAAACAAAGCAGCTCTTTAGTTTGGCAAACGCAGCCTCAGCTGCGTCTGACCACCTGAACGTCAAACCAGGGGAGGTCAAAGCGGTCAGAGGTGCGGCTAGTTGGCTGAAATTGCGAATGAAACGCCGGTAAAAATTGGCGAACCCCAGAAATCTCTGCAGGGCCTTGCGAGACTCTGGGGATGGCCAATCCACCACAGCCTTAACTTTCTCAGGATCCATGCGAACACCCTCAGTCGAAATGATGTGTCCTAAAAAAGAAACAGACTGTGCATGAAAAACGCATTTTTCCGCCTTGACAAAAAGCCCATTCTCTAGCAACCGCAGAAGCACTCGTCGTACGTGTTGCAAATGTTCCTGGAGAGACGAAGAAAAAATCAATATGTCATCCAGGTAAACATATATGAACTGGTCTACCATGTCTCGCAACACGTCATTAACGAGTGCTTGGAAGACTGCCGGCGAGTTCGTTAGCCCGAAAGGCATCACGCAGTACTCAAAATGGCCACGAGGGGTGTTAAACGCAGTCTTCCATTCATCCCCTTTCCTGATGCGAACCAAATGATATGCATTACGTAAGTCCAATTTAGTGAAGACGGACGCTCCCTGCAACCTCTCGAAGGCTGAAGACATCAACGGCAAAGGATAGGTATTCTTTACCGTGATGTTGTTCAACCCTCGGTAGTCAATACAAGGTCGCAAGGATCCGTCCTTCTTACCCACAAAAAAGAACCCCGCCCCCGCTGGAGATGAGGAAGGGCGAATGAACCCCGTTGCCAGAGAATCAGAAATATATTTCTCCATGGCCTCCATCTCCGGAACGGACAGAGAGTATAACTTGCCTTTAGGCGGAAACGTACCTGGCCATAAGTCTATCGCACAGTCATAGGGACGATGAGGAGGAAGAGAATCAGCCCGCGACTTACTGAACACCTCCTTCAGGTCGTGGTACTCTGCGGGCACGGTAGATAAATCCACTGCTTTCCCCTGAAACACAGACTCAGAAACAGAAACACAAGCAGAGACAAGACAGGACTTATGACACTCCTCACTCCAGCTGGTAACAGAACCCAGTTTCCAGTCAATTCTTGGGTTATGGGAATGAAGCCAAGGGTGTCCAAGAACTATGGGGGAGAGAGCAGTGTCAGTAATAAAGAATGAAATAGTCTCTGTGTGGTTTCCTGAAGTGATGAGTGTGATAGGTGCTGTGGTGTACTTGATGGTGGGTAACTGATGTCCATTGAGGGCGAAGGGCGCAATCTGGTGGGTGAGTGAAGTGAAAGGTAACTTGAGCTTACGTGCTAGTGAGCTGTCGATGAAGTTGCCCTCCGCCCCCGAATCCAGAAGTGCGTGCCCTGAGTGCGACATAGTGGACCACCGTAGTCTCACCGGAAGGAGAGTGGATGTAGTAGAGGTCTTCTGTGCGGAGATCCTGCCCGATAGTAGCCTCTGTTTTACTATCGGGCTTGGTCTTTTACCGGGCACCTCTGGCATTGGTGACCCGACTCGCCACAGTACATACAAAGACCCAAGGATCTCCGCCGCTTCCTCTCCTCCCGGGGTAACCGAGCTCGACCCACCTGCATGGGTTCCGGATCTGAGAGACCACCGGCGGAAACTTCGATGGGCGGATCCATGGACTCCGCTTGACGTAGGGACGGACCTTGAGTCTTCCTTTTGGCAGCGGTGGAAAGGCGTGCGTCAACCCGGATCGCCAAGTCCACCAACCCGTTGAGCGACTTCGGTAATTCCGCCGTGATGATCTCTCGATGGATCCGATCCGCCAACCCATGCAGGAAATGATCCCACTGCGCTTCCTCGTTCCACCTGCACTCCGCCGCCAGGGTACGGAACTCGATGGCATAGTCCGAGACCGACCGCTCCCCCTGCTGGAGATCCGTAAGGAGACGGGCGGCCTCCCTCCCGGCGACGGAGCGGTCAAAAACCCTCTTCATCTCCTCTGCAAGCGAGGCGAACGAGGAACAACAGCTGTCCTTGTTTTCCCATACCGCCGTCCCCCAGAGGGCAGCCTTGCCGGAGAGAAGCGAGAGCGTAAACGCCACCTTTGTCTCCTCGAGGAAGAATGTCCGGGGCTGTTGGGCGAAATGTAAAGAACAATGAGAGAGAAAAGTACGGCAATAGTTGGGCTCACCGGCATATTTCTCCGGGATAGGCAGTCTCGGTTCCTGGATGAAACTACCCCCTGGAGGTGAAGATGGTGCGGGCGGCATGGGTGGCGCAGTGGGAGGCGTGATGTCCGGAGATCGCTGAGAGAGCTCGGAAACCTTCGCCACCATTACCTGGACGGCCTTCCGCATATCTTCGATGGTTTTATCCTGATGATCCATACGAGCCAGCGATCGTTGGAGAAACTCCTCCAACGCGGAGATTGGTTGACCACCTGCTGCTTCCATGTTGGCCAGATTCTTCTGTAATGACTTGTAAGAGACGGAAGCAAACGCAGGTGAAAAATATAACAATGTTTATTGAATGTAAACAAAGAGAGAGTATTCAGAGTAAATGCGGAAGTAATCCAGTCCGGTGTTGTTGAAGGCAATGGTGACGATGACTACGGTGGAAGTTGGTGCTTTGAGTGCGGCGTTGGTGGAGTGGTGAGCAATGGTGAAATCCAGGCTGACACGGAACATCCACACGAAGACGACGACGACAATACACATCCAACTGTAACACGTAATCCAATGAACACGGAACAACCAAGCAACACGGAGACTGAGCAAACAATAGAATCTGGCAGGGAACAGAAAGTCAGGTGAGTATATATGGAGAAGATGTAATGATGAACAGCTGGAGCGAGACAATCAACACACAGGTGAAAGGGATTGCTCTAACGAGCACATGGCAGGGGTAAGTGAACAACACACACACACACAAACATGAAACGGAGGAAAACAATGGATTTTCCTACCGTGACACATTCTCAATGGGCACATTAGTCTCTGTTTGTTTGCCAGCAGCCATAAAATCTTCACCACAATTACTTACACTCATTTTCACAGAGTGTTAAATTCATTCACCTTGTCAGTAACCTTAAACTTAAGCAACCAATGCATTGGATTTACACTATTAAATGTGTGCACACAGATTCATTCATAAGGTAGCGCCACACATACCTTAATTCATTTGTCGCGACTGCTCTTTGATTCAGATCCAATTATATCCGAATCCACAGTGAAATCCAGTGCTTAGTCCTTTAAAAAGGCTCCAAAAGTTCCAAAGCGATGCGTGATAATCCACAAAGAAGCAATTTTTGACAATGTGTAGCGACAAATAACCTTCTTGTCGCTTAGAGGTGCTTGTAGGGCTATTTGACGCGTGACTCCAAACAAGACGCTTCCACTCCAATACTGCATTTATCTCTTTTATTGGTCTCAGTTCTGATGCTCAAACACATTGTAACACACCAGTTGGTATATATTTACATGTGGCTTGACACGGTCAAAAATTGTCTGCTTCCCTCATTCATTACACCTGGCTTCTCTTGCTCTCTGGTTACCTATATACCAAGTAAACACACACTCCACCCAGTGTCCCCCAGTGGAACTACAACAGACATTTAAATAGAGCATAATGGCTCTTACAAGGCCTATTTAATTAAAGTCAGTATTTACTATAGTACAAAGTTTGTGTTTGTCCTCTAGGTGGCGTAGTTTGACTCTGCCGTTCAGAAAGCGTCTGACAGATAATCAACAGCGATACACCAAAGCTGAAATGTCAAGTTAATTATTTTATTAAACTTTATGTCACTCTATTAAAACTGTAAATTACTCTCATTTCATCTTTACGTTCATCAGTAGGACTGTAATCATGACGACATACAACTGATGTCTGCACAATTAATATCAGTAAAGTTGAGGTTCGGACCAAGATGGCCGCCTGAACTGACGCGATTTGTCGAGCTCTTCATCACAAAGTTAAATGTGTTAGCCTAAATTGATGTAAACTACAGTTTTACCTGTTTGGTAGTGCTGTATGCTTAGCATAACATCTGTAGTGGTTTTTAAAATCACCTTGGATGGGAGGTAAGAAAAGAAACAGGAAAATGCAGTCATCTTCAAAGCAAGACGGGGACAGTGAAAACACGCTGCTTAGTATTGGTCACGATTACAGTTTAAGCGGAACCGAAGGGAATGACCTAGCAGAGATGATTTTGAATGAAAAGGAATTCCCGAAGTTACCGGTGACCCCGAGCGAATCACCTGCAGCTAAGAAGAATACAATGAAGTCAGTTAAAACCGCCTCTTCCAATGCTGAAGTTATCGCCACACTCTCTCAGCTTATTAATGAACGGTCTGATTGCATTGAAAAGTTGGTGAGCGGCATACAGGCACGTGCACACATAGACATCAAAGGGGGCTTGAGCACCTGCCCTTTTTATTCCTGGAGAGAAAGTGCCCTTTTTTTCTGGGGTGCTTTTAAAAAAATAATAATAATATGATCTTTATTCATATAACAACTGATGTCTGTCTGTTTCTTGTGTTTTTTACTTGTTTCTTATTTTAAGTTAACATGAATTTATTCAGAAATCATTTAAATGAGATTTAAACTCTTATATAAAGAAGAAAAATAGCGCTATTTGTGGCACACAAACGGTTAACAGATGAGTCCCGCCTCCAAAAATCAAATCGCTAATATGATTGGCTTTACCTTTCCTTAGTCCCGCCTCTCTAACTTACTTCGCTTTATGATTGGTCTGTCTACACTCGTGCTGCATCATTCGCGCTTCAAGCGCCAAAGCTCAGCCTGAACGAGACGCGATGTGCATGATTATGCAGGCAGCTACCGGTAAGTGTGTGAGGAAGAAAGCATTCTTATATTAACAGTTTTATGGACAAAATATGGAACACGTTGTTACACATAACGATTCAGGGACATTGTTTTCCACGACAATCCCATATTAACCTGAAGAGTTGCAAACTTGTAACATAGTGTATGTAGTTTAAACAGACTGCTCATAAAATAATAAAGCACAAACAATAATATAATTGCTAACTATAGTAGTAAGCTTTTTTGTTTGCGTTTTTTGTAACGGCTGTTAAATAAGTATAATGTGTTATACTGGAGTGCTGGAGTAGATTGGGAAGAAATCTGATGGTTCAGTATTTTACTTGCCCAGTCTGAATTTTCACTGACATCACAAAAAAGTAAAATATAAAATACAAATAAAATAGGCCTAATCTATATTTGTTGTTTCTGACATGTGTAACCCTAATAAATATGAAACCTAAGATTAAAGGTGCCATAGGATGTGTTGTCTTAATATGTTAAATTGTTCTTTGACAATTACATATAAGGTATGTTGCTTTATTAAGTGCAAAAATTATCCAGAAACGTTTTTACATGTCTATTTACAACCCTAGAATTTGTCATTTTTTTGCCCTATTTGAAAGGGTCATGAATAATAATGTTGAGCTCTGCTCTGATTGCTCTGCTCTGAGGCTTATGCCAGAAGGTCACATTAGTAAACAGACCTTATATTTTGAGCCCTTATCAGACAAAAATACATTTTGAGTAACAACTAATCAGCTAAACGCTAGCATATGATATAGCATTTATTGGCATGTAAGCGCTAACTCAGCAGTCACAACTTTGTTTTTAGCATTTTAACAAATTTGTAATTAATGTGTAATTTAATGTTTTCAAAACATGCACATTGTGTAATGGCTTCCTTTCCTGCTCTATAAACCTAGACTACTAAGGAGACCATGGTGTCTGTGTGAACAACTGATTATTTTGTAGACATCTTTTGAAAATTAAACAATTGCGTGAGTTTGAGGAAGATAAAATTAATTAACTTTTTAAATATTTTTTAAAAAAGGAAGTCAGAATTGCGTTAATATATATACTTTTTTATACATAATTATGAGAAGTGCCCTTTATTTCACTTGAGCCCCTGCCCCTCAAAATGTCTGTGCACGTCCCTGAGCGGCAATACCGAGAGAATTGATGAGTTGAGTAAGAAAATTGACACTGCTTTTGTTGAAATTAAAGAGATGGAGAATAAGATGTGTAAGATGGAGGGTCGCGTACTTGCCCTGGAAAAGCCAGTCAAAATGCTCGAACAGCGAATGGATGAGATGGAGTCTTATTCCAGACGATGGAATCTAAGGTTGTATGGTGTCTCTGAAGACAGGGATGAAAACGCGCGTTTGCAAGCCATCAAGATCTGCCAAACTTTACTTCCTGAAGACTCCGGTCGGCTTTCGGAAACGATTGACATCGCTCATCGCCTGGGCAAGAAAAGCGCAGCTGACACCCGTCCACGACCCATCATTATTCGGTTTACATCCCGAATGTTGAGAAACGAAATTTGGAAGCGGGCCAAGACTTCTACCTTTCTCCAAGCTAATGGTCTTCTTTTCAAAGAAGACTTCTCCAAAGGAGATCGTGAAAGGCGCTCTAAATTGTGGCCGTTGGTGAAACAGGCACAAGATACGGGGAAAACGGCATTCTACGCAGGTGCTCGCGCGTTTATTCACGGCGAAGGAGAAATCAAGATATGATATTTATGCCGTTGATATCCACTATCTAGAACATGTGATGGTTTTCACGTCTTTTCCCTGTGTGCAATAGTCCATCGGAGACGGTTTAAATTGCTGTTTACTTGAAGTTGCTGTTTTAAGTGCTAACTTTGACAGATCTTGTGTTAAGGCTACTCCTTGTTTTGCACGTGATGTTGCTCGGACAATCAACATTTTTTCTCGTTTATTCACTGAACTCTGATCTGTTCCTTACTATTTGTTCTGTTCTTACATGTACTTATCACTAGTTTCTCTTAATACTAGGGGGTTGAGAGACATTGTTAAAAGGAAAGCTTTATTTTTATTTGCAAAGCAACTTAAAACTGATTTTGTTTTCTTTCAAGAGTCACATTCTGTAACTGGTGATGCAAAATTCTGGAGATCGCAGTGGAACAACGATCTCTGGTTTGGTCATGGTTCTGAGAGATCTGCAGGGGTAACGGCTTTAAAAAATACTTTTTCTGGAAATGTTTTGGAGACATTCTCAGATACTTATGGTCATTTTTTATATACTTATATCTTGGAATAATTTTATCTTTATACTAGTTAATGTTTATGGGTACAACCTTAATTCAGAGAATGACAAACTTTTTGAATCTATAGAAAGTATCATTTCTGTTTGGTTTCAGAAATATCCACAAGCGTTTTTGATCGTGGGTGGAGATTTTAATATTACTTTAAATGATATGATGGACAGATGGCCCCCTAAGCAGTCAGGTTCGTCATGTAATACTTTAAAAACATTTATGCAAAAATACAATCTTGTAGATATTTGGAGGGAGATGCACCCGAATCAAAAAACTTACTTGGAGTATAAAAATGGAACCAGGCAGTCTCGCATAGACTTTTGGCTTCTCACAGACAGCATTCCCAAAGAGAATGTCTTAGTAAATATTCTTGTTACTCCTCTTACTGATCACAAGGCAATCTCTATTAATATTAGATTCTTATCCTCTGTAGCACCATCTCGTAGTTCTTTTTGGAAAATGAACGTTTCTCATTTAAGACACGATTCAGTTAATTTAGAAGTCAAGAAAATAATTTCTATTTATTGGGACTTAGCCCAAAAGGAAGGAGCCTTTGGTAGATATTGGGAACTCCTAAAATATGAAGTCAGTAAATACTTAAGGTCTTATGGTAGTTTGCTTTCCAAACTCAATGGAGCTTCAGAGGAGCAAATTGTGTCTGAAATTACCTCTCTGTCTATGATGCCTCCCGACCTGCTTTTACCTGAAGAGAGCTTGCGATTGAATGAGTTGCATTGCAAATTAGATGAGATTTATGAGCGTAAAGCAGAAGGAGCCTTTGTCAGGTCCAGAGTTAAGTGGTTAGAAAAAGGCGAACAAAATTCTTCCTACTTCTTCAGTCTAGAAAGACAAAGGGGTAATCACAGCACAATTCACCATCTGAATATCAATGGTGTTATTTCTGACGATCATTGTACCATTTCTAATTTCTGTCATAATTTTTTTTCTAATCTTTATAAATCCAACTACTGTGTTGATACTGCCACTTCTTTTTTGGATTCTTTAGTAAATGTACATTCAATTAGTGCTTCAGAGAAAGAAATTTGCGATCAGGATATACTATTAGAAGAGGTTGCTGATGCTATAAAACATCTTAAATTTAACAAATCACCCGGCAACGATGGCATTTCAGCAGAATTCTATCGACAGTTTTCAGATATTCTTGCCCCTTTTCTTTTGAAAGTATTTACTGAGAGCTTTAAAAATCACAAGCTTCCTCCCACTATGACTCAAGGAATTATTTCCCTTATTCCTAAACAGAAAAAGGATTTGCTCTTTATCGACAACTGGCGCCCAATTAGTTTATTAAATAATGATTATAAAGTCTTGGCCCACATACTTTCTAAAAGATTAAAAAAAGTGCTCAGTTCTATAATAGATGAGGCTCAATCTGGATTCATTAATAATAGGCATATTTCAAATAATATACGTTTAGTTTTAGATGTTTTAGATTACTCTAATTTAATTTCTGATGATAGATCTTATGCTGCTCAATCCGTTCACTTGGAGCCAAAGTTGTGTAAAACTATTGACCAGAAACTCTTTAATTTTTTGTGGAAAAACTCTATTCATTATATCAGAAAATCTGTTGTAATGAACGTTGATGAAAAGGGTGGCCTTAATTTTCTGGATTTTAGTACTTTAAACTATACCTTTAAAATTTCTTGGTTGAAACATTTTAGGAAAAGTCCAGTGTCTTTATGGAACTTTATTCCTAATTATGTTTTTTCTCAGTTTGGTGGCCTTGATTTTCTTCTTCTGTGTAACTATAAAATTGAAAAATTACCAGCATCACTATCAGCTTTTCATAAACAGGCTCTTTTGGCTTGGTCTCTGATATTCAAGCACAATTTTTCACCTCATAAGTATTTTATTTGGAATAACTGCAATATTTTGTACAAAAATAAATCTATATTTTTTCAGAATTGGGTTGATAAAAATATTTTGTTAGTTAGTCAATTAATCAATTCTCAAGGGTTTTTGTTTTCATATAAGGAATTTCTAGATCATTTTCAGTTTCCTGTTTCTCCCAAAGAATTTTCAATAGTGATGGGTTCAATCCCTTCAGGTGTACTTGCTTTATTGAGAGGTGCTCATTATAATCCTCATCCAGTACCTTTGAATCTGGTTGATACATTTGTTGGAAAATTGTGTTTTTCGTCACCCTACAAAAATAATAACAGATCAATCCGTTCATTATTCCAGCAGGACATTGTTTCTTTGCCATCTGTGACTGCTTATTGGAATAATGTGGTAGAAAATATATGCTGGAAAAAAGTCTGGATGCTTCCACATTTCTATTTCTTAACCAATAAAGTAAAAGAAATTTCCTTTAAAATAATTCATATGCGTTACCCTGCAAACCATTACTTAAAACATTTCAAGAAGGACATCTCCTCCAGTTGCTCATTTTGTGACAATTCTGTAGTTCACCTTTTTTGGTGTTGTCCATTCACTAAGATATTTTGGCAAGATGTTTTACGATTTATTAGAAAAGAAATTTATAATGATTGTATGTTGTTTTGGAAGGATGTGGCATTAGGTTTTGTGGACTATGATAAATCTAAGAGAAATCAGTTTTTTATTATTAATCTGATATTGCTACTTGCAAAGTTCCACATTCATAAATCTAAATACTTGAGAGCAAAACCTCTTTTTCTTGTTTTTTTGAAAGAGTTTGAAAAATACTTTACTACTATCAGAATGTCTGAGAACAAAAAAGCTCTAAAAACTCTATCTGTATGTAATTCCTTTCCTTTCTTTGAGGTCTTATAATTTTATTTATTATTATTTATGATAACACACTTATCCTATACCTCCCCCTAGTTGTTCTATATTGTTTTGTTTTGTTTGTTTTTCATACTCTTGTTGTTATTGTTATAATTTGTCATTTTTGTTATCTGTACATTGTTTTTGAATAGAATAAAAAAAAATCAGTAAAGTTTAGATTATTGAATATGTTTATTTCATGTCACAGAGAGAGAGAGATTCAGAGAAAGATGAAAGAGAGACAGTGAATGACTCAACCTGTTTCACACATAAATTCTGACACCTTGTGTTTACTCTTAGTTTTACATCAACACTAACAGAAATGTTTTACATCAGCAGGGGTAAAATCATCAGTTTATAAATGTATTAAATATTACTTTTGAGTTCAGGTTTGGTCCAGAATGACTCATTTGATGCAATACAATCAAAGTCCACAAGATGTCTCTCGTGTGCAGACTGTACTGACATGAATGAGTGAAGAATGAAAGCACCATGAGATGTAATACACATGAGATGAATTGTCCTTAAGAAAATCAAGCATGACTTCACTATAGTTAGCATAGTTTTATGTTTGTTTTATTTGTAGTAGGTCTTTGTTATCAGTGCACACATCAAAAGCCTTCACCGGAAATGTGTAGACAGAAGCTGAGTTAGGATGAAGATTTACCTCCAACACTTCAAAGTCAGATTTAGATAAAGTCACAGATCAGATCCTGTACTGAATAATCAACTCATACGGTTAAGAGGAAGTGATGTCACTATTGTGTCTTCTTATTCACCATCAGATCATACTGAAGATCAGACATCTTTACAGTCTCTGATTATGAGTCCTAAATAAAAATGAAAGAGAAAGTCAATCAGATATGAGATCATCATCAGTGTCAGATGAAGAGATAGAAAAACAAACTATTAGTGCTGTCAGTCAGTGATAGAAATGAAATCTTCAACATAATAAACATGTCAACAATCTGTTTATCACATACACATGAGCTACAACAATACAAAAACACATTTCATCTATTTCCTCTGAATATTTGATGTCAATGTAAGAGATGAATGTATTGATATGTATGTAGTATAATATAATGACACACTGACAGTTTTATGAGTTCACACACAAACAGTAAGAAAATGAAGGTGATGCTTTATTTGAAAAGTCCTGGAGGTTGACAGTCGTGTAAATAAAGAGAAACAGCATCAATGTCAAAGCTCGACAGAGAGTTGTGTGAAGTGTCCATCAGATTTTAAGAGTTGACTTTCTCTTCTTTTTTCTAATCTTCATCTCTATCATTTATCATCTGTACTTTGTGTTTATCTGTTGTGTATATATTGTGTTTGTGTTGTTATTTCTGTCTGTATTCTGATGATTTGATAAATAATGCTTAAAACATGAAATAAAAACCAAGTTGTTATAAAAAGAGTTTAAGATGAACATCTAGTCAAGTGTGCATAACTATAGAGGTGTCGGCCTATCAAAACAAACCCCATTAACAAACATCATATATAAGCACAGAAATAAGCAATTCATTAAAGGAATTGGTCAACAAATGAACTATTTGAGTACTATTTGTTGCACTTACATGTTGATGGTCCTGAAAAGCTTGTTGAATGTGCTGCACATATACTGGTCCTGGGTCAGGGTCATCTGGTGGTCACCAATGGGTGTGCCATGCTTGTGCGCGACATTGTGCAGCACTCCTCAGGCCAGTATGATGTGGGAAACCTTGTCAGGGCCTTATAACAGCCTCCAAATTGCGTCCTGTCTCGTCCCATACAGCTGGCATTGCACTGCTCAAACACGACTGGCTTATTCCTGAGCGGTCTACCAGTTCTCTTTAGAAAGAACCAGTTACCAGGAAACCAAGTGTAGTAAGCACCTGTAAAGTAACGTGTAATGCGTGGCTCCTCACTGTCTCTATTTCCAAATTCTGACCCAACTCAGCGCAGAGCTCCAAGAGTATAGCCCTTGGAAATCTGAAATAAGCCAGTTATCATCGTGGGCCAGAAAATTATTGTGGTCCCTAAAAATTCATTCTCTCCGGATTCGTCCATTGAAAATGTCCTCTAATTAAGCCAACGCTGCCATTGCTAGACGGGTGGCCATTCGTGCCAGTTTCGCCGGACACATCCTGAACAGGATTTAGGGTGCGTTTTCCGGATACGATCGCATACTTCATTGAAGTTCTCACATTTCAGTTAAAATATATTAGAAAATTGTCAGAATCCTGCCGGATCCTGTTGGTATTTTAATCTAGTTTAGCATGGCAGGGTTCTGACAGTACATATGTTCTATGTGGGAAATGGGTGGTTGTAGTATTGGTTTATTCCGACCACGCATTTCCCGGGTCTCGTCACTTTTTCCCCGATCCCTTACTCGTGATTATTTTCAGGTGTATGTAATTTACTTTCTCCCTATTTAAGAGTCCTTGTGTTTGTTGTCCAGTGCACGTTCGTCTTGTCTCATGCCCTGTCGGTTCCTGTAAGTTTTTTGATGTTTTTAGTCTTGATCTGTTTAAATCTGTTGAAGAGTTTATTGTTAGTGTTGTTAAAGTTTCGTGTTAGTTTAGTGTCGTGTTTTCCCAGTCTTGTTTTGCCCCCTCGTGGGTTTTGTTTTCCTGTTTTTTCCCCTGTTTTTATAATAAATCCCTTTTTTGTTACGTCCACATCTGGGTTCGTGTCTTGTGTTCCCCAAATCTTGACAGAACGAACGTGCCAGAAAAGAACCCAGCGGACATGTACACCGGTACTCGCCTGGCGAGACGGGGAAAGGGTTGCCGCCCCACATACGAGTCGGGTTACGAGTCTTATGACCCGCTCGTATGCGGACCCGTAGCCAACGTCAGGTGGAACCCGACCCGAACCGCCGAACCCCATCGACTCCCGCCCATCCGGGAGGGAAGGACCGTTGGGATGTGGGGGTTCGGCGACCCTGAACTCTCTCCTCCGGCTCCAGAGAGCCGCTCTCCACCTCTGTCCCTTCGAGGGAAGCGTGAGAGGAGGATCTCCTGGGAGTCTTCGTCCGGGGGGTCCTCCTCCGACTTAAGAGCTCCACCACACCCTCTATCTGCTCCACGACCCCGAAGGAAGAACAGGAGGAAGGGGGAGACTGTTCAGCCACCAGAACGTCCAGAGCCGCCAGAGCGCGCAGAGCCGCCGACGCGGCCGCCAGAGCGCGCAGAGCCGCCGACGCGGCCGCCAGAGCGCGCAGAGCCGCCGACGCGGCCGCCAGAGCGCGCAGAGCCGCCGACGCGGCCGCCAGAGCGCGCAGAGCCGCCGACGCGGCCGCCAGAGCGCGCAGAGCCGCCGACGCGACCGCCAGAGCGCGGAGAGCCGCCGACGCGACCGCCAGAGCGCGGAGAGCCGCCGACGCGACCGCCAGAGCGCGGAGAGCCGCCGACGCGACCGCCAGAGCGCACAGAGCCGTCGATCCTGCCGCCAGAACGCCCAGAGCCGTCGACCAAGCCGCCAGAGCGCACAGAGGCGTATACTCAGACGTCAGCGCAACCCCAGCCGTGTGCGCAGTCAGCGCAACCCCAGCAGTGTGCGCAGTCAGCGCAATCCCAGCCTTGTGCGCAGCCAGCGCAACCTCAGCCTTGCGCGCAGCCAGCGCAACCCCAGCCGTGCGCGCAGCCAGCGCAACCCCAGCCGTGGGCGCAGCCAGCGCAACCCCAGCCGTGGGCGCAGTCAGCGCAACCCCAGCCGTGGGCGCAGTCAGCGCAACCCCAGCCGTGCGCGCAGCCAGCGCAACCCCAGCCGTGGGCGCAGCCAGCGCAACCCCAGCCGTGGGCGCAGCCAGCGCAACCCCAGCCGTGGGCGCAGCCAGCGCAACCCCAGCCGTGGGCGCAGCCAGCGCAACCCCAGCCGTGGGCGCAGCCAGCGCCACCCCAGCCAGATTTTGCCATTTTTGGCCATGAACATCCCTGGACTCTCCCGAAGTCCACCCAGACTCTTTCCCCACCCTCCCACCCTGGACCACCCCCTATGAACTTTTGTGTTCCCCCACCCCCCCCTCCCTTGTTTATTATTTTTATTGTCCCATCCCAATCCAGTCATTGTTATGTCTTGTTTGCCCCTAATGTTATTTGTTATGTTTTCATGGTTCATGTCGTGTATGCAGTCCGTCTTGTCCCATGTTTAGTGGTTCCCCTTCGAAGGCGTCTAGTAGCCGCCTTTTGGAGGGGGGCGTACTGTCAGAATCCTGCCGGATCCTGTTGGTATTTTAATCTAGTTTAGCATGGCAGGGTTCTGACAGTACATATGTTCTATGTGGGAAATGGGTGGTTGTAGTATTGGTTTATTCCGACCACGCATTTCCCGGGTCTCGTCACTTTTTCCCCGATCCCTTACTCGTGATTATTTTCAGGTGTATGTAATTTACTTTCTCCCTATTTAAGAGTCCTTGTGTTTGTTGTCCAGTGCACGTTCGTCTTGTCTCATGCCCTGTCGGTTCCTGTAAGTTTTTTGATGTTTTTAGTCTTGATCTGTTTAAATCTGTTGAAGAGTTTATTGTTAGTGTTGTTAAAGTTTCGTGTTAGTTTAGTGTCGTGTTTTCCCAGTCTTGTTTTGCCCCCTCGTGGGTTTTGTTTTCCTGTTTTTTCCCCTGTTTTTATAATAAATCCCTTTTTTGTTACGTCCGCATCTGGGTTCGTGTCTTGTGTTCCCCAAATCTTGACAAAAATAAAGATTTATTTCTTTTAAGACATACAATCATTGTAGTTTCATTCTTACCTTGAAATGTAACGGTTGCTTTTCTGAAATTGAACCCGAAATATTAAACCTTGATGACGTATGTGGTCGACCAACGCAACTTCCGGAGAACGCACCCGAAAACATGTTCGAGACGTGTCGGGTGGAACTGGCATGAATGTCCACCCTAGGCCCCAGATCCGTGGACAAATTGGATTTCTACAGAGACGTGTGTATTTTCTATAAGGACACTCTCCGGTCCTAACAACGCAACGTGTCTTCACATCCCCATCAAACAGCATATACAACACATAGCTATCAGGGATAATTGCATTCTTATGTTGAAAGTGTATTGTTTGCATGCGTTTTAAAGTTTTGACAGTTTAAACTTTCATTTTCCTCAAAGCTGCTGTACAGCCTGTCGTCTAGTGATGGGTCGTCCATGAACGATTCCTTCAATTTGAACGAATCTTTAGTATGACTCGGGAACGAGTTGTCTCGCAGAGTGATTCATTCATTTTGTGTGCCTGCATGACATGTATTGGTTCTGTGCCGGAAAGAGAATTGATTAGTTCACCTGTCGCATCTTCGGGTCCTCCGAGTCATTTGTTCCTTTCACATGGGACAACCCAATGCCAGGAGTGGCGAACCTTTTCAAAGAGCCACACAACAAATGTCTCTCACAAGGACTTTTACAATTAAGTGCTTATTAGAATTTGTAATTACATACACAATAGTTTTCATGGATTTGAATGTTTGTATCAGCCTTTCCCTTTTTACTTGACTCAGTGGGAGACCTGACATTCCTTGTTTTCCACAATCTTTGATAAGTCTGGCTTGTATTCAGTTTGTAGTAATTCTTTCACATGTGTGTTAGTCAGGACAGAGCCATGCTTTGATTTCACTTGTTTCGGTGTTGAAAAAAGTGATTCACATGATGTAAGTTGACCCAAACATAGACAATAGTTTTAGTGCTGCCTTTTAACATTGAGATATTTCCAAAACCCCAAAGTTTCTTCCCTTAGAACATGTTTAAGTCTGTCATCCTCAGAATGTACAATCATTTCAAGCTGAGATGCTGCTTTATCTTCCACTAAAGGGACTTTTAAACAATGATTCAGCAGTGAATGTGTTGATGAGAATCTGTCCTCAAAACTCTGTTTGAGATTTTCAAGCAGTGTTGCATACAGTTCAGTACACTTGTTTACAACCTCTGCTGCTTGTACACTTTAACAAAGATGGAAAATCTGTTAACTCTTTTGTAGATGCATTTTGAGTTTGTTGATAAATGTGAAAACACTGCACCAGGTCAGGCACCATCTTTAACTTCCCCTGCAGATCCACATTCAGATAATGCAGTATGTCGACCAAAAAAGACAAATCTGAAATTCACTTGGGATCACATAGCTCGGGATATCATAAATACTGAAAGAGCAACAGTAAGACATTGATAAACTTCATACTGCATCTATTACAACAGCATGAGTTTATAGTAGAAGAGTCCTGGGGTTCGTTCTTCGTACGTCGATTAATACATCCACGATCAAATGAGACATCTGAGATGTTTAGATCTCGCTAATTATATCTCGCTTATCCGGTTCTTTGAACACCACTGCTGTTGATGATTAGTATGGCAGGATTGAATTATCTGAGATGACTGCGTGTTTGTGCGCTGCATGAAAAGGCAATACATATCGATAGCAAAAACACTGATCAGCAATGTTGTTATTGACACGCCCATTTTTAACCCCTGCAGTCTGAGAGCTATTGATGGAAGGTTGTGAACTTTTTATGACACTGAATTTAGAATCCCAGTTAAAGCTACTTTTGTACATAAAATCACCATAAATAATGTAAAATATTCTGTAAAAATATCATCTTGATATCTTTATATGCTTGATTTAAACTTTGATGCTCCTAAGTCTCTTTTAAAAACAGTTCAATGCTATTTTGTCTGTTTGAAACAGCAACATAAAAAGCAGAATAAAAACAGGTGGTGGTCCTCCATCTTCATGTGATGTGCTGGGAGGGGTGATGTCTCTAAACTGAATGATTGTGCAGATCATCTCTGGAGCAGTTGCTCTTTCTTAAACTCACATCCAATGCAACACTTTTAGCAGTTCCCAATAATGTGTTAAATGAAGTATGATGTGCAGTAAGTGAATGTAAATGTTATTCTACATCAAAAGATTATAAAGTGCAACTGTTTCTGAGCAATGCACAGGACAGCAAAGAAATCCTCTCAGACAGAAACTATATGCAATTGGTTAAATAAGTTTACTTCAATTGCATTATTCTTATATAACTGATTTCTGACTACAACAATATTAGCAGGAGTCCACATTAACTGAAAGTCCTGCATCTGCTGAGTCTGCACAGAAAAGTGTAGTAAAGAAGATAAATATATGTGAAAATATGTGCAAAAAACTTATTTGGTTATTGTCATTTTTTGTCACAGGAAAGGGACAGGGCAACATCTTTGTATTCAGAGTTTATATAACAGAGAAATTACTACAAGAACCCTTAAGCCTACTTGACAATCTAAAGACAAAACTAATATCGGAGATGAATTTATTCAAAGGAAACTTATTTCACACCGAGTAATAGTCTTTATTGTACATATTATAACATATATTACTGCTGGGTATGATTGATTGCTGTTTTTATTAATGACAATTTAAATAAATTTAAAATGAAATTGATCAGCATGTTTGTCTTGTCATTCATTTAATGATAATCAAATCTGTTAAACAAAAACAAGTTGCACAAGTACAGAAAAAATATACTTGTTTTATTATATATTTTTTAAATAACATCGCTAAAAGATTTATTCTATACTTTTTTATTACGTGTTGAATTTGAAAAGCTCTTCTCGTATTTCTCGTATAATGGAGAATACACAACTGCGTCAGACTTTCTGTATCACATCCGCTTAAAAAGGTACAAACTAATCTTGTTTACAAGAAATAAGTCTGCTCCCGAGCAGGTTTAATCTTATGGACCGGTTGCTATGACAGCAACTCTAGGATGAGCTTTGAAGAACCAAATAATCCAAGATCAAGCCAAATCATCAACAATCAAATCCAGCTAACCGAGTAATCCACGTACGAAGAACGGACCCCAGGACTCATTTTCTGCTTTATACTCATCTAGTCTTCCTCCTCTCACAAACTTCATCCTTGTCACCAATTTATGCTGTATATTCACGAGACAAACAATGCTATCAAGCTTGTAAAATACTATAGCAAGTATTGTAGCAACCAAAGCACATAAACGCCTCCAAAGCGCCTCAAGCGGTCATTTTTAAAACAACACCTGACGTTCAGACGTCTTTGATGGAGTTCAGGGGTCTCATTTATCAAGCGTGCATATACACAGAAGTTTTACGCAAAGTGTGTAATTTATCAAATTGCACTTATACGTAGAAATGTGTGTAAATATACGCACACCTCTGAGTATCTGTACGCAGAGCATCTAGTGCTAGAATAGCGATACTACACAGAATCATCCCCAGTGTGTAAAGAAGTGTGTATTTATTATCCACAAGCAGGTGCTAAAATGATTTGTGTATAGTAACAGCAAACCATTGTTGAAGTTAATGATTTATTTGTGATTTGTCGTCAAATTGGTGTCTATCACTATAAATGAAGCGCTGACAATGCAGTGCAATGACTTATCTTGCGTTATTGAAAGACTTGGGAAATCATCCATCCGCCGGGAGCGCGTTTCAGATCGCGCCGTTGATGCTGGTTATATGCTGCTGTCCAAGGTGGAAAGTTCTGTCATTGTCTGTCCTCCTTCATTTGCACTGATTTCACGTTGGTGTGCTGTGACGCGTTTTTTAATTTAATGTCAAACCACTTTTTATTTCTAGGAGTGTTCTCATACTGTACCCAATGTAATTAAACTCACTGGTAACATGTTCCCATGCAGATTTGTTTTCTTTGTTAGTCATTCCTCGCGGATTAAGTGAACCAAACAGTATGTGTTATAAGGATTTAACCTCATCCAAGTTTCTGTGTCTGTAAAGTTTCTCTTTTTCGCTCTCTTTGCCATTATTGCGGTGAGGGAAAAAGCACAACCACGTGACTTATAACGGGAGGTGTTGTCACCATATATGGTTCATTGGAGGGGTTTCGGAATGCAAATGACCATCAACGTGCACGAGCATGGTGCTTAAGAACAAATGGGATTTATCATCAAGGATTACTTACTGATGTGCATACCAACCACGTGCGCATGTTTGATAAATCCCGATTGTTTTGTACTTACGCACATACTAAATTTCATTCGTAGGTACAAATATAGAACATTTTCTACGCAATGTTGATAAATGAGGCCCCAGGATTTTACCTCAAGATTGTACAAATTATAATAATGACCTAATGTACTGTTCACTGAGTATGAATTTACTGTTTTGTTTTTACATTTATTTTGAATTAGGCATAGAATGTGTTGTGTTTTATTGTAAATTTATTGTAATGTTTGACTCTGCCGTTCAAAAGCGTCTGACAGATAATCAACAGCGATAGACCAAAGCTGAAATATCAAGTTTATCATTTTATTAAACTTTGTGATTTTATTTACATTTCATTCAGTGTCTGAACTTTTTTGTAATTGATCACATAATCAATCAAAAAGTCCTGCAGTCAGATCCTGAAGAACACAAAAGCAAAGACGTCCAATATTTGGATTTAGAGATAAATGAGCTGCGAGTCTTCAATGTTGTGCTGAACTTGAACACATTTTAGTTTAAGATGAAGTTAAAAACCCCAACAGTGTAGAAGAAGAGGAATCTTGTCAGTATTTACTTCAGTTTATGATCCTATGAGATTTCTTGCTCCTCTTACACTGACTGATAAATCGCTCTTATAGGAAATGTGTAGACAGAAGCTGAGTTAGGATGAAGATTTACCTCCAACACTTCAAAGTCAGATTTAGATAAAGTCACAGATCAGATCCTGTACTGAATAATCAACTCATACGGTTAAGAGGAAGTGATGTCACTATTGTGTCGTCTTATTCACCAGCAGATCATACTGAAGATCAGACAGACATCCTTACTGTTGCCAGTGAGTCCTAAAAGTAAAACAGAAAGTCAATCAGAGATGAGATCATCATCAGTGTCAGATGAAGAGATAGAAAAACAAACTATTAGTGCTGTCAGTCAGTGATAGAAATGAAATCTTCAACATAATAAACATGTCAACAATCTGTTTATCACATACACATGAGCTACAACAATACAAAAACACATTTCATCTATTTCCTCTGAATATTTGATGTCAATGTAAGAGATGAATGTATTGATATGTATGTAGTATAATATAATGACACACTGACAGTTTTATGAGTTCACACACAAACAGTAAGAAAATGAAGGTGATGCTTTATTTGAAAAGTCCTGGAGGTTGACAGTCGTGTAAATAAAGAGAAACAGCATCAATGTCAAAGCTCGACAGAGAGTTGTGTGAAGTGTCCATCAGATTTTAAGAGTTGACTTTCTCTTCTTTTTTCTAATCTTCATCTCTATCATTTATCATCTGTACTTTGTGTTTATCTGTTGTGTATATATTGTGTTTGTGTTGTTATTTCTGTCTGTATTCTGATGATTTGATAAATAATGCTTAAAACATGAAATAAAAACCAAGTTGTTATAAAAAGAGTTTAAGATGAACATCTAGTCAAGTGTGCATAACTATAGAGGTGTCGGCCTATCAAACAAACCCCATTAACAAACATCATATATAATGTGTAAGAAGAGTAAGATCACAGTATTAAATCCTGGAGTGAACAAACTCAACATCACAGTTAGTAAACAGACTCAGACATTGGATTGAATTCTTATTGTGTTGATCTGACAAAGCATCAAGTGTTGTTCATGTACACTTCATATTTTCTGTTTGTTGGGTTTAAAGGGTACACAGACTATAACAGCAGCAGATCAATTTACATTTATTTCTAATATTTATATTCTAGGATTTAAATGACACTGCATGAGTTTACTTTAAACATTTATTTTAATGAGCTTTACTCACCGTACTCTCTGTAGTTTATAATGTGGATCATCTATTAGATCAGAGATCAGCTTCACTCCTGAACCTGTGAGTTTATTATAAGACAGATCCAGATCTCTCAGGTGTGATGGGTTTGATCTCAGAGCTGAAGTCAGAGCAACACAACCTTCATCTGTGATATCACACTGACTCAACCTGTAGAGAACAGAGACTTTATGTGAATTATACAAAACTACAAAGTTTGTCCACAAATCTGTAACCTCCATCTCTTCATGTAATGTTCCTCTTTCAATCCCTCAGTAACTGAGACACTGTGTGTTTAAATGACAAATAAATCCATCACACAGCTGACTATTAGTGTTAGATGTCCTAAACCACATGAACATTTCTTCATAAATCTGTATTGAGTTCATGACTCACACTTGTAATTCTCATCAGGTATTTGATGTAAAAATCTTCCTCTATTACAGGAGGAATATCAGCTGGAGTTAACATAACTCTGATCTTACATTTAAAGATGTTACAGTGTTTAAAGATCAATTTCACTCATCTATAAAAACATTATTAATGTGTGTGTCAGTGTCAATGATGGATGAATGTTTTTAATCATCTTTATAAAAACAACACGACGAGGAGAAAAACTCTTCATACACAATAATATCAGCAAAGATTTCATCAAAGAAACACCAAACTACATTTTCTGACATTTTAACAGAGGAGTTTTGTTGAACGTTGTGAAGGAAATTGAAATGAATCATAACTAATTATAACTAACATGTCTTTTCCTTACAGGTTTGAACATTTGTACTGTATGCTTTTGACAATAAAATGTGTTGAAATAGAGGATTTACGTGTGGTTAAATGATTTTAATTTAAACCCCATGACTTGTTAAAGTTGAGGTCATCAAGAAAGTTAAATTTGTTTTTGTCTGCATGGTAACAGAGAGAAGTTTCTGAATTGCAGATATGAAGAATAAATCATATAAGAGATAAATGATGTGACTTTGTCATGTATCTATCCTATATAAACTCTTGTATTCTTTCTGATGAGGAGGATTCAGCCGTGATTAAATCATATTCAAAGACATTGACTGGAGTCTGTCAGGTTGAACACATGATCTTATTTCCTCAAGTGTTTGTGTTCATTAGGGGTGGGAATCGTTTGGATCCTCATGAATCGATTCAGAATCTACATATATCATTAATATGTTAACCGGTATATCGATATGTAACTGTATCTGACATATCGTCTAATCATCATCATTATACACAGTGATTTTGGCAGTATTACTGTATTTATCTAATGCAGCACACCCAGCGCCTCCGTCTGAATAATAAATGATGTGCATATTTTTACAGAAGTATATTCATGTTCTTATCTAGATCTAAACATTTAGCGGCAGGTTTTTGGAAACGCTATTAGCACATCAGATGAGTCTGTAAATGAAAGGCGCTGTTTCTTCCTGACGCTCACTGAACAGAGAAAAGGCAGAGGAAGATCATCCCAACATTTATTTTGTTTTCTTGTAGTTTATAATGAGTCAAATGGGGCTAGATGTATTTGTTTTTTCTTTCTCTTCTGCTCGTGTAAGCTCCGCTGTGGGTGCTCGTGCGGTGCGCGCTCTCAAGCTGTCCGTGTGCAGCACCCCTCCCGCAGTTGAGTTCGGCCTTTTGGTTCTGATAACGTCACGTTATTATTTTGTAAAATAACTTTTAAGAATCAATTCCTGGCATTTGTGAATTTATTCAGAATCGTCCACATCATGATGCAGTGTTCATAATGGACAAAATGTTGTGTGACTCTTCGGTGTTTGTCTTCTGTGGACACCCGGTGAGGATAAATGTCTTGTGTGTGTTGTCTACACGGTTATGTAACTTAAGTCAGTCAGGTGTGTAGGGGAAATCTAACAACACAACATCATAATTATTCATGAGACTGCTGATGTATCTGCTTACTGATCAGGGCCCAGTTCCCCAAAATGTTCTTATCGCTAAGTAGTTCTTAACCTATTTCTTAACCACTCTCTTAACTCTATGGCACGATTCCCAAAACGTTCGTACGCTAAGTATATCTTCTGTAAGTCACACTTTCGTAAGGTTGGTCTGGACCATTCGTAAGCTCTCTCTTAGTGTTGTTTGAGGGCAAAACGCTATCGCTGCCACTGTACAGCAGTCTTTAGAAATCTGGGCCCGGTTCCCCAAAACGTTCTTATCGCTAAGTAGTTCTTAACCTATTCCTTAACCTCTCTCTTAACTCTATGGCACGGTTCCCAAAACGTTCGTACGCTAAGTATATCTTCTGTAAGTCACACTTTCGTAAGGTTGGTCTGGACCATTCGTAAGCTCTCTCTTAGCGTGGTTTGAGCGCAAAACGCTAACGCCGCAGTCTTTAGAAATCAGTGCAGCGCAGTACAAGTCAAACTATGGTATGCTGACAATGATTTTATGTTATGGACATTTTTAAGACTTATAATAAAATATGTTTGCAATGGATACAGGGCTATTTATGCAGTTGACTTTATTTGGTATCAGAACTAATGCATCAAAGACGGCGCCAGTGTTTGTTCCTCATTGAAGTCTGTTGCCTATATGTTTATAGCGTCTTCATCACGTTACATTTATAATTTATTTAGAAAGATTATAGATTTCAATTGGTTATACTAAAAAGCAATAATATCATGTATTCTATTAAACAATTTATTAAATATTTCATATTTGACAGTTTTATGTCTTTTAACATATATAGCCTCTCTTTTTCTTTTCTTTTTTTCTCTACTGTTTGTTTTAAAACTGTTATGTTTCCATACATAATAAATATATATTATACATATAATATGATTCATACTGTAAAAATAATTGACTTACAATCAAGAACAGTCAAGATACATTACATAAATGCACACATATACATCTCAGTAGCCATTAAAACTTTCAATGTATTTAAAGAATAAACATATAATGTGATAAAAACGCGATAAAAAGACTAAACTAAAGGGAAACACAGGGGGAACAGACTTTCACACAACACCGGTAACCCCGTAACCGTTTAGTCCATGCCAATTTTTTTATTCGGCAACACTTAAAACCTTTTGACAATTTGCCTGACGTGGCTAAATAAAAAAATTGCCTCCCAAGACAACCCATTATGGAGCTGCTGGATCTTCTCAGACCATAATTCTGTATCTAATTCTCTCTCTCTCTCTCTCTCTCTCTCTCTCTCTCTCTCTCTCTCTCTCTCTGTTCATTGTAGATATTGCTTTTTATTGAAAACATTAAACAATGGCCAGCAATACCGCATTAAACAGAAGTAACTGCAGCTGCTTGCCAATCAATTCTGATCGTAGTACATTACCATTAGTATAAAAGGGTATTAAATATTTTTTAAAGTCGTTAAACCCATGTTTAACGTGGATGATTAGCGAGGAATACCCGGTTCGTCTACCTGTATTACTGACAATTTTATAATTTAATTAATAGTCTATATTTGACGGATAACTTATACTATGTTAAAATAAATGTTACTGGAATAATTTGAGTAATGTTCCATTTGTATAGAGCGTGTTGTCTTTCTTAACGCCGTAATGCACCTTCGCGTGAAGTGGAGAATCGATCCCTGAGAGATCGATCGCAAATAATTCAGCACCTTCACTCGGGACAGCGACATTGTTACGTCGTACTTAGAGGCAGCGTGTTAAGAAGCTTCCTAAGAGACACTTCGGGGAACACACTTAGGAACATAAACAACTTTGCTAAGATATATCTTTTTGAGCCTTCTTAGCTTGCTAAGAGTGAGCGTTATCGGGGAACCGGGCCCAGGGCTGCGTTCTCCGATAACGTTCTCTCTTAGCGCGCTGCGAAGACTCTTAAGGTAAACCTTAACTACAGGTATACCTTTCCTACCTTAGGATGTTGCTTAAGGTAAACCTTCTTAACCCTCTGGGGTCGGACCCTTTTTGGACACAGTCAGAGGTTCTGAGATGCTCTCACATTTGGTCTTTTGTCAGTTGCTTTAAAACACATTAATAATATTTAAGATAAATGTATGTACATGTTTGTATTTTTAAGTAAATGATGTTTATGCGTGGTTAGTAAAAAAAAGAAAACAAAAAGTTGCTGAAATAAGGCCAAGGAACACATCCTAAACATTTGTTAACAAGCAAAAAAGTTATCTACTCTTGTAGAGTAGAGAATTTGCTACAAAAAGATGTAAAAACCATTTAACACACTCATTCACGTGAAAAAATACATTGATTTAACTTTTGTAAGACACTTTTTGCTGTGTAAAGGCAATATGCATGGGAGGGTCAATGGTCATGAATATTGATGTGTTTTACACCTGAGGAGACCCAACCCCCTAATGGCTCAGTGAGGAATGTTGGGACAAAAGAACTGTGACTGTGGGGAGACTTAAAGAGAAAAACTTTTGCTTGTAGCTAAAAAAAAATAGGTTAAAATAAAGTACAAAAGGCCTTTTTAGTAAAATAAAAGTCTTACAGGGTTGCAAAAAATGCTAACAACATGAACAATACAATAGATTTAAGAAGCTTTATTGTAATTATAAATAAAGAAGCTTAATTGTAATTATAAATAATAAAGTAACAATATGTATACATGTAACAATATTCTATATGACCAGTACAATATGGCTCTAATTAAAAGAAAATGATTCTAAATGTCAGCTGTGAAAGTTTGGTGTGCATCTAAAAATACTTCCAAATATAAAAAATAAGGTATACATTTGTAAACCATCACACACTGTAACTCTTTGGGAATGGAGTTAAATGTTGTCGTGCCATTGTTCAAAACGTGCGAGTACCAGACGAAGTTGGTGTTGCAGACACATTCCTGAAAACATATCTTAATTAATATCATGTATTTTCAAAGTACAAAGCAACACATCAGTATTACTAATATTGAGAACTTTTTTTAATAATTAATAGGGGTGACCCCGAATAGTTGAAGATTCGATGCATCGGAGAAGCCGGATTCGACTACCAATCTCACAGTCGAATCGTTGCAGATGTGTTATGAAATGAGGATCATTCAATTTTGGCCGTATATGGGTGCACACATTATCTGATTTCGCACATAACAGCTTTCTCCCAATATATTGATATACAGCATATTATTATAATGCTGCCAATAATATGTGATGTAGCAGCTTTCAATAAATATTTTTAAAATGCGTTAATAAATCCAACAATCCCTGTGACAGGGCTACACGTCCAAAAAGAGGTTCCTATGTTAATAAACCATTGCCTCTTTGTTTCTACATTTAAAAGACGAAGCTGGCAATTCTGGCAATACTTTCGTTTTTTTATTAATTTCTTTATTTTATTTATAAATCACTCTGGTTTATCTGATTTATCTATTTGGCTTGTGTTTTGTTTCTGTGCACTTGAGGCATTTTGCACATTTGTTCTGCACGTTGTTACTTCTGACCTTATTTGATTTAAAAAATGTATTTATTATAAACGTAAATTCTGATATAATTTAAGTCTGTACATTTTGGATTGTTTTTCGTTCTATCGATGTTGCGCTATTGCGTTCTGGCCATGTTTGCGCATGCAATTTTGCCGAACGTGCTATAGGTGCTCTGCGTCTCATATTTAGAATTTCATCAAACTAAACATTACAAAACGGATGTTTTGCGGCGGGCATAAGTTTTAAAATGTATTTAAAACCGAGTGGTTATCTATTATGGTCGGTGTTCACTTTCAAATGATAGCAAAGAGATTCCTGAAATAAATAATATCATCAGGTCTTTCTGTATCTAAAGTGAATACAGAGATGATCAAAGTCAAAGCAAGCAAGCAGGTATTTCTGTGCTAAACAATAACGCGGAGTGTCTATAAAATCATTAATTTCAGTGTTTTTCTTGTTATAAATTAACGTTTAATGAATTGTATACATTATAGCTTATAGTTTTTATCATTTACAGTAACAATCACAAATTATTTGTCATTTGTCTTTTTTTGGTCATGGCTTTGACGCGCTTAATCTCCGAATTAAATAAAAATACTAAATTGTAGCCGGGGTTTCCAAGGCAGGATCACCTTTGTTATTTTTTAGGTTTAGTTCTCAAAATGTTTTTTTGTGTGATGTTCTGTAGATCGTGGCATAAAAATGTTATGAGGAATAATTAAACAAATTTTGCCTTACATTTTACCTTAAAAAATATATATATAAATTGTATCACTTTATTTATTTCGGGTTCGTTTCTGCATGCCCCCGTGCGAGTAAATGATGATGAAGCCACGTTACTAAAAAAAATTAAAAACATTATTTGTATCATGTATTTTCGGAAAATACAGATATGTTTATATATATACATCTTGTATTTTCCAAATTACTACGCAAAACATCAGTAAAAGTCTACTAATAAAACAGAAAAGCCCGCAAATGTGACTTACCCTGTATGAATGTCCGTCGCATTTCTGCAAATGCCCGCTGAAGAGGAGAGTGATGCTGCCACATTCCTACAAAAGTTTTTAATAATTAATATAATGTATTCTCCACAGTAACAAACTTATAAAGCAATACTAAGGCGGTAAAGCATAGTTGAGATAAGATAATTGGGTACATAGATGCGGTATATCTTTGTTAACGGGCCATTACCGGACATATTTATGGCTAAACATTAACACATTACAAATCTCCGGACACATTTACAGCACATCGATACTACATCGATACATTTACACCCGAACAGATAGTCGCGTAAACAAGACTTGTTGAGGCATAAACACACTAGTCAAAATATATTCTAAATAGTGATATTGTTTTATGACATATTGAATATTTACACCATTCAATCATACTGTTTAACGCATGACATATCTTCGGGCTCATTTACAGCACAATGTTACACCCGAGCAAATAAAGAAGGCTTATTGATAAGTCGGCATGGACACTATAGTTATAGTAGTGATATTGCTTTATAACATTCACATTACACTTATCAGCATACGGTTTAATGTAAGAACTATAATTTTAATGTTAATACAAATTGCCAATTACGAGACGTTTTTTATAAAGTCATTATGAATATATGCTTGCAAACAGTCAGTATACAGTATATAAAAGTTACACAACATTTCAACAAATGTAGGTAAAACTTACTCTTCAGAAATTATATCCTCAGCTGGATCAAGTCGCTCTTCAAAATACAAACGTTCATCGTCGGAGTCCTGCTCTTCGTCTGAAGAAACAGTGAACTCTTCTTCCTCGCTGTCCAGGAGCATCTGTAGAGCTTCCTCACCTGTAAAGCGTGTCATCTTCCGAACGCGTTGATAAGTGGATGAAACTGTCAAAACTCGCTGCTTCTTAAAGCATTGTTTGTGGGCGTTGATCTTGTTTGCATAGCCCGCATCAGGTAATTTCCATATGAATGGCGCGCACAAGGGAAGGTGGGATTACATTAGCGCTAATGAGGTCGAGCCAGAAAAACTGTACCTCTCTTTACTTACATGTCGATCACACAAACAGACAATGAGTTCTTCAGATTTTAATTACATCATGTAAAAGTAGACATTTCAGGCTTTCTTTAGACATATGTATCATGTTCGTGTGACAAGTATTGGCGGAGTTATCAGTTCATGTTTGAAACGTGTTTGAGGAAAATGGTCAAGGAGACAGAGATGTCGAAATGCACTCCCTGTTTATTTTCTTTATTTGCCAAAAGCACACAGTTTTGTTGTTATTATGAAGGCACTCACATTAAAGTAGAGACTTCACAGTTTCGAATGATGTATTACATGTATGTGTATGATTATGAATGACGGAGTATTTTAAGTGGATGTCACAGGAAACAGGAAAAAATGCGTCAAAACGCGGCCCCGCGTTTTTGGACCCCAGGGGGTTAAGTTCGACCTTAGCGGGTGCTGTCCATGGTGGAGGTGCTGAATAGGTTGACATCGATCGCTCGACAATCAATTATTCACTTCATGTAATAGGTTTCGCTGCGTTGTGAGAGAGAGGTGTTATTTATTAAAGAAACATTTTAGAAATAGTTCAAGATAAATTTATTAGGAATATCTGGTAAAAATATTTCAAATTGCAAACAACTAAATTCAACCTTCTATATTTTATATCAAACCTGTGCAAAACCCGCAACTTTATTTCCAAACGTATCATGTTTAAACTGCTCCAATTCATCCTCTATGCCTTGAAAGGATCATTTATATTAGGGGTTCCCAATAAGTGCGTTGCACAGGGGAAGGTGGGTCGTGCAAGTACTTGGCTGTGCATTACACTTAAAATATATTAAAACAAACTGCTGTTGTTCATTAGTTCACGCGTTTATTGTGCTTGGACACTGGATGCGCAAGCAGCGTGGTTACAATGCGGATAAAGTTCAATGAACGCATTTCTGGAGCCTGTCTGTCTAAATATAACATATAATATATTATATAATAGCCTATATAAATATATAGTATGATTGCTGTAGATTTTAGCTTTGATTAGTTTTAATGTGGAAATTTTGTTGACCTTAAGAGACTATACAAGCCGTAATCAAGTGGAGCAGTTTATTTTGAATGTTTATAAAGAATATGGCATGCAGTTGCCTCAAAGTTTTAAAACGTCAAAAAACTTTGATGCAAAGTCGAATTAACATCAATAATCATAATTAGTTTATTTGTAATTTTTCCCGATTTATTTATGCAGCTAAAATACTAGCCGGTAGACTAAGATTTAACAGATATGAAATGCACAAATGAAATAGTAGGATTCGCTGTATAGCTGCCAGTATCACCAACTCCATCACCCAAAATATATATTTTAAATAGTTTCTTAATCCTGTAGCATTTAATAGTTCGCAGCTGATGACGTCCCTTTGGAAAACATAATGAAAAATCTAACAACCATCAATGTAATGATGTCTAATTATTTAAATGTTTTATTCTTTAAATATAAAAATATTTGCCTAATTAAACACGGAGTGTATTGCAATTTTTTTTTACAAATATTTAGTCGTATTACATAGACTGCAATGTAAACTTTTATGAAAGTGATGGCCCCTAGTGGAGTCATGTGGGATAAGGTATAGCTAAGAGCGCTCCAGACCAACCTTACGAACGTATGACTTACAGAAGTGATACGTAAATAAGAACGTTTCGGGAAACACGTATTAGCGATAAGGTACAGCTTAAGAACGATGTAGCGTTAAGGTAGTTTCGGAGAACGCAGCCCAGCACAGCGCAGTACAAGTCAAACTATGGTATGTTATCAATGATTTTATGTTATGGACATTTTAAGACTTATAATAAAATATGTTTGCAATGGATACAGAACTATTTATGCAGTTGACTTTATTTGGTATCAGAACTAATGAATCAAAGACGGCGCCGGTGTTTGTTCCTCATTGAAGTCTGTTCCCTCTATGTTTATAGCGTTTTCATCACGTTACATTTATAATTTATTTAGAAAGATTAAAGATTTCAATTGGTTATACTAAAAAGCAATAATATCATGTATTCTATAATACAATTTATTTAATATTTCATATTTGACAGTTTTATGCCTTTTAACATATAGCTCTTTTTTCTCTACTAATTGACTTACAATCAAAAACAGTCAAGATACATTACATAAATGCACACATATACATCTCAGTAGCCATTAAAACTTTCAATGTATATAAAGACTAAACGTATAATGTGATAAAAACGCTATAAAAACAATACACTAAAGGGAAACATAGGGAACAGACTTCCACACAACACCGGCCGCGTAACTGTTTAGTCCATGCCAATTTTTTTATTCGTCAACCCTTAAACCTTTTGACATTTTGCCTGACGTGGCTAAATAAAAAAATCGCCTTCCAAGACAACTCATTATGGAGCTGCGAGATCTTCTCAGACCATATTCTCTATCTAACTAGGTTGCTTTTTATTGAAAACATTAATGGTAAGCAATACCGCATTAAACAGAAGTAACTGCAGCTGCTTGCCAGTCAATTCTGATTGTTCAGTACCTTACCATTAGTATAAAAGTGTATAACATCATTTCTAAAAGTCGTTAAACCCATGTCAAGAAGTGGCACAACGGGATAAGGAGGGTGGATGATTAGCGAGGGATACCCACTTTGTCTATATTACTGACAATTTGATAACTTAATTATTAGTCTATTTTACAGATAACTAAAACTATGTTAAAATAAATGTTACTGGAATAGTTTGAGTTATGTTCCATTTGTATAGAACGTGTTGTCTTTCTTAACATTGTAATGCACCTTTGTGTGAAGTGGAAAATCGATCCATGAGCGATCGATCGCAAATAATTCAGCACCTTCACTTGGGACAGCGACATTGTTACGTCGAACTTAGAGGCAGCGTGTTAAGAAGCTTCCTAAGAGACACTTCGGGGAACACACTTAGGAACACAAACAACTTTGGTAAGATATATCTTTTTGAGTCTTCTTAGCGCGCTAAGAGTGAACGTTATCGGGGAACCGGGCCCAGATCCTTTACAGTTTAGTGTGTGTTTTTATACAGTTTAACTAAACCTCAGTACATGTGTGACTATCAGAGAGATGATCTTACTCCAGTATCTTCAGTTTACAGTCAGGATTCTTCAGTACATCAGAGATCAGCTTCACTCCTGAATCTCTTAGATTATTATAAGACAGATTCAGTTCTCTCAGGTGTGATGGGTTTGATCTCAGAGCTGAAGTCAGAGCAACACAACCTTCATCTGTGATATTACACTTCATCAACCTGTAGAGAACAGAGACACACAGTTTGTTCACACACAGATCAAATCTACAGGGAGTTGAATTTGTTTCTCTTCCTGTCATCATTTAGTGTTTATGAACATTTTCATTTTAGTTTCATTTATGTGTGTTTGTGTTTTACTGAAACACATCAGTGAGATTTACAAGTAAATGAACTTCATCAGTTTATGTTTATATTAACTGTGTGATTTATTTTTTATACAGTAATGAAATCAGATTTCTCTCATCAGACATCACAACATTTTCACTTATGTTTTTATTTCTGAATGATTTTGTTTTTTACTTTTTTCTCATCATAATTCAATTTTAATGTTTTATGTTTGTGACTTTCAGTAAGAGTTAAAGTGTTGTGATGAATGTTGAATAAAATCAGCTTCAGTTATCAAATACATTACTGAGATTAAATTAAAATAAACTATTTAACATTTAAAGTGGACCAAAACTTTTTATAAATGTTTTGTGTGAATTTTGATCAATACTTGTCTGAGGACATCTTAGGGTGTTTTCAGACATGAGTCTATGTTTCAGAACCTGCTGCTTTTTCTCCTTGGTTCAGTTTGTTTAGTCATATTTGAACACGGCAGGGGCGGACTGCTTTAGTTTATGGTCACAGCAGCCACAACTATTGGAACTGGTTACAACCAGTATCTGATGAATTTAGAGCTAATTGTGATTCATTAAATCTTTTCCAGATTGTTGACAGTCCCACACAGCCAAACCTCAAAAATCCGGAAAAATCAACGTTAATAGATGTGATTCTAACTAATGTTCCTCACAAGTACTCAACTGCCTCCATATTTGCAAACGACATCAGTGACCATTGTGTCGTAGCAACAGTAAGAAATACTAAAACTCCAAAAATTAAACCACATGTTATAGTCAAGCGTAATATGAAGCATTTCTCAGAAGAAAAATTTCTTAATGATCTGTCTAACTTTGACTGGGAAAAAATTAATATCAGTAGAGACGTTGAAAGTGCCTGGAACCTATTTTATGAGGGGTTTACCAACATAATTAATAAGCACGCCCCACTAAAGAAATATAGAGTCAAAGGCCGAAAAAATGCTTGGTTTTCACCAGATTTAGCGACCACTCTCCACGAGCGTAATTTGGCATGGGCAAAAGCCAGGAAATCAAACAAGAATTCTGACTGGCTGGTCTTCAGACAGCTGCGCAACGCATGTACCCTTAAAATTAGAAAAGTTAAAGCTGACTATTTTCTTTCTCAAACCACTCAAAATCTCAATAATCCGTCAAAATTTTGGAAAACTGTCAAGTCATTATCAATAAACAGTAAAGGCCTTGAGCTTCCTTCAAGCATTGTAACTGACTCTCAAAAAATTACTGACAAGGCCAAAATGCTTGATTGTTTTAATGAACATTTCACTGCTTCAGGATTTTTATTTGAGTCACTCAGTACTCAGCATGATTGTTCTTCCACGGTCGAGACTGTTGGTCTAAATCCTTTTAGCCACCCTTTTAGTTTTAGTTCTATCACAGTTTCAGACGTAAATAAAGCCCTTAAGCATTTGGACACAACAAAATCCGCAGGCCCTGATAAATTGGATCCCTATTTTTTAAAGCTTGCAGGAAATTTTATTGCCGTACCCCTGACTAATATTTTTAATTTGTGTTTAAACACAAATGTGATTCCTCCTATCTGGAAATCAGCTTTTGTGGTTCCCATTCTAAAAGGTGGTGATCCTTCCATTTTAAATAACTACAGACCAATCTCTAAACTGTCAGTGCTGGTCAAGATTTTAGAATCCCTTGTCAGTGATCAGTTAAAGAAATATTTTAATAGTTATAATGTTTTATCTGATTTCCAATCTGGTTTTAGAAAAGGGCATAGTACAACATCAGCAGCTCTTAAAGTTTTGAATGATTTTATTGAATCAATGGATAACAAGCGGCATTGTGCAGCCCTTTTTATTGATCTTTCAAAGGCGTTCGACACAGTGGACCACACAGTACTTAAACAGAGACTGTATGGGGCAGGGCTCAGTGAGCAAACTATTGGCTGGTTTGTTAACTACCTTACAGATAGGACTCAGTGTGTGCAGGCGGAGGGTAGCACTTCTCGCTATCTGAAAATATCAAAAGGTGTGCCTCAGGGATCAATCCTAGGACCATTGTTATTTATCATCTATATTAATAACATAGACCACAATGTGTCTACTGTCAAATTTCATTTTTATGCTGATGACACAGTACTGTATTGCTCAGAACCCACCGTAGACCAGGCCCTTTCCCAGTTACAACTTGCTTTCAACATGCTTCAACAAAATCTTTATGAGTTAAAACTTGTTCTTAATGCAGATAAAACTAAAGTTATGCTTTTTACAAATACAAAACCTAAATCAAATGTGCCTTCAATTCGCACTACACAGGGAACAAAAATTGAATTTGTCTCTAAGTACAGATATCTCGGTATTTTAATTGATGAATCTCTTTCTTTTAGCCTTCACATTCAGCAGCTGGCAAATAGATTAAAACTTAAATTAGGGTTTTATTTTAGAATTAAATCCTGCCTTTCGTTTGAATCTAGAAAGAGGCTGGTTAATGCCACTTTTATGTCTGTCCTTGACTATGGTGATGTTTTATATATGCATGCGTCGTCTACTAGTTTACATACATTGGACAGTGTTTACCATGGAGCTTTGAGGTTTATCACTGGTATGAAGGCCCTCACTCATCATTGTGAACTGTATAATCGGGTTGGATGGTCATCCTTATTAATACGGAGACTTCAACATTGGCATATTTTTATATACAAGGCAATATTAGGTCTCCTTCCATCCTACCTCCTGACATATATAAGTGAAAAAGGTACTGGGTCTTATAACCTTCGTTCCCAGGATTATTTCCTTTTAACTGTCCCAAAGGTTAGAACTGAGTTAGGAAAAAAGGCTTTTCAGTTTACTGCTCCTTCAACATGGAACAAGTTGCAAGAATCTATGAAACTAACTAAGTTGGTTTCACTGGCCGCTTTTAAAAAGATGTTATTTGACTCACAGGCAGCCACATCTGGCTGTGGATGTTTTAATTGATGTGTAAAGATTCTGGTTGACTTTGAGGGATTTAGTTTTTTCTTTATTTTTTATTTTCTGTGTTTCTGTGTATTTTGTATTTGCGTGTACTGTATGTGTGGTTGTACTGCTGCCTGCCTTGGCCAGGACACTCTTGAAAAAGAAATTTTTAATCTCAATGAGTCTCTTCCTGGTTAAATAAAGGTAAAATAAAAATAAAAATAAAAAACTACCAGATGAAGATCAATAAAACACTCCCAGGAGGTTCACAACAAGATTACAATTTGCCCGGGATATGTTGTGCTGTTGGCGGCAGGGGTGCCGCTAGCAATTTTGGGCCCTATGAAAGAATATGAGGTCGGGCCCCCACCATACCCATTTCTCACCAAACATACAATCCAACCTACTGTAGCTATTCAAAATCTTTGTCTGTAATTTAATAATACAGAACTATTTCTTTTGCTATTGTTTTGACCACAATTAACAGTATTTATAGATACTTACAATGTCTGCAGCTAAGATAATTTATTGTGCAATGTAAATGTAATTGAAAAATACATTACATTAATCAAATAATCAGAGAAAATGCAACATTATTAAACATAGATTAAAGATAATTGTGACCATGCCTGTGAAAACCCAGCTGAAGTATTTCTTTGTGATTTACTGTTTTCTACATAAAATCATCCTACATAATGTAAAGAACATTTTGTGAAAATATGAACTTGATATCTTTAATGTTGACTGAGTAATGTCATGTCAGCGATTGAAATCATAGTGAAATTAATGCTTGAAATTAAACTGTGATGCTTTTATCTCATAATAAGATTTGAGGCTTTAGTCTGATTTTCAGAGACCGTCTCAGTGACATACTGTATACTTGAGCTGTTACACACATCAATGACGTAACATTTAAAAATGGTGAACAACAACAATGCATCTTTTCTATACAGTTACCTTATGCCTCAAATAAGACTGCGTCAAAAATGCTTGATCAAAGCTTGTATTATAATTATTAGCATTATTTATAAGGTGAAGAACAGGTTTCACACACCAGCAGCTACACTAAAGCAAAAATAACAACAGATCATTAACGTGAACTCGAGAAAACAGCTAAACTCTTAACGTAAATGATTCTTCAGACTGTTTATTAATCAGCAGGACTCTAAAATGAAATGAAGGACAACTGTAGATAAACGTCTCCATCTCTCTAACAAACTACAACAACTATAACAGATTACGACAGATTGATTTCTTAAACCTGTTGCAAGGTGAGAAGCTTTAATATACATTAATGGACTAGTTTAGCCTTAGTTGCATTTCAGTTTTATCACAATCAACTCGATTCTCAAGTGCCTAAAAATCCTTCCTTGGCATATTGCGTTACAAAACATTGGAGTGTGTAACCGCTAGCATTTCTAGTTTATGTTAGTTAGGTTATACGGGCTACGTTAATTAAAACAGCTTATAAGGGCTGACTTCACGTTAGAATCATAACATAAAACAGGGAACGTAAATCACTTTGTGTTTTTTTAAACTGAGGTGAACAGAGCGAAGACTTTACAGTGGAAAGAAAACTGCATTGTATTGCTCCAGCGTCACATTGTGTAAACTGCATTTATAGTAAGGAAGTGCACATATGCAGATATCATAGAAATTAGCATTAAATACACACACCTTGTTCTCTTCTGAAGTTCACGCGCACTGTGAGACCGTGGATTAAAGAAGGTGCTAAAACGCAAAGTAAAGACGGGGCGGAGATAAGAGGGCTCAGCTTAAGGGGATTGTGTGTGCGGCACAGTCCTTGGCTGAGGCCCCAAAAAATTCATGGGCATTTAGAATCATCCCCCCCCCTTAAGGCGCCCCTGGTTGCCGGTAACAACAGTCGTTAGAGGAACCCCGAACTACACTTGTATTCAATTCCAAAGGAGTTAAATCAGCGGAATAAAGGATTGCCTTCAATCAGAAGTGACCACTAAGATAACATAAATGCTTGCCTAATATTAATGAATTGTAACATATAAGTTACAGCTGTCACTTATACTTACAAGCCTATAGTAATGGATTCATATGCCCTAAAACACTTTTTTCCTAAACTTTTCACTTTACACAGAACCTTTTTATATACATTTATATATGCCAATGGACATTTTGACTTAATTTTGAGCGTATGTGACCATCAAAGTCTGAAAGATCACAGTTCTGCATGTGCACGTTTGTTCCCGCTGAGATGTTATGGACAGCAGACTTTCTTTTGTGTCCCAGCAACTTATTTTCAGGAGCAGATTAACCATATGGGCAAACTGGGCGAGTGCCAAGGAGCACCAAAGTCTTTTGGGCACCAACTGAAACCAGCAATAAAAATTATTTTATAAAATTACAAAAGTACTTGCTCTTTAAGACGTAAGTTGTTCATCTAATAAGTAAGCGTGACGTGCACAACAGCTTTTTGGAAAATGATCGGCAGCAGCTAAGTGGCATAGCCAAAAAAAGTACATTAAGCCACTTTACAAAAAATCCCACAAATATGCAGTTTTTTTCACGCTGGTGCCGAGCAGTCTGTTAGCAGCACTAACGATGACGCAAATTTATGCTCTGTTGAGTAATCAATTACTGACAGAGACACCACTGATCAAATAAACAGAAGTGCACCTGATGAGACGAAGCATCCAGAAACAATCAACCAACAGCTAGACTTAAGCTCCTACACCCAGACTGAGGTGGACGATGAAACGGACAATCAATAGTTTGCTGTTCCTGGTGATCTGGTCTTGTGGGGGTTCATCAAAGAAAAAGTGAGGGAAGAGTTTACAACGTGGAGCTGCAGTCTATCAGAATCAGGCTGCCAAATATCCAGCATCTGTATGAGATTGTGGAATGGGGGAAGAACACGTTCTCTTACATATTAATTATTACAGTCTCGTCTCCAAAACAACGACATTGTTCGTAAGGGATGGATACTGTACTCCCCGACAACTGGATTGGTTTATTGCTATTCATGCAAACTTTTCTCGTCACAAAATCATACATTTATTACAGGCTTCTGTGACTGAAAACATCCTGAGAGGATATCTGACCACGAAAAGAGTGCAGATCACTGATGTAACATGCTTGCTTTAATAAACAGAGCAAAACAAATATCGAGGCAAAGACCAGACCTCTCCCATGTTGATCAGTTGACATTTATCTTTAGATTTGTTAATGCTGACGGAAGAGAAGTTAAAAAGATTCCTTGGACTTGAGCCCATCCATAGTCACACAGGTGCAAGCCTTGCTGAGTGTCTACTAAAAATGGTGCAAGACTTGGGGTTAGACATGTCAAATTGTCAACTACAATGCGATTAGAAAAACGCTTGCAAAAATTGCTGCAGATTGTAATGAAACAGCAGACACAAGACGTGATGCTGCCGCACTCGCTGGTAAGATAAATAATCTGGAAACGATGATAATGACTACACTGTGGAACCGGGTGTTAAACAGATTTAAGGCAACAAGCGTTCATCTGCAAAAAGGCAACATGGTCTTATCCACTGCTGTTGAACTATTGCAGTCATTACACTTTTATGTTGACACTACGAGAGCAGTTTGCTGAGGTAGATGAATCTGCTCGTGCTTTTAGTGTTACTCAGACTTACCAATATGATGTTTGCTGCAAATGAAAGAGAAAGCAGTTTGTAGATGAGTCATCTGATGAAGATGAAGTATTATTTACTGATGTAAGTCAGAGATTTAAGGTCGAGGCATATTATGTCATTTTGGACAGACTAAAATCATTCCTGGCCAAACGTATTGATGTTACAAAGAGGTCTATGATCTTTTTGGTGTTCTCTTTTGTAAGGACTGTACAGAAAGTGAATTGCGTATAAGGGCTGATAAACTGTCATCACTTATCCAGTGGACCTAAATAAAACTTTGCCTGATGAACTGATTCAGTTGAGACATTTTATCAAAGACAAGACCTCACCTGCAGAGCTGCTGTAAATTGTTGATGAGAATGAACTAAAGACAACATTTCCTAATGTTTTTGTTGCACTTATACTGTATTTAACTTTGTCAGTATCTAACTGTGAAGGAGAGAGGTCTTTATCTACTCTAAAGCGAGTGAAAAATGAACTTAAGACAACAATGACACAGAAACGTCTTTCTGCACTTTCTCTGCTTGTCATTGAATCTGAACTGGTTAGGGACATAGATTTTGAAGACATCATTTGCCAGTTTGTTTGGTCAAAATCCAGAAAAGTGCAATTGTAAATTGTTTGAGAATTTGTGCATAATATCACTGCAATTGTTTTGTTTGTGTTGTTCAGTACAAGCAATGTAGCATTACACCACTGAATAGTTGCACATTAACTACAGATGTTGTTATATGTCAGGTTAAAGAGTTGTTTTTGTGTTACAAAAGTGACATGTTTATATTGATAGTTTCCTTGTGAAATGTAATAATTGCTCATTCTTACAAAATCTTTTAAATTATTAAGTGGATTCTTGCATGATCATTTGTGAGGTGGGTCGAGGGCACCACAAGGTCTTAATACACCACTGCTTATTTTAAGGACTACAAAACAATACATTGTATTACATTTTGATATTGCTTCACCAGATCCACCAGAGACATCAGGTGCGCCAAGCAGGTTTCACGAGGACTTTTCATGTGTGTATCGTAATGAAAATAATGCATTATATCTTACCATTAAACTTCATAAATATAGTAGAGATAATGTTTTTATGTGTACTCAGAAGATGTGATTCACTGTTAACTGTGGGGTGCAGGGCTGTTATGGTAACAGAATACAGCATGTTATGAGAGGGATTGTTTATTCACGTTAGTAAATTAAAGCCAAAAATATTCACCAAGTTGTTTACTCTATTTATAATGACAGATATTATATTTTATTTATTTTTATGAGACATTTTTCATTTCTGGAAATATTTAATACAGAATATGACAAATAATGCAGAATCACAAAAATTCAACATTTTGTTGATTTTGCGCTCTTCTGCGATCGCGAACAACTGTAGGGACTGACTGGCAGCCGACATCTAACTCCAGATTGTAAAATCAGTATTTTGTCTCTGTTAAGTCCTCAATTAAACTAATAAATGTGACCATTTAGTGCATTAGATATGTGTTCACTGCCAAGACGGACACAAATATGGTGGCGGTCGTGGCAGAAGTGACGTCTTTGGTACCCATGAATTGCTTAATTAACCATGAACATACCTGATAGCTTTTTGTAGATGAATTCTGGTGAGCACGTCAACGCAATTTAACACCAAAGTGCACCTGTTCCTATTAAAAACAGCTTTTAATTGCTCTTCTCCACATAGATTCATGTTAAGAATGTTGTCCCACCTAAGTTTTGATTCCTACTTAAACAAATGAAGTAATATAACCACACTTACAAAAAAAGCCACACAATAATCCCGTAAAGCTGCTGTCTGTCCATCCTGACTAGACCACAAAGCCAGTTCAGAAGTTCAGCTGCCGCCAGCCAATAATTTCCTAAGCCAAATTGAGCTGATAAAGTTTGGCTGAGCCGGCTAGAATTATTTGCATCAAATAATTATTCTATCACATAGAGACATACACACACAAAATATATAAACCAATACACGTCATCAAGCCTGGTTTATTTAAGTTAACTGAGCATTACATTCACAAGCCATACGCACATTACAACAATTTACGATTAACTAAGAATAAACTTTATAATTGTTAATATTTTGAAATAAGACAGTCTTGATGACGTATGCAGCGTAAAAATGCGACCTCCGGAGGCTGCAGTCTTCAGATTGAGAAACGGCCAGAGACTCACAGTTAAAATTGCTACAGAAGAAGCGATGCATTTTTTTTCTCGCACTGATCTAAATGGCGGAAAGAAGCAAGCAAGGTCATTTTGATCTCACTTCTCACATACTTTCCTAATTCCTACTTAATTTTTTTTTACTTAGACCTACCCAGACTTTTGTTAAATCTTCAGGGCACGGTTGCACAAACCTGAATCAAAGATTGATGTTATGAACCAAATATTCTGGAACGGAGAGATTTATAGCACTGAACGTGATATAACTGCAGTAACAAATCATCATTTCCACATTGCTAATTCACAACGCATGTTTCAGTGTACATTGAAGTGAAATGTGCAAAACTTTGTCCAAAATAATACTGATAACAGTGTGTGTTTATAATACAGTTTTTCTCAGTCTCATTTTCTCATTACCTGGAAAGATTGAGATCTAGTTAATCAGTATAACATATACATCTGTAGACATGTAGTGGCAGCTTCAGCCATTTGCAGCTATGAAAAGTTTGGCTGCAGCAGTCATTTAGGTTTTGGCTGAGCCGGCTAGCCAGCCAATAACTTCATCAGCCAGCCATTATTCTCAAAACAAATGGCTTCGGGCTCTAATCCTGACAGACAATTTAAGCAGAATCACAGAAAATAAACAGATGCACTCTGAGCAATTAAAGGAAAGTTTACACACACATGACTTGTATTAACAAAGTCTGCTTCATTTGGAAATATTGCCTTGTGTATGTGAACTGAACCAACATTTTAGCCATTTAACCCCCAGTTTCAAAACAAAGCAATCGATCTACAGGTCTGAAAACACCCTAAGATTAACTTTTATGATCCACTTTCAATGTTGACTAGTGTCTATAACTCCATTACAGATGTTATGATCTCTATATAGTCTCACTATAATCTATATGTGATTTCTGTCTGAACATCAGATCACAATCTTACTTCGGTAACACTTTACAATAATGGTACATGAATAATCATGTACTAATACATAAATTAATAATCCCTTTACTATGAACTAATGATGAGTTAAGCTATGTACGAATCAATAACTAACCATAACTATGTCATGAGTCATATGAATTCATGCATGAATTACAGCCACCTTAACTACACATTAATACATGTTTGTTAGTTAATGCATTAATTAACACTTTGCGTAACCCAAATCAAACATGCTCTCTAGAAGACCGTAAATAACTTGTTTATGCAAAATGTTTAAGTTTGTAATGCAAAACTGTTTACATTTGCTCCTGCAGCTGAGCTACAAACTTATAATTGAATGGCACTGGATTTCTTGCAATATTTACAGTTAACCTTAATCATTAAATGTACAATTATGCATTCATAATTAAAATGAGTTATTCCACTGCTGCCATTAAGAGTGACAGAAGCTATTCTTTATCTATTTAAATCAGTGTTAGCCTACAGATAATGATTAGTGTGTGAACTGGCTTGTCTTATTATCAAAATGCACGTACAGTATCTGTCTTGTGTTCTTGTTCTTCTTTTAAGCCATTATTGCCCCTTCCAAATGCCTGCACAATTTTCTCCTCTGCTCCTCTCCTTTACAAACCACCAAAAATTAGGATTTAGATGAGCTGAATATGTATAGAATGTGTACTTGATAACTTTTTAACAATGTACCCCTCCAAGAAATGTCATTACCTACACAATAATACAGTAACAAATCATTAATTTACGTTAGTTTATTATAAGTTAATGATGAGTTATTAATGATGTGCCCCTTAAAGTAAAGTCATGACCTAAACATACTTAACAAATCATTAATTCATGTTAGTTTATTATAAGTTAATGATGAGTTATTAATGATGTGCCCCTTAAAGTAAAGTCATGACCTAAACATACTTAACAAATCATTAATTCATGTTAGTTTATTATAAGTTAATGATGAGTTATTAATGATGTGCCCCTTAAAGTAAAGTCATGACCTAATCATACTTAACAAATCATGAATTTATGTTAGTTTATAAGTAGTCTGTTTCTCAGTTTGCTGCGGCAGAGGGAGAAAATGTTTGATGGGTGGGTCTCTTAAAATCTGCGTGCCAGATTAACAGATAATTTTTTTAACTTAATTTGGGGAGAATAAAATGACTCTGTTCTGTCAATTCAAGTTCAAATGACGTTATTCAATCTAACCGTATTAGAATGGCTGAAACAGAAGGCTACATCCTCCGGAGGTCGGATATAAAGGCTGCATACGTCATTAAGCCTGGTTAATTTCATGAACATTACATTCGCAAGGCCTAAGCATATTACAACAATTTACGATTAACTATTTAAGCATTTATTTAGCTAAACCGCCCGTGGCTTACCTACTGGTTCTGAAACATAGGACCCAGAAGCAAAAAATTCAACACTGCTTTATTGAAAATCAACTTAAACAGTCCAGTCGGGCCGTCGAGTCCCGATCTACCAACAGCGAGATAACATCAGTGTTAAATAAAGTTAAATAAGTTCATAATACATAACTTAAACGAGGCTTTCTTTACCACAGTGATCCACGCGTTCTTACTCCACATGCATCTGCTACCGAGTGCACCCTAATTTGCGCGCTTTGTTCAAACCCGCCCCTTCCGCTCTAGATAACAGCAGCGATTGGTGGATGGAAAGCAAGACATTACCGTAATAAACCATATAATGTCAAAAAAGCATTATAGGAGCAATTCAAAATTTTTTATATTCCCAATGGTTGGAGAGTTGCGGTCGAATCAAAGCGCTTTCCATGGATATGATTGGTTGGGCAAGCTGTCAATCTACCCGTAGATCCGCCACTGGCTGAACGCTGATCCTGATGCAATGAGAATAATGAAATAAATATTGTTTAAAATAACATCAAGATGATATCACAGAGGTTCTCATTTTAATGGGTTAATAAACTGGTATGATTTGGCGGTTTGATGGTCTCTATATGAACACTATACATTTGCCATTGTGACTTTGGTTAACGCGTTTGTCATTTCTGAGAAATGGTCAGAGTGATTTTAACTGGAATATTTTGACAGCGCAAAAAGCAGCAGACTACGGAGGCGGAGCCCCAACGAGCGCGCCGCCTGTTAGGCTTTAAAGCAGGGGTCTTCAACCTTTTGTGAGCAAGGGCTACCACAATGGAGTTATCTGGAGGGCTACTTTTTGATATTGTCTACTTAAAACCTTTCTGTTTTACTTGTTAATTTTATTTTATTTTATTTTATTTTACTTATTGATGTTTTAGTATTGTTTAAAAATAAACCAGGTCAAATACAAAAAATCTGTAATGAATACATATTACAATTGAGACAATTAATAGAATATGCTTTGGTGGGGCACCTCACAGACGTTGTTGGAGACCGCTGCTCTAAAGTTTACATTCACCTTTCTTTGATTTTACATCAACATTGACAAGCACCTAAGCAAAAAAGGGAACAATTATTTTACATAATAAAATACTTTAACAACCTTCTATCTTGGTATGGTGAGCATATGCATTTTAAAAATATATTGTGCATATAAAATTATTAGTTTAACATTTTATGCATCTTTATTTGACCTCAAAGCATCAGACCCCATGTTGAGAACCATTGTTCTAAAGCATGTTTGATTTTGGTTACCCAAAGTGTTAATTAATGCATTAACTAACAAACATGTATTAATGTGTAGTTAAGGAGGCGGTTATTCATGCATGAATTTATATGACTCATGACATAGTTATGGTTAGTTACTGATTAGTACATAGCTTAACTCATCATTAGTTCATAGTAAAGTGATTATTAATTTATGTATTAGTACATGATTATTCATGTACCATTATTGTAAAGTGTTACCCTTACTTCAGTATCTCCAGTTTATAGTCAGGATTCTTCAGTACATCAGAGATCAGCTTCACTCCTGAATCTCTTAGTTTATTATCAAACAGATTCAGTTCTCTCAGGTGTGATGGGTTTGATCTCAGAGCTAAAGTCAGAGCAACACAACCTTCATCTGTGATATTACAACTCCACAACCTGTGGAGAACAGAGACTTTATGTGAATTATCCAAAACTACAAACACAAATCTCTAAGCTCCATCTCTTCATGTAATGTTCCTCTTTCAATCCCTCAGTAACTGGGACACTGTGTGTTTAAATGTCAAATAAATCCATCACACAGCTGACTATAAGTGTTAGATGTCCTAAGCCACATGAACATTTCTTCATAAATCTGTATTGAGTTCATGACTCACACTGAATACTAGGGGTGGAACAATAAATGTATTCGTTTCGAACCGAATCGGTACGGGGGTCACGGTTCGGTGCATGAATTTAAACGGAGAATACACGGTATGAAAATACAGTTTTTTACAATCACTTTGCTACTATTTTCAGAACATTGATGTCATTTTTCACAACTCTAGATACAAAACTCAAAACGGTTATCACTTGTAACACAGGCTGTCTAGTGTTCAAAACATTGCATTGTGCATTCACATCTTTAAAGACATCTTGCACTTGCACAATCATTGTTTCAAAACACAAATTTACTGTGAAATACCATGGAAACATAACTATAGATCACCCACACACAAGCAACTGATAGTTTCACTAAGTCATTGTTTGTACAATCATTAAGTATTGTAGAACAAAATTGGTGATACAGATTTCATTATGGTACATGTAGAGCAAATACATATCTGTAAAAGTTCTGCAGTAGTAGAGAGAATACGACAGACACATTGGAATCATTGAACAAAGTTTGTAATGTATTGATGAAAACACTACAGTACAATCACAACATAGGTCACATCATTTCACAATCTGCACTCAATCATCAGTAACAAGTTGGCAGAATTGGACAAGCAATTACAAGGGCCTGCATCTATACAGTACAGTGATAATTGGTTCATGCTCCATGCTTATTGGTTACAATGAACCTCATTATCTTGAAACTTTCATGATTTTCAGTAAACATGGAAGATTCTTTGTCTGTTTCCATACAACTATTACGAATAATGCAACAGTTACTTATCATTTTGGGCAGTTGTATTGATTGATAGTTAGATCATTGTAAGAAAATGAATAGACACTTATTTGAAATGTGATGTGTGAATAGCCTTTTGAAACAGTAGTACTTTGATGTTAAGTTGTGTCATATTGAACATGTGATTTTGGTTGAATGAACAAATGATCCAAGTTTTATGTGTATTGTATCCAAGCAATTGAGAAAAGAGTTAAGAGTTTTGAAAAATGTGCATTTTGATCATTGGTTGTGAGTTTTGTGTCTAGAGTTGTGAAAAATGACATCAATGTTCTGAAAATAGTAGCAAAGTGATTGTAAAAAACTGTAAAAAACTTGCGTGCAAAATAATTAATGTAATGCAGAACTACTGTTAGATAGGCGGGTTCTTTATGGACAGCTAATCTGTTGCCCCGCTTTAGCTCTGAAGCTCTGATTGGCGTCGATGCACCCGAGCTCCGCCTATGTATGCGCTCTATCAGAGCCCGTCTACATTCTCTGGCACTCTGCATTTTTTTGTCACGTCGACGCCGGTCCAGTCAGTTAGTGAGCAGCGATAGCGAGGATGGCAAATGGTGTTCCACAAGAGTTAGGCGCTCCGCCAGCCTCTTTAAGATCGCAAGTTTGGCAAAACTTCAGTTTTCCAGTCAGTTACAATAGTACAGGCGAGAGAGTGGTGGAAAAGACGAGGACTGTGCGTCGGCGTTGTTCAGCAGTTGTTAGGTATGTGAGTGGAAATACATCTAATCAGGGCTTTCAAGTCTCACGCATTCACCTTGACATACGCATATTACTCACGCTGAGAAGTAGGAGATAAATTGTCCTGCTATATACAACAGACATACGCAGGGCAGTTCTGTCGAGTTCAGCTGCTTTCAGTTTTTTAAGCGTGCTCAACTTTACGCAGCGCCATCAGCGTCAGAGTACAGCGAGAAATCTTGCGGAGGAGGCTTATTTCAAATCGCTCTCGCGTTACTCTGACGTCATCCACTTGTCGTTTCTTGCAGCGCCTCGTGAAGTCGTACACACCTATTAATTCATCCTACAAGCCTATGTTTTTGTTCTTTTAGTACATTGATATGAAATAAAAACACTTGTAATACATTTGAACCCATATTTGTATGAAAGATGAGTACAAGATTACTTAAAGTGGTATACATTTTTGAAATACGAGATAGTATGTTAAATGCATTTCAGTTCATCTCAAAATAACACTGATAAGGACACCTATGTTTTTAAGATTAGCTTAAGTACTAAAAAAAATGCATTCTTCATTTTGTTTTGCTTTTCCCTCCATTGTACCGAAAGTGAATCGAACCGTGGCGCCTGAACCGAGGTACGAACCGAACCGGGACTTCTGTGTACCGTTCCACCCCTACTGAATACTTGATCTTATTTCCTCAAGTGTTTGTGTTCATAATGGACAAGATATTGTCTGACTCTCAGCTAACAGAGAAAAGTTCTAAGAACGTTCCGTGAAAGTTCCCAAAAACGTTCTGCCAACATAAAAAGTGTTCAGTTTTCTTGATGTTATAAGAATGTTTCTGGGTTGTCTGAACGTTAGAGGAATGTTAGATTCTACCATTTTCAAACGTTATGTCAATGTCATGTTTTAATGTTCACACAATGTTTAAAACAACAACTGTTTTATAGACTTATTTGCTTGTTATGTAAATGATAGAGTAGGACTGGACAATATTTCAATATCAATATATCTCGCAGTAGGCCTATAATATTTTTCGATAAGGGTGATATGGTTTCTAAACACATTTCCGATATTTCGATACATTACGGCGTCCTGTGGCCGTTCACGTCACATGTAAAAACGCATGTTAAACACAGGTCAAGGGGCTACTTCCCTCTTAAACGTGTGGTGTCTTGTAGTTAAAGGACAAGTTCGGTATTTTACACTTTTGATAGGTACATCCGACCTATCAAATTTCAGGCCTATTTCGAACCTCCCATTTTTAACTAAAGTTTTAGATAAAGTAGTACTGGAGCAGCTCCAAAGCTTCCTGGGAGAATACAATATTGGCGATGTATTTCAGTCGGGCTTCAGGAAATTCCACTCTACTGAAACAGCTCTTTTAAAAGTGTTAAATGACATCTTCCTAGCCACTGACTCTGGCGATCCGGTAGTGTTGATACTCCTAGACCTAAGTGCTGCCTTCGACACAGTAGATCATAATGTTCTGCTGTCTCGCTTAGAACATATAGTAGGCATCAGAGGCTCAGCGCTACAGTGGTTTCAGTCATATTTGACAAACAGGAGTTTCTCAGTCAACATTGGGAAAGTTCGATCCTCACCTGTACCTTTGACATGTGGGATTCCTCAGGGCTCCACATTAGCACCACTGTTATTTTCTCTATACATGATCCCTCTTAGTACCATCTTTCGGAAATATGGTTTAAATTATCATTGTTATGCAGATGATACACAAATATATTTTCCACTCAAACACAAGAACGGAGTGCAGCAGATGGTTGCCTGCCTTCAAGATGTAAAGGCTTGGATGTCTCGGAATTTTTTAAGTTTGAATGAGAGTAAAACTGAGGTCATAGTGTTTACCCCTTCTGATGCACATGGTGCAAATAATGTAAATCTTGATGCTCTCACACAGTATGTTAAGCCTAGGGTGAAAAACCTGGGCGTGATGTTGGACAGTGCACTAAAGCTGGACAGACAGGTGAACCAGGTTGTTAAGTCCAGCTTTTATCAGTTGCGAACCGTGATGAAAATGAAACCCTTTCTTACTTTCACAAATTTTGAAAGAGTGATACATTGTTTTATCACTACGAGGCTTGATTACTGCAATTCATTATATTTGGGGATTAGTCAGTCTTCCATCAATCGCCTTCAAATGGTTCAGAATGCCGCTGCAAGGGCCCTGACAGGAGTTCGGAAACGGGACCATATAACCCATGTCCTTCAGTCACTCCATTGGTTACCAGTGCACTATAGGATCCATTTTAAAACATTGCTGCTACTTTTTAAGTCTTTAAATGGAATAGCACCTCAATATCTCTCTGAGCTAGTGACAGTCCATCAACCAACGAGAGCCCTCAGATCGGCCAACGAGAGGCTCTTAGTGGTCCCTAGGTCAAGGCTGAAGACTAGAGGAGATCGGGCTTTCTCTATAGCGGCACCTAGACTCTGGAACAGCCTGCCCACTGTGATCAGAACTGCACCCACACTTCCTATTTTTAAATCTAAGCTAAAAACCTATTTATTTGAGTTGGCGTACGCTACATGATTTTTGACCTCATTGTCTTAGTAATGTTTTATGTGATTTATGCGTATGTTTTATAACTTCAATTTCTTGTAATGTTTTTATCTGTTCTTAACTGTGATACTATGGTTTTATGTCGTCCTTTACTGGTCTTTTTGCTTTGTTTTGTTCTGTACTGTACAGCACATTGGGCAACGACAGTTGTGTTTAATTGTGCTTTATAAATAAATTGATAAATTGATATTAAAGCCCTGTTTTCAGATTGTTTATGATGAAATAGAAAGGTTTTGACAGAAACTTTGACATATGATGCTGTTTATTGTATTACCCCCCACCTCTACAATGGCTGTATAAGTGCACTGGAACAATCCTTCCTAAAATGCATTAAACTTTCGTTTACAAAGACGTGAAACTCACCGAGTGGTCAGGGGTGTTCACTGATATGCTCACACAAAAATCACTGCAAAAGATGCTTTCCAACAGCTGTTTTAGCATTTGTTGTAAACTTGTGGACCTATTTGCCTCACACCCGTATATTCTTCCATTGAGAGCTTGAATAATAGACACTCCAGGCAAGTTGGTGGCAATAATCCACCTTTGCCAATTGCAAGAATAGAAACGTTTCCGGCGGCGGAGTAATACTGTACCTCACAGCACAACACATCTGATACAAGTCAATGGAGTTGGACAAAGACTACAATAAAACACCTGTTGGAAAGCATCTTTTGCAGCGATTTTTGTTTGAGCATATCAGTGAACACCCCTGACCACTCGCTGAGTTTCACGTCTTTGTAAACGAAAGTTTAATGCATTTAGGATGGATTGTTTCAGTGCACCTATACACCCATTGTAGAGGTGGGAGGTGAAACACAAACACACGAAAATTCTCGGGCCAGCATCATATGTCCAAATTTCAGTCAAAACCGTTCTATTTCATCATAAACAATCTGAAAACAGGCCTTTAACTGTAAAACACAGAACTTGTCCTTTAAGCAACTATGAGCCGCAATCTCCGGGACGACAAGCAAATAGAATGCGGATTTAAATTCGCTCATCTGTACCTCGTGTCAAATCATATCATTGACACCACCATGCGATCAATTAATCTATTCGGGACTTTGGAGTGTTTGCTCAGAGAAGAGCTGTCAGTCACTCAGAAGTACGAGAAGGAGGTGTGGGGTTAGTTCAAGTCAAGTCACAGCTTCCAATGACGACATCATATAGAGAAGGAGAACAGGAGATGTAATAAACACAAACTAAATTACTGGTGAGAAAAAATAGGCTTAAGCCGTAAAGTGCCAAGGTTAGAAAAGAATAAAGATGAGGAGAAAAGATACAAGTATGTATGCTGCTGTGTCATCTGGTTATGAGTTATATGTATAATATAATTAAATGTCTAGTATCAAATCACTGATTCTTGAAACTTTGGCAAAAACATGTCCCACTAAGAAAAGTGCTAATTCTGTTGGAAATTAAAATTATTTTCATGAAGAAAAAGAATCAATGTTATAATCAGGGAGTCCTTTGCACATATGTAAGGTTCTTTTATAGGTTTATTTTTTATTAATTTAATGATTATATGCTGGCCCATTGCCTACAAAATCAGCTGTCCTCGGTTAAGAGATAATCATTTGTCTTTTTTAATCAAGTTGAAAAGTAATAATTGAATTGAATAATATATTTACCACATGAAAGAGTACATTGTAATATGTATTAAAACAACAAACAGTGAGTTTTGAACAATATTTACTATTATTTTGTGATTGCTCCACATGTGTCCCACATATTCGTCACCACCGTCAGATATTTATAAAAAGCAATAAAATCAGACAACTACAGGGTCAACTGCATTCCTGAGGACCCCTTTTTCAAACCTTCAGCTCTACTGCATGCTTCAAGATCACTCAAGCTCCTGTATGTTTGATATTTTCTCTTAAACTTCTTCATATTTTTGGACACTGCTACTGTGACAACCATAACATGTCAACACCGTCATCTTTGTATAAAAAGTATTAGATTAGATTATGAAATAAATGTATAATTTTTCACTATCTAGCTTGCTAAGCAATTACAAGTAGATCAGTAATTTTTATTTTTTTTACAGTATGTAACATTAAATACTACAATAATTTTAGGGTCACGTTGAGTTATATTTTCTCCACATATTACTATAATAGCAAATTGAACAAAACTATAGACTAACACAGATGGAACTATGAAAGTCAATACTATGACTGAATAAATCCATAATATATCAAAACAGAAACACAACCCGGTGGCCCAAGTTTTTTTCAAAGGTTTGTTTTTGGTTCAGACATCCATTGCAGGCATTCTTGGCAGTTTTTTCTGAGGCTTTTTTAATATGCATACCGTTATCATATTTATACCGTACCGCCCGAAATGAAGAAGTATACAGCGATAAAAATTTTGTCCATATCGTCCAGCCATATGATAGAGAAACATTGCATTTTATTATTTTAAAATTTATAGGGGTGGTTTCCCAGACAGGGATTAGACTAGTCCTAGACTAAAGTAAATGTAATAGCTGTCCAAACTGAAAACAACTTGCAAAGACATATTTTAAAATACATCAATGCCATTTGTTTTGCCTTAAAATGCACACAAGTAATGTTTTTAGTAAGGTGTGTTTGTTAAAACAATTTATATTTCATAATTAAACTAAGGCCTAGTCCTGGTTTAAGCTAATCCCTATCTGTGAAACCACCCCATAAAACATTATTTCTGAATGTTCTGTAAAATATTGCTGTAGAAAACACAATTCACTTATTAGGTTTAGATGTTGATGATTTGTGTCATTTAAAGTCACCATGGTGTTGATTAGTGTTTGTTTTAGTTAGACTCTTGACCCTTGACTTTTTGTTTGCTAGTTATTCCCTGGTTGTGTTAACTTTGTATATAAAGCACATTTGTTATGTTAATGTAAAGTTAGTGTAATTCTGTAGCAGTTGGTATATAAGTTGTTGTTTTAAACATTGTGTGAAAATTAAAACATGAAATTGTCATAACGTTTGAAAATGGTAGAATGTAACATTCATCTAACGCTCAGACAACACAGAAACGTTCTTAGAACGTCAAGAAAACTTGACACTTTTTATATTGGCAGAACATTGGGAACTTTTTTCAGATTGACTGCTGATTTATGTACAACATTAAGAAAATTACTTTTGTTAGAAAAGATTCTTCCAAAGTAAGAGTTCAAAATAAAACCATAAAATAATTAAATTAATTGTATTAAAGCAACACAATTGCACTGTTGCGCTTTTCAACCTCATGTGGGAGCCGTAAGCCAATCTAACATGGAAAACTACATAGTGTTGCTTTAATATGTAAACAGTCATGTGATTGTTGTTAGTTTTACTTACTGTAGTTTTTTGGTTTCTTTAATCACAAGCTGCAGTCTCACAAGAACTTCATCTGCTGTATTTTTATCTCCAATAAATGGTTTTAGTTTAAGTTCATCCAAATGCTGCTCAGACGTCAACAACACAAAAACTAAAGCTGCCCACTGTGAAGAGGAGAGTTTGGTCTTTCCTACTGATGAAGATCTCACATAACGTTGAATCTCCTGCAGCAGTGAATCATCACCCAGTTCATTCAGACAGTGAATCAGATTGATGGATTTCTCTGTAGACAGATTCTCATTCATCTTCTCTTTAATGTACTCAACAGTTTTCTCTTTCTTGTAGGAGCATCTTCTCATCTGTGTCAGTAGATCCTGTAAGAGAATCTGATTGGACTCCAGTGAAAGACCCAGAAGAAAACGCAGGAAAAGATCCAGATGTCCATTCTTACTCTGTAAAGATTCATCTACAGCTCGCTGATGTAACTCAGATAACGAATCCTGTTCTGATGATAACCATTTCAATTTGTGCGGAAATTCTGAAAAATGACCTTGTGTAGTACTTTGATCAAACACATGTCTGTTGTTGTTTGTTAAGGAGATGTGAGCATAAAGAGCTGCTAGATGTTCCTGGATGCTGAGATGAACAAAGCAGTAAACTTTCCCCTGATACAAACCAAACTCCTCTCTGAAGATCTGAGTACACAATCCTGAGTACACTGATGCTTCTGCTACATCAATGTCACACTCTCTCAGGTCTTCATCATAGAAGATCAGATTGCCTTTCACAAGCTGCTCAAAAGCCAGTTTCCCCAGTTTGAAGATCATCTCTTCATCTTTCTTCTCATAGTCCTTCTGATGTTTGATGTTTGTCTGAATGATCAGGAAGTGTGTGTACATTTGAGTGAGAGTCTTGGGGATCTCTCTTCTCTCTGCTTTACTCAACATTCTCTCTAGAACAGTGACTGAAATCCAGCAGAAGACTGGGATGTGACACATGATGTAGAGACTCCTGGATGACTTCAGGTGTGAGATGATTTGATCAGACAGACTCTTATCACTGATTCTCTTCCTGAAGTATTCCTCCTTCTGTGGATCAGTGAATCCTCGTACCTCTGTGACTCGATCAACACACTCAGAGGGGATGAGATCAGCTGCTGCTGGTCTGGAGGTGATCCAGATGAGAGCAGAGGGAAACAGATTCCCCTTGATGAGGTTTGTCAGCATCACGTCCACTGAGCTTGATTCACTTACATCACACAACCTCACACTGCTGTGAAAATCCAGAGACAGACGACACTCATCCAAACCATCAAAGATGAACAACACTTTATATTCATCACTGAAGATTTTCATTTCTTTTGTTTGTGGGAAGAAAAGATGAAGAAGATCTAAAAGACTGAGTGTTTTGTTCTTCATCAAATTGATCTCTCTGAAAGGAAGTGGAAATATGAGGTGGACGTCCTGATTCTCTTTCTCTTCAGCCCAGTCCAGAATGAACTTCTGTACAGAGACTGTTTTTCCAATGCCAGCGACTCCCTTTGTCAGCACACTTCTGATGTGTTTGTCTTGTTCAGGTAAAGGTTTAAAGATGTCATTACATTTGATTGGTGTCTCCTCTGTTGTTGTTCTTCTGGATTGTGTCTCAATCTGTCTCACTTCATGTTCATTACTGATCTCTCCACTTTCACTCTCTGTGATGTAGAGCTCTGTGTAGATCTCATTCAGTAGTGTTGGGTTTTCTCACTTGATGTTCCCTCACACAAACGCTCAAACTTCTTCCTCAGATTTGATCTGAATGTGTTCAGGACTTTAGTAAGCTGACAGTGATAACTGAAACAGATTATTACATAAATTAAAATATTACATTTTAGATATATCGACCGATATATCTGTTTACAATATTTTCCCTGATATTTAAGCATTTTCCCATTATTGGATATCAGTTTTGTAATTTTGGATTAACCGATTTATACTGTTTTGAGAATGACGCACTGGACAAGCATCTGAGGAGAGGAGACAACAACAATACCGTGCACAGCAAATATGATGACGGCGTCATACGACTTCATTAAAAGTAGTTTGAGTATACTTACTTTGCTTTAATTAATTAACTTTATTTAACATAACAGACATTGAGTGCGTTTACATGCACAGTCTTACGCTGATTATGCTTAATAAACTGATAACACGTGGGGTCATGTAAATGCGTAAAACGGTTTTCTTTAATCGGGGAAAGCCCATAAACGGCGTAAGCAAAAACCGATCGGCACAGGTAGTTTTTTGCATATTACGCTGATTTTGCGTGGCATGTAAACACCTTAACCGGCTTTCTCACGGTTTTGTCCATGTGTGCATGTCTCCGCGTATGAAAGATAAACGTCACGCGCGAAAGTAAGCGCAAAGTAACGCATAAAAGTCTCCGCTCGACTAAAGCAGTTGGCAGAGAAACTGTTAAAATAGCAGCTCATGTTACATTTACAGGTTCTGCAGACACGAGAACAGATACAACAGTACAGCTTAAGACAGATATGCCGTTGACTTTTTGAACGACTGTAGGTACTATAGGTGGTGACGTCACTGCCTGCGAGAAAACTGATAATTCTTCAATTTCCTTGTAAACGCAGTTGTCTGCATAGCCGGCTTATTGATTTGCATGTAAACGCATGAAAACAGATAATTTGTGAGTAAATCCATAGATAAATAGCGTGTTGTCAACAGCCATTTGATAATCTATAATAACAAAATAATAATTATTCTGACATAAAATACCAGTAAAGAAATTCAATAAAACATAAGATGTTTTGTTTGTTACTTTCCTGACAATGTATTATTCCAGTGATATTATTCAGTATATTAATATTATTCATCATATCACTCTATTATTCAGACAACTATGACTGTTATTATTATAAGGGTTTGTTCAGTTTAATAGTGTTGAAGTATACAATAGAAGTATAACAGTAAATAAAAATCGGTTCAGCTCAGCATATCGGTTATTAAACACACATAAACATACAAATAATTGGTATCGGTTTTAAAAAATCTGTATTGGTCGATCTCTAATAAATTTACATAGTCATGATGAAAACAATGTAAGTTAAAATCATATTTATCTACAAATTAAGATTAATGTAGACACATGCTCAATTGTCATGAAAGAAACATTATTCTAATATTATATTGTAATAAATAAAAAAATACTTTGATTTTACCTGAATCTATGATAATGTCCTTTTTTGGACTGTTGAACATTTTTAGTTTGATCACTTACAGATACTTTGATCTGATCTGATCCAGACAACATTATTGACCTTAAACAAAAGACAAACAGACATAATCAGACATTGATATGACAATTTTTACAGTGTAATCCATTAATATCATACTATGTTTTTGTTTTACACTGTAAAATAATCTGTAGAAATTACTGTTGCTGGCAGCTGGTTGCCAATAACTTATCGTAGATTTAAATGTATTTTATTTACTGGCAACATTTTGTTCAAAGTTAAATGAACATTAAACATTTACAAGTCTTTGTCTTTTCCGAGAAAAACTAAAACAGCATCAAGCAAAGCTTTTTGGGAAACAAAATCTAAAGCAAAAAAAAAAAAAGGTTGATGAGGATTTCTGGCTTCCAGAATGCATGAGGCTGTTATTGTATAGTTTTATTCTGTAAAGACAAAGACTTGTTAATATTTAATATTTATTTAACTTTGAACAAACTCTTGCCAGTAAATAACATCAATTTATATATATGGTAAGTTACTGGCAAACAGCTGCAAGTAACACTGTAATTTCTACTGAATATTTTTTACAGTGTACTTGAACTTTACTATTATTACTATAATTTATGGCAACTCGTCACTAGTCAATAATGTAAAATAGTAAGCTCAATTGACTTGCGTAACAGATTAAACTTGCATGCAGCTTTTTTATCATGTAGTCAATGTTTTTGAACAAATATTTGAGTATATTATCATATCTTTATCTATACAGAGCTGTTGTACCTCAGACCAGGTGATGTTTCTCTGTCCTGAAATGTTAGTGGTTTATTCATAGACTGATTACTTCTCATGGACACACAGCTGATCTGAGATGAGTCTAATCTCTTCTGCTGTATATGTTTGTCACATCTCTCCAACATTTTTAGAATTCTTTTGCAGTAAGCAATAAGGCAAGTAGATTTATAGCACATTTCATACACAATGACAATCATTTCATATTTTTTTAATTATTCAATAATATTTTTACACAGAAATGTTAAAGAATTTAAAAGATACATAAAAGTCTATTTTAAAATATCTTGCTGATAATAAGACAGTTGTTGTACCTCAGACCAGGTGATGTTTCTCTGTCCTGAAATGTTATTGGTTTATTCATAGACGCATCACTCTTCATTGACAAACAGCTGATCTGAGATGAGTCTGATCTCTTCTGATGGTCTGATCTATAACAAGACATTACACAGTAGATGTTTTCATTCTTAGTTTAATTTGCATCAAGAAAGATATTTACAGCTATTTGATCTAATTACAAAGTAATTGATTGTATAAACATGCAGAATGTTATTTATATTATTGACAATTTTATCACGTTTTTAAATAGGCATATATAACAGAAACTCATATAAAAACTGTGTAATTTGTAATTCATGTGTTTGGGTAAAAATAAACAAGTCATCTTTAATACAGACTTGAATACCTGACTCCTGGAGAATCATCTTCATCTCTGAATATTTGTGAATGAGCCATGAATCATTCTGTCAAATCAGTCTGATCTCCACTGAATGTGATCACCTCCACAGACTCTGAATGAATCTGATTCACCTCCACAGACTCTGAATGAATCTGATTCACCTCCACAGACTCTGAATGAATCTGATTCACCTCCACAGACTCTGAATGAATCTGATTCACCTCCACAGCCTCTAAATGAATCTGATCACGAGTTTAATGAGTTTGTAAATCAGCACAAAGTTTAGGTCTGTGAGTCTCTGCACTGCTTCTGACAAAATCACTGAGCTTTAAATAGTATGCATTAAAAAACAGCAATTTACCAGTGTTAAATGTAGACTCCTGGTGTAGGCACCACACATATACATAAACACAAACAGTGTAGAATTAACACTGGTGAATGAGAATAATCGCATAGCTGGAATTAAATATATTAAATGTAAAAACTAAAAGGTTAATTTTAATATTAACTATAAAATGATTTTTATTAGAAACATTGAGTCAAGTAACAATTATGTGATGCGAAACACTTACTTACCTCCGTCAAAATGTTTCTCCTTAAAGTTAACAAGTACACCTAAATGACGTTCACGGATATATTTAGACACATTAAAACTGGTGTGTAAAATGGCGACATGTAAAAACACAACTGTTTATGACTGACAGCAGTGAAAGAGAGAGAGGTGTGTTCAACAAAAATACCTTCTGTGCTGCTGCTCAGACCGATTGGTGTATGACATCACAGTACCGTGAGAGAGAATCAAAAGCATACAGAGTTATCTGCTCTCGCGATACGTGATGTCAGACATTTTTCGATAAGCGCAATATGAACTAGAACACATCCCTACAGTGAGAGAAGATCGAGTGATCCAGTTTTACTTTCACTTTATTAAATTTTTTAAAATACATCAACAACCTTTATAAACAACTAAAAAAAATCAAAGTTTAATCAGCGATATGTTCACTGTGATTACATGGTTTAAGTTGAGAGAAAGTCAAAAATATTAATATTTAATCATTAATAACGTGAATTCACGTTGATCAAAATATTCGATAAAGATTCAAGTCTTCAAGTACACATTTATTTCTCACTGACTTTAAACAGTTAATACACTTAACATACTGTTTGTTAAGGTTTAAATGATCTTGTTTTGTGTCTGTGCGTAATGGGGTAAAGGTTTTTGAATATCTGGTTCTTTTGCATTACAGTAACAGGTTCAGCCACATTCTTGCAGTCAGATCTCCGCGAAATCAGCAAACGGCTGTGTAGATATATGAGTGCAGTACTGTGCTGATCTCAGTGCAGTCGACAGGTGGCATCATTCACTCATCATCAGCAGATTGGAAAAACGAAGCTTTTTGAAGCTTCGAATCAATTTCTTCTGAAAATGAGTTTACTGTTTCGAAGCGCTCCAAACATAAATATGGCGCCACCTGCTGGTGAAAACATTGTATAAGCAACAAGTTTTCAGTCCAAAAATGTTACAATTGTTAAAAAAATAATTGCAATATTTTTCTAAAACCCGTCCTGTATAACATATCCTCTGGCAACATCAGATGTGTCATTGACAATAAAAGCTGAAGAAAACAATTCAGCCAAAGAAGAAACTAAATGTTAATCAACTCATCTGTGAACAAAGGAAAAGACAAAGCAGATAAATCAGGTAATGGCAAAGAATTAGTTTTAGTTAACACCTCATTATTGTCAGATGTCTGTTCCTAAACACTTTTAGACAAAGCTTGAGTTGTTACAGCCACAGGATCTCCAACAGCAGGGCGTTGAACAAACTCTCCAATTGACAAAACTACAGGAGGTGAAGGTTTACTGGGCCACAACTTATTTCCTGCTAATTTATTCCCCAAAATAAGATGAATATCATCAGTGGGCAAAGTCAGACATAATCCTACTACTACTTCACCACCAAATCAAAGTTAATCCTAATTTTATGAAGAGGAACTGACAAGGTTTATATGCCGATTCCTCAAATTAAAACACTGTCACCAGTGTCAGATGCTGAAGAAAATGACAAAAGGACTCTAAAGTAAAATAATCTATAGCTCCTGTATCACACAGGATTTGTTCTTGAACTTCTTTGTCCTCTAAAGACACTTGACCTTTTATAAAGGGAGAATAAATGGACAAATATCTTTTAAATACACACTTATATGCTTTCAGTATTGTGGCTTTAACAATTCAATAATCCTTACTCTCGTCTTCACTTAAAGCTGAAAAAGCCAGCTGCGCTTTCTCCACTAACATGCATTTCAACATCAAAACTCAGTTTGCTTCAGACCAACCCTGTATTTCAGCAACACGCTCCAGAAGAGCAAAAAAAAAACCATCTTCATTAAACTTGGGAATAAGCTTTACATTTTAATTATCTCCCAAACTACTATCTGTCACGACTCGCTCACACAAAAAGTTAGATCCAAAAGCAGTTTATTAGGGGTGATCCAAAATCATAATCCGTACAGGCAAAAGGTCAATACCCATAAACATAGTCCAAACAATAATCCAAACCACAGACACAGAAGGCGATGTAACATATAACAAGGAATCCACAACATAGACTGAACAGACAGGGCTTAAATACACAAACACTAACAAGGTGAGTGGGAACAGCTGAGTCCAATGATTACTGATGACAGAAGGGATTATGGGAGATGCAGTTCATGACACATGTGACAGTGAAGACAAGAGACATCTGGTGGCTAACTCGGGGAACAACACTAATACATATGACACACACAGAACAGTTTTACACTGTGACACTATCAGTTATCTTACCCTCTTTAATAAGGTTGATCTTAAAATACTCAAGATCCATTTTTGCCTTTTTTTTATTCAAGCTTGTTCTCAGTGTGGTTTAATTTTTTCATGGTTTAATTTGTAACAACAATAATTCCTCCTGTTAAAGCAGACTTTGAAATATTCGAGAGTATCTTTACTCAGCTGTCCATATAAGCTGTGTAAAACGGCTTTAGGTTTCTCACATTATTTAAATAAGATTTACCTTCAAAACATTCTGATAAAATTTGCACTTATTTTAAAAATATCAAAAGCTTAACAAAATAAAGCACAATATAGGATTATTCAACCAAATTGTTTAAATATTTTTCGATCAGGTTAACCTGATGAATAAACAAACTATGGTATTGTTCCCCACCAGAAGCCACCTGTTAGCCGAGCATCACCATTCAGTCCTGGAGTGCAGGAAAAGAAACCAAATCCAGAAAGATGAAGACTCACCTGCCTTTAGGTCAACCGTCTTCACCACCAACAAAATCAATGTCCAGTAAATACAGTAGTTTCTGTCAATTATTTTTCCATGCCGTATATACATCTTAATCCCAGAGTAACCCCTGACTGACAGCTTTAATCCTCAGGTTCAGGATAATGAATACAAGGGTTCACTGGTCCCCCTTATCTTCACTCGCTCACACCAAAAATCAACTGAAAAAATCTGTTGGCATAATCAATAAAACACCTGATTTGTTTAATGTGTTTATTATTTTCAAGAATTAATCTATCAATTTAATCCGAAAGCGAGTCTCTCTCGCCCATTGATCTACCAACCACACAAGTGTATGTCTGAATTTTAATTCTTCACGGAGTTAAAAATGTTAGCCATTGCTGCCTTTGTAATCTCTTTCTTCTGGCTGCTCATTTTTTCTATTGTCTTTTATCTCTACAGGAAAACTGAAGCCATTAACTTGTCTTTAATGTGAAGGAAAAATATTTTAAATCCAACTTTTTATATTAAATGCTTGTTTGTGTGTATATAATAATTAATCAAATTAATGAAGCTGTATTATTATTGCCAACATATTCAATTACTGTGTACTCATTTGTTCAGTCAGACTTCTGGGTTTCTCTTATAAAGTTTGTATGTAAACTTATCTGTATGATAAATTCAGTCTCCAGCTGAAATGGGCCATCTGCATGTGCAGAACGGATCGTGCAGGTGAAACGGATCAGTCGATAAGTACACGATACGTTCTGCACATGTGCATAATAATTGAGGCAGCAAACTGTGATGTTTTCTACTACGTAATTACGCGCATGCGCCGGTTGTTCCTCAATCTACAATTAAAAATGAAATTAATGTGAAAGGTATGTCTTCAGTGTGCATATGAGATCTAATTGTGTTCCAGAAATCAAGAATATTTGTACATGTGTTTATATAAACCTGATCTGTGTCTGGTGTGTTGAGTTTTCTCTTGGTATTTCATCTCTTTCCTCTGTGTGAGATTCCTGCGTGTTCACGAGCGCATCCTTGTTGGCCGCATCATTGCCCTGCAAACAATAATTTTCTTTGTGTAACAGCTGTGTCCACTTACTTTAAATAGATATTAAATAACAGTGTCATTAATGTGTGTCACTGGTGTTTTTTGGTGATTTAACAGAAGTCAAAAACATCCAGATACATTTTTCATTTCTCATGATGTTGTGAAGGAGTTTTTTCTTTACCATGTAGAGGATAATGCCATCATTCATCACTATTATCTGCTATGGACATCCAGGATTTGTTTGTTGCTAAGCTCACCAGTGTGTTTTTCTTTAGTCAGAATGAACCAAATTGTTGATCTGATCACTCTTAATGTTCCTGCTCTCTCTGATGGATTTGTTGTGTTATTGAAATCCACCTTGTGTCTGTATGACTTGTATGGAGATCTCCCTGAATCACATGATTTGAGTTCACAGCCACAGCTTTCAAATGCAGATGTCAATCAACTTCAGACCTTTAACATGCTTCATTTATGAAGAAATCATTTAAAAAATAGACAATAAATGTCCATAAAACAGCTTTTAACTGTCCCATTACTTTTGACCCCTTTAAAAAGGAGGAGCTACATATTAAACAGCTGTAATTCCTAAATCCTTCAGTCAGTTTGATTGTGAATCTTCTCTAAATAAAGTTAAGAGTGTTCACTTTAAGACAATTATTCATTATATGACTGGAACTGGAAAACATTTTTGTGAACAGCTTAAATAACACAAAATGTGCCTCTGTCCCAATATTTATGGAGCTAGAAATTAACTTTACAAAGTGATAAAAAGATAATTGAGTGCAGAAATACACAAGTTTACTGTTAACAGAGTAACTTACACAGACAACACAGAATACTGTTTCACATCAAGCAGTTTCTCTTTTTGACTGGCGTACTTTATTTAAACAGAAACATCTGCATTCATTCAGTCTAGAGTTCTCAACGGGTCGGGCCAGCCCGACAAACCCGACGGGACCCGCGAATTCGGGCCGGGTTCGGGTCAAAAATATAAGCAACTGAGTCGGGTCGGGTCGGACCTCGGGCTTAATCTTTTACGCTCCGCGAAAAAAATTATTAATCATCACTGCTGTTCACCGTAAAGAAAGTCTGGTCTGGCTGCTGCAACATGCATCACAGAGAGGGGCGGGGGATAGCAATAAGCTCCGGGGTGGATCAGCAACGGATCCAGACCGGAGCTGCCGGCTTCAGAACGGATCCGTTGCGGATCCGCTTCAGAGCAGATCCGTTGCGGATCCGCCCCAGAGCTTATTGCTATCACTGCATGCACGCCTGTTGCCTGGAGAAGAAGAGATGGAGAAAAGTAAACTTGCCGCAGGTGAATTCATTTTTAGGCATATTTATATAGCCTATATTTAAAGTTTATTGTTTCAGTTGTTTGTTGTTATAAGGCGTGAACATTAAAGCTTGGTTTGAATTTCCGTCTGCTGGTCATGATAATAGCCTAACGTTACGTGTATGAGAAAAAAAGGCAGGGGGGGGGGGGGGTCGGCGGCGTCGGGCCGCGGGTCGGGTTCGGACAGATAATTCACGTTGATGTGTCGGGTTACATCGGGTCCGGGCTTTAAAAGCCACGGGCCGGGTCGGGTCGGGTTGTAATTTTCAGGCCCGTTGAGAACTCTAATTCAGTCACTGATTAGGTCACATGACATACACTCTGCAATGTGATTGGCTGGCTCACAAAAATAAAAGCTAAACAAATCAAATATAAATGAGAGCACAATACTTATAAATCTGAACACTCACATTTCTATTTGATCATTTCAACAGAAGAAAATTCATACAGCAAACATAAATGAGTTAAATGTCATGATGTTTGTTGCTGGTTTTACTTCAATCATATCATCAGTTGGACATCAGTATCTCAGACTAATTCTGTCCTCCTTTATCACAGACCTCACAAAATGACATTTAATGTCCACATGTTTACACCTCAAAGGATTTTTTGCTGACGCTATGACACCCTGATTGTCTTCATAAACTCTAGATTGATATTTCAGTCCATCAATGTTTTCTAACACTCGTGTACAGTCACAGTTAATGTCATAAACTCAGCTTCACATGTGGACAGTGTAACAGTAGACTGTCTTTTAGTCTTCATGAGATTAATGGATCATTTTTGTTCATGTTAATGCAGTAACCTGTAGTACTTTTTCTATCAATTATATCAGCTGTCCAATTTGCATCGCTCTATGCATGTATCAAGTTTTCATTTTCACCTTTTCTGTAACACAGCTCTTTGTCTTGTGTCTCTTTTAGATATCTCAAAATCAAAATTTCCTGTACTGTTTTCTGTTTCAGTATCTCATCATACTGGCAGTTGGAGAAAAAATCTTGTCATGGCTTTGTTTTAAAATTGACCTTAAGAATAATCACAATTTCCTCAAATGTTTTATCCTTTGGCTTTCCAGGCTGAATTAAATTCTGTAGTAATTCATATGTGGACGCTCCCACTAGGCTAATCGTTTTTGAACCGAAATCGCGATTTAAAACGGCGCGATTTTTGAATCGCAAGATCTGCGGTTATTTCGACTCAGAACTATCACATAACAAGCATCTAATACGCTGCTTTTGACAGTTTACGACAGTTTGCGACATGCGCATTTTACGTTTGATGCAGAGTTTCACCAATAGAGGGCATTGTAGCTCTGACGTGCTGACTAAACGCCATTTAGAAAAGATGAGCGCGAGCAGCAGTTCAACTTCGCAACAAAGTGCGTCTGCAGAAGAGCAAAGATCTGCAGACGAATTGGTACATAAGCGAAAAAGCACCGCATATGATTGGAATTATTTTGGATTTCGTCCTTCTGATGCACTTCAAAGACAGGTAGTTTGTAAAACCTGCCGAACGTCTGTGTCGACCTCGCGAGGCAACACAACCAACCTGTATCAGCACCTGCAAAGGTATCACAGAAAATGCTATGATGAATGCATGGCGAAAAAGTCCGCCGAATCCGATGAATGCACTTCATCATGTAAGGGTGGATTCACTACAGTGGTTCAGTCTGTAGGAACGCCAAAATGACTAAGAAATGTTAACAGCAAGATATTATAAAACTGTATATTTCTGGTCAATTATCACCCTTCTGCAACCTATACCAACGACGGAAATAAGTGCAGTTATAATAGCAAAATATGTGGGAGAGCATTGCTAGAATATAAATATATTGAATTGCAATATGGAGCGTTTAAGTATTAACACTAAATCAAAACTAAACAACAGATTTGTAAATGAAAAGGTTTAATAACAGTACTGACTTAAAGTTACAATTGAAATGGTTACACTTTAAATGCATGAAATGGTACTTAATACAAACAATTAACTGTTTCCAATGTATGTGAGATATTACCTGATAAGATAGAGAAAGAAAGAAAGTTTAGAAGAAAGAGATCACCATTAAGAACTGGAATCTTGGCCTTATGGCCTAAACCCAAGAACTCAGGTAAAGAAGAAAAGCAGAGGGCAGAAAGCAAAAGGCAAATGCCAAAAGGCAAAAGCCCAGAGCTCATGAAAACCAAGACCTTTATTCTCTATCCCTTGACCATGTGGCTAAACCTAACATGATACATTCAAACTGACCAATCAGAGGACCACACCCACTGTACTGGATAAACAGCTGTGACAATAGTCTGTGATCACTATCAGTAAGCACAGGAATGAAGATGGTACAGGATGGAAATGGGGGTTGTGACAAGTTGTGACAAAGTAATCAATTCCTATATTTTTAATATTACAAATCCCTATATTTTCAATCCTACAATCACAACCACCACGACCGACATCCAAGCAAACTTCAATTGCTCAGGCGTTAGAAAGTTGCACACCCTATGACAAATCTTCACGAAGGTATGGCGAAATAACAGATGCCATAACAAGATACCTGGCTAAAGATATGGTGCCAATTAACGCTGTCACAAAAGATGGATTCAAGCATCTTATCCTAACGATCGATAAAAGATATTGCATTCCATCTCGTACTTTCTTTACTCAAGCCATCCAAAACCTGTACAATACGTGCAGACAGAAGGTTGAAGCTGAGCTAAAAGATGTCCAATATTACGCGACGACAACTGACATGTGGTCGAGCTGGACGACCGAACCATATCAAAGTCTCACATTTAATATCTGAGGATTTTGAATTAAAGAGTCGTTGTTTACAAGCGTCATACTTTCCCACTGAGCATACCGGAGAAAACATCGCTTCTGCTTTGAAAGATGCTCTAGCTAGCTGGTGTCTGAATGAAGATGGCCAGGTGTGCATCACCACAGACAATGCGGCCAACATAATAAGGGCAGTGGAAATAAATGGATGGACCAGGCTGCAGTGCTTCGGTCATAGACTCCATCTTGCAATCGCTAAGTGTTCATATAATACATTTTATAATCGAGAATTATTGATATTCAATACATAATTATATTTTAATAACAAAAATAAATCATTTACAGCATTGGTTGAGCTTTGTTAATAATATAATTTACTGCATAAACTTACATATGTTTACTTTCAAACGAATGAACAAATATTAATAATTAATGAGTCTTAATTATTATTAATGATTATTAGTGTATATAAATTAAAATGAACTTAAATAATAAAAAAAATGTTGTAAATTTTAGATTAATTTACATCTTAGATATTAACTTGCATGCTAAACTTTTAATGGTATTTTTCAGAAAACGCACTGAAAGATGACGGGGTGCAGCGAGCAGTAGGCATTTGCAAGAGGCTGGTCAGTCAATTCTCCTACAGCTGGAAGAAGAGAATGGCATTGACAGCAGCCCAAAAAGAGCTGAATCTGCCTGAGCATTCATTGATTACAGAGTGCCCCACAAGATGGGGAACCAAGGAAAAAATGATTGCAAGGGTTCTGGAGCAGTGTAAAGCTTTGAATCATGTGCTGTCTGCAGACAAGAAAAATAAGGCATCTAACGCTGACATGGCAAGACATAGAGGTGTTAGAATCCATCCACAAAGCTCTGCATCCACTTCAGGAGTTTACAGATGTGCTTTCGGGAGAGGAGTAGTGTCTCCTATCTTAAGCCAGTTATTCACCTTTTGAGAACAAAGACACTCGCTGAAGATCCAGATGACACTAATCTGACAAGGGCAATCAAAGACAAAGTCCTTCGGTACCTAAAGGAAAAATATGATGACCCATCCACTCAAGAACTTCTGGATGTTACATCATTCTTAGATCCTCGCTTCAAAATAAATTACATCAGTCAAGACAACATTTCAACCATAAAAGACAGAATGATGACAGAGATGGAAGATGTTGCCAGAAAGGTAAGAAAATGGCACTTATGAGGAAATGTTGAGCATTCTTTTCGCACTGAAAATGTTAAAACTTAAGTAATTTGTTGCCCTTTTTGTTACAGGAGAAACGATCACGTGTCTCAGAGTCGCAGGATTTAGCAGCAGCCCCATCTGTGAAAGCTAAGTCACTTGGAAGCTATTTCAAGATTTCTCCAGACGTGTCTCAGGAAGAACCTCCTAATTTTCATCATGTGGTGGAAACGGAGCTAAACAGCTACTTAACTGCACCAGTAATTGATGGAGAAGAGAATCCCTTGACCTGGTGGAAACAGCACCAGATTAACTTTCCCAGGTTGAGCAGGTTGGCTTGTCGATACTTGTGTGTTCCTGCCACAAGCACACCGTCGGAAAGACTCTTCAGTGCTGCAGGCAATGTAGTAACATGTCAGCGTTCATGCCTCAAACCAGAGAGAGTGGATATGCTGCTCTTTTTGTCAAAAAATCTTTAAGCACATTACCCTAAGCAATGTGAAAATCTAAATGTGAAGGTTTTCTTAAAGGCCTTTTGCCTCAGAATTATTTATGTTCTTTGCACTTTAAATGGCAAAAACGTTTGCTGTTATTGTTTCAACCTTAATGTAGGTTATGGTCAGTGTTTTACTGATGTGAAATGTTTACAGTGTGTTTGGGTTCTTAATAGGTTAAAGGGATAGTTCACCCAAAAATGTAATTCTGTCATTTACTCACTCTCATGTTGTTTCAAACCCGCATAAATGTCTTTGTTCAGATGAACACAAAGGAAGATATTTTGAGAAATGTTTGTAACCAAACCTTTCATAGACCATTGGACCCCATTCACTTTCATAGTAGGAAAAGAAAATACTATGGAAGTGAATGGGGCTCATGAATGGTTTGGTTACAAGCATTTCTCAAAATATGTGTTCATTAGAACAAAGACATTAATGCGGGTTTAAAACAACATGAGAGTGAGAAAACTAAATTTTCATTTTTGGGTAAACTATCCCTTTTTATATACAATTGTTAATTTAACTTTTAAGATACTGTAGTTCTTAATTTGTCATGTTTGCATTATGACAACTTTATAAAAAATGGCTACAATGTTTAAAAGGTTTTAAATAAACAGTAGCACAGTGTATCATAGTTTGTCTTTCTTTGGTGCTGTTAAAACGACCTGGATGTAGCTCTTTTTTAAAATACTAATACATCGCACTTTAAATCGCAGTTTTGATCAGAAAAATCGCAATTCGATTTTTTTCTCCAAATCGTGCAGCCCTAGCTCCCACAGCAAAGTCACTATTTGGTTCGTATCATCCACATCATTTAAATCATGAACAACTTAATATACACAGACCAGGACTCATTTTCTGCTTTATACTCATCTAGTCTTCCTCCTCTCACATACTTTATTCTCATCACCAATTTATGCTGTATATTCACGAGACAAACAATGCTATCAAGCTTGTAAAATACTATAACTAGTATTGTAGCAACCAAAGCACATAAACGCCTCCAAAGCGCCTCAAGCGGTCATTTTTAGAACAACACCTGACGTTCAGACACCTTTGATGGAGTTCAGGATTTTACCTCAAGATTGTACAAATTATAATAATGACTGAATGTACTGTTCACTGAGTATGAATTTACTGTTTTGTTTTTACATTTATTTTGAATTAGATATAGAATGTGTTGTGTTTTATTGTAAATTTATTGTAAAGTTTGTGTTTGTCCACTAGATGGTGCAGTTTGACTCTGTCGTTCAGAAAGCGTCTGACAGATAATCAACAGCGATAGACCAAAGCTGAAATGTCAAGTTTATCATTTTATTAAACTTTATGTCACTGTATTAAAACTGTAAATTACGCTCATTTCATCTTTATGGTCTTTAGTAGGACTGAAATGAGGACGACATACAACACAATTAATATCAGTAAAGTTTAGATGAAACATTTGATTTGTTTTCTGTATTTATAAGATTTTAAAATGATTGCATTGTAATTTTATTTACATTTCATTCAGTGTCTGAACTTTTTTGTAATTGATCTCATAATCATCAAAAAGTCCTGCGTCAGATCCTGAAGAACACAAAAGCAAAGACGCCCAGTATTTGGATTTAGAGATAAATGAGCTGCGAGTCTTCAATGTTGTGCTGAACTTGAACACATTTCAGTTTAAGATGAAGTTAAAAACCCCAACAGTGTAGAAGAAGAGGAATCTTGTCAGTATTTACTTCAGTTTATGATCCTATGAGATTTCTTGCTCCTCTTACACTGACTGATAAATCGCTCTTATAGGAAATGTGTAGACAGAAGCTGAGTTAGGATGAAGATTTACCTCCAACACTTCAAAGTCAGATTTGAATAAAGTCACAGATCAGATCCTGTACTGAATAATCAACTCATACGGTTAAGAGGAAGTGATGTCACTATTGTGTCTTCTTATTCACCAGCAGATCATACTGAAGATCAGACAGACATCTTTAACATGGTGTGTTAGGCCAAAGACTGAAAGAGAAAGTCAATCAGATATGAGATCATCATCAGTGTCAGATGAAGAGATAGAAAAACAAACTATTAGTGCTGTCAGTCAGTGATAGAAATGAAATCTTCAACATAATAAACATGTCAACAATCTGTTTATCACATACACATGAGCTACAACAATACAAAAACACATTTCATCTATTTCTTCTGAATATTTGATGTCAATGTAAGAGATGAATGTATTGATATGTATGTAGTATAATATAATGACACACTGACAGTTTTATGAGTTCACACACAAACAGTAAGAAAATGAAGGTGATGCTTTATTTTAAAAGTCCTGGAGGTTGACAGTCGTGTAAATAAAGAGAAACAGCATCAATGTCAAAGCTCGACAGAGAGTTGTGTGAAGTGTCCATCAGATTTTAAGAGTTGACTTTCTCTTCTTTTTTCTAATCTTCATCTCTATCATTTATCATCTGTACTTTGTGTTGATCTGTTGTGTATATATTGTGTTTGTGTTGTTATTTCTTTCTGTATTCTGATGATTTGATCAATAATGCTTAAAACATGAAATAAAAACCAAGTTGTTATAAAAAGAGTTTAAGATGAACATCTAGTCAAGTGTGCATAACTATAGAGGTGTCGACCTATCAAACAAACCCCATTAACAAACATCATATATAATGTGTAAGAAGAGTAAGATCACAGTATTAAATCCTGGAGTGAACAAACTCAACATCACAGTTAGTAAACAGACTCAGACATTGGATTGAATTCTTATTGTGTTGATCTGACAAAGCATCAAGTGTTGTTCATGTACACTTCATATTTTCTGTTTGTTGGGTTTAAAGGATACACAGCCTATAACAGTAGCAGATCAATTTACATTTATTTCTGATATTTATATTCTAGGATTTAAATGACACTGCATGAGTTTACTTTAAACATTTATTTAAATGAGCTCTACTCACTCTACTGTCTGTAGTTTATAATGTGGATCATCTTTTAGATCAGAGATCAGCTTCACTCCTGAATCTGTGAGTTTATTCCACATCAGATCCAGTTCTCTCAGGTGTGATGGGTTTGATCTCAGAGCTGAAGCCAGAGCAACACAACCTTCATCTGTGATATCACAACTCCTCAACCTGTAGAGAACAGAGACTTTATGTGAATGATGCAAAACTACAAAGTTTGTCCACAAATCTCTAACCTCCATCTCTTCATGTAATGTTCCTCTTTCAATCCCTCAGTAACTGAGACACTGTGTGTTTAAATGTCAAATAAATCCATCACACAGCTGACTATTAGTGTTAGATGTCCTAAACCACATGAACATTTCTTCATAAATCTGTATTGAGTTCATGACTCACACTTGTAATTCTCATCAGGTATTTGATGTAAAAATCTTCCTCTATTACAGGAGAAATATCAGCTGGAGATAACATAACTCTGATCTTACATTTAAAGATGTTACAGTGTTTAAAGATCAATTTCACTCAATCTATAAAACAGTATTAATGTGAATAGAGTTTCTTTTAATGACAGTCGAGGTGCGAAATGTTGTCAGTAAAATATAAGAAATCTGTAAATCATAGCAAGCTAGCCAATGCTTGTCAGTAGCCTACTGGTACTTGATAGGTACTCAAGATGGCGGCAGGCAACTGGAATGACGTAAAAGGTCACATGACTGATATTTATGAATAGACGCATCAGTTATGTAACTTAAGTCAGTCAGGTGTCTAGTGGAAATCTAACAACACAACATCATTCATTTTAATGGGGAAGAGAATAACAGTTTAATTTTAAGATTTTATCTCTGTTTTTATCTTCACAGGTTGTGTTGTGGTGAAACACTGCAGTACTTTAATGACGTATTGATGTCTCATAATTATTCATGAGACTGCTGATGTATCTGCTTACTGATCAGATCTCTCATTGACTTTATATATCCTTTACATTTTAGTGTGTGTTTATTTTTCATACAGTTTATGTTTAACTAAACCTCAGTACATGTGTGACTATCAGAGAGATGATCTTACTTCAGTATCTCCAGTTTACAGTCAGGATTCTTCAGTACACCAGAGATCAGCTTCACTCCTGAATCTGTGAGTTTATTATAAGACAGATCCAGATCTCTCAGATGTGATGGGTTTGATCTCAGAGCTGAAGTCAGAGCAACACAACCCTTATCTGTGATATCACAACCATACAACCTGTAGAGAACAGAGACTTTATGTGAATTATGCAAAACTACAAAGTTTGTCCTCAAATCTGTAACCTCAATCTCTTCATGTAATGTTCCTCTTTCAATCCCTCAGTAACTGAGACACTGTGTGTTTAAATGTCAAATAAATCCATCACACAGCTGACTATTAGGGGTTGTGTACACCAAAACTTTTATGCCCGCGGCCGGCGCATGTTTTCAATTGTTTCCAATGGAAGCTCGGCGTTTTTCAAATAAGCCAGCAGCTAGCGGGTTTTTTCCGCGCTGAAAACCGGCGCTCGGCGGTTTTTTCGCGCTCGGCGCTGAGCGTCGAGAGTTGAAAGAGATTCAACTTTGGGAGAAAAGCTCCACTCGTCAATGTCAGTTCTCACACGGCCGCCCAATCACAGTGGAGGAGGGGCGGGACATTACCACAGCAACCAACTGGCTCGCAGCTAAAGTATCACAGCTACCAAAGCGCTCAGCTGAAGAAAGCTGGCACTCAGCTGAAAAACAGCTGGCATTCGGCGTCCTCAAGGCGTTTTCAGCCGCGTTTAAAAGTTTTGGTGTACACAACCCCTTAGTGTTAGATGTCCTAAACCACATGAACATGTCTTCATAAATCAGTATTGAGTTCATGACTCACACTTGTAATTCTCATCAGGTATTTGATGTAAAAATCTTCCTCTATTACAGGAGGAATATCAGCTGAAGATAACATAACTCTGATCTTACATTTAAAGATGTTACAGTGTTTAAAGATCAATTTCACTCAATCTATAAAAACATTATTAATGTGTGTGTCAGTGTCAATGATGGATCAATGTTTTTAATCATCTTTATAAAAACAACACGACGAGGAGAAAAACTCTTCATACACAATAATATCAGCAAAGATTTCATCAAAGAAACACCAAACTACATTTTCTGACATTTTAACAGAGGAGTTTTGTTGCACGTTGTGAAGGAAATTGAAATGAAACATAACTAATTATAACTAACAAGTCTTTTCCTTACAGGTTTGAACATTTGTACTGTATGCTTTTGACAACAAAATGTGTTGAAATAGAGGAAGTACGTGTGGTTAAATGATTTCAATTTAAACTCCATGACTTGTTAAAGCTGAGGTCATCAAGAAAGTTAAATTTGGTTTTGTCTGCATGATAACAGAGAGGAGTTTCTGAATTGCAGATAATATCATTTAACTTTAAACGAACTGTTGCCAGTTAATAACATACATGCATAACTACAGCTAATATTTTAACAGTGTGATAATAAAGCAGTGGTTTAAAATCTCTCATACTCCCAGGGTTTAACATGATAGACTTGTGGCTGTATAACGCACACATCATTTGCCATCAAAAATAGTGATTATGTAATAATGACTGGTCAAGAATATGTGTAACATATATGATTTTACACAATCATTACTTGTACTCCTGTAAATTCAGAAATGCAGATGCTGTCTACCCACCATGATCTCAGTGACCCCATTTTTTTCTTTCAAGCACAGTTCATCTGCAGGAGTAAAGCTGTGCTGCTGATAGATGTCAGTGCTCTCCTCACTGCCAGTCAACATCTAACATTATGAGATTAGACACTTCTAGCATAAGATTATGATTAAATCAACTACACTTCTTATGAACAATATATTTACGTTTAATTTTTCACCTGTTACTTTTTGTCCACTCAAGTTTCTGCTTTTGAAATGTACCCCTAAATAAAAAAAAAATTACATTTAAGTTACATTTAAAGTTAAATGTATTAAAATCATTAATCTGCTAAATATTTATTATATAGGTAACTTAGTAGCCTACATACTGTCTTTTAAAAGATCTGTGTTATATTTAAAAAGTACAGTATATAAAAAACTAGAGAAAAAGTGGAAGCAAATTAGAGCCACATGAGCATTGACGGGGATTGAACCCAGGTCGCTGAATGCGCTGTTGAGAGCACTGACCACTAGGCTGTCATTTCTGAAGTTATTTTGGACATTTTATGTGATCTATTTAAAATATGACAATAGATTTTAATTTAGTTGCTGCATAAAAAGGATTTAATCGATAAGGACTTTCAAGCTATTTTATGGGTTTGTTTATTGCAGCAGTATTATAATTTTCAGTCAGTAGTACATTCTTCATACATTTTTATCCCAAATTACCGCTTTCTCTTTAACTTTGATCGATTTGATCTACGCTTGACCTCTAGGGCTGCTCAAGAACAGCGTGTACGTGCAATTATCTTGACTAGGGAAATCTGGATCAAATTAGTTGGATTGCGTAAACTTAATTTACCTTTTTTGAAACCGCTTAAGCCTCACCTCATTTGTTAGGTTAGTTCAAGTCAGGTTTTTAACTTTAATCCTCGCTTTTCCAAGCAAGTTTTATGAAATAGCCCTCAGAAGTCACTCACATCTTAAACTTGTCTTCCGCCAAAAGAACTAGAAGCTATACCTTCAATATGTTGTGAGCATCAAAATCGCTTTTTTTACAGCACTAAGAAGGCTCAACACAACCAGATACTTTGTTCTTAATGCTCGAGTTCACACGTAGAGACACAGGTGATACTTCGAGCATTGTTTGTGTACACAGAGTTTACTAATAAGAAGGTTTTGAACAACTGACTTTGATTGTTTTGGTGTCCGCTCGAGCCATCTTGCGAGTCAATATGTATCGATCTCCGAATGTGACATAAGGAGTGAGGAGAGTAAAGATGGATAGCTCCTAAAGCATAGTTCCATATAAATGCACGGATAATTAGTTGTTTTGTCGCAAGTGAAAAACAATATCAACCTTCTAGTTGAAAAAGGAGCCTCATATGAGATTTATTCATTCGCATTTGGAAATCGATTCTTTATGTCTGGCAAAGATGGCGAGCAGACACCAAAACCAAATACCACAAACTACAAAACCTTTCCTTTTAGTAAACTGTGTGTACACAAACAATGTTCTCAATGCTCGTGTTCACGTGTAGAGATCCAGGTGATACTTTGAGCAAAGTTTCATGTTGTGTTGAGCCTTCTCAGTGTTGTAAAAATAGTGGTAGTTCGGTAGCAGGGGACAGCGGCTGGAAGAACGCATCAGGGATCGAGTAGGCATCACACACTAACCAAGATATTGTTTTTAAAGTAGCGTTTCTTTTCATGACAGTCAAGGTGCGAAATGTTGTCAGTAAAATATAAGAAATCTGTAAATCATAGCAAGCTAGCCAATGCTTGTCAGTAGCCTACTGGTACTTGGTAGGTACTCAAGATGGCGGCAGGCAACTGGAATTATGTAAAAGGTCACATGACTGATATTTATATAGACGCATCAGTTATGTAACTTAAGTCAGTCAGGTGTGTAGTGGAAATCTAACAACACAACATCATTCATTTTAATCGGAAGAGAATAACATTTTTATTTTAAGATTTTATCTCTGTTTTTATCTTCACAGGTTGTGTTGAGGTGAAACACTGCAGTACTTTAATGACGTGTTGATGTCTCATAATTATTCATGAGACTGCTGATGTATCTGCTTACTGATCAGGGGCCGTATTCACAAAGAATTTCATCTTACCACTATGAGTACTCCTAAATCACACTAAAAGATTTTAGCTAAGAGTTTTCTCTTTAAAGTTATTCACAATGCCTTTCAGACCTAGTCTTAGTAAGGAAAAATGACAACTCCTAAACTAAGAGTGAGTCTTCATTGCTATGGATGACGTCAATTTTCATACACAAGCTTCCTTGCAATGAGCACGGTGATTGGTTGTAGATGACAGGTCCATCGTGCGGAACATAACACAGACGCACCATGGAATTACGAAATATGCCTGTGTCCTACACAAAATAATAATAGTAATGTCATCGAAATACATATATAATGACATGTTTATGCAGGCCCCAGTGAAGTGTAATTCTAAAGAGAGAGAGAAAGAGAGAGAGTTAATTTACATCTTTTTAGCCTAAATTGACTACTTAAAGCAAGGAAATGTTGCTCCTATTGAAGTAGCCTAATGTAATAGTTAAATGACGGTGGATTATGAACTCGCCAAAACGGAAAAGAAAGCCCAACTGGACGCAGAATCAGTTACTGCTGCTGGCCCAGTTGCTGCTGGAAAAAAGAAACGTAATAAAAGGGAAATTCGGCACTGAGATATCAAGCAAAACTAAGCGTGAGACATGGGAGACAGTGATGCGCAGGTCAATGTATAAACAACCAGCACCCAACCGACGTTTTCAACTAACCCGCCTGCAACTCGGACCGCAAAAAAATAAAAAATATAGTGTACCCGACCCGCTCCCTGGCCCACATTTTTTAAAAGTAGTAATTGTTTGAAATAGTTAACTGGCATCTTTATTTTAAACGACCTAAATATCATAAAAAATATTTTTGGATGACTCGTAACCGCAGGCACCCGCTCATTTTGGATCAACCCGCGCATCACTGGGGAGAGTAGTTGTTTGCAGTTTAATGCAGCATTCCTGCTTGTGTCGCGGACCCCGGACGACTGCGAGAGGCGGCGGTATGCATTACAATCACAGTAGAGGGTTGAGATTGCAGCCTTTAAACGGGCATATATAATATTAAATATATAATATCATTGTTTCATGTAATTCTAAAACTTCCTGCTTGTCATGAATGTAATGAATTATGAAACAATGTATGTCCATGTATTTGTTAAGGAGGTTCAGCACCTAAACCATTTTACGATCCTTTGTGAATAGGTCTTGGTGAGTGAGGAGTCCTCTCGACTCCATTTAAAGGCGCAAAAGAGGATGTTTTCCGCCGACTGAGAATCCAAAGACGGTTACTGAGTTTTTTAAATGAGCGCATGCGTAAGAACAGCCTCCCTCCTTCACAGCTCATTTCTAGGGAACGCCTTCCAAAACTCGTGCACGAGTATTTGAACACGAGTGTTTGTTTACCACTGGCATATGCTGTGTCGCGTGACTCGCGTCAGTGGATTCATTATGTGAAATGATGATAATAAACACATAAGACGTAAAGTTAGATCATTCGACGCTACTCCCATTTCAACTAGCATGTAGCAGACTGTTCACTGCCTTACAACTACAGTACACAAACAACGTCAATATACTTGAATAACAGTACAACAATAATTATTCCACAAAGAAAGAATAATCACTGTTACCTGTCGAGAATAATTTTTGCGAACTGCGCGTCTGTATTGACACCTCTCTTTTCCTTCATTGCTCTCCAGCGTTGAAATGTTTCTCCAATAACAACTCTGTTTACATTATGTTTTTCTGACAATTTTCTCCTATTCCCAGCGGCTTAAAAAGTCTTTCTTTTACGTCCTCCTTCGGGTTTCTTCTCTTCCGTGGTGCAAATTCGAGGAGGAAAGCAGGAGCGACAATGAAAACAAACCGAAACTTAAGACGGAGTTCATGCTTTATGCGCATGCGTCACTCGTGTAAAGTTACTGGAGCGCGCACGTCTCTCACAAGGAACGTAATGGCAGTGATTGACAAGCCAGAGGGCCAATCGCTCATGCGATGATTACGTCAACGAATGGCTGATGTTTTTAAGGCCCTACCTTATGCACAGATGACATATATTAAATGTATTACTTTCAGTGCATCTAATAAATAGTCTTTTATCATTTAGTAAAGACAGTTTCAAGTAATATTGCAAAAATGTATTAAACAAACATCCTCTTTCCCACCTTTAAGCTGTCCCAGACTAAGGTGCTACTCTTAGGGCTAAAATGCTTCGTGAATTACTCTTAGTGAAAAAAATTAGGAGTCCTAAAGTTAGGAGTGACACGCCCATTATTTTTAGGAGTTGTTCTTAAATTCGCCAGTTAGGAGCTACTTTTAGCCTTAAAATTCTTTGTGAATACAGCCCCTGGGCCTGTATGTATAAAACATCACAGAAATGCTCTTAAAGGGGGGGTTTAATGGTATTTCAAGCATTCTGACTTATTAACACAGTTATAGAGTTGTTTCCTCATGCTAAACGTAGGCAAAGTGTCAAAAATGCAGTTGGGCGTGTTTCAGAGTATTTCTGTGCCGAATGCACTTCGCCAGGGTTCGTACAAGTTTCGGCTAATTTTTTTCAATTACGGTTCTAACTGACGTTTCAGGGGTTTTCGATACGTATCACTTCTTTATATGGGCTTCCGCCGGAAAACTTCCCCCGGAAAACCCCGCCCAGCCGTCAGTCAGCGGGAGACGCTAGAGCTTGCTAACAGCTTATCACGCCACTCAGCCTTGTTTAATTTCAAAAGTCAACAATGGCACAAGAAGAAGTGTGTTTTTGGATGTAAGGAGAAGACATCCAGCCTTATGGAAACAATGGATATAGTTTATTATCCGGATTAGCAGCGGAGTTTTGCGTGTGCGTTTGATGCGGTGGATTTTCAGAACCGGGTCATGACGAGTTACACGTGGTAAGTAAGACTTCTGTCTTATGTTGGAAATAGGCGCGTGTATATTATATAAATCACAAAAAACATGTAGTGAATCATAAGTTAAAACAGTGTTGTATAGTGTTGTATGACTCCTACTCGCTCCTCCCGTGTTATAACTCCTCCTTCTTCATTTTTTCGTACGTTATCGGAAAGATTCGTTAAAGCTAATCTTTCTTTTATAAATCTGATTAAACTAAAGACTCTTCAGAGATATAAAGGATGTCATACTACTCCATAGGTACTCCAGATTAATATCAGAAATGCAGAAACAGCGTGTGTTACGTGAGCTTTAAGAATAGTCTTAAGCTATGACTTAAGTGGCAAAAAATTCTTAGTAAGGAGTAGAACCAGTGTGACAGGTGGGAAAGTGATGAATTGTGATGCACCGGGCTTTAGTGCGAACAGTTTTAGCGAGTCATATGATCATGTTTAGCGAGTCATGTGATCATGTTTAGCGAGTCATATGATCATGTTTAGTGAGTCACATGACGTTCTCTCAGCTGACTGGATGTAATGCGAGTAGTATATTAGGCCACCCCGCATTTACTATTTGAAATCTGATAGTGTGACTAATTTATCACGTTGAACTTGGCCGGCGGTGATCCGATACGAAGCAGGGTCCGTTGTCTGCCGCTTGATCGGCATCTTCGGCTGTATATACATGGTGCGTTGAGATTCAGGTATTTAAAGCTATTTTGTCCATCTGTTTGGTGCAGCGGTTTCATGATGTGTTTAATATTGTAGTTTCCTTGTTTGCGCTGTGTCCAGACAAGATGGATGGATAGCTTCATGAGTTTTGTTGAAGATCGTGTTAAAAGTAAGTGTTATATTTACTAAAGTGTAAATCATTGATTTTAAGATAAATAAGGGATATGCTGATTGTGTGTTTAAGATGCATTCATTGTTTTTATAGCTGCTTATAAATATTAAAGTGTAAACCATTAATTTTAAGATAAATAAGGTACATGCTGATGATGTATTGAATATGCATTTGTTGTATTTATAGTTGTCTATGTGGAAACGTTGATTTCCGTCTTTATGGTATGAGATCAGTACAGACGTGATCAGGTATTAATTAATATTCTTAACCAGATATTATGTATTTCAAGTAACTGAATGGGTATGGGATTAATGTGATGGTTTGTTATTTTTAGGAGTAAATTGTAACCACTGTTTTCCCTATGTGTAAAACATCGATAAGTTAAGTGTGCTGCATTCAGGTTGTGTGAAACCATTTGCCTTGTATGTAAAACCACCTCCCAAATTAGTGTTATTGATTTATTGTTTGCTGTATACGGCGAGGCTTGTTCTTTTCTTTTGTTTCTTTGTCAGCTGGGGCTGGGAGAACACAGAGAGTAAAATATTCTGCTCGAATACCTAGTCCGTGCTGTCGCCGTGAGGCTTGTACATAAGTGTGTGCGTGTATCGTGACATTACTAATAGTTTTGCAGTTTGTAGTGGGTTTATGGTTGATGTGCGGTGTAACTTTGAACTAATTACAGCACTTCTCATTATAGTATACGGCTTACTGCTGTGTGTACGTGGCTAGGCCTGTTATATCTGCTTGGGGTAGGTTATGCTATACCATAGCTAAGTCCTCTGTGTGATCCCGTTCTCAGTTGGCACCCTTTTCACCCCTCGCCTTTAATGAAGTGATATTGATTTGGGTTGTTTGTCTGTTGTTAAGACCTAACATAGCAGCCTGCCTGACGTGTGTGCACATTTATGTGATGTCGATGTATATTTCTTTGGAAAAAGTTAAGAACCTGCGTGATTTGATCACTCCTATGTCAACCGAAAGTATTTATACATAAACTCTATATTTCTACGACAACTAATTAAGGCATCAAAGTGTATTTCCTTTCTTTGAACACTGTGTCTACTCCCTCATTCATTCAGTTGAATACCTGATAGTGGGAATCCTTGGTTTATACATTGGTTCATTAATTGTGGCCCCCCCCTCTAGTGGTGATACCAGTTAGGTTGGGTTACATTTGGCGTAGTCGGGCAGGGTTGGGAGTAGTGTGTAGATCGGTTTGGCTGCTTGTTTTATTTTGTTTATTTTTTTGGAGGTGGTTGTTTAAAAGGCATTAGGTGGGAAAACAGTGGTTACTTCAAAGGGGTTCCGTTACTCATCGTACTCAAGTTGGGCTGCCTGGTCGTCAACATGTCTTTGGAAAGCATGGAGGATCAGGTGAAGAATTTGACTGAGATGGTTAGCCAACTTAAGGCTGAAAATCAGCGGCTCCGGGGGCAGGCCGCTGGTCCTTCTAATACAGTAGATGTAGACTCTGATCCCCCCAGTAGTTCTATCACCCAAACCCCCATGGAGCATCTGGTATGTGTACCAAGAGAAAGGAAATGTCCCCGGTTCTCTGGTAAAATGTCTGTAGACAATATATCTGTAGAAGACTGGATTGAGGAGGCAAATAGATCCTTAACAACCCGTCGTATGTCTAAACTTGAGCAAGCTTTGTTTTTGTATGATTTATTGGACGGGGAAGCTAAGCGGGAGATAAAGTTTAGTCCAGCAACGGATAGAAATGACCCACAGAAAATTTTTGAGATTTTGAAGAATAATTTTCGCTGTTCTAAATCTCTTAATGCATTGTATCGTCAGTTTTATCACCGCCGGCAGTTCGAAAATGAATCTGTGAGAGAGTATTCCCATGTCCTAATGGAGTTGATGGGGCAGATTGAAGAAAAAGATACCGATTTAGAACATTCTGATCGCCTTATCCGTGATCAGTTTGTCGAAGGCCTTCGTAATGAGAAACTACAAGGCGATCTGCTAGATCAGATTGCCGCAAACCACCGGCTAAGTTTTAGGGCTATACGTAGTGAAGCCCTTGATTGGCTTAATAGGCGTGCACAAACTACACCTCGGCCTCGGGCCTACTCCTGCAATTCTTATGAGGTAGATACTAATGTAGTGTCAGCTAGCTCTTCCTCAGAGCTTACAGAGTTGAGAGAATGTTTCCGTAAACAGCAGGCCCAGCTAGATGCAATCTTATCTAAATTAGGACAGTCACACAGTGTTCCCAGTTCCACCAATAGACCGGTGGGTGCTCAGTCTAAGCCATATAAATTTCAAGCAGACGGGAAACCTATTTGCCTACGTTGTAATAAAGCGGGCCACATAGCAAGATTTTGCAGGGCTATGCTCCCAGTAGGTCAAGGAGTGGTAACACGTAGCGACTTACCTGGTGAAGGGCAGGCTGGGGTGGCTGCCATTAGTGTACTGCAGCAGGAAAACTAGCGCCCTCCGGTGTTGGGAGCTCGGCACCAGGAGGGGGTTTGTTGGGCTCAGAACAGAAAAGGACTCCTGCGACCAAGGCGCATCTAATTGGAAGTTGCCCAGTTATCGACATCCGCTTTGGGGGAGTACCTACACGATGCCTTCTTGACACTGGTTCTATGGTGACAACAGTGACGGAGAGTTTTTTTCGGCAGTATGTGCAGCCGCAGACCAATGAAACGATGCAGCCATGCGAGTGGTTACGGCTTAAAGCAGCCAATGGACTGGCCATTCCCTACTTGGGCTATATTGAGTTGGATCTGGAAGTATTGGGCAAAGTGCTCCCAAAGATTGGAGTGCTAATTGTTGCAGATGTACTGGATTCCACCACCCGACAACAGAAGATGACGGTGCCAGGCTTGTTGGGGATGAATGCCATTAGCCGTTGTTACCAAGAGCTTTTTGAGGAACATGGGAAGAACTTGTTCCACTGCCCTTTAATACAGACAGCAGAGAACGGATGGAAACAAGCTTTATCTGAATGCCAGGTTGTGGAACGCCTGTCTAGCTCTGGTGGTATTGGAAAGGCAGTTGTGCAGCCAGGGCCAGCTCTTCGTATACCCGCTGGGTGCTTGAAGTTTGTGCATGCCACTTGCTCTCTTGTCCCAGGTGTTATTACATCATGTTTCCTAGAGCCACTGCCCTATGGAGAGGGCCGATTGCCACCGAACCTTCTTATTTCATCAGCCCTATTGCCAATTGCTCAAGGCAAAGTCAATGTACCAGTAGTGAATGTGGGAACAGAAGATCAATGGCTTCAGCCTCGTATTACCCTTGGGACCCTGCATATTGTGGATCCAACTCCCTGTGAGGATCAGGTAGTCAGTGTGCAATCTGCAACAGCTAGTACTTCCGTTTCTGTTGATTTCTCTGGGTTACAATGGCCAAACCTCTCTTCTGCACAACAGCAGGAAGTTAGGGAGCTTCTAGAGAAGTATAGAGGGGTCTTTAGCGAACATGATGGGGATTTGGGTTGTACATCGTTAGTCCAACACGAGATACCCTTAGTGGATACAGCCCCAATACGCCAGCGCTATCGTCGCCTACCCCCATCACAGTTTGCACAAGTTAAAGCTCATGTCCAAGAGTTGGTGGAAAAAGGTGTGGCTCGGCCTAGTAGTAGTCCATATGCTTCCCCAATTGTAGTGGTTCAGAAGAAAGATGGTGCAATTCGCCTTTGTGTGGATTATAGGCAACTTAACGCTAAGACCAGGAAGGATGCATACCCTCTCCCAAGAATAGAGGAATCCTTGGATGCGCTGACAGGAGCTACCCTGTTCTCTACCCTTGACTTGGCCTCTGGATACAATCAAGTGCCTATGGCAGAACGGGACAAGGAAAAAACGGCCTTCTGTACACCGTTCGGCTTATTTGAGTTTAATCGTATGCCCTTTGGGCTATGTAATGCACCGAGCACATTCCAACGCCTGATGGAAAGGATTTTCGGCGACCAAAGTTTCCAGTCATTATTGCTGTATCTTGATGATATAGTTATATTTTCATCTTCTTTCCTCCAGCATGTACAACGGCTACAATTAGTCCTGAGCCGGCTCAAGGAACATAATTTAAAACTCAAATTGAGCAAATGTAACTTCTTTAAGGAAGAAGTGCAATACTTAGGCCATGTAATATCGGCTAATGGAGTGTCAACTGATCCTGATAAGATTCAGACTGTCTTACAGTGGAAGCAACCAACTACTTTGACTCACCTACGCTCATTTTTGGGCTTTGCCTCATATTACCGCCGGTTCGTGGCAGGCTTTGCCAAGCATGCAGGTCCCTTGCACAAGCTCGTAGCCAAAGTCCAGGGTAAGGGAAAGAATCGTGGAGGACCTAATACCAGGCTAGGGAGTTTATGGGATGATCATTGTGAGGAAGCCTTTCAGACCTTGAAACAAGAGCTTGTAAGTGCCCCGGTGCTGAAGTACGCTGACTTCTCAAAGCCATTTATTCTTGAAATTGATGCAAGCCATCAGGGCTTGGGGGCTGTTCTGTCCCAGGAAGTAGACGGCAAGACTAGACCTATTGCCTTTGCCAGCCGAACCCTGAGGCCATCTGAAAGGAACATGTCAAACTATAGCTCCATGAAGCTTGAATTCCTGGCCTTAAAATGGGCAGTGACAGAACGGTTCAGGGAATATTTGTTAGGAGCCAAATTTACAGTCTATACTGACAATAATCCCTTAAGCCATTTGCAGACGGCTAGGCTGGCTGCTGTAGAGCAAAGGTGGGCTTCCCAGCTGGCAATTTTTGATTTTGAGTTGAAGTATCGGCCTGGGTCTGTTAACCAGAATGCTGATGCCCTGTCCCGCCAGAGTAGTGACCCGCCCATAGAGTCTATAACAGCCATGGTCTCGGGCATTTCTGTTCCATCAGAGCTAAGAGCATCCAGGGGGCTACTGCAACAGCAGACACAAATAGCTGTGAGTTCCACCATTGATGCAGTCCCTGTCCGGTCACCTGCAGATTTACGAACACTCCAGACAAAAGATCCAGTGATTAGTGCGTTTTTGGTGTATTGGAGAAGAGCTCGACCCCCTAATAGACAGGAGCGGACACAAGAAGCACCGGCGGTACTGGAGTTAGTTCGGCAGTGGCGTAGAATTAGAGAGCAAGAAGGCATTTTGTACCGGGAGGTACAACTACCCCCAGCACGAGATTGTGCGCTACAGTTATTACTGCCTAATGCGCTGCACAGGGAAGTACTAGTGAGCTTACATGACAATCATGGCCACCAGGGGGTGGAAAGAACTACGGAGCTAATCCGCCAGCGGTGTTACTGGCCGAAAATGCACCAGGCTATCGAACAATGGTGCAAACAATGCGAACGGTGCACCCTAGCTAAGGGGGTGGTCCCTACTGCTCGCAGCTATTCAGGCCACCTGCTGGCCACCAAGCCTCTGGAAGTCCTCGCCATCGATTTCACATGTATGGAGAAGGCCAGTAATGGCTATGAAAATGTCCTTATTGTCACGGATGTCTTCTCTAAGTTTACCCAGGCATATCCAACCATGAATCAACAAGCAGAGACTGTGGCCAAGGTTCTTACGGAAAAGTGGTTTTATTCCTTTGGAGTGCCAAAAAGGATCCATTCAGACCAAGGCCGGGCGTTTGAGGGAGAACTGTTGAAGCGTCTTTGCAGATTGTATGGAATTGATAAAAGTCGAACTACTCCATATCATCCGGAAGGAAATGGACAATGCGAACGATTTAATCGGACTCTCCATGACCTTCTACGGACTCTCCCTCCGGAGAAGAAGAAAAAGTGGCCACAAGCACTTCCACATCTATTGTTCGCATATAATACATCTGTTCATCAATCCACTAATCATTCTCCATACGAGCTCATGTTTGGACAAAAGCCTCAACTTCCGGTGGATTCGTTATTAGGGTTGAGGGCAGCAGAGTCAGATGACACCTCTCCAGTTGACTGGGTCACCACTCACCGAGAGTATTTGGCCGAAGTATATGCTGAGGCTAGAACTCGCCTGGAGGCTGCAGCCGCCTCTAGAGAACGGTACAGTCTCTCTCCATCAGTTTTTGCAGCGGGCACTAGGGTGTACCGTAGGAACCATCCACTTGGCCGTCATAAAATCCATGATCTTTGGGATCCACGAATATACCGTGTAGTCAAATGCAGAGACGAGAAGGGTTTGGTGTATCACCTCACCCCTGAAGATGGGCTGGGCCCAGATGTGAACATCCATCGTTCAGAGTTAAAAGCACTACCAATTCAGAATGAACCATCTGCTAAACCACTGGTTGATATCCCCTGTGACCCAAATAAGGGAAAGAAGAGGCCTGAGACCAATGAGGAGGATGAGAACGAAGAGTGGTTCCAAGTACTACCTCCTCAGCCATACACAAGGCCTTTTGGGGAAACGGGACAAGAAGAGGGTGTAAACAAACCATTACCCATCCCCAACCCAGCAGAAGAGGGTCCACAAGGCGAGCAGGCCACCCCTATGTTGATAGGCAGTGGCACAACAATTCCCTTTCTAGAAGTGGACCTAGAATCTTCGGGAGATGTGACAACCGTGAGAGAAGATGCGACTAGTCGCCCACGACGAGTGAGGGCAGGCCAACACTCCAACCCCTTCCGGTTGCCACAATCAGTCACCCAACACCTGGAGGGCCAACAAAACACCATTCAGTTAGTTAATGGTAATTCTAGCTATTACTTTAGGCCATGGTCATAAAGAATTATAGATCACAGGCACCGGGACGGTGACCTTTCAAAGTGGGGGGAATATGTGACAGGTGGGAAAGTGATGAATTGTGATGCACCGGGCTTTAGTGCGAACAGTTTTAGCGAGTCATATGATCATGTTTAGCGAGTCATGTGATCATGTTTAACGAGTCATATGATCATGTTTAGTGAGTCACATGACGTTCTCTCAGCTGACTGGATGTAATGCGAGTAGTATATTAGGCCACCCCGCATTTACTATTTGAAATCTGATAGTGTGACTAATTTATCACGTTGAACTTGGCCGGCGGTGATCCGATACGAAGCAGGGTCCGTTGTCTGCCGCTTGATCGGCATCTTCGGCTGTATATACAGGTATTTAAAGCTATTTTGTCCATCTGTTTGGTGCAGCGGTTTCATGATGTGTTTAATATTGTAGTTTCCTTGTTTGCGCTGTGTCCAGACAAGATGGATGGATAGCTTCATGAGTTTTGTTGAAGATCGTGTTAAAAGTAAGTGTTATATTTACTAAAGTGTAAATCATTGATTTTAAGATAAATAAGGGATATGCTGATTGTGTGTTTAAGATGCATTCATTGTTTTTATAGCTGCTTATAAATATTAAAGTGTAAACCATTAATTTTAAGATAAATAAGGTACATGCTGATGATGTATTGAATATGCATTTGTTGTATTTATAGTTGTCTATGTGGAAACGTTGATTTCCGTCTTTATGGTATGAGATCAGTACAGACGTGATCAGGTATTAATTAATATTCTTAACCAGATATTATGTATTTCAAGTAACTGAATGGGTATGGGATTAATGTGATGGTTTGTTATTTTTAGGAGTAAATTGTAACCACTGTTTTCCCTATGTGTAAAACATCGATAAGTTAAGTGTGCTGCATTCAGGTTGTGTGAAACCATTTGCCTTGTATGTAAAACCACCTCCCAAATTAGTGTTATTGATTTATTGTTTGCTGTATACGGCGAGGCTTGTTCTTTTCTTTTGTTTCTTTGTCAGCTGGGGCTGGGAGAACACAGAGAGTAAAATATTCTGCTCGAATACCTAGTCCGTGCTGTCGCCGTGAGGCTTGTACATAAGTGTGTGCGTGTATCGTGACATTACTAATAGTTTTGCAGTTTGTAGTGGGTTTATGGTTGATGTGCGGTGTAACTTTGAACTAATTACAGCACTTCTCATTATAGTATACGGCTTACTGCTGTGTGTACGTGGCTAGGCCTGTTATATCTGCTTGGGGTAGGTTATGCTATACCATAGCTAAGTCCTCTGTGTGATCCCGTTCTCAGTTGGCACCCTTTTCACCCCTCGCCTTTAATGAAGTGATATTGATTTGGGTTGTTTGTCTGTTGTTAAGACCTAACATAGCAGCCTGCCTGACGTGTGTGCACATTTATGTGATGTCGATGTATATTTCTTTGGAAAAAGTTAAGAACCTGCGTGATTTGATCACTCCTATGTCAACCGAAAGTATTTATACATAAACTCTATATTTCTACGACAACTAATTAAGGCATCAAAGTGTATTTCCTTTCTTTGAACACTGTGTCTACTCCCTCATTCATTCAGTTGAATACCTGATAGTGGGAATCCTTGGTTTATACATTGGTTCATTAATTGTGGCCCCCCCCCTCTAGTGGTGATACCAGTTAGGTTGGGTTACACCAGTCTGAGAATAGGAGACGTTTATAAAGAAGCTGAAAGCAACTTTCAGTAAAGTGTAAGACTCATTCTTAAGTGCTGACTTAGGTGACGCAAACTGAGGACTACAATGATTTCAACCTAAAATGGCCGCCCTTAACCTCTGAATCAGCCAATAGAAAGCCGGCAATGTTATACAGTCACAGCAGCAAGAGACACCATACATTTATGAATCATAAAGACATTCAAATTATATTAGTATTTTAATATTTTAATTTAAATTTGCTTCACGAAATGTTTAACAATATTACAAATAAGTTTATTTTAAATTTATTTTACACCATTTTGCACCATTTTGATTAAGTTTCAACATGTTAATGAAAGACAAACGTAATAATGAAGACAAACGTAATACTATTTAAAAAATTAAGATGATGAATCACATCATTAGATTTTTACTCACAAGCTGGTTATAAAGAAAATACTAAAGTTTGCAAACACTTAGATAAAAATACTTTGATGATCAAGCCTGAACAAGATGATCAAGTTAAGTTGGATTTCTCCACTTAAACACAATTGTAATTTTTGCCATCTTTGTCACTTTCGCCTTTGGCTTGCTCACTGCTAACATTGCTAACATTATGTTTTGGGTCAGGGTTGTATACTCTATAAATACCACTTTACATGTAATGATGTCACTGCAATCTCGTAGATACTTTACATTTTTTATTGTCGATTTTATTGTAGATTTTATGGTATTTTATTTACCTATCACAAACTGTAAACATTTTTACACCTAATATTTAAACATTTTTTACTTTAATTATTTCACTTAAACTGAAAAATTTAAGTTGAAAAAAACATTACATTTTTAGGCATTATCAATGATCAATGAATACCATTTAAGTATATACCATTGCTGTCTTGATAATCCCTTAAAAATGATTGGTACTGTGCAAGCACTTGAATATATTTTTTAATAATATATATCTTGTACTGTATATTATATTGTGTAATGTAATATATATTGTATAAAAACCCCTATACTCTTTATATTTCATGTTATATTAATTCCTATCTACTTCTATATACTACTAACATGTATTTATTGTATATTTTCTGCTCTTCAACAATGCAACAAAATTTTTTTTTTCAAAAGTGCGATAGAAATACATAGACCAATTTCGTGTTTGCAAACAGAGATGACGTTTTTTGTGGGCGGAGCCAAACTGGTTGCAGAAAGTGACTGCTCCGCAGTAGGGTTGTGAAGTGTTTTAGCATTAAACCGTGATTTTTATGGATCCGGTGTTCTGTCGAAGTCTGATTCCTATATGTTTCCCTTTAATACATGTTTCTTATAGCGTTTTAATCACGTTACGTTTATTTTTTTACATAGATAAAAAGTTTAAATGGCTTGGCTACTTGGTTACTGTATGTAATGTATATGTATTGTTCTTTTTTGCTAAATCAAATATTTTTACAGTCTGAATTGCTAAAGTACATGTAAAAGCAATACTATCATGTATTATATATAATAGCGTTTATTAAATATTTCATAATTTTCCTGTTTTCTATTATTTCTTCCTTAATAAATTATAATTGTAACGTGATAAAAACGCTATAAAGAAACACATGGAGGGAACAGACTTCGACAGAACACCGGACATCTTCTCTACTTATTTTCTATTCTAATTATTAAAAGATTTCCAGATGATTTCCTTGCTCCATTCTGTCCGTTTAAGGGCTTATTGTAATCATACACACCTACGTTTATCTTCAAATGATGTCTTCAACGATGGTATTCTATAAAAATGAAAGCCATCTTTTTTGGCATTCTTATTCTGAAACTTAACAGCACAACCGGACTGTGATGGCCCGTCATGATGCGGTCACACATTAGGCATTGGTAATACACACACACACACACACACACACACATACACGCATTCATTCACATTATAGTTTATAATAAAACAGACTCCAGTTATTTTTGGTTTAACTATGTTTATTTAATATAAGTTTCAGCAGCAATTTGGAGTGCACACAAATTTGTTTGCTGTACTATATATTTGTGTTAATATAGTTTTCTTTGAGTTTAAGTTACCGTGTTGTGGATGGCTGGAGTGGTGGAGCTTTCTCTCATGCTCCGATGTGAGGTCCGTTCACATTAAGGTCCGACGGGCTGCCGCAACCGCACTTTAGTTCCGCCTGCCAATACCAACTCCTGATGATTTGCGGGGAGATATAAAATGTGTATTTTGCCATATATAAACTTATTTTGATTTCTTTAATTGATTGGTTACCTTTTTGATTTATTAAAGATTATCTATTTAGTCTTTTGCTAATAATTAATTTTGCTAATTTATCTGGCCATTGTGGTGTTGTAGTTTGTGTTGTGTTACCCCCTCTGTGTTAAACATGGACTAGTCCACTTGTATAAATTGTGCCCTTTTGTGTCATTTTGTTAGGTCAGTTCAGTTTGTTTGCACATGGTCTAGTTGTGTTAGTTTTGTTCTGTTGACCTCTTTAATAGGCCTAGTTATTTAATTTGCTTACTTTATGTAAATTGTTTATTTATTTTTTCTTCATTTTTGAACTTTATTAAAACTATACTTTGGAAACTATTTTTTGACTTGCCCTATCTTTATTGACTGCTCGGTCCCTCACAAGTGGTGGCAACGGTGGGATCAGCTAGAAGGGCATAGTTTCCTAAAAGTATTTTTTTTGTTCTTCCCTCCTGATTTTTTTTGTCCGAGCCATGAGTCGGGGAGGACGGAAAGGAGGTTTAAAGGATGTTCCAACAGCACAATCTGAGAGAGTTCTACAAGAGCAGGCAGAGGCAGGAGGAGCACAGGATATCGGAGATGTGAATATGGAGCTTGAGGGTAGAGAGCCAAATCTTGCTGACCTGACTGGCTTATTTAGAGCCCATATGGCAGTGGTCTTCACTATTTTTTTCATGAGAGCCACACTGATAGGTCAGGGTCAATAGGAGAGCCGCCTTTACTGCAAAGTATCAAAAGTTACATGCAGTCATAAATAGGATGTCTGCCTATCAATCCGTCAATCTGTTGCAATGCAATAAATACAAGGACAAATCATTCTTTATCATTTACCAGTCTGAGACAATATGATTTCCCTTAATGACAAAAACAGGATTTTAATGCTAAGCATTCTTATAATATGCTTATGCAGTGCCCCCCAAACCACCAGGGGGCCACCTTTCTCGTAATTTCATGCGGCGCTGCACAGAACGGTTGGCGAGTGACATCTGTGCCGCGAGAGCAATTCGAAAGCATAACAAGCAGTCTGATCTCACGGTACTTTGATGTCATATGACGATCGCTCTGTGCAAGCGCTGCATGCGATTGAACATGGTTCTCGACGTGGATCTTGATCTAATAGGTATGGTTTTCTAACAAAGTTAGCATCCGGAGCAGAGAAAACAGAAAAAACGCATGCCTGCATGATCATATCACTGTATTATATTACAATGCCATGCGAGCCACAAATTAAAGCTTGCCGAGCCGCATGCGGCTCGCGAGCCGCGCAATGAAGAACACTGCCATATGGCAAAGATGGATGCTCTGGAAACTCAGAGAAGTGATGAGTATGCTCAGCAGGATCGTCGGTTTAAAGCTCTTCAACATCAGTTTAGTCTTTTGCAGCTGGAGGTGCAAGCACGCACAACTCCAATCCCTATTCCCATGCTGTCTGCCAGGGATACGTTGGATGGATCAGAGGATGAGGAAGGGGCTGCTGCACGACCATTGTCTCCATCTACTGCCATTCCGAAGGACCTGTCTGATGCTTATAATCCAGGTCAGTGCCAATTCAAAGAGCCTAAGCTAGAGAAGTTATCTGACTCTGATGATGTTGAGCATTTTCTAATCACCTTTGAGAGGATTGCAGCAGCTTGCCGGTGGACAAAGAAGGACTGGGCCTTCCGGTTAATTCCCCTCCTGACGGGTAAGGCCAGGGCTGCGTATGTTTATATGGACATGCATGACTCCCTTGACTATGAGGAACTTAAGTCTGCTATATTGAGAATATATGATGTCAATCGAGAAACTTACAGGCAAAGATTTCGTTCTCTAGATGTTCAACCCCTTGAGAGTCCCAAAGAATTATATGTACGCTTAAAAAGAACTGTATGGAAAGTGGGTGCAGCCTAAAACTAAGTCTGTTGAGGAAGTTGGAGAAATTATAATTCTAGAACAATACCTAAGAATGCTGTCTCCTGAGCTCCAGGTCTGGGTCCGGGAACATGATCCAAAGTCTGCATTGCAAGCAGCGACACTGACAGATGTGTTTGTGGCAGCTCGTAAGGGTAATCAGCCCTGGTGTTGGAAATCCAGCAGGGATGACCGCAGATCCAACGTTCCACAGCAACAACAGAGAAGTTTCCACAATGCAGGTAAGCCTCCAGGAGGAGGGCCGGCATTTGTAACTGCAGCTAAAAGTCACAGGAAAGTGCCGATCTGTTATTTATGTGGTCAGGAGGGTCACACAAAACCCATGTGCCCTAACAATGTTGTTAAGTCTACTCACCTGTGTTATGTGCCCAGGGGTCAAACGAGACCTCCAGTGGAAATTGAACAGTCACGGCCGTAGATCACCGTGGAGGTGAACGGAAGGCAATTGGCAGCTCTTATTGATACTGGGAGTGATCAGACCTTGGTGCATTCCACACATATTCCATCAACCCTCTCAAGTTATACTGAGAAGAAATCTGTATGTTGTGTTCATGGGGATGAAAAGCTGCTGCCGACTGCAGAGGTGTATGTTAAGGTGAGAGGACATGCTTATCTTCTGGAGGTGGGCGTAGCAGACAACTTGCCATTTCCTGTCATCTTGGGTCATGATCTGCCAGTGCTCCGAGACCTGTTACAATCAATACCCACCTGCAATGTGGTTGTTACCAGAGCCAAAGCAAGCAAGAGTGAGGTAAAGGAAGAGTGGCTTGGTGCCCTACCATTCTTTAACACTGATGTGGAGACCTGTGGTTCTGCTAAGCCCAGGAAATCTCGTCGAGATAAAAGGTTAGAGAAACTGCAGTACAATGCTTCTAAAATGCCTGCTAAACTTTTCCATGACTTTTCCCCAGAGTATAAGCTGCCCACAAACATTGTTCAGTTACAGCAAGAGGATGCCAGTCTCGGCCCTTATTGGGAAAGGGCAAAGAAAGACTGTGCAACTGTGGATGAGGACAGAGAGGAAAAGTACTGCATTCAACAGGGAATACTTTATCGTCGGCTCGGGCCAGAGACTCAACTGGTAGTCCCACATGGTGTCCGTGAAGTTATTCTTACCCTTGGTCATACAATTCCTTGGGCTGGCCACCTGGGGAAGCGCAAAACCATTGCACGGATCCGAAAATACTTCTACTGGCCTGGCTTGAACGCAGAGGTAACGCAATACTGTAAAAGTTGTCCAGAATGTCAAAAAGTATCCCTCCATGGCCCAAGTCGGGTCCCTCTCCAACCCCTTCCGATTGTAGGCACTCCTTTTAAAAGACTGGGAATGGACGTTGTGGGACCTGTGGAACGAAGCCGGCAAGGTAACAGATTTATGCTTGTGGTAACCGATTATGCAACAAGGTACCCTCAAGTCTTTCCATTAAAGTCCATTAAGGCAAGGTATGTGGCAACCTGTCTTGTACAACTATTCTCCAGAGTTGGGTTTCCTGCTGAGATTCTAACAGACCAAGGAACTAACTTTATGTCGACCCTTTTGAAGCAGGTATACCAGCTGCTAGGCATCCGAAGTCTGAAAACTACTCCTTACCATCCGCAGACCGATGGACTTACTGAAAGATTTAATCAGACCCTGAAACAGATGCTTCACAAGTTTGTTTGTGACTCTGGTAGAGATTGGGATCAATGGCTCCCGTATCTTCTGTTTGCATATAGAGAGGTACCACAATCATCTACCGGTTTCTCCCCTTTCGAGCTTCTGTACGGACATGAAGTAAGGGGTCCGCTTGCTCTGCTCCGAGAAACCTGGGAAGGAGACCACAGAGGAGGTGAACCTGTAGTACAGCTGGTATATAATCAACTTTAAGTTTATTTATGAAGAGACACTATAAAACAATTAAACCTCAGGTGGTGTTGCTAACCCAAATTTGACTCTTAGGTGGAACTGGTTACAGACATGAAACTCTTGGTGCTCCTAATCTCTTCATCACAAAGGCTTTTGCACCGTTAGCCTTAAGGCTCATATCACTGAGTTTCTGCTGAAATATATGATGTATATAAATTATGTGGTTCTAAGATTGTAATTTTATATTCATGTTTGGTTTCATTTTAAAGGTCATGGTGCGATGAGTAAAAAGGTCTCATTTCTATAAGTCTAAGATCAGATGGATTAAGGTTTTAGAACTTTGGATAGAAGATGCATTTCTTGTAGAGGTGGGGTTTTGCCATGATATTTCTGGCTAGTTTGACCAGTTTCCAAGATACTCCTGGCTAGTTTGACCAGGTGCTCTTTAGTATCACTTGGCACAGGTCAAACTGGATTTTGACCAGGTGTTCTTTAGTTTCACTTGGTACAGGTCAAACTAGATTTTGGTAGCTTTCTCAAGCTGTGTATAAAAGGTGGCCTGGCAAAATGTTCTGGGAGCCATTCTGTACCCAGAAGCTCCCACACTCTGTGTGTATTCAAACTTTATGGAGGCATCCTGTAACCAGGAGCTCCCACACTTTGTGTGTGTATTAAAACATCATGGAAGAAATCTTTAACAAGAGTCTTCCTACACCATTTGGGTGTATTATATTAATGATGGAAGCATCTGTATTCAGACTTCCCGCACTACGGTGTGTCGTTGTAATTGCCAGGTATGATTTGACTTTGTGATTTTTATTTCATTTACAACTGCTTTTAAGTTTTACATTTTGGATGTGAATGTTGATATTTTGATCCATGAATTTGAAAACTAAATTATTGATTTAAGTGTAACCTGCCTGGCATAATAAATTGTTATTATTGATTCATTTTAAATTCTTCCAAATTGTATTGATTTATTTTAATTCTTTCAGAAATTATTATTTCCAGTAGATTAGAAGGAGTCTGATATTACCGCAAAATAAGTATGCCAGGATATTGATCAAACTGGTGTTTTGATGTTGGATGGAGCATGGGGCACGTTCACCAGGACTCTCAGATTTATGTCTATCACCTGACTTAGCAAGTTGCATGATCGTGACTAAAGTAACTATTTTATGATCGGAGCAAGCATGGGGCGGCCAGACATAAAATATTAGTTTACCCGGCAACCTCTGACGAAGGTCAGACTGGCAATTTTGTGTCCGTGAGATATACGCAACGGCCGACGTATACTCTGTGCGATATCGGGTCCCTAATGAACGAATAACTAAGACTATGGGAATTTATAAATAATCAATATCTAAATTATGATCAACAGATAATTGGAATAATACACTAAATTATTACTGTATTAAATTGGAGTCAGATTATAATTTAACCACAGAGGTCAAAGGAATAAATTAAATAAATGGAATTATTCTTCTAGAAGTGCTATGGAAGGAAAGAACACGTGTTACCTTCACCACGCATTGGACTTCGACGTTGGGCCAATTGGGTGGCGTCTTACAGCTTGGTGATCCCGACGTGATACGTCATAGGCTGGGACGAGTGACGTGTACACCAGAAAGAGTGACGTGGTACTCCAGGAAGCTTTCCAGCGCGACATTTCAACCATAACAGAGGATTACATTCATCGCAAAACAGGAGGTTTAAACTTCTTCTTTTCTGTCTGCAGCTGTGTTGGTAAGTTGATTTTATTTGTCTATTAGAAATGTTGAGGGTGAGCATAAACGCACCCGTATGTTGTAGAATGGGACGGTAATCTCAGTGAAAGTCCGGAGAAATCCGTTTAGGCATGACAATCAGAACACCGCTGTCAGGGATATAATTGTGGCATTGCAGATAATGAAATAATATGTTTCCTCGCGCTCCGAATCAAACATCCTCTCTTACGTTTACACTCAGGAGGAGTGAAAATTACATGAACTAATGGCTAAATTGTATCGCGGTAACGTTACATTACGAAAAAGTGTACATTTGAGTCTAAAAGTGGAAACATAGCCGTTGCGATTATCTATTTGCTCGTTTGAACGATCTCGCAACTATATCGGAAACCCGTAAAGTAGTAGTGAATATCTGTGAACAATAAAGTCATGTCGGATGAGATGAGAAAACTCCGTGCCCAAGTCGTTGCGTCCGTGTATGTAAACAAACCTGCGCGAAACAGGCGATAATAACTCTGTTAATGAAAATACACAGCATGACAACAGCAGCGTAGATGAAAATAAATCCCCTTTGTTAGCAAATCAAAGTTCTTTTGTTTGTTAAAGCAACAAAAGATAAACTTAAAATGGAGTAACATCTTCCAAATTTTATTCTGGTTCTCAAATAAGGGTAAACATTGAATTATTACAGTAATGACTAAATCTGAGCTCACTGTATGGTTGTTTATGTTGTCACAGCAAATGTGCAACATTTAAAGGAACAATCTTATGAACAAGAATTAACTTAAATAAAGAGATTTTATATACATTTAAACTACAGTGTAAGTTAATGTGTTTGCATATAAGAAGTGAATTTGGGGTTTACATGATTGATATGACAAGAGCAAATGTTCATATTAGTTTTTTTAAGATCATTAAATGCTGCAAACATCAGCGTATTAACTATACCTGATGAGTTAAGGAGATAATTGTAATTATGGGAATGAAAGATAAATGGAAGTAAATACATGATTGAAGGCAGCGTTGTTGATGTTAGAGGTTCAGTGAATGCAGAGTGGAGCTAAATATTAAGATATTAAGCAAGTAAGGATTTAATAATGATTGTGAGTGAATCTCCTAAAGAACACTCAGGATTGGAATGTAATAAGTAAATTTTAAAACTCATAAATTATTGCAGGATTCCCTAATGTTGATATATGGCAAATTGAGTTAAGCTTTAACTGATGCACAGAAAGATAATGATGAAACTGTTCTTACAATGGTCAATAAAACACATGTGATCTTATCTCACTGAGAAAGAATCACCACTGAGAGTAAAAGGGCTTAACCCCCCTCTCAAAAAATATGTGTGGTTCTCCTTGTTTCAAGTAAGATGTTTAGATAAGATTTAACAAATAAGATGCATCATTATTTTCTGTGAATCAGTCAAAGTGCCATTTAAGTCTTTAATTAACATCATACATACAGTAGTACATACACACTGTATAGTCGGCACTGTTAAAAATGCTAGACTTAGTCTTTTCTTTATGATGACTATTATTAATTGGTAAATAAACAATTTAACCCAGTTTTCTGGAAATTATCGAAGCTGAGTCTTTGTTTCTCTATGAGATTGTGGAAATTGTTAAAGAGCAATTTGTTGTCTAATTGTCTAAAGATTGTGAAAGTCATGAAAAGAGAGCTTATAGCTGAGTCTTAAATCACTGCAGGAATACAGAATTCCTGTTTATATTAAATCGGTCAGAGCTAAAAGTCTTTTAATATTTCTGTATGTCTTAACATTTAAAGCAAAAGTTTGTGTTTTTACACCCTATTCCTTGATTACTTTTTATATTCACAACAGTGAGCTGTGTTGTTAGTGAACATGTTAATGCACAGAAACATGTTCTCAATTTTGCAAATTTACTATCATTCTTGAAGCCCTCGAGACCAGTAATAAAATAAAATTATTTTAATGAATATTATTTTTAATATAATGAAATTTATATTATAATCGCATTATAATATACATTATATTGTAATGGCCAGACAGGCCTAATATGGTGAAAAATGATGCATTACATGCATTTCAAACTTATATGATTAAGACCCACAAAAAGGCCCGGGGAATATTTAGATTCAGATTTATTTGGTCCACTATCTCGTGCCAAAACGGGGGTATGTGTATGCTTTTACTTGTTGCTTGTTTGTTTTGCTTTGTTTTTTGCTTTGCAGGGACACGGAAAATATTATGGCACAAGATAGCAAACCAAACAACTCTTTTATAAGTTTGAAACATCAACCTTAACTGAATCTGATTAGTCAATTTACTTTTATAGTTGGTTAAAACTGTGGGAAATGTTAAATCATCAGGAATTACAGTCCTACAGGTCACAAAGATGTGAAAAGTTTAAAAGTGTGTACCATAAACAGACATCACAGCAGTTAAACATGTGAGCTGACGGTACTGAGAACAACTCAGAGAAAAGTCATTTAAGTTTAAGATTAAATCTAAAGTTAATCCAGAAAATTTCCCCAGCAAAAATGGGACTTTTTATGCTCACAGTTTAAATGCAAGTGGAGTTTATGGTGCTATACACACTCAGACTGAAACAACATAGTCATATATAACAGAAAATTCCCAATTTAATCTGGCCTCTGAAATTAATTTGCAGAAAGTAATGATACAAATCTTCTTAACAGGAAGAATTTACAACATAACGCTGTCATGGACAGCTGTGTGGTAGTGACATCATTGTAAACCAAAGATGATGCCATGCCTTAATGCAAATTGACCAAAGTTTAGAAATGAATGTTTCGTTGTCTGTTATCTTAACATCTTTCCTTTCAGGTGGATTATTATGACTCCTTAAGAGTCCAGATACTAGAGATGTGTCTTAGCCTAAATACAGGCAGAAGCCTGAAATGCAGGAGGTGGGTGTGATAATGCTTTAAGGGGTCATACACATCTCACAGTAATAAAATAATATATTCATTATCTGACCTCCCGATGTAGCATCGGAACTAAAATTGTGCAACACAGATTACTTTAAGTTAGAATCCACCCACTCCCAGGCATGAACATTTAATGCACATATTTTCACCATTGCAACAACATAGCACTGTTACCTGGTATAAGTTTTAAAACTATCCAGGCTGAAAACATCACACATATGTATGATTAATGACTAAGAATCCAAACTCTAAAGTTTGTCATACAAAACCAATTAGCATATCACACATAGGAAATCAAAGAACTACTCATGATGCTAATTTTATTTTTGGTATAAAAACTATGTTTGCATTTTCCTTTTGAACTACGTGAAATATTACAGTGTACGTAGAACATATGCATGGTTATAGTCACAAATTAAGGTTTTTGTCTCTGATTGTATAAATAAAAGGTAGAAACTCTACCTGAAAACTCTAAATAAGACCTATTTGAGAATAAGATAAGTGAAGAATTAAGCCATTTGACGTGGTTGCAAACATGTCTTATGACATTCCAAACTTTAAAAATGGTTAGATCTGAAGTGCACTTCTATTGATCAACCACATGATACTCAATCAGACACCTAACCATTGATTGTGACTTTGCCAATGTATATGTATAGAATTTGTGAACAATGGTTAAATAAGAAAGTCAAAATCTGTTTGTGTAAAGTTTTCTATGTATTTTTTATTTGCTTTACTGAAATTTTAGATTTACATGGTTAACTTGCTTTTCAGTGTTCTGAACTAATAATATGGTTACTAAACATAGTCATATATAATATAGATATATCATATTATATATACCTTAGTATAAATATCTGTATTTTAGTACATTTATTTGTATTATATTTGAATGCTATTGTTTTATATGCTTTAATGATGTATACCACTGGTAAATATGCCAGTTAAAAACTTTTGCCACTCTTCCTTTAAAATACACAGATTATATCAAAATTCCACTCTATATAAGAGATGCATAATAGAGAAGAAATTGGTATTTAAATGGGATAAATTACTTCGAAAAGAGAAATAAGACCTTTTACCATTCGCACCTACTATTATGAAACTTCTAATCATGTCATTTGTTTTTGTAATTTTTCACAACCATTTTCGTCCAATGAAAATCAAATTCTTCAGTGTTCAGTCATTGCATGATCATGTGTTTGATGTTCTTCAGATGTCCCACATACAGTGGTGCATTGTCATTGTGAGGAATTCCTTCACCTATGGAGGTCTGACTATTCTACAAAAACTACCTTCTGCTAGTAGGTAACAGAGGACTTTTCAAAATGTCAGAGAAATATCCTGGGGAGGATCCCGCTAGACACATGTCTCTCCGTGGTGGGGAGACACTTTCAACGAACACAGCACACAGTCATTGACTGACATCATGAATTTGGTGCAACAGACGATTCAATAGACCGAGTATCATCTAAACCAGGCTCAGGTAGAAACAAACCTGGCCAAAGGAACAGCAAAAATTTTGTCAAGTTCATCTATTCGCTCTGCACAGTATGTGTACACTTGGTGGGACTGGATTTTTCGTGGGGGTGTGATTGGCAGTGGACTTGTGTTTATGCTTTCTTTGATTCAATGCTGCTATTTCAGGTCCACAATTCACTCTTTTACGGACATCTGCCAACACTGCTTTCACCCTGAGTCCTCTACAAGTGCCCGCCATACAGAGACTGTTGCAATAAAAGAAAAAACGCACGAGGATTTGAATATGACCAGCAATGGCCTTTAGGGACTATTTTTCAATTGCCCCAAAAGGGCCAGGGGAGAAATTTGTAGTACAGCTGGTATATAATCAACTTTAAGTTTATTTATGAAGAGACACTATAAAACAATTAAACCTCAGGTGGTGTTGCTAACCCAAATTTGACTCTTAGGTGGAACTGGTTACAGACATGAAACTCTTGGTGCTCCTAATCTCTTCATCACAAAGGCTTTTGCACCGTTAGCCTTAAGGCTCATATCACTGAGTTTCTGCTGAAATATATGATGTATATAAATTATGTGGTTCTAAGATTGTAATTTTATATTCATGTTTGGTTTCATTTTAAAGGTCATGGTGCGATGAGTAAAAAGGTCTCATTTCTATAAGTCTAAGATCAGATGGATTAAGGTTTTAGAACTTTGGATAGAAGATGCATTTCTTGTAGAGGTGGGGTTTTGCCATGATATTTCTGGCTAGTTTGACCAGTTTCCAAGATACTCCTGGCTAGTTTGACCAGGTGCTCTTTAGTATCACTTGGCACAGGTCAAACTGGATTTTGACCAGGTGTTCTTTAGTTTCACTTGGTACAGGTCAAACTAGATTTTGGTAGCTTTCTCAAGCTGTGTATAAAAGGTGGCCTGGCAAAATGTTCTGGGAGCCATTCTGTACCCAGAAGCTCCCACACTCTGTGTGTATTCAAACTTTATGGAGGCATCCTGTAACCAGGAGCTCCCACACTTTGTGTGTGTATTAAAACATCATGGAAGAAATCTTTAACAAGAGTCTTCCTACACCATTTGGGTGTATTATATTAATGATGGAAGCATCTGTATTCAGACTTCCCGCACTACGGTGTGTCGTTGTAATTGCCAGGTATGATTTGACTTTGTGATTTTTATTTCATTTACAACTGCTTTTAAGTTTTACATTTTGGATGTGAATGTTGATATTTTGATCCATGAATTTGAAAACTAAATTATTGATTTAAGTGTAACCTGCCTGGCATAATAAATTGTTATTATTGATTCATTTTAAATTCTTCCAAATTGTATTGATTTATTTTAATTCTTTCAGAAATTATTATTTCCAGTAGATTAGAAGGAGTCTGATATTACCGCAAAATAAGTATGCCAGGATATTGATCAAACTGGTGTTTTGATGTTGGATGGAGCATGGGGCACGTTCACCAGGACTCTCAGATTTATGTCTATCACCTGACTTAGCAAGTTGCATGATCGTGACTAAAGTAACTATTTTATGATCGGAGCAAGCATGGGGCGGCCAGACATAAAATATTAGTTTACCCGGCAACCTCTGACGAAGGTCAGACTGGCAATTTTGTGTCCGTGAGATATACGCAACGGCCGACGTATACTCTGTGCGATATCGGGTCCCTAATGAACGAATAACTAAGACTATGGGAATTTATAAATAATCAATATCTAAATTATGATCAACAGATAATTGGAATAATACACTAAATTATTACTGTATTAAATTGGAGTCAGATTATAATTTAACCACAGAGGTCAAAGGAATAAATTAAATAAATGGAATTATTCTTCTAGAAGTGCTATGGAAGGAAAGAACACGTGTTACCTTCACCACGCATTGGACTTCGACGTTGGGCCAATTGGGTGGCGTCTTACAAACCGACAGATGTGATGTCCTATGTGGTGCAGATGTGAGAGCGTTTGGAAAAGATGACTGCCCTCGCTCAGTCTCATCTGGCTGAAGCTCGGACTCGCCAGAAAACCTGGTATGATCAATCTGCCCGTGAGCGAAGCTTTGAACCTGGTCAGAAGGTGTTGGTGATGCTACCCAGCCACGAAAGCAAACTGTTGGCAAAATGGCAGGGGCCGTATGAAGTCAGAAGGAAATTGGGAGTTACAACTTATGAAGTGGCAGGATTAGACCAAGATCGCTCTACACGAACCCTGCATATTAACCTCCTTAAACCATGGGTCCCTCGTCCTGACAAGGCTACTCACAGCCTGATGGTGAAGCATGTATTTGCAGAAGAAGAATCTGATGATCAGTACTTACCCCAGCCTGCTCTAGGAGATGTTGACCTTAGTCACCTGTCCCCACAGCAACAGAAGGAGGTAAGAGAGATATCCTTACCTGGAGTCTTTTCCGAATATCCTGGGCTCACTACCTTAATTGAACATGACATTGTGTTGAAATCTGATGCTGTTGTGAGAAGGATGAGTTACAGGGTTCCAGAGCGTTTGCAAGAGGCACTGAAGGAAGAAGTGGATCTGATGCTGAAGCTAGGAATCATCGAGCCATCAAAGAGCGAGTGGTGCCACCCTGTTGTCCTTGTCCCCAAGAAAGACGGTACAATAAGATTTTGTATAGACTTTTGTTATCTCAATTCTGTGACAAAGTTTGATGCTTATCCCACTCCACGGATCGGGGACCTGACTGATCGTCTGGGTACCTCAAAATTTCTAACCACCATTGATCTTTCAAAGGGATACTGGCAGATTCCATTGACCCAGCGTTCCAGAGAACTGACTGCCTTTAAGACACCATGTGGATTATTCCATTTCAAGGTTTTGGCCTTTGGCCTGCATGGGGCGCCAGCCAGCTTTCAACGCCTTATGGACCAGGTACTGCAGGGGTTGACATTCACAGCTGCTTATCTAGATGATATCGTTATTTACAGCAATACATGAGAGCAACATCTGCAGCATATTCAGGAGGTTCTGCAGCGTCTTCAGGATGCAGGTCTGACAATTAATTCCAGAAAGTGTGCCTTTGCAAGGACTGAGACTGAGTACCTGGGATTTGTCATTGGTAACGGAGTTATCAAACCTCAGGTGGAAAAGGTTCGGGCCATTGCAGAATGTCCACAGCCACACACTCGCAAAGAGCTGAGATCCTTTCTAGGCATGGCTGGATTTTATAATAAATTCATTCCCAACTTCTCCAGCAGGGCTGCAGTACTGACCGATATGGTGGGCTCAAGGAGTCCTAGTCAGCTCAAGTGGACAAAAGACACGGAGGCAGCCTTTCAGGACCTCAGAACAGCATTAAGTAAGGAATCTGTACTGCACAATCCTGATTTCAATCAATCTTTTGTTCTTCAAACAGACGCTTCCGACCGAGGCCTAGGAGCAGTATTATTGCAGGGAGCCCCTGGTGAGCGACGTCCTATTGCTTTTCTCAGCCGTAAGCTATTCCCTAGAGAAGTACGCTATTCTATTGTGGAGAAGGAATGTTTGGCTGTGAAGTGGGCTTTGGATTCACTAAAGTACTATCTGTTGGGAAGAGAATTTACCTTGGAAACCGATCACAAGGCTCTGATGTGGCTCCAAAGAATGAAGGATACGAACAGCCGAATCACTCGATGGTACTTAGCTATGCAGCCCTACAACTTCTCTATTCGACATGTCCCTGGCAAAGAAAACCTGACGGCAGATTATCTCTCCCGCTGTGCCAGTGACATTTCCGAAGGGAGGGAGTATGTGATGGCCCGTCATGATGCGGTCACACATTAGGCATTGGTAATACACACACACACACACACACACATACACGCATTCATTCACATTATAGTTTATAATAAAACAGACTCCAGTTATTTTTGGTTTAACTATGTTTATTTAATATAAGTTTCAACAGCAATTTGGAGTGCACACAAATTTGTTTGCTGTACTATATATTTGTGTTAATATAGTTTTCTTTGAGTTTAAGTTACCGTGTTGTGGATGGCTGGAGTGGTGGGGCTTTCTCTCATGCTCCGATGTGAGGTCCGTTCACATTAAGGTCCGACGGGCTGCCGCAACCGCACTTTAGTTCCGCCTGCCAATACCAACTCCTGATGATTTGCGGGGAGATATAAAATGTGTATTTTGCCATATTTAAACTTATTTTGATTTCTTTAATTGATTGGTTACCTTTTTGATTTATTAAAGATTATCTATTTAGTCTTTTGCTAATAATTAATTTTGCTAATTTAACTGGCCATTGTGGTGTTGTAGTTTGTGTTGTGTTCCCCCCTCTGTGTTAAACATGGACTAGTCCACTTGTATAAATTGTGCCCTTTTGTGTCATTTTGTTAGGTCAGTTCAGTTTGTTTGCACATGGTCTAGTTGTGTTAGTTTTGTTCTGTTGACCTCTTTAATAGGCCTAGTTATTTAATTTGCTTACTTTATGTAAATTGTTTATTTATTTTTTCTTCATTTTTGAACTTTATTAAAACTATACTTTGGAAACTATTTTTTGACTTGCCCTATCTTTATTGACTGCTCGGTCCCTCACACGGACATTTTCCAATGAGTTATCTTGCTCTTTTCACTCGTGTCTAATTCATTTCCACTGTTTTTCTGCAACCGCATTGCGCGCGCAGCTTGCAGTGACGTAACTGTGAGGTCTACTCTAAATTGGTCTATTGAATTAAAGTAATTCTAACACATTCTTTGTTGTAAAGTGAATGATCCTCCGCCTCTCTGCTGCCCTCGTGTCACCCCTAACTAGGTTAAAAGACCTCTCCAGCTCTCTTAAATAATTTAGGAGCTGAGACCTAGTCTTAACACTTAGGAGGCTTTATAAATCAAACTTATTCTTAAGTCTAAAAATAAGAGTAAAATGACATCATTCTTAGAATTTTGACACACTTAAGACTAAAATTTTACTCTGAGCGGCTTTATACATACGGGCCCTGATCTCTCGTTGACTTTATATATCCTTTACATTTTAGTGTTTGTTTCTTTTTCATACAGTTTATGTTTAACTAAACCTCAGTACATGTGTGACTATCAGAGAGATGATCTTACTTCAGTATCTTCAGTTTACAGTCAGGATTCTTCAGTAGATCATAGATCAGCTTCACTCCTGAATCTCTTAGATTAAAATTCGCAGACAGATTCAGTTCTCTCAGGTGTGATGGGTTTGATCTCAGAGCTGAAGTCAGAGCAACACAACCTTCATCTGTGATATTACACCTCCACAACCTGTAGAGAACAGAGACTTTATGTGAATTATACAAAACTACAAAGTTTGTCCACAAATCTCTAACCTCCATCTCTTCATGTAATGTTCCTCTTTCAATCCCTCAGTAACTGAGACACTGTGTGTTTAAATGTCAAATAAATCCATCACACAGCTGACTATTAGTGTTAGATGTCCTAAACCACATGAACATTTTTTCATAAATCTGTATTGAGTTCATGACTCTTACACTTGTAATTCTCATCAGGTATTTGATGTAAAAATCTTCCTCTATTACAGGAGGAATATCAGCTGGAGATAACATAACTCTGATCTTACATTTAAAGATGTAACAGTGTTTAAAGATCAATTTCACTCAATCTATAAAAACATTATTAATGTGTGTGTCAGTGTCAATGATGGATCAATGTTTTTAATCATCTTTATAAAAACAACATGACAAGGAGAAAAACTCTTCATACACAATAATATCAGCAAAGATTTCATCAAAGAAACACCAAACTACATTTTCTGACATTTTAACAGAGGAGTTTTGTTGCACATTGTGAAGGAAATTGAAATGAATCATAACTAATTATAACTAACATGTCTTTTCCTTACAGGTTTGAACATTTGTACTGTATGCTTTTGACAACAAATGTGTTGAAATAGAGAAAGTAAAAGTTGTTTGTATTGAATAATGTAAGACTTTACAATAAGGTTTTGATTGAATACATGATCTTATTTCCTCAAGTGTTTGTGTTCATAATAGACAAGATGTTGTGTGACTCTTAAGTGTTTGTCTTCTGTGGACACCCAGTGAGGATAAATGTCTTGTGTGTGTTGTCCATAGACACATCGGTTATGTAACTTAAGTCAGTCAGGTGTGTATTGGAAATCTAACAACACAACATTATTAATTTTAATTTTAGGAGAATAACATTTTATGTAATTGTAAGATTTAATCTCTGTTTTTATCTTCACAGGTTGTGTTGTGGTGAAACCTTGAGCGCAGACATGTTCACACAACTTTAAAAGTTTATTTACAGGACAAATTTAGAAAAGATGAAGAAAAGTAGCAGATCTACCGCTGCAGTGAATATACTACTGTATGAGTGTGCGACTGTGCGTTTCCTTGACATCTGCTTACCAGCGTGTATAGCACGTATATGTTCCTCAAACACACGAAGGGCACACAAAGCACACGCGAGATCACTAAACTAAGTTTTCCTTCTTGTTTAAGTCAACATAAACAGCTAGATGTTTATCAGTATATTGAAGCAGTGCAGTATTAAAGCTGTCTTGGGTCTTAAAGTGACAGTAGCCTGCTGAAACCAGATAAGTATAATCTTATGATTAAGAGGAAAAATTAAAGATTTGGTTGCTTGTCAGTAATGTGAGAAAGGGACAGCACTCACAGTTCAAGCTTCAAAATAGCGTTTAATCGCCAATTAAACTAGCGATTAAACGCTATTTTGAAGCTTGAACTGTGAGTGCTGTCCCTTTCTCACATTACATGACATTATTCACATTGAGGGATTCAGCACCCAGTTTAATTTACCCCATTATTAGTAAGTGTGAGCGTGTTGTTGCATAGAAGGTTGCTTGTCAGTAGCAATGTTGTAGTGACAGCCAAAATACATCGGCCTATATGTAATACATGTCAGTACAAAGTCAATTTCCTACCGTACTTCGCAAAGCAAACTCGACACACACAAAAAAATTGTAAGCGTACAACGAAAGTGAAATTAACCTCAGGCTTTTATGCAAAGATGATAAAGTTGTGGACAATAAAGATAACACAAATTATGTTATATTGAAGTAGCTTGGCTATCCAGCCCCGCCGCTCCCATAACGCGCATCACGCGCTGTGCGTAGGGCATCAGGTGCTGAGGGGGGCACCAAAAATAGCCTTATGAAAAAAAAATATAATGCTGATATTATTTCATTAGCCTATAGAAATATTATTAGGCACTTTTTATCCATGTATATGTAACAAAAAAGGGGGAACGAAATAATTTAATTGCTCTAAAGTATGCCCCCCAGCCTTTGATGGTCCGTGCCGGTTGATCGCGCGGGCGCCTGATGATGTTTGAGGCCGTTTCTCAGTCCGAAGGCTGCAGCCTCCAGAGGTCGCATTTCTTGGCTGCATCCGTCATCAAAACTTTATTTTGTAATATCAACGATTATAATGTTGACTATTATTCTTAGTTAGTAGTAAATTGTTGTACTATTATGACTTGCTAATGTAATGTTCAGTTAACTGAAATAAACCAGGCTTGATGATGACGTATGCAGCCTGCATATGCCACCTTGCGCAGGCTGCAGCCGATTGAGAAACGGCCAGACAGTAGGCAACTTTTGGAAATGGCACCGAAAAGACAGCAGGAGTCAGGATCGGAAAAAAGAAAAAAGAAGAAACTGCGGGATGATGCCCGTGCATCACTTGCAGGTAAGTCCATCATGTTTAATCATTCCTAAGTAAGGGAAATGTCTGTGCATGCAGGCTGCTGCTGCTAATCGTTATGCGCCTCGAACTTGCTGTGAGCCTCGAACCTGCTGTGAGCCTCGAACTTGCTGTGCTGACATTAATGTTAGCAAACTATGTTGTTATAAATTTATAACTTCAATGCAAGCTAAATTGAGATTTTACTGTAAAACATTGCATATATGCATTTTACAAATAACTGACGCCAGCTGTTACCTTCTACTACGTTTCTTTATATATTGAGCAGTAGTTTATTTTGTGGTTTATTTTGATGTGACGGTGGTTAATACTTTCTCAGTAAAAGTTAACGTTAGCAGTCAGTGCACATGGTAGGCTAACAATTCCTGACTGTTAAATATAAAATGTCATTATATGATATGAAGCAAACATTACACTGGAAAAAAAAGACTTTTTATTTTTGTCTTGTGATCCGTAAAAAATATCAAAAAATTCTTAAAGATGTATTTTCCTGATGAGCAAAATGACCTAAGAAAATAAGTATAGTTTTTAGACAAAAAATATAAACTTTAAGTAAATTAGTGCTTAAAACAACCAGCAACAAAAAATAAACACTGCCAAAAAAGATTTTTTTTTCTTGAAATAAGTTTACTTTTATCATAAACACTTAATTCAAGAACATTTTTCTTATTCCATTGGCAGATTTTTTGCTTGTTTTAAGCACTAATTCACTTAAATTTACTTTCCTTGGTCATTTTAAATCATTAAATCATTTAATTTAAGAATTTTTAGATATTTTACTGAAAACAAGACAAAAATACTAAGTAAGAAAGTAATTTTTTGCAGTGTACTGTTGGATTGGGTGCATTATTCCACCTCATTCTATTATGCTTTTATATTAGATTAGATTTTTCAAATAGTTGATAAATATTGAATAAAGAGGGAGAACTCATTGGCTGCATGCTTTCAGTTTTAAATGTTTATATTTTTTTCCGGTATAATATTCTTTGTTTGAATATTTTGTCTCTTTCTATACTGATCCCTTTTCTATTATTGCAGGAGCAATGCTGAGATACGTACGAGGAGGAGCACAAGGCCAAGAGGAAGATACAGATGACGAGCAGCCATCTACAAGCAGCTCAGGCACACATCAACCCCAGCTGGCCAGCAGGTCTGTAGACTCCACAATAGGACCATGCCCTGATCAACCACCCTCATCCACCAGTTTAGGGACAGATACACAGCAGATAACCACCACCTCTGAATGCACAAGTCCTGTCATTGAGAGTCCATCAGCAGGTGACAATGTAGAGACCTCTGTGCCCCCTCCAACTGATCCTGCTTTTTGGCCGTCACAGATTTTAGACGCGGATCGTGTTGAAATAGTACGAAGAGGCCCATTTAAAATCCCATCAGATTTTAATTTTCCCAAGGGGCAAGATGGCAGGGCGTTTCATAGTAGCCTACAATTCAAAACGCTCTCAAATGGAGAGAAAATCATTAGAAGTTGGCTTGTTTAATCGAAAGAGAATAATGCTGTGTTCTGTTTTGCTTGTAAGCTTTTCAGTTTGAAAGCTATAAAGCTGACTGCAGAGGGCCACAGTGACTGGTCCAACATAAACAGTAGTTTGAGGAGTCATGAATGTAGCTCAGACCATGCCCAGTGCATGTTTAAATGGAGAGAACTGGACATGCGTTTACAGACAAATATGACAATAGACTACCAGGCGCTGACATTGCTGGAGGCAGAAAAAAGAAGGTGGCGAGATGTTCTCAAACGCTTACTTAAAATAACCCTATCTCTTGCCTCAAGGAATTTGTCATTTAGAGGCTCTTCACAGCGTCTGTATGAGCCAGACAATGGCAACTTCTTAAAGGAAGTGGAGCTTTTAGCCAGTTTTGATCCTGTGATGGAGAACCATCTGACCAAGATAACCGATGAAGGCTCCCGAACGCATTATCTTGGACAACAGACACAAAATGAACTGATCCAGATCATCTCCACCAAAACATTACAAACCATCCAGACACAGATTCAGGAAGCAAAATACTTCTCCATTATTCTTGATTGTACACCTGATATAAGCCACAAGGAACAAATGTCCCTCATCGTGCGCATTGTTGATTTGGTGCCAAAGCCAAATATCAAGGAGTATTTCCTTGGGTATATGGAGGTGGTTGAAACAACTGGCCTGAACCTGTCTAATGTCCTTCTGGACAAGATGAAGGAACTCAACATTCCGTTTGAAAATTGCCGTGGACAAGCCTACGACAATGGAGCAAACATGAAGGGGAAAAAGCAAGGAGTTCAGGCCCGACTGCTACAATTTAATTCGAGGGCGTTGTTTGTTCCTTGCGCAGCTCATTCACTTAATCTCGTCATAGCTGATGCTGCCAAGTCATCCAGGGATGCCACTGGCTTTTTTGGCTATTTGCAGAAGCTATTTTGTTTCTTCTCAGGAGCTACACAGCGATGGAGCATCTTGAAAAAACATGTCAACCTGACTGTGAAGTCATGGAGCGATGTGAGGTGGGAGAGCAGGCTTAAGAGTGTCACAGCTGCAAGAAACCAAATTAAAGAAATCAGAAATGCGCTCATTGAGACTAGGCAAACTGTCAATGACTCAGTCGCAAAAATAGAGGCTCAAGCCCTGGCAGAAGAGGTGGCATCTTTCAGATTTCTGATCTGTTCTGTTGTCTGGTGTGAAATTCTTACGACCATTAACCAAGTAAACAAGCTTCTGCAGACCAGTTCAATGCAGCTTGACATTGCTGTTAGGCTCATTGACAATGCCAAAACCTCCCTCTCCAGATACAGGCACGCTGGATTTGCTGAGGCAGTGTCAACTGCCAAGGAGCTTTGCGAGGCCATGAACATAGAGCCGGAGCTCAAAGAGAAAAGGCTCAGGAACACAAAAAGGCAGTTTGCATATGAGACTGCTGACGAGCCCTTCAGTGATGCCCTCAAAAGGCTTGAGGTAACATTTTTCAATAGTGTTGTGGACTCAGCTTTGATGTCACTGCAGGAGCGTTTTGAGACCATGACCCAGGTGAGAGACAAATTTGGAGTTCTCCTTGATTTCAGCAGAGTGCACGGAATGTCCAAGGAGGACTTACAAAAAAAATGCATTGAAGTGCAGAAGACACTGACTGAGAAAGGAAATTCTGATATTGATGGACTTGAGATGCTTCAGGAAATCATCAACCTTCCTCAACTGTCACCACAGACAACTGCCTTGGAGTTGCTCACATTTCTCCATGAGAATTGCCTTCAAGAGGTGTATCCAAATCTCTGGGTTGCTCTTAGAGTTGCATTAACTCTCCCTGTTACAGTTGCTTCTGCTGAGCGAAGTTTTTCAAAACTAAAGCTCATTAAAACATACTTGCGTTCAACAATGGGGCAGGAGCGTCTAAGTGGTCTTGCTGTTATCAGCATCAATGGTGAAGTGGCTCAGAAGCTGTCATATGATGACCTAATTAATGATTTTGCAGCGAGGAAATGCAGACGTGTGGCTCTATAGAACCTCCCAAAACTGGTGGAAATGCTTGATCCATACAGATTAGCATTATGGCTCTCATAAAAAATGCATGTCTTTGGTTTATTTTGACAATTTGTCTACGATTTTGCACTTTACTTGAATGTGTGTTTTATCTGTTTTATATTGCCTGCTGTGTTAACAAAGTAAGTAAAGTTCTGACACTTACTTCTCTAAATATTTGTTTTATTTAAGAATATTGAGTATTCTTGTTTAATTATTGATGTTTATTTAATGTAATTTATTTAAAGTGACATTGGGATAAACATGTCTGGATTATTTTGATATTTTTTTATTTTCCTATTCTATTTAAGTTTGGTAATTTTTTTCTATTTTGCTATTCTATAAAAGTTTGCACTTTAAAATGTGTAGTGTGTGTGTTGGAAAAGCTGTGAAGATTTTACTTTCTGCAATTAAGTTATATGTTTGTTAAATTGGTAATAAAAAGTTAAAAACAAACGTTTTTTTTCTCAGGGTCGGGGTGGGGGGCATTATAAAGGAATTATGCTTAGGGCACCAAAATGGCTAGCAGCGGCACTGTGGCTATCTAATAAAATTACGAGGCGCAGATTAAAATTTAACTTAATGAACCCTCTTAATTTTGTGGCTTCAGTCAATGTTGGCATAATCTTTTAAAGCTGGAAGCATTAACAACTTATACTGAAATATATATCGTTATCGGTTCAAGCTCACAATTTTGCCATATCACCCAGTGCTTTGATGGCGTATTGATGTATCATAATTATTCATTTGACTGCTGATGTATCTGCTTACTGATCAGATCTCTCATTGACTTTATATATATATACTTTACATTTTATTGTGTGTTTCTTTTACATACAGTTTATGTTTAACTAAACCTCAGTACATGTGTGACTATCAGAGAGATGATCTTACTTCAGTATCTCCAGTTTACAGTCAGGATTCTTCAGTACATCAGAGATCAGCTTCACTCCTGAATCTCTTAGATTATTATCAGACAGATCCAGTTCTCTCAGGTGTGATGGGTTTGATCTCAGAGCTGAAGTCAGAGCAACACAACCTTCATCTGTGTTTCTACAACCACTCAACCTGTAGAGAACAGAGACACACAGTTTGTTCACACACAGATCAAATCTACAGTGAGTTGAATTTGTTTCTCTTCTGTCATCATTTAGTGTTTATGAACATTTTCATTTTAGTTTCATTTATGTGTGTTTGTGGTTTACTGAAACACATCAGTGAGATTTTAAAGGAAAATAAATTCATCAGTCTAATTTACATTTAAAAAACATTTTGTTTTATGTTTCTGTTTAGGAATTATTTTTACCTTTTTCTTATCATAATTAAATTTTAATCTTGTACGTAACTCCGAAAGCATTTATTGCAGTGATGAATGAACTCAACTTCAGTTATCAAATCCATTACTGAGATTAAAATACTATAAATCCATTACAGATGTTATGATCTATATACAGGAGTGCACATAACTTTTTTGTCCTGGTTCTCAAGTCACATGGGGATGCTGCCTGGTATTCACACTATTCATTGCGCCAATATCCTACATGGTCTCAACATCATTAATCTCCTTACTACTCTCGTTGCCATATCACTTTGGTTTAAACATGGAAGACGATGATGTATATAAAATAAAATATGGCTGGTAATTGTTTTAACACATGTAACCTTTATAAATGTCTGCTGACTCATATAAATTTCAAATATTGTTAAAGACAAGTAAATGGTCAGAAATAAAAAATCTTATTGTATTAATTCTTATTAAAAGTTACAAAAGTTATTTAGTCAAGACAAGGAAATTATGATTTTCTTTGTCTGTGGTTTGATATATATTATAATATAATATTAAAAACAGCATCAGGTACTCTAAAAATGAGTGTACTGTCACTTTAAATGCACGGATCCAATACATTGTTACACACACATTTTTTGTCAACTGCCTGTATTTATTTAATGTGTAAAAGACTTTTACTACTATGAACATGGCATTTTGAGATGATTTAATTTTAAAATGTCCATTTAAGTTCAAGAAAACAAACTCAGTTGGCATTTGCGTGCTGCCTGTCAGTAACTAGTAAGCTGTCTGAAACATTGAGATGTGGATTGTGCTCGCGCTTGAGGTTTGCGCAAACAATACTTATCAAACAACCCGGAGTAAAAAGATCGCGTGAGATCTGTTTCGCGTCTTGTTGTGCTTAAATATTTAAATCTAATCGGGCCAGTGATTGTTGCACCACTACTAACACACATTAATGTTAATACGGTTGTAATAATTATCTTACCAATCAGTGCTTTAAGTGGGCCGGAATGCGCCAGTTCTCAATACCGCCACTTCCAAATATAGCTCTTGAGCGTACCACCACCTATCAGTGCTCCATTTATAAATTGATCATTTTGTTACTGAATTATATAACTTTCTTTTCAGTCTCTACATACTACTTTCATCCCAGGTATTTTGGGTTTGGTTTGCAAATGCGACCTGGTCTGGTCACATACGGAGCTGTAGAAAGAACTTTTGCTAATTTTCATTCAGTGGCGGCTTCTCGATTCCTTGTGGGGTACATTGTTCCTTGACCTCACTAGGAGTGGGGAATTTGTGCTTAGATTCAGCAGATGGGGTCTGAATAAAAGGAAGCGACATGTCACTGTGGTCTAACTTTTGTGGCGGTGGCTCAACGACAGGAAGGATATGTTTCCTGTTCTGTCTATATACTCTTCCTTCAACTTCCACAAGATACGATCGAGGTTCATCACAGAGTTGTTTGACGAGTCCGATTCGGTCATGGCCTTTGGATGTTGCGAGTCTCACTACCTCTCCTTGTGAGATTGGTCGGAGAGGTCTGCTGGACTTGTCATAGTATGTCTTTTGACAATGTCTCTTTTTTGAGATTTGATTCTTGACAGCAACGTTATTTTTTTGAGGCTGGGACCAGAATGGACTTGCTAATTGGCAGAGATGTGCGTGTCTGTCTCGACATTAATCTCTCTGCTGGTGAACCCAGTGTTTGATCACGTGGAACATTTCTGAGGTTGAGCAAGTTTAGAAACACATCAGAGCCATCATTTTTGAGGGTTCAGTCTCAAGTTCACTTCACGGGCACGGTCCAACACCTTCCTCAGGTTTGCATCGTGTTCCTGCTCACCTTTACTCCCCACGATGATGTCATCGACTATGACCGCGCACGGGTAGCCAGCAAAAATCGGTTCCTTAGCGCGCTGAAAGACCTCGCTGGCTGAATTAATGCCAAAGGGCATCCTGAGAAATCGGAATCTTCCAAATGGCGTACTGAACGTAGTCATTAGGGAGGACTTATGATCCAGGGAAATCTGCCAAAAGGAGCTTTTTGCGTCAAGCACAGAGAATACGGTGGAGTTTGGCATCTGCGCTGCCACTTCTTCCACTGTGCGCATGGGGTGATGTGGACGTTTCAGGAACTTGTTTAGGTCCCTAGGGTCAATGCACAGTCTTATTTCATCTGAGTTTTTCTTGTGAGTCGCCACCATAGATGACACCCAATCGGTTGGCTCAGATACAGGAGTAATTACGCCCATAGTAACCATTCTTTCCAACTCTGCTTTTACCTTTTGTTGCATTGCAGCAGGAATTCTGTGTGCTGGACGGACGACAGGTTGAGCTTCTTTGTCCAGTTTCATACAGTACGTTACGGGAAGCTTTCCAATTTCATCTCGGAAAAGATCTGCATATTCTGTGTTAAGCTGTTGGATGAAACTTGGGTTTTCTTTTACACTGACCTGGTGGACTGCATTATTGAGAGAAATAAGGCCCATCCGAAGACAGTCTGACAGTCCAAGCAATGGCTGTACGTTTTTTTCGACTACATAAAACTGTAGAGAGTAGGTCTGGTCACTCAGATTGCAAGTTAACACGGTTGAACCAGCTGTTTAGATCTCCTCTCCACCATACGCAACAAGCTTCACATGGCTTGACACCTGAAGGTTTTCTTCTTGCTTTACCTGTGTAAAGGTCTGCAGAGACATGATGTTACAAAAGGCTCCTGTGTCAATCTTTAATTCAAGAGGTTTTCCATTAGTTTGCACTGTGCACGATATTGCAGTTTTCTTTAACTGTTTTGAGTCAATTTAATGATTTACAGCAACTCCATCTATAAAGAATGAGTCTTCACTGCTGTTTGAGGCTCAATTTGATTTGCAGTCTTTTTTAGATTTCGTGTGCGCTGAATTTTCACTGATTTGCAGCATTTTTGGAAGTGGTTCCATTTGTTGCACTTATGACATTGCTGGCCATATGCAGGACATTTCTCCCGTTTTGCTTCGTGGTTGCTTCCACAATTGCTACAATTATGAATTTGTTGTGGGGCAAACTTATCTAATCTGTGTTTGGGAGTACGAAACAGTTTTCTTTTCACCATTTGTTGAACACTGTTCACATTTGTCATGTTGTGCTTTGGTCCAGCAAGCGTTTTAGTGTGCTGGTCAGTTAGTTCATGTATTTGGCATATTTCAATGGCTTTTGTCAACGTTAGCTCATTGTCACGCAACAGGAGTTTTCTCATTCCATCATTAAGTATTCCGCACACAAGTCGATCTCTTATCAGTTCTTCCTGTAAATCTCCAAACCTGCAACTTTGTGCTTTGTTTCGTAGGTCACTTACATATGCCTTGATTGTTTCTCCTGGCTTTTGGTCTAGTGTATTAAATTTGTGTCTTTCCATCGTTATGTTTGTTTGCGGGCTGCAAAGTTCGCAAAACTTGCGTTTCAAACATTCCGGGTCCTCGCGTGATTCGGCCTGGGTAATTATTCGTCGGTTTTCACCCTCGCCCGCATACACAGCGGGTGCATAGACGAACGTTCGCTCGCGCTCGATTGCCTCCGAGCCGGCAAGATTAAGCAGTATGAATGCTTTCGTTCGAGGCTCTTTCTCTGAGTGTGCAGCAGCAATGAATATGTCGAATTCCTGCTCAAACACACACCAATTTTCGGCGACATTACCATCAAATACAAGAGGGTCAGGTCTGCGGAACCCTTCAGCCATTATTTATTGTGCGATGAATAACGATGGCTTACTGTGTGTGTGCCTGTTGCTTTTCCTCGCTGCTTTTACGATGCTGTGCAGACCACTTCTGACACCATGTTGAATGACGAGTGGCAAGGCAAAATCCTTTAGCAAGCTCCTAAGCAAGCTTTAGGATCTTAGTCTGCTCAGATTTAAAGCTACAGAACACTGCTATGTTCTACAGGGGGGTCAATATACAAAGTGTTCAATTACACTAAAAATAAGTATTTTCCACAAAATGTATATAGATTAAATTAGAGTTGTTTATTTTCCAAAATGTACACAATTATATATGTATTAAGTATACAGAACAAATAGAACAACTGGGCTGGGATCTGTTTGGCCCTTATCTGCACCTGACTTTTGCTTCTTTAGAAAGAAGTTGGTATATCGCTTTTTCTCTTCATTCTGCTGTCCCTATACAAAGGAAAACATGGTTACACACCCCATGAAGAAACCAAAATTTGAAAAAATTTTGCTTGTTATTACTTACCATAAGTACACCGTTACCAATAATATAAATAGTAAAGTAATACATTACGACAAAATCTGACTAATGATGTTTTATAAACAAGGTTTGGGAGGAGCTGATCAGTCAATGAACACGGCTGGCTCTCGATCATTAATCAATGAACACGGCTGGCTTTCAATCACTAATCAATGAACACGGCTGGCTCTCGATCATTAATCAATGAACACGGCTGGTTATCAATCACTAATCAACACAACAACTTAGTACCAGCTCTATAAATAATCAAGACACCTTACTAGTGATGGCCAAACGAGGCTTTCTGAACCACTGAGGCTTTCCAGCCCATTGGTTCGCCAAAAGGTTCATTTACCCGAAGCCTCATGAAACGTGCTCTCTAGTGACACCTGCTGTGCAAAGAAATGAATCCCACACAAATCTATTCATTTTGAGCAACCAAATTGTCATGGTGTGGGTTAGGGATAACAGTGAATGCACCAAATGAGTGTAAAGAAATTAATCTGAGTGCAGTGCTGACTGGGAATGCAATAATGTAGTGCTTATGGGACTGGAAGTGTGGAACAGCAAACTGCAACACAGAAAAGTGTTAACTGGTTTTTATTTAGAAACAAATGTTAACAGTATTTGGATTAAGGCGGTGTCTGTTTTTAGAAAACACCCTTTCACAGGGCACCGATGATGTTGGACAACATAAGAAGGTCAGTGCCAGCTTATATAAATTGGGATTGGAGCTTCTGTTTGTTCCAATATCCCAATGGATCCTCAGTCCTTCTAGGCTATCCCTAATACAGTCTTATAATAATAATAATAATAATAACAGCAATAATATATATATATATATATATATATATATATATATATATATATATATATATATATATATATATATATATATATATATATATATATATATATATAATAATAACACTACTACTAATATAGGCTATATAATCATAAACATAATAATTACGTATTAGAACTAGATATATGCTAATTTACTCTAATGATCTACTGAACTAGGCTATGTATAATTTACTCTAATAATCTACTATTCTAAGTGTAATATAATATATACAGGCTATGATATATAATGAATGATAATGAACTATACTACAAACTCACTACAACCTTGCCACTACTCGCTACACAACCAACACTTCAACATCAATGCAAACGTATGGCAAAACCCACAAGAGGCGCGAGTTTCGAACCAGTTTTATCCGTAAGCGATACTCAGAATGAAGCAAAGCAATACGTATTCAACAGAAAACGAGGCCTTGTTTGTCATCTTCACGTGATTTTCACGGAAACGATACAAGCCTCGAACCGGGGCTTCATCTGAAACGCCCCTTTTTGCTCAACACAAGCTCCGGAGCCTCGCTTCAGATGTCCCATCACTACTCCTTACCCTCATTCTCCGGAAAGATGTCCAGACAAGAAAACTCATCCAAGGAAATGCACCGTACACAGCCGAATCTTCCCGGTTCTCCAAAAGGCAGCAGTGATACTTCACTCGAGCATGAGGCCTCCACACAGGCCAGGCGATCTACTCACACTACATCTAGAACCCCGAGGAGAAAAATATTTTCTTCCCGCTTTCCGCAGAGGCGCTCCACACCATCACCGGCTTCCTCGTATGCTATGGTTTCTCCAGGGATCCTCAGGCATAATATTAGCCCTCGAGTCAGCGGATGTTCCTTTTTACAGGAGGTTAACGAAGGCGGAACTGTTCGGCCTCCTCTGCGCTAGCCGGACGGCAAGTTCAGACTCCTCATCCCTGCAAGCTCGGAAAACCCCGTATTCCAGAAAGACTCCGGCAAACACTCGGAGGTCTCAAAGACGTTGCAACAAACCATCGGCTAGTCTAGGCCACCCGATGGTTTCTCAAGAGGTTAGTCCACAAACAAGGCAGCTAGCAAGCCAGCCAGCGTGAGCAAGCATCCGCTCTCGGCAACAGCTTTGCTCCTCCCACCACTGCTTTCTTCTCCCGGCCAATGGCCTGCTGCCTCTCCGTCTCTCTATCATACAGAGTTGCGTTCAGCAGCAGCGCTGTCTCACTCACATTTCCTCCTCACTTTTCTCCCTCTTTTGCCTCAGGAGCCGACACGAGCGTGAGGATGTCTCCGCCTTCGGGTCAGGCCCGGGCAACCTATACAACTTTTCGCCTTAACTTTCCGCCCAAGGATCAACCCAAAGCGTGAGGCTGCCTCCCCAAGTGGCTCCAGTGGCTTCTAGTTTACAAGATTCTTTTCCCCAGGCACGTCATCCTTTTACGCTGGACACCGCGTAACAGATGCCCATCCCACCCAACGCATTGATCATGGAACCTCCCCGTCATCAGTTCCATCAGGCAACAAATCCTCGCAGAAATTCAGGCAGCCGACACCAGAAACGGATCTTCACCCAACACCAGTGCCTCCCTATTTAACACTTATATTCCCATAAATCATCCACTCAAGGACCTTCTAACCCCCTCTCTAGATACTATACTCCAAGCAGTCTCCATGGGAACTCTTCAAACCTATCTGACAGCTTGGAGAAGCTTCAGAATTTTCCATCATTTACACCAGATCCCTTTAGCCAACTTCTCTTTACTTACCATAACCTCATTCATATCGTACCTGCATACAGTCAAACACATTTGAATCAGCACAATTAAGGGGTACATTAGCGGAATCCAATTTTTACACAAACTAATGCTAGGTTCACCCTCAACTGCCATCAATAATCCCCAGACCGCCATGCTCTTAAAAGGCATTGAAAAAACCCAATCCAAGAGTCCAGATCCCAGGTTACCCATAACCATAGAAATCCTTTCAAAATGTCTAGCAAAGGCTACTCCTCAGTACATACTGCACGAACCCTAAACACCATGTTCATGTTAGCCTTTTTTGGTTTCCTCTGCTGTTCAGAATTCACCGCTTCAGCCACCTTTGACCCAAACCTACACCAAACCATCTCCGAACTAGCCATAATAGATGACGAAACCATCTCATTTTTAAACACAGCAAGAGGATCAAATGAGAAAAGGACACCACATATACCACATATATCTGATCTACTGGCCGTCCTTCAACGTTATGCCCAGCTGATGCCTGACCAACGATCACCAGCAGAACCGCTTAATCTCCGCTAAATCTCCTTATCTGTTCTCCCAAGGGTTTTTCCCTCGTAGGACTTATTTTTCCTCTGATAAAAGCCCGGGGGGGGGGTTTTCTCCTAGGGGGTTTTTCACCCCGGGGAGGCAGCCTTTTTGGGCTTTACCTAGCTTCCTCTTCTATACGTTGCTTTAGTAATACGTGCACTTATAATATTGAGTCATAGCCGCAGCAAATTTAACTGCTCATGCTATCATGTATTTTGTTGTGCTATCTGTCGTTTTTCTGTGCTTTTCACTGCTTCTATTTATGTAAAGCTGCTTTGAAACAATTGACTTTTGTGAAAAGCGCTATATAAATAAAATTGAATTGAAAAAATATACATTTTCAAAATTCAAACTCCCATCCAACCATACCAAGTTCTCAAAGCCTCAACCGCCCAGTAACCCACTTTTGGTTTCAGAAGCACCTAAAACAAGTTCTGCTAACATCCGGTCCCCCCCATGAAATTTCAAGTCATTCCTTCCGCATTGGAGCAGTCACAACAGCTGCCCAAAACGGACTCCCAGACTCCCAAATACAAACCCCAGGCCGGTGGTCTTTGGAAGCTTTCAAAAATTACATCAGGGCAGACCGTGCTTCCATCAAAAAAGCCCACCAAACACTCACATGGACACAAGATCACACCGTTACACATAAACCCATCATCACCCTCAATCCACTTCCCTGTCTCCGCAGAAGCCAGTACCGACAACTCAAGTCGACAACCCCAACAAATCTTACACAGCCCTACTGCAACAGATTCCTTCTCAATTACAACTACTGTCGCAGCACGACCTCTCTTTCAGAAGCCCAAGCTTTTATTTCACTCTCTGCCACAGCAGATGCCTTTTTTCAAGCCAGTATTGCAGCAGCGACCGCTCCCACAGGGGCCCGTGCTTCTTTCTCGCTCTGCCGCAGCAGTCGACTTCCGAAGCCAGTATCACAGCCGCGACTGCCCCCCAGGGGCCTGTGCTTCTTTCACATGCTCTGCCAATAAAAACCTTCCCTTTCCAACTCAGGCCAGTATCGCAGCAGCGACCGCCCCCGCAGGGGCCCGTGCCTTTTCCTCAATCTGCCGCAGCAGACTTCTTTCAAACTTGAAGCCCATATCGCAGCGCGACCGCCCCTGCAGGGGCCAGTGCTTCCTTCAAATTTTCTGCCCAGCAAGATTTTCTGCCCTGGCTCTCGATCATTAATCAATGAACACGGCTGGCTCTCAATCACTAATCAATGAACACGGCTGGCTCTCGAACATTAAGCAATGAACACGGCTGGTTATCAATCACTAATCAACACAAAAACTTAGTACCAGCTCTATAAATAATCAAGACTCCTTACCCTCATTCTCTGGAATTATGGCAAAACCCACCTCCACCCCTTCGCCTCACTATGTACATTTAGCTAAGCACCAGGGATAACCCGGGTCAGGGCACGCCCCAGGACCGGGGCTCCTTCCCCGGTCAAGGGACGAATGTTCCGAACTCGGGGGGTATTTGCCGAGCTCGGAACCTTCGCCCCGGGACAGCACGCCACACACGCATATTAGCAGTCCCACTTTATTGTCAGTGAGGCCAACTCATAAATTATAAATTCTAGCCTATTTGACAACACAAGGAAAATTGCTTAAAGATGTCTACATCCCTGTACTATCTCCATGGTGGTTTTATTAAGTTCAATATGCTGCATTACACGTGCCAATATGAATATAGCCTACCTAATGTCTGTGATTGTTGCTGAACATTTGCTAACGACATGTTTTTTATTGTTTTAAGCATCTTCACGCAGGCGTGACAGTAATAGTCAGTTTCACAAGACTAGTAATGCTCATTGAAGTATTAATGCTAAGCACTACAGTGCAACGTCTCCCTTACATCCAGTTTAAACAGTACTTTGTTTAATTTAATACAAAAAAGCCGTACATACCAGCAAAGCGCTCTTCATCGACAACCTGATCTCACAAACTGTTTTGTCCTATTTTCTTACCATTTTCGCTTCGGTTTAGGGTTAGATTTACATGAAATGACATCCCTACCCAAACCCAACTCTAACCCCAACGCCAGGCAACAATTGTTTAAAGTTTAGAAAAAATAGTATAAACCAATATTTAAAGTGACATACTAACGCAAACACCTAATCTAACCCTAAACCGAAGCGAAAATGGTTTGAAAATAGGAAAAAGCAGTTGAGTAACCAATCCGTGAGAATGCCACAGAAAAAGACAGTCCGTAGCAGGGCCACGGAAAAATGCGGAGATCCGTGAGAATGGCACGGAAAAATGAGCACAATATTCCGTGATTATCCCACGGAACTTTGTGAGATCATGTTGTCATCGATCCTGTGTGTGCTGCCGCGTTATGTTTTGAAGCACGAAGGAGCTGCGTGTCAGCTTAACCAATAGCAGTGTTTCCCCTACCATTATAAAAGGGGGTGCCCCGCCCTCCTTACGGCTCGACCCGCCCCACCTTGAAGGTCAAGACAATTTTATTTGATTTTCTTTGAAGCACCAGAGAACAATTTGTTATTTTATTAAACAAACTAAACAGCCCTCAAGTAATATGTTATTTATCTTATTTCCATGTTGGCATGTCTTTTCTGTCTGTGTTTGCGCGTTTACAATTATCCAATTGAGTGCGCACATTTATATTTTACTGTTCGGCTTAATTTACTGCGCACGCTCTCTCTCGTGTTGCGTGTGCAGCGCGTGCCTCTTTCTCCCATAACTGAAAAGGTGACGGGTGTTTTCAAATTCCGTTCCTCCGTATATGTCACTGACAGAGAAGACGACTGAGTTAATCATGACTTTCCCACACACACGCGCGCATTCTCTCCCTCTCTCATACTGTATATGCCCGCGTCGCGCACGTGTTTTGTAGTAACTCTGTGTGACAGTAACATCGTATGCTGTCATATTTCTGAATTTGCGAATGACGTGAATTGGGCGGCGCAATAAAAAAAATGTTTTATATAGTACTGACAAAAACAAAGTTGAATAAGAATCGAGTGCTCGTATCGCGTTAAGAGTAAATGGGAACGCAATAGTAACATTATACAAGTATAGTTTTATTCACTTTTACCTCACGCCAAAACAATAACAACACAAAAGACACTAAATATGAATAAAAAAACAAGTAATAGTTTGATCATGACACCAAATATTGCTGATTTGATCTCATTTTGACGATCAAAAACAAACAAGGCCGACATTAGAGCCAGGGAATCCCTGTCAGAGATTTAGCCCAGAGAGGGCGGTGGTCAGCGGGGCGAGTGAACACTGACGTCCGCTCATGCTTTGGTTCTCATTCGTACCGAATCTCACTAAGCAAACGTTAAAACAGGCGCTATCTTTACTAATCGACTGCAGATTTAAATATAATACATATACATTCTCGACTGAACTACTCTTAAAACTACACTTTGTGACCAAGAAACGGTAATATAAATGTAGCAGGATTAGGTGAGCTGTGATTGACAGCTGACATAACCTATCAGGAAGGGGCAGTCCCTTTTTAAGCGCTGATTGGGTGCTCCCTGCAATGCGTCATGTCCTGTGTTTCCCCGGGGTGTTTTTAACGATAGCGACAGTGTGTCGTTTGTCCAGCGTGCTGGTGCCCTTCTACATGTAGTGGTACATGACTGTGTAACCTCAGTTGGCCGCTGGTTGATCTGCTGTGGGTTAAGCTATGCCATAAAACTGTTATTGGTCTGGGGTGATACCACTATTCGGTGCTGAGGTTCCCACGGGTGGATGGATCTTGTGGTGGTGGTGGTAACGTTTAATGTTTACCGTGTTACACATTTTTGAAGTGTATAAGTGTGTGCTTTGAGTTCACCGTGTGGTGTGAAATTGTGCTTGTGGATAACTTGCGCCAGAGATCACTCCGGTGGGTAGCCTCAGCCCTGTAGGTTGGTACGGTGTTAATTTGTTTGTGTATTCAATTTGTTGCCGGTCATTGCATTTTAGCAGTGAGGGCATTTTATATTATATGTTGTAATATTTGTTGTTTTTGGTATAATTCTGTTTTGTGATTAATGTGGTGTAATGTTTTGTGTCTTACTGTTAAAGTGTGACAGCTGGAGACCTGTTTTGAACAACCTCATCATGTCTGTTTAAATCATCCGTTTACCTGATTAAGGTAAATCATGAATATTGTACAATAAATGAATATTTTTGTATTATACCCACGTCTCCTGCTCACTTTTACTGAGGAACGAACTTGTGCGCCGCCTTTTGGGTGTAAGGATTATTTCCCCGGGTGTAAGTCCCGGGGTGGCGTAGTCGGAATTTTATGTAAAATCTTTGCTTTTGTCATAAAGCTATCCCCCAACCCCCTCGTCATGCCACATTTTGGCGTATAGTCGGCAGGGTCCTCGAATTTTGAGTGCAGAGACGTGGGTATTTTTTTTTTGTGTGTATGTTTGTTGTTTATGTTTTGCAGGAACCAGACAGTGGCAGTTTTCGTGTCGGAATCCCAGCACAATTTGTTGCTGGGCTTGCGTGGTCCGATCGGTTGCGGTAAGTGGTCCTTGGTTCTAGGAACGGAGGACGAATCACCGTTTAATAAATTTAGAGGTTCCGTAAAGGTAAATGGGTTAAGAACAAGAGGGAGAATCTGAATGTATTGATGGGTGAGGGCCAGCTGAGTTTTTATGGGCAGGGTTAAAAAAAATGGGGATCGGGCATGGCGTATCATTAAAGGCACCATACAATTGGTTGTCGTACCCTAATCATTCTGTATGATTCGTACAGTTCTGTTATGTTTGAAGGTAGGGTATTACCGAAAGGGGTTTTGCCTGTGACTTCAACTTTATGAAGGGGTGGGGAGGTACAAATCGGTCCCATGTCATTTATGGTCAGATGGGGTCCCTCAGAAATCTGGGGTGGAACCATCTGAAGAGTTTATTGGTAGGAGATGTACCCCCCCAGGTCAGTCATTTTCGGATGGGGTCCCTCAGAGTCTGAGGTGGAACCATCTGATGAATGTTGTAATGCAGGAAATGTATTCCCGGGTTAGTCAATTTAATGTTGGGGTTAGGAGGTACTAATCGGTCCCAGGATATTAGTTGTCGGATGGGGTCCCTCAGAGTCTGAGGTGGAACCGTCCGATGAGGGTTATTGGTAGGAGATGTACCCCCTCAAGGGAAGTTATTTCCAGATGGAGAAAAACCATCTCATACATTTTATTGCACCGGGAAGCTCTTGTTTTAGTCATCTGTTACTGGAGAGGACGTCAGGTCAGTACTCCAACTGATACCACTTCTTGTAATTGGCAGGCACAGTGGTTGTGTCTTGCGGAGTGGATTGTAAATTTGGTGCCTTGTTCCCACCTTGGGGCTGAGCACCCTGAGGTGGGTTTTGTTTAGTTCACCGTCGGGGCGACGTTGCAGAAACTCGGGGTGGATTGTAGCAGGATTAGGTGAGCTGTGATTGACAGCTGACATAACCTATCAGGAAGGGGCAGTCCCTTTTTAAGCGCTGATTGGGTGCTCCCTGCAATGCGTCATGTCCTGTGTTTCCCCGGGGTGTTTTTAACGATAGCGACAGTGTGTCGTTTGTCCAGCGTGCTGGTGCCCTTCTACATGTAGTGGTACATGACTGTGTAACCTCAGTTGGCCGCTGGTTGATCTGCTGTGGGTTAAGCTATGCCATAAAACTGTTATTGGTCTGGGGTGATACCACTATTCGGTGCTGAGGTTCCCACGGGTGGATGGATCTTGTGGTGGTGGTGGTAACGTTTAATGTTTACCGTGTTACACATTTTTGAAGTGTATAAGTGTGTGCTTTGAGTTCACCGTGTGGTGTGAAATTGTGCTTGTGGATAACTTGCGCCAGAGATCACTCCGGTGGGTAGCCTCAGCCCTGTAGGTTGGTACGGTGTTAATTTGTTTGTGTATTCAATTTGTTGCCGGTCATTGCATTTTAGCAGTGAGGGCATTTTATATTATATGTTGTAATATTTGTTGTTTTTGGTATAATTCTGTTTTGTGATTAATGTGGTGTAATGTTTTGTGTCTTACTGTTAAAGTGTGACAGCTGGAGACCTGTTTTGAACAACCTCATCATGTCTGTTTAAATCATCCGTTTACCTGATTAAAGTAAATCATGAATATTGTACAATAAATGAATATTTTTGTATTATACCCACGTCTCCTGCTCACTTTTACTGAGGAACGAACTTGTGCGCCGCCTTTTGGGTGTAAGGATTATTTCCCCGGGTGTAAGTCCCGGGGTGGCGTAGTCGGAATTTTATGTAAAATCTTTGCTTTTGTCATAAAGCTATCCCCCAACCCCCTCGTCATGCCACATAAAGAAACGGCTTTTCCGTCCATTGAGTTGTTATGAGCTTCAAAGCAGCCGAAAGTTTTACCTGTCATTCTGGCCGCTCTCAAATCCTTGGCGGAAGAAGTAGTTCTCAGACAAAGAGGCTTTTAAAATAACTCCGTTGTTGTTTTCTAGTTTTCGTTTTTGTGTGCCGTCGAACTGTTGTATAAAAGCAATATCGCTCTCGGAGTCGTGTGATATAGCTCTATATCATCACGGCTGTGATTGCCTCCGGCACTCGGCCTACGGCCTCGTGCCTCTGGCCTAATCACAGCCGTGCGATGACAGTGCGATGACCTTCACAGCAACAGGAACTGGGTCTGTTTGTCTCATTTATATCTGAACAACCATGCTGAAAATGTTATATCTTTAACCATGCTGAAAATTTTACTCACATATCTACCTTTTGCACATTTTATTTATGTTCAGTAGATATTTCTAGTTCAAGCAAATCCACAAACGTATAAAAGGGTTTATTATTTTTTAAAAGGTCGTCTGTTGACTGCTAAATATAAAACCCCTTCAATATAGGAGTCGAGTCAGCAAAAAAAAAGAAAAAATAGAGTACCATAACATTCCAGCAGTACGCAAAAGCGCCTTTTAGAGCAGTGTCTAGTGCGCATTTTTATTTTAATCACGCATGCGCACCTGCGCACCAGTTATGGGAAAATGAAGCATCGAATCAAGCACCGATACTTCCCTTACTGTTTCGAACCATGATTCGAAGCCTTAAAGTGGGTGTCGAAAGCAGCGCAATCTTTTGGTTAATAAAACATATAGCAGTCGCTTCTGGAAGAAGCTCAGTCAGTGAAGCAACAAGCTAATAAAATTCAGATGAATATTAATATTATGTGGACAATAAGCTTAGACAACATGTGTGTGAATGGTCAATATAACAAATGTATTTACTCATTCAAGTGTGGCAAATATTTCAGAATTAATTAATAATATTTAATATTCATACAATTCAATACTGTATTTTATTGAATAATGTTCACACGCACAAGTATATGTACATACAAACTATCTATTCATGATTATGTGTGACTAAAATGTGAATAATGCAAATAACTGCTAAAAAACCTATGGGGTTCGAACGTTGACACGCAAAACGAAGCTGGGCAGAAAGTGAAGCTTCGTTTGTCACTGGTCACGTGATTTCTACGTTAACAACACAAGCTTTGAATCGATGCTTCATCTGGCACGCCCACTTTTGCTCGACACAAGCTCCAAAGCCTTGCTTCAAATGTAACATCACTAATGTGCACCCCTGTCTATAGTCTCACTATAATCTATATGTGATTTCTGTCTGAGCATCAGATCACAATCGTACTTCAGTTCCTCCAGTTTACAGTCAATATTGATTTGAAGATAACTGTATGTTAGTTTTAAATGTCTTAATGGTTCAGACTCCACATACCTATGAAATATACTGTAGTTAATAAATAAAGGTCCTAAACAATCGGCAGGGTTTATGACAAAATCCATTAGACTCTCATAATCATGTTAAATTATTATTCAAGTCATTATTACAGATGATCTTACTTCAGTATCTCCAGTTTACAGTCAGGATTCTTCAGTACATCAGAGATCAGCTTCACTCCTGAATCTGTGAGTTTATTATCAGACAGATTCAGTCCTCTCAGGTGTGATGGGTTTGATCTCAGAGCTGAAGTCAGAGCAACACAACCTTCATCTGTGATATCACACCTCCACAACCTGTAGAGAACCGAGACACACAGTTTGTTTACACACAGATCAAATCTACAGTGAGTTGAATTTGTTTCTCTTCCTGTCATCATTTAGTGTTTATGGACATATTTTATTTTAGTTTCATTTATGTGTGTTTGTGTTTTACTGAAACACATCAGTAAGATTTTAAAGGAAAATAAATTAATCAGTCTAATTTACATAACATTTTGTTTTACGTTTCTGTTTAGGAATGGATATGATCTTACTCCAGTTTCTGTAGTTTACAGTCAGGATTCTTCAGTACATCAGAGATCAGCTTTACTCCTACATCTCCTAGTTTATTATTATGAGACAAATTAAGATGTTTCAGGTGTGATGGGTTTGATCTCAGAGCAACACAGCCTTCATCTGTGATATTATTACATAGCCTATAAAAAATATAGAAAACCAATAAGTGAGTTTGAAAACAACATGAGTTTGAGTAAATAATAACAAATGTTTGATTTTATGTGAAGATATTCTTTCAAAACATGTTGTCACATACAGCAAGTATGTACTATAAACTACTTTATACTAGGGCTGGACTATATGGCCAAAATTGACATGAATTTGCCAAGTCTATGAAGCCTCCTCCTATAAAACTATATAATATTTAAAAAAAACAGTGAATAAATAAATGTATGGTCACCTTTAATTTGTATTTAGTCTTCATATAAAATTAAAATGTAAACTAAGTGTCAAATAAATATAAGACTTTAACCTCTTATGAAACGGCTGAAATTCCACAAGAGGGCGTGTTTGTTCCTCAGACTTTGCGCAATAAACGTGACAACCAAATGTAGCATTATAAGTCTTTAATGAGAAGTGAGAGTCGAACGAATGTCTGGTAGTGAACTAATTGTTTACAGTTTTTATATTGTAATTCGGTCAGAAACGTCAAGATTGTGAGGCGGACAAATCATTTTGGATTAAAAGGCTTGGATATTCCATTACCTTGGACTCTTGAGGATTTATGAACAATTTTTTTTAGACAATTCCACCGAACAAGATAAGGGAAGATTTTGAAGGTAAGTAAACAAACTCAATCGGGTCGGCCGGTTCAGATAACTAACAACTAGATTACAGGTTTATGACTGCTATAAATCTTATGCTTTGTGTGTGAGCTTAATGGAATCCAAGCTTTCAGAGAGTCTAAGCTTACAAACCCTGTGCTGCATGACCGTATATTTTGAAGATTTAGGGCTCTATCATACACCAGGCGCAATGCAGTGCAATGCACGACGCAAGTATCTTTTGCTAGTTTCAACCCTGCACAATGATCATTTTCACGTTTAGCACCACGTTGTTTAAATAGCAAATGCATTTGCGCCCAATGTTGCACCCATGGGTGTTCTGGTCTGAAAATGAGGTGTGTTCAGATGCATTGTTGGCACGTTGCTATTTTAAGGCAACTAAAATATACTACGCCATTGACCAACAAAAATCTGCTCTAAAGTCAATGCCACAATATGTTTTTTTGTTATTTAAAGAGCGCTGTAAATTATGCACCTACAAACGGGACGACAATGCGGGTTTGCTTATCACATACATGCAGGGGCGTGTCTAGAGGGGGGGCATGGGGTGGCACCGCCCCCCCTTAGAATATGATTGGCCCCCCCTGGTGCCCCCCCTCCAATCTCATTGGGCCAGCTAGATTTACTGTCAAGCTGAAAATGCCCACCGCACCATTGGACCAGAGAGCTGTCAATCACTGTTTGATTTGAGACTCGCGCGAACGCGAAGACGAAGCGAGCACAGTAGTTGCGCGTTTTTAAAACAGGAGGAAAGAGACACCATGACACCCACCACACCATTGGACCAGAGAGCTGTCAATCACTGTTTGATTTGAGACTCGCGCGAATGCGAAGACGAAGCGAGCACAGTAGTTGCGCGTTTTTAAAACAAGAGGAAAGAGACACCATGACACCCACCACACCATTGGACCAGTTGTCAGACACCCACCACACCATTGGACCAGTTGTCAATCACTGTTTGATTTGAGACTCGCGCGAACCCGAAGACGAAGAGAGCACAGTAGTTGCGCGTTTTTAAAACAGGAGGAAAGAGACACCACGACACCCACCGCACAATTGGACCAGTTATCAATCACTGTTTGATTTGAGACTCGTGCAAACGAGAAGAAGGAGGGCGCCCCGCCACAGACTCAACACTGGCACAAATCAAATAGATTTTCCATGATTACCATTTACATTTTATTTTACTATTTAAAACGGCTTCATGTGCTTTTGCAAGCGCTCAGCAGAGCCTCTCTCTCTCTCTCGCGTGCACGCTTTCTCACTGCTGCGTGCGGAACCTCGACAGTGCCTCTCTGACACTGAGTGAAGGAGTTAAAATTTGGCGGTGTTTTCCACCTTGGTTCCTCCGTTGTCTTTTCACGTAAAAGTTAACAGTCAACAGATGTTCCTGACAGAGAAGACGGTTGATCGAGTATTATGACTTAACGAAAGGTTAGTGTTTTCCCACATACACACCAGTTCTCTGTGCACGAGCTCTCTCTCTCCCTCCCTATGGTGCGGTATGCGCGCACACGTTTAACAGTATTTTCTGATATTTTTGAATTTGCGCTGAATTGTCTGCGCTATACGCGATCTACAATAAAACTATCACTCGCATTTAAAATTAAAAGCGCTCATAAACACAATCAGATGAGAAGAGCAACCTTGCATGAGACACACATGTAATCCGAAATCACCTCGTATCAGCTCTTCAATGTAAATTGTATCAGACAATGTTGCATTTAAATTAGGATTTTAGCAGTATAAAGTAACAGCTGGTTGGATTAAACACGAGGTGTTATTGGGTCGTGTTTAGTCACTAGCTTAAACTCTTTCTTGTTGTCTGACAACAGAACAGATAATATGTAAAAAATAGCATTCAGTTGTGTTAAAATACAATATAGGCTAATTAACAATGAAAGTCAGATCAGACAGAGTAGAAAAACAAATTTTTAAGTAGGCTAATATTTTCCCAAAATCCTTATATGTCAGAATGTTAACTAATACCAGCTACACGCAATGTAGATAGCCTACTTAAAGGAACAGTTCACTTAATTTAAATGGACATATACCTAAACTTGTTTCAAACCTGTATGAGTTTATTTCTTCTGCTGAACACAAAAAAGAAAAGAGTTAAGAATGTTGGTAACCAAAATCAGTTGATGGATCCCATTGACTTCATATGTAGGAACAAAATAACATGCAGTCAATGGGGTTCATCAACTTTCTGGCTACTTAGATTCTTCAAAATATGTTATTTTGTGTTCAGCCGAAGAAAAACTCATACAGGTTTGAAATAACTATAGGATGAGTAAATTATGACAATTTATTTAAAGTGAACTATTCTGGAACAGAACTGTTGTTTAATCCATGCAAAATACAAAAAATTAATACCATCTATATTAGAACATGTGGCATTGCACAAGATTTTGGGAACCATGCTTAATATTTTCTAAACCAGTATTTATTTTCATTTGAATTTTTTGATTGGCCCCCCCGACTGGTTCTTGGTCCCCCCCCCCCCCTGTGCCCCCCCATTTATAAAATCCTGGAATCGCCCCTGCATACATGAATGCACAGTGGTACAAAAACGCTTTTAAATATGAAAGATTAAAGGATTGAATATAAAAGATTATTATTGAGTCTCTTGGACATAAATGAGGACCAATTATGAGACGTTAGAAGGTGTAAAGAGCTGCTTCACCTGTAGGAAGTAAATAAATGCTTTGTGTTAAACAAATGCATCCGTTTTTAAATTCTTACGGATTTATTGTATATGATGACACTGTACCTGTGGACATGGTGAGATGAGAAACATTTTAAATAATGCTTTGTAAAAATCCCACAGCGCTATTTTAGTGGTAAAACGCTTTGGCTCTGCACAGGTTTGTAAATTCTTTATCTCTTGTTTGTATTTTAGAGTACAAACCTTTTCTTGCATATTTGCAAATTATTTTATGAGATTACAATGATTATGTAGGATATCAATACGTTTACAGCAATTAAAAGCCTGCTATTTGTACTTCTATGACTGAAAGAAAACTTCTTTTAAAGGTTTTAATCCAAAAAATTAAAATTTCAATAAAAATGAAAACAACACTTTTTTACATTATTCTTAAACTGGGGATCTTCTTCCTCCGCTTAGTTTTTCAGTTTACAAAGTCAGTCATCTAAATAGGGATTAAACATAGCGCCAGCGCAACTGGCTTTTAAAGGGGCCATGGCATGAAAATGTTAGCATTGCCACTTTGTAGGTGTAAGTAAAAATAGGTAATTGAAATTTGGCTTTCCTTATGATGTCATAAGGATATCTTCTTATAATAATACCGCCCCCTTAATCTGCACTATCCAACCACTGCCCTGCCATTTAATGCAATTAGAAAGAAAGAGAAAAAAAACAATTTACAGCACAATTGAGTTTGAATTGCATCAAACCACCATCATTGTGATTAGTGTTTTCACTTCATCAGCTCATTTGCATTTTAAAAGACAAACCCAAAACGACACATTTTTGCTCACACTTACAAAGTGGCAATGCTAACATTTTCATGCCATGGGCCCTTTAAAGGGGATGAGAGATAAGACTCTCGTTGGTTTATTGCACCTTACGCCCAAAACACACCCATTACTCCATAGGAAAATATGTACAACCCTTTTCGACCGTGCGCTCGGCGCACAAACCATTTTTCCCGTCGTTAAATTAGCAAAAGTCGCATCAGACACGCCCATTTAGACCATGCGCCACGGTGTGTGTGCCGTGTACGGCTCACCTTCAATATTAATAAAGTTCACATGAACGTCAGTCAGTGATAAATGCTGTAGGCCTAATGCAGGAGTATTAAACTAATGAATACATCTTAAAACTAATTCTTCAGTATTCTTCAATTCTTCAATATGTGGAAAATAAATAATAAATAGCCTAAGTGAAATTGATTCTAAAACCTTTGAATGGTATACTTAGGCTATTTAATGTTACACAAGATAGTTGAAGAGAAAATTTTATATCAAAGCTCTATTTGTAATAGCATATTAAACTACATAATGATATATTAGATACTAGCATACTACATTATATACATTTATTACACGGCTCTCTGGAATGCTTGATTCTGATTGGTCAGTTGAGACATTTGCAGGTTTGTTCTTTTCAAATAATAACCGCTCCAAAGTAATAACGCATAGCCGGTACTACTTGCACGAGTAAAATCGCTCCGCGCCAATAAAGATCAATAAAGATTACTGTTTGGCGCCATCTTGTGACAAACACTGGACAACCACGACAAGACACAGACAGCTACTGAGACTGAACTTGAGAAAATAGAGCATGACAGCTACGAAGCCAACACACAAAAAAATACAGAATGGGCATTAAAAACTTCTGAAAGACTGGCTAAAAGAGAAAAAATGGAGACAAACAAGTATGAAGCAGAGGATCTTAATAAGGTATTACGATCATTTTATGCATCTGTGCAAAGTTTCGCGGAAGGATAACATTTTTAATTTAAAACAAATATGCCAATAAAATGTTTCAAATTCATATTCATGTCCAGTTTTTTTCTTATGTGACAAGTAGCCGTGTAATAAGCGGGATAATGTAGAGGCAGCCGGTAGTTATCGGGAAATAAGCCCCTTCAGTGTGATACAAGACCCTCCGCTCTACATTATCCCTTACATATTATACTCATAACGATACAAGTGCCATTTCTAACATGGGCACCTGATGGCTTAAGACTACTTTTGTCATCTGTAGTTCAGTTTATGTTGCATTACATCTCCCCTTCTCCATCACTATATGGTGTAACCATTAGAAGCTGTGACTTGACGCAAACTAACCCCACAACTCCTCCTCGTACTTCTGAGTGACTGACAGCTCTTCTCTGAGCAAAAACTCTAAAATCCCAACCAGAGTAATTGATCGCATAATAGCAATGATATGATTTGACGCGAGGTACAGATGAGAAATTTAGATCTGATCAGGCATTACGTTTTTACACACATTTTTAGACGTGACATGCGACCAGCCCAGGACACTGTAATGTCTATATCGAAATAGCGGAATGTGTTTAGAAACCATATCACCGTGAAAAAATATACACAGCAAATATAGTGATATTTAATTTTTGTCCAGCCCTACTTTATACAATAGTTTTTTTTCTGGATCTTGAATCTGATTGGTCAAAAGCCCTTCCCAGGCATGCAATATTCTGCTGATAACATAACAGCAAGTAGGGCTGCATGATTATTATCATGATAACGATACGTTTGCCAAAGACCATCTGTATGATCCAGAGAAGACATGGGAGAAGGTTGTGTGGTCGAATAAGACCAAAATAGAACTTTGTGGTATTAACTTCACTCGCCGTGTTTGGAGGAAGAAGAGGGATGAGTACAACCCCAAGAACACCATCCCAAACATGTAGCATAGGGTTGGAAACTAGTGATTGACCAATACTTTAAACCGATACCAAATATTTGGATGCTTATGTGCCCGATAACCGATATGCTGAACCATTTTGTTTTTACTTCATACTTCAGTTTTTGACACAATTACTACAACACTACTGACCTTTACAAACCCTTATAATAATAACAACAATCATAGGGGTCTGAAAGAGTGATGAATAATTTGATGGATAATATTAATTTAATGAATTAATGAAGGAAAGTAACAAACAACACAGCTTAAATACAACGTGAAAATAAGAATTTAACACATCAGCATTTTTTATCAGTAAGGGGATTTCTAAGTGGGCTATTGACACAAAATTTCCACCAGATGTAGCCATCAAGCCAAATATTGAATTCATACAAAGAAATCAGAACATTTAATATACAAGTTGAGTCATAATAAATAAAGTGAAATGACACAGGGAATAAGTATTGAACACATGAAGATAACAAGGCGCAAAATGGCATAGAAAGCCAGGAGATCACATGAAATCTGTCATTATTGAGAGAGAAACCCTGCCCCCTATCAGTACTAATTGATATCAGCTGATTTAGTCCTACTGCAATTTCCCCTAAAATGCTTCTCATTACCCAGGAGGCACACAGGAAAACTTCATGATGGGAAAAAGCAAAGAACTCTCTCAAGATCTTAGTAATCTTATCTTTGAAAAGCATTTTGATAGAAATGGTTATAGGCGCATTTCCAGAATGCCAAATGTGAGCACTGTGGGGTAGAGATGCGCGGTTGGCGGTCACAGCCGCGGACTCCGCGGATAAACCGCGGATCGGGCAGATGACGTGACGAAAAATAATATTTTAATTAAATTCGGGCGGGTGGCGGATCGACTGCTTGTTATTAGCTGTGTTCTTCTAAGCATGTGTAACTGGCTACAAAACAGTTCTCTAATTTCTTTATAATTCTTTTATTTTTCTATTTCATCATTCACATCTTTTGTTGTGAACTTCTCAAAACTTCCCATTTGCAGTTCTTTTATATTATAATTTATTTCTCTTTGTATTTTGTATGCATTTGTGTTCATACTTGAAAAAAACTGTATGGGAACTAGATCTGAAGTATTTGTTGTCATTGGGGCACTTATTGGTGACGCACACGGTGGCGCTGTTGAGCGAGAGAGCTGTTTTGCCTCAGAGTAGTGGTGGGCGATACTGCAAAATTTTGTATCGATCCGATACCAAATACATATAGGGTCAGTATTGCCGATTCCGATACCAATCCGATACTTTTTGCTTAAAAAAATACTTTTGTGTAGGGGAAAGCAGTATGTCTTATTTCTGAGGTGAATGAATGATAAATTATTTAGGCTTTTTTTATTAAAGTATTGAAGTCCACAAAATTATTAGTTATTAGGAACTGTAGAATTAATTTGTTACAACCTTTTTTTTTTTTAAATAAAGAATAACAAAATTCTCTCCCTTTTTTCTGGTTTTAAAAGCAAATGAAATAAAGTGCACATAATTATTATTTTTTACACGTATCAAGTTACAGTATTATTATTTAGAGCCGTAAAATAGCTCCACACAACGCTTCTCTTCCTCTCGGCCATCCTGATCTCTCACTCAGTTCGCTGCTCCTCGGCGCGTTGTGTCAGTGAGTCACGTGACAACACAACAACAAATCACAGCAGAACAGAAGGAGGGGGAGGAGTAGCAAAGTGGGCCAGGATGTGAAAGAAGCGTTTGCTCAGGATTGTAGAGGTAGAAGACACGAGCAAAGTATAATGAACGTAGAGGAGGGATATTTAAATTGAAGTATCGATTCAATTACAATTGTATCGATCTGATACCAATACCAGTGTTGGCATCGATACTATCGATATTTAGATCGATCCGCCCACCCCTATCCACCCCTACCTCAGAGCACTGTGTGATGCTGCTGAGGTCAGACCTGTTCATGCTCTCTTGCATCTCTCCCCACTAATATTGGTATGTTTGAAGTGTAATTTGTTAAAAACAGTTCATGAAATTGTTAAAGCAATATAATCTGTATGTGTTATGTTTAAACCTTGATGGATTGTATGTTTTACACGAGTTATATGGGACCTTGTGTGACGCACGTGTTGCTAACAAGCTGGTGTTGTGTACCCCTAGTGGTGAGCGGAGAGACTACGTGCAGCGTGTTAATTTAATGAAGTGCCCATATTTTGCAGGTATGCAGTTCATAAAATATAAAAAAGGGATCTATTTCATATATAATTGATTTAAAATGATAACTATTTGCAGATTGATGCATTACTTTTAAAATGTATAAAACCCAGTAAATGATTACAATGATTAATTGAAAACAATATTTGGTTTATAGTGTATACATTGATTGTAATTACATGATTGCAATGTGTTGATACAATAATTCATAAACTTTTTCATTTTCATTTATAAAGATATGATGCATATTAGTACAAAAGAACACACAACTGACTCTTTATGGAGAAAATCTTTATTGAAGGGTTGTAACATGATTCGATTAGACACTGTTGTTGTTATATCATTTGATCTTACATTGATTATCATATGTTTTTAATTTATTTCCCCATAATGTCATAATTATAGTGATGTAAAAACATATACCTCTTGCCTGAGAGCACTGTGTGATGCTGCTGAGGTCAGACCTGTTCATGCTCTCTTGCATCTCTCCCCACTAATATTGTGGTGAGCGGAGAGACTACGTGCAGCGTGTTAATTTAATGAAGTGCCCATATTTTGCAGAAAATAAAAAGAAGAGATCCCATTCTGTTGTCCCTGGCTTGTGTTCTTTGAGAAGGAAAAGCAAGTCTGCTACATAAAACTGGTGCCGTGACCCGGATCCCAGCCGATCAGCCGCAGCCGATCACCGGGTATCAACTGTAAAGAATCAAGCCAAGACAAAGGGACCAACTACAGACTGCCAAAGCTGGTTAATGAACTCTGGTGCTTATATTCAGGTCTTATCTATATTGTGACATTTTGTTCTTATTGATTTTGTATTGACCTATATTATTTCAAATAATTTCATTACTGCTCTACAAAGACAAATAATATGGAAGGCCGTGAATGCAATATGTTCACACCAGTCATGGGTAGGGGTAGAGGTGTACTTAGCCCAGATGGTGCTGTAAGATGTAAGGTGAGAGATCAAGTGTGTGGCGCTAGCCTAAGCCCTTCAAGAGTAGAGGGGGGAGCCGCCTTTGGTGTTTTGTCCTCCACACCTGCCCCTAATAAAGATAGTTCATACTCGCATCTAGCAGAGCTCATAGAGGAGCTGGGCAGCCAAATTGGTGACTCCATTCTCGGTCGACTCCTAGCAGATAAAACCCCTTCTGCCTCCTGTAATCAAACTCTCCCTGAATCAATTAAAACAGATTTGCACAACACAACCCTTGATCTATCCAAAATGAATCTGATTCTTCGATCTGATGCCAGAGAACCTCCTATGTTCCGCGGAGATGGAACAGATAAATATACTATACATGAGTGGATAGAGTTAATGGAGGTGTACTTACAGAAACGGGACTGCCCAAACACAGAGCGTGTAAATGAGATCTTAAACCATCTTCTGGGCAGGGCAAAAAGTATAGTAAGAGTAGGGTTGAAGAGCAGCTCCTGTCCTGATGTAGTTGTTTCCCCTGAGACTGTCTACAAAATGCTCAGACGTTATTTCAGTGAAAGCCCAGAGTCTTGTCTCCCAGTGGCAGACTTTTATGCTACACGCCCATATGCCAATGAAAGCCCAGTCGATTATTGGGTCCGACTCAATAACGCAGCTGAGGTTGCTGACAGCTACCTGCAAAAGCAAGGAAATGGGATGAAAAACATCTCAAATGAGGTTGCTATGATGTTTGTTAGGAACTGTCCTGATGCTGAGCTATGTAGAGTGTTCAGGTACAAACCAATCATGAAATGGACATCTGCAGAGGTTCAAGAAGCCATAGACGAATATCAAAGGGAACTATGTACAAGAAAAGCTGGTCATTTCACTCACACCCTCCAAGTAGCAACTACTGCCATCAGTAACGTAGACAAGCAAGGGGAAAACACAGCGGTGAATGCTGCAGCATGCGTCCCAAACACCCAGAACGTTAAACCTGAGGCCACAATAACAACCAGTAATGACACAAGTGCTCTAGAACGTGTGCTTAATATGCTAGAGAGGGTTCTTGAACGTACCGGGCCACAAACGACCCACCCAGGCGGACCTCATCCGCCATCCTGGACTCGTCCACTCCGATGTAGAGTCTGTGGTGAAAAAACTCATTCCACACGATCTCACTGCATGTCTGAAAAAAGATGCCTGAATTGCTTTGAAGTCGGTCACCAGCGCAGAGTATGTCCCAGAACAGCCTCCGAGCTTGAGAACCCCTCCCCAAGTCAGGGAAACTGAAGCACCCACACAGAGGAGGGGACAGTGTGGGTGAGGAAATTGAAACCCTCCAAGATGAAGATGCTTTAAACACATACAAGTCAAATGTTAAGTTAATGTCAGGTAATATGGTGTTGTTTCAGAATGTAACAAAGTTAGAGCAAGCAGACAGCCTCTTCTACACAGACGTTCTAGTCAATGACAAAGTTACCCTGCAGGCCTTACTGGACAGTGGCTCGATGGCTTGTACCATCAATGAGGAAGTAGAGCATGTTTTACAGAGCGCTGACGTTACCTTGGATCTATGTGGGATGCAGCCCAATGTTATGCTGGTTGGATGTGGAGGAGTTCAAGTTGCCCCAAAATGTGCATATCAGTTGAAATTGAAAGTGTATGACTATGAAGTCAGCGTGCCTACGTTAGTCGTACCAGGGCAGCGAGACCAACTTATATTGGGCACCAATGTCATCAAATATGTCTTAAGCCGTCTTAAGCAAAATCCAGACTACTGGCGCATTGTAAATAGGCCTGAATCAACCAGAGAGCCTGTATTTGAACAGTTCCTCAATATGTTGTCCGGTATCAATAGATGGAAAGGAGATGAGATGCCTGATACCATAGGGACCGCTAGACTGGCACAGGCCATCACACTGCTGCCCAGACAGGAACATCTAGTGTGGGCCAGACTGCCTCCCAAGACCCCAGTTTCAGCGGGAAGTGCAGTACTGATTGAACCATCTAGATCGGCAACTCACAAGAAGGATATCATTGTCGGTCGCGTAGTGGCTTCAATGACTGCTGATCGATGGGTACCAGTTAGGATGTTAAATCCATACGAGAAGCCCATAACTCTGAAAAGGAACTCTAAAGTAGCTGATGTGTGTCCTTGTGTGGCCCTAGAGGATCTGGAAATAGAAGCAGAGCAGCCTCTTGAGACTATAAAGATTCAAAGCCAAACCGTACAAGATGGACCCATCGACACTGAATTCCAAAGTGTCTTGAAAAAAATGGAGCTCAGTGATCTGGACATAGATTCTTGTGAAGTCTCTCCTTATTGGAAAGGCCAATTACTGCAACTAATCCAGAAGTATGAAAGTGTGTTTTCAAAGCATAAGCTAGACTGCGGAAGGGCGAATGATTTTGTGCACCGCATCCACTTATCTGACAGCCGACCCTTCCGATTGCCTTACCGACGTGTTCCGCCAGGACAGTATCAGAAATTGCGGCAAGTTCTGTCAGACATGGAAGAAAGGGACATCATTAGCAAATCTAACAGTGAGTGGGCATCTCCTTTAGTACTTGTGTGGAAGAAGAGTGGAGACCTGCGAGTTTGTGTTGATTACAGGTGGCTCAACGCACGTACCGTTAAAGATGCCCACCCCCTTCCGCACCAAGCCGATTGTCTTGCTGCCCTGGGAGGAAACGCAATATTCAGTGCAATGGATCTTACATCTGGATTCTATAATATCCCCATGTGTGAAGAGGATAAGAAACTCACAGCATTTACTACCCCAATGGGATTATATGAATTCAACCGTCTTCCTCAGGGATTATGCAACAGTCCAGCGAGTTTTATGCGGCTTATGATGAACATATTTGGTGACCAAAATTTCCTTACCCTACTGTGCTATTTGGATGACCTTCTGGTTGTAGCTCCCAATGAAGAAGAGGCTTTAAAGAGGTTAGAGATGGTTCTTGACAGACTGAGCGTTCACGGGCTTAAACTAGCCCCGAAAAAGTGCCACCTGCTCAGAAGGAGTGTCAGATTTCTTGGCCACATTGTGGATGAACATGGAGTGGCGACTGACCCTGATAAAGTTGCGGCAATCAGCGCCATCACTGAGAAGGATCTAATGATGGATGATGGAGTCTCACCCTCTCCAAGAAAGATTAAATCCTTTTTGGGCATGGTAATGTATTACCAACGGTTCATCCCAAACTGCTCCAGCATCGCTAAGCCTCTTTTCACGTTGACCGCGGCAATCAAGGGTACCAAGGGCTGTTCGAGAGGCAGTGCAGTCTTTAAGAAACTTAGTCCAAAGGATTGGACCAAAGAATGTGTCGTGTCCTTCGAACGACTAAAGTCAGCACTTTTAACCTCCGTAGTATTGGCTCATCCTGATTTCAGCCAGCCATTCATCCTATGTACAGACGCATCGCTTGATGGCTTGGGAGCTGTCCTATCACAAGTCTCTGAAGGAGAGACCAAGGCTCGGCCAGTTGCCTTTGCTAGCAAAGCCCTCACTCGTGCTCAATCCAACTACCCTGCCCATCGCCTAGAGTTTCTCGCCCTCAAGTGGGCTGTCTGTGACAAATTTAGCCACTGGTTAAAGGGGCATCCCTTCACAATTTGGACAGACAATAATCCTCTAACTTACATCCTGACAAAACCAAAATTAGATGCGTGTGAGCAGAGATGGGTGGCTAAGCTAGCTCCGTACAATTTCAATATCCAGTACATACCTGGTACCAAAAATGTAGTTGCCGACGCTTTAAGCCGAAGACCATTCATACCCAGTCGTGTAAGCCAGAGGCTGGTAGCAGAGCCCTACAAACTTCTCCTCGAACAATCTGAACAGATCAAAGAGGGGATGGTTCAGGACGCCTTTAGGCTCAGTGCAAACAGCCAGTGTGTAAGCCATCCATCTGTGATATGTTCCTTGTCCCCTGAGCAGGTTACTGCCATACTTGAAGCCCATACTGAGTGGGATACGGGAACAAAGGAGAGAGTTGTGTCTTGGCTTGCTCAGGATGTCCAACAAGCAGTGCTGCCAGGGAAAGACACTCTCTCAGTTTTCCCCCTTAGAGAGCTCCAAGAAAAGCAGGAAGGTGATCAAATCTTGTCAAGAGTTCTTTTCTATGTGCTACGAGGCAGAAGACCATCACGACGGGAAAGGTCAAGAGAGCCGCTCAAAGCTGTGAGAATGCTAAAGCAGTGGGAGAAATTGAGAATGCTGGATGGCATACTCTACAGGGTTTGTAAAGATCCACTGACTAAGTCCACACAGTACAAGTTCATAGTCCCTGATTCATTGGTCAGTAAAGTCTTGTGCGGTATCCATGACGAAGCTGGTCATCAAGGCCAAGGCCGAACGTTGTCTCTTGCACGGCAGCGTTTCTCATGGGTCACCATGGAAAGAGACATTCGTGACTATGTGAAATGTTGCAAACGTTGCGTGGTCAGTAAGACTCCCGAGCCGGAAGGAAGGGCTCCATTAGAGTCTATCCGCACCACTCAACCGTTGGAAATGATTTGTATAGACTTCTGGTCGGCCGAAGATTCATCTGGCAAAAGCATTGATGTGTTGGTGGCGACTGACCACTTTACGAAAATGGCTTATGCTTTCCCATGTAAGAACCAATCCGCAGCCCAAGTCGCGCGACAGTTATGGGACAGGATTTTCTGTGTCTACGGCTTTCCTCAAAGGATCCACTCCGACCAAGGGGCAAATTTTGAAAGTCAATTGATCCATGAGCTACTGCAGATTGCTGGGGTGAAAAAGTCAAGGACCACGGCCTATCATCCTATGGGGAACGGCCAGGTTGAAAGGTTCAACCGTACCCTCGGGAATATGATAAGAGCCTTGCCTCCAAGAGCTAAACAGAACTGGCCACAAATGTTGCAAACCTTGACATTTGCTTACAATTGCACAGCCCATGAGTCAACTGGATTTGCCCCTTTCTATCTCATGTACGGGAGGATTCCTAGATTGCCAGTGGACATAATGTTCCAAAGTGTGAGTCAGGACAATAACATCACTGATTATGACCAGTATGTAAAGAAGATGAAAAATGATCTTCGAGAGGCAATGTTGCTTGCTCAGGCCAACACCGCTGCCAGTCAACAACGGCAAGCAGCGCAGTACAACAAGAGGATAAAAGGTCGAGATATTGAGGAGGGAGACCATGTGCTGATCGCCAACAAAGGTGAACGCGGACGTCGAAAGCTGGCTGATAAGTGGGAGTCGACCCCATATGTCGTGTTGTCAGTGGATACCAGGTGCCATACTTACCGCATAAGGAATACTCGAACTGGACAGGAGAAAGTGGTCCACAGGAATTTGCTGTTACAAGCCAGCTTCCTGCCCATTGAGGAGAATGATGAATGTTCAGAGCCAGTTTTTGATGATGCAGAACTTGATTATGGGGACTGTGAAGGTTCTACAAGTGACATGTCCTCAATAGACTCAGAGGGTTCTGACCATGTTGATGAAATTAATGATGCAGCCCTCATTTCAACCTGCCCACTGAGCCCATCGAATGGAGAGGATGTCGAAGACTCTAATGTTGAAACAGGATTTAGGCAAGTCGTGGCTGAATCAGAAAGTAACTGTGGCACAGAGGACATCGATCAGACATCTGAGCCAGAAAATAATGATTTGAGCGCTATAGTGAGTGGAAACAATGAAAATGACCCGACAGAATCAGAAAGAGGTCGCAAGGATGTTGATCAACCTACCTTTGAAATAACTCACCAAGTTAAAACAAGGGTTGGCAGAATAGTGAAGCCAGTAAACAGACTGATCCAGAACATGACCCAAAATGTTGTTCTGCGCAGCCCATTCTTTAGTCTTTCGAGACCATGAATATCTTATTTCAGAGCAATTAACCCTCCTTAATTAGTTTCTATATTACTCAATGGGGATACTTAAGAAAGGGAAAATCTAGTAGATTTTGTTTAAACTGAGGCAGTGTGTACGGCACTTCCTTTAGCAAGTAGACATTAGAGGGCCTGGCCAGCTTTCCTTTGTCACTTCCCAGTCAAGTGGGTAACATATATGTTGCTGATCAAATGTTTTGAAAAGACCTTTCTCCCTATTATTGAGTTACATGTGCTGGATGAATTTTGTGAAGTTCAGGGGGGAGAATGTAACTGGCTACAAAACAGTTCTCTAATTTCTTTATAATTCTTTTATTTTTCTATTTCATCATTCACATCTTTTGTTGTGAACTTCTCAAAACTTCCCATTTGCAGTTCTTTTATATTATAATTTATTTCTCTTTGTATTTTGTATGCATTTGTGTTCATACTTGAAAAAAACTGTATGGGAACTAGATCTGAAGTATTTGTTGTCATTGGGGCACTTATTGGTGACGCACACGGTGGCGCTGTTGAGCGAGAGAGCTGTTTTGCCTCAGAGCACTGTGTGATGCTGCTGAGGTCAGACCTGTTCATGCTCTCTTGCATCTCTCCCCACTAATATTGGTATGTTTGAAGTGTAATTTGTTAAAAACAGTTCATGAAATTGTTAAAGCAATATAATCTGTATGTGTTATGTTTAAACCTTGATGGATTGTATGTTTTACACGAGTTATATGGGACCTTGTGTGACGCACGTGTTGCTAACAAGCTGGTGTTGTGTACCCCTAGTGGTGAGCGGAGAGACTACGTGCAGCGTGTTAATTTAATGAAGTGCCCATATTTTGCAGGTATGCAGTTCATAAAATATAAAAAAGGGATCTATTTCATATATAATTGATTTAAAATGATAACTATTTGCAGATTGATGCATTACTTTTAAAATGTATAAAACCCAGTAAATGATTACAATGATTAATTGAAAACAATATTTGGTTTATAGTGTATACATTGATTGTAATTACATGATTGCAATGTGTTGATACAATAATTCATAAACTTTTTCATTTTCATTTATAAAGATATGATGCATATTAGTACAAAAGAACACACAACTGACTCTTTATGGAGAAAATCTTTATTGAAGGGTTGTAACATGATTCGATTAGACACTGTTGTTGTTATATCATTTGATCTTACATTGATTATCATATGTTTTTAATTTATTTCCCCATAATGTCATAATTATAGTGATGTAAAAACATATACCTCTTGCCTGAGAGCACTGTGTGATGCTGCTGAGGTCAGACCTGTTCATGCTCTCTTGCATCTCTCCCCACTAATATTGTGGTGAGCGGAGAGACTACGTGCAGCGTGTTAATTTAATGAAGTGCCCATATTTTGCAGAAAATAAAAAGAAGAGATCCCATTCTGTTGTCCCTGGCTTGTGTTCTTTGAGAAGGAAAAGCAAGTCTGCTACACATGCGACCTTAAAAGGTGAGCACTCTGGCTTTCAAGGTCTTTCAAGTTCGCGAAGAGAACTGAAATGAGACGGTCTAGCCTTCTGAGGACCCATAATTTGCGTCACCTGTTGCATACGCCCCCAGTAGCGCCCACCGCGCCTGTCAGCAATAAACAGCGGAGACATTTCTGACTTATTGAAATAAATATGTAAACAGAAAAATATTAATTTAAAATTATTTATTTTAAAAATATGACACATTGATGTAGATTAAACTATTCAACAACAGTATATCAAATAATCAACCTTAGAAATATACACAACATAAACCAAATAATATTAACACAAAACATAACTTATAATACTAAAACAGTGACAATAAAAAGTTTTCTAATACACTTTTATTTAATAAAGGTTTTAATTGTTTGGGATAGCCTCGGCTGTTAAGGATCCATTCGTTCTATCATTAACAGCGCGGAGAAATGAGGACGCATTTTGACATAGCTCTTATCAACGCTGGCGAAGGAGGTACGTGGCAAACGCAAAAAATGAGAATTAAAAACAAAGGAAATAGAAGGTCAGAAAAGGGTTGCCTGGAATAAGTTTTACAATGTCGTAAATCAGGATGACACCAGACAGTGCACACTATGTAATTTGTGCGTTTAATTGAGGCTATTTATTTATTTTTTTTGTCCCATGTGCGCCGATCGGAGACTGAGTTCACTGCTGATATTCTAGAGCTCTAGTCTCGCAGCTGTCATCAGCAGCGCCTTGCATCGCCCAGTCAGCGGATGGCGGGCGGGTGCGGTTTTGAAAACTGGTCAGAAACGTTGGTGCGGATGAATGGCGAATGGATGATGAATTTTGTGATGCAGTTGCGGATGAAATAATAGCCCATCAGCGCATCTCTACTGTAGGAGCCATTATCCGGAAATGGAAAGAGCATCAGTTCACCATAAACCGGCCACGATCAGGTGCTCCACGTAAGATCCCTGTCCAAGAAGTCCAAAGAATAATCAGGAGAGCCAACAACCACTCGGGCAGAACTTTAGACCTTGCATCAGCATGTATGGGAGAACCGGGGCAAAAATAACACGGGACAAAAGTAACCAAGCGTTTTTCTCTGAGCCCTGATAACATTTGCATTCCAAACTATGACAGCATCTTTAGCACACAAACCCTTGTCAGACATGACAAATATTGCGTTATTTACTCACCGTTTTCTGCGTGTAGATCCAGCTCTCAACATAGGTAATAAAAACTTGAGGTTTTTAGACCGTTTTATTTTGTAAAACATAGTGGGAATTTGAGTTGAGTTTTTTTCATATTGAAAAGTAAACAAGATATCTGCAATAAAAATCTTAGTTCATGGTAGAGCCCGACCGATATATCGGCATGCCGATATTATCGGCCGATATTAGGCATTTTCCAAACTATCGGTATCAGCATAAATAATGGCCAATAAATAAATATAAAAAAAACCAAAACAGCCTTCAACCATGCCATGAGTGTTGCTGTTGTATACACTGAAAAAAAATGATTCATTGAATTTAATAAATTTTTTAAGGTAAGTGGTTGCAGTCAATTTATTTAAAGCTCTACTGTGTAAGATCTACTCCCATCTAGCGGTGAAAGTCTATATGACAAGCAACTGAATAATACTTTCTAGCCCCCCCCCATTCGGAACGCGTTTTAACTCGTACGGTGCCCGGCCGTGTCATGCCAAGGTTAACATGGCTTCCAGTAGCTACAAAGCAAAAGCAATGAGAAAAAAATGAACAATTTGCAATGTCCTTTGCCTGTGATCCATCAAAGCACACAGATTTATGTTTAACATGAAAAAAGTCTGATTGTCATGATATGTCCGCTTAAAATCACATACAAAAAGCAACCATGACGGGTTTAAATGGACGCGAACTAATATTATGTCAAAGTACAATGCTTATGTTTTAAGTAAACGTTACATGTCCTTGTATATGTAAGAGCTTTCTCTCATATTGGTGAAAAAAGATCGCGCAACTTTCACACGCTTGTAAAATGAAACGAAATACGCGCAGATCAGACGCTTTTATCAGAGTATTATGTCAGACATTATGTCAGAGTACAATGCTTATGTTTTAAGTAAACGTTACATGTCCTTGTATATGTAAGAGCTTTCTCTCATATTGGTGAAAAAAGATCGCGCAACTTTCACACGCTTGTAAAATGAAACGAAATACGCGCAGATCAGACGCTTTTATCAGAGTATTATGTCAGACATTATGTCAGAGTACAATGCTTATGTTTTAAGTAAACGTTACATGTCCGTGTATATGTAAGAGCTTTCTCTCATATTGGTGAAAAAAAGACCGCGCAACTTTCACACGCTTGTAAAATGAAACGAAAGACGCGCAGATCAGACGCTTTTATCAGAGTATTATGTCAGACATTATGTCAGAGTACAATGCTTATGTTTTAAGTAAACGTTACATGTCCGTGTATATGTAAGAGCTTTCTCTCATATTGGTGAAAAAAAGACCGCGCAACTTTCACACGCTTGTAAAATGAAACGAAAGACGCGCAGATCAGACGCTTTTATCAGAGTATTATGTCAGACATTATGTCAGAGTACAATGCTTATGTTTTAAGTAAACGTTACATGTCCTTGTATATGTAAGAGCTTTCTCTCATATTGGTGAAAAAAAGACCGCGCAACTTTCACACGCTTGTAAAATGAAACGAAATACGCGCAGATCAGACGCTTTTATCAGAGTATTATGTCAGACATTATGTCAGAGTACAATGCTTATGTTTTAAGTAAACGTTACATGTCCGTGTATATGTAAGAGCTTTCTCTCATATTGGTGAAAAAAAGACCGCGCAACTTTCACACGCTTGTAAAATGAAACGAAAGACGCGCAGATCAGACGCTTTTATCAGAGTATTATGTCAGACATTATGTCAGAGTACAATGCTTATGTTTTAAGTAAACGTTACATGTCCGTGTATATGTAAGAGCTTTCTCTCATATTGGTGAAAAAAAGACCGCGCAACTTTCACACGCTTGTAAAATGAAACGAAAGACGCGCAGATCAGACGCTTTTATCAATGAAAGGCTAAAAATAGCGCTGCACACCATGTGTTTGTGCTAGAGGTCAGAAAAGATGAAAAACATTTATCTCAGTACCTCAGATTACATAAATGGGCGGAGAGACGGCGTGTGTCTGTTCAAACACATTAAACCACATGCATGTTTACACTAACAAGTGTTATTCATAATCATGCTAAAGTTAGCCAAGGAACTATAAAACTTCAAGTTTACAACATGGACTGTATCGATGTAAACGAATATGCTGAATTACCTGTGGTGAAGATAGAAAGTCCAACTTCAGTGTCCCTTGAGCCCCATCTTGGAAAACTAACTCCAATAGTGACTTTGGTCTTGATGTTTTTCCTGTCGCTTTGTCGTTTAAAATACCCCTTTCGCATCCTTGGCGATTTGTTTTAATGTCCTCGAGAATATGTCTTCAACAGGGTTTCAAATCAAAGCATTAGATCGCAGGTTCATCACGGTGTGCGGTTGTTGTAAAATCCGAAGGATTCAGCTACGCAAGTCACAGGCTGGATACGTCATCAAGCCTGGTTTATTTAAATCAACTGAGCATTACATTCGCAAGTCATACGCATATTACATCAATTTACAATTAACTAAGAATAATTAGGGCCCGAGCACACCGTGGTGTGAGGACCCTATTGTTCTTCAAGGAGTTATTATTATTATTATTTTTTTTCTTTTTCTCCGACTTCAGCGGGACTTTAGAGGGCCTAAACATACTCGAAAACTCATGAAATTTTGCACAGATGTCAAGAGTGATGAAAATTTACATGTGGTGAATTTACAAAATGGCTCTATAGCGCCACCTACAAATTTTCAACGAAGCAGCCCTCGGACTGTGTTTGACGTACAATTAAGAAATTCGGTACGCGTCTGTAGCATGCAGGGCCGGAGTGGGACTCATTTTCAGCCCTGGAGTTTCATGCCTTAGACCGGCCCACTTTAGTTCATGACTGACTATTGAAATAATATCTTTAAACCCTCAGTAGTAGTGCACTGTTCTCTGCAGCCTTGCAATTCACTGTATTTTTCAAATCATATTCCGTGCAAATGCAGTAAACAATTATAATTTTTGCCATAATCATGCAGCTCTACCATAAGACCATAATATTACTAAAGTAAACTTATTCAAAAACTAAAGGAAACAAATGTGTTTGTATTTTCCTCTATATTTCTATTTCTAAAAAATTGTGAGTCTTGAGATTAACTGTTGGGTTGATAACGTTTGGAAACCCCTGATATACAATACATAAGCAAGATTTATCAAGTATGCATTGGAAACAAATGGAAAAAATCTGTATCTTTTTTTAGTACTTAGATCATGTCCATGGGCGCGGGAAGTGGGGGTGCTGCAGGTGCTGCAGCACCCCCTGGTGGCAAATATTAAAACTGCAATGACCATAAAATGATAGCTTATAAATGTCTCTGATTGTTGTTTGTTACTGTTCCAATACATTTTGTATGTAATCATGTTTGGGCTGTGTGATGAAGAGAGAATGATTAATTTAGTAATTTTAAAATGATTTAATTTATTTCAGTGTGTATTGACAACGTGAATGCGATTCAAGAATAAGCTGCGTATACGTATAAGCATAACACACAAGCACGCACACTCACAGCCACACAGAACGAATTACTAGGCTATCTGTAGCCTATCTGTCAGCTTCGCAATGTCTCAGAAGATTTTTTTTCAATAACACAGCCCAAAAGTCCCAAGGAGTAGCGTTATTTGTCGAAATGACTCACATATCAGAAAAAGGTAATATTTTTAAAAACTATTTAAAAATATAGCCAAATTGTGTTCAACGCACATGTAAATGTAAAAGAACATTTAAAGTAAACATTTAAAGTAAAAAAGATTGAAGTAAATTATTAAATTGACATGAAAGGTGCTAAATTGTACAGCATCAATGTACAATAAGGAACATGCGCATTTAAAAGTGGACGGTATTTTAAAAATTAATATAAATTATTCCCATGCATCGATTTTAATGTTAAACATCCATAAATCCTAATTAATACATATGGAATATATTCCAACAATTTAGGATATGATGTTTGAATTTTAAACTCTAAAAATATCTTGTTTTTACACCGCCGTGCAGGAGGCATTGCAAACTGAAACAAAACTTAAGACAAAAATATTCCATTTACGTTTAAAAAATAGAATTAAATGAAACCCGTGAATTGAAAGGTCCACTAAATCGCCTTAACTCGAGTGATGTCAATAAAGTTTCCATGTTAAAATTTATACATATTACAAACTTAAGCAAAGGAAAACAAAGAAGGCGTAGGCTACTGGCACGAGTGAGAATGTATAACTGGTTCGCTGGAAATGTTGCACTTAAGCTACACCATACAGAATAGCAGACCCGGTGCGTAATGGGTGCCAGAGGAGGCTCCGCACATGACTCTTGTTGCATTTTGTAACTTTTACAAATCATTTTGTAGTTTGTGTAATTTTTTGGACACACTGTTACTTTGGCCTAAATATAGTCTATAATAGGGATGTGCCTGAAGCCGAATACGTTATTCGGAAGGGCACGGATAATAGCTTCAAAACGAATAACGAATTCATTCGAATAACAGAGAAAATATTCGGCCAGACATAATCACGTGTTTACTGGAACAGCTCTAAATTATAAACCCCTTAAAGCACGAATAATATGTGTGTGAAGGGAATGAGTGCAATCTATAAAATGAAATTTTCGGCGCAAGCCTTATTTAGAAACGCGAGCTGTTTTGGAATTAGTTTAAAATCTTAAAAACGCTGCTAATATCAAAATTCTTTTAACCCAACTTTAAAAATGTCCCTTTTAGTTTTTTTCCGTTTTATTTAATTAGACCAGAAAACCTTGATAAAATGCTGCACTCTGATAATAAAATATTCGTTAATAACTCCGTATCTCCGTGTGACTCCTGTAAATGATCTTTTAATTACTTCTAGTCGAAGCAAGCTTTATTGTCAATCTAGGTGAATATAAAATAAATAAGTAAATAGATAAAAATATGAAAATGTAACATTTTAAAAACAAAATGTAAACTGAAGATTACTATGACATGAATTGCAATTAACATAAAAATAAAGTAAGCAAATAACAACTGAAACATTTGAATTAAATCTTTCTAATTACATTATTGTTTAAAATCATGTTGCTGGTTTTGAACTAAGTCAAAACTGATTTTTAATAGAGCATACTGTTATTTGAAAATTTAAACGACTATCTGATTATTTATTTATTTATTTATTTAGATGAAGATGATTTAGATGATGATATAATATTTCTGATAATATGGCATAGTTTTCTCCCCACCCAATGAGGCTAATAAAGTAATGATTAAAAAATATGCTTAATCAACGGCCCGGCCCGGCCAGAGGATAGTAGCAGAAAATAGAATTTTAGAATTCTATAACTATACCCCCCCCCCCCCCGCCGCCGCCGCATCCGCACCCCAGCACCCCCTACCGAAAATATCTTCCCGCGCCTCTGATCATGTCTATTGCTAAATAACGTAGGCCTACATTGTGTTAAAAAAATAAAACATCATGGATATACTTTTGAAACTACTTTTTTCAGATAAACTAATGAGTTTTGCATCAAATAGATTTTTGTTCCTCTTGCAATAAACGATGAATAATGACTATTCATAGAGAATTCATCTATGACTTGGATCAAAAAATACGTTTTGTAAACTCTTTTCCTTTTAGAGGCCAGCCCGTTTGTATTAAGACGCGCTCAAGTTTATTTAAAATATAATAGACGCGCGGCCGGCAAGCGCACTCAAAAGACGCGCTCAAGTTTATTTAAAATATAGACGCGCGGCCGGCAAGCGCACTCAAAAGATGCGCTCAAGTTTATTTAAAATATAATAGACGCGCGGCCGGCAAGCGCACTCAAAAGACGCGCTCAAGTTTATTTAAAATATAATAGACGCGCGGCCGGCAAGCGCACTCAAAAGACGCGCTCAAGTTTATTTTAAATATAGACGCTCGGCCGGCAAGCGCACTCAAAAGACGCGCTCAAGTTTATTTAAAATATGATAGACGCGCGGCCGGCAAGCGCACTCAAAAGACGCGCTCAAGTTTATTTTAAATATAGATGCGCGGCCGGCAAGCGCACTCAAAAGACGCGCTCAAGTTTATTTAAAATATAGACGCGCGGCCGGCAAGCGCACTCAAAAGACGCGCTCAAGTTTATTTAAAATATAATAGACGCGCGGCCGGCAAGCGCACTCAAAAGACGCGCTCAAGTTTATTTAAAATATATTAGACGCGCGGCCGGCAAGCGCACTCAAAAGACGCGCTCAAGTTGATTTTAAATAGAGATGCACGGCCGGCAAGCGCACTCAATATAGACGCGTCTGAAACAAAACTCGTGTTCAAGTAAGCGCTTTGAAAACCAGAAGACAGCGGCACGTCCTGCGTTTCCCATGCATTTAAGATGTCAATGAACCCTAATGCAAGAATTCTTCCAATAAGTGGTCGGGACTCGGGACACAATCAACTTGTGCATAAAGCGGCGGGAACATCTCTCACCCGCAAATACGCGTCATCCCGGTGGCATGACAACACCGGCCCTCGTGGCCAAAAAAACAGACCGGCCCACCGGGAATCCTCCCGGTTCTCCCTATGGCCAATCCGGGCCTGGTAGCATGACAAGACCTACAAAAAAGTCTCTTGGAGCGAAGCCGTAAACCAAACAGGAAGTCAGCTATTCTGAGTTATTTTTGTGATTTGGGCGCAGTTTTTGTCATTTCCAGACGTCATACTTTAACTAACTCCTCCTACAGTTTTCGTCGGATCGTCTTCATATTTGATGAGTGTCATCTTAAGGCCTTTGTGATGCTAAATTGCGAAGGATTTGACTCTACGTAAAAATTTGTGTCGGTTCTGGCCCGACAAAGTTTGATGTTTTCCAATGAAACAGGAAGTTGCTGGAACTCATGCATACAATGTCCGATCTGTCCCAAATTTCACATGATTGCTAAGAGTCCTGACCTGAACACATCTACATAACAATTTTCATTTATAGCCATAGCGCCACCAGCTGGCAACCTGAAGGAACATGTTTTAGCGCCACTTTCAAATATTGAATGAAGCAGCCCTTGGACTGGGTTTAACTTACATGTACGAATTTCGGTATGCTCATGTATTATTACAAGCCCTACAAAAAAGTCTCTTGGAGCAACGCCCTAAACCAAACAGGAAGTCAGCTATTTTGAATTATTTCTCAGATTTTGGCTCAGTTTTTCTCATTTCCAGCAGTCATACTTTAACTAACTCCTCCTACAGTTTTCGTTGGATCATCAACATATTTGGCGAGTGTCATCTTAAGGCCTTTGTGATGCTAAATTGCGAAGGATTTGATTCTATATTAAAATTTGTGTTTATTTCGGCCAGCCAAAGTTTGATGTTTCGCTATGAAACAGGTTGCTGGAACTCAGGCATACAGTGTCCGATCTGTCCCAAACTTCACATGATTGCTAAGATTCATGACCTGAACACATCTACATGTCAATAGTCACTTATGGTTATAGCGCCACCAGCTGGCAACAGGAAGTGACATGTTTACAATGATTATCCAATGTCTGATCTGTCCCAAACTTCACATGATTAATAAGAGTCCTTGACTGAACACATCTACGTGTCAATAGTCACTTATGGTTATAGCGCCACCAGCTGGCAACAGGAAGTGACATGTTTACACTGATTATGCAATGTCTGATCTTTCCCTTACTTCACATTATTAATAAGAGTCCTGGACTGAACACATCTACATGTCAATAGTCACTTATGGTTATAGCGCCACCAGCTGGCAACAGGAAGTGACATGTTTACAATGATTATGCAATGTCTGATCTGTCCCAAACTTCACATGATTAATAAGAGTCCTGGACTGAACACATCTACATGTCAATAGTCACTTATGGTTATAGCGCCACCAGCTGACAACAGGAAGTGACATGTTTACACTGATTATGCAATGACCGATCTTTCCCTAACTTCACATGATTAATAAGAGTCCTGGACTGAACACATCTACATGTCAATAGTCACCAGTGTTGGGCAAGTTACTAAAAAATTAGTAATTTGTTACAGTTACTAATTACTTCTTTTAAAAGTAACTGAATTACTCTACCGGTTACTGTATATCAAACATAATTAGTTACTTAGAAAAGTAACTTTTAAGTTACTTTTATGTCTGCTTTTTAAATGTAAATATAAACAGTACTGAACAGTCAAACAGTAAAATTATATGGATGGGCTATTTTACACGTAAGACTCTAATATATCACATACTGTAGGAGCCTATTTTGCTTTAGATTCAACCTTTGAATATTTTTGTTAGAAATTATCTCAATATGTAAACTTAGTTTATTTATGTATATCATTTAGACCATTTAGACAAATATTCTGCATGTTTACAAAAATATAAAATGTGTTAAAATTGTGTAGTGTCTCTTTAAAAATTTGGAGACAATTGTGTCAACATGTCAAATTTTGTCAAATAAATTATAATTTTTCTGATTTCATATTTATTTTAATAAGTTAGAAACGTCTCCGCTGTGTCCTGCTGACAGGCACGATGCGCGTGCAGCAGATGAGGCAAATTATGGGTCCTCCGAAGGTTAGACCGTCTCATTTCAGTTCTCTTCGCGAACTTCTGAGCGCCTTGAATGGCCGAGTGCTCACCTTTTATTGCATGCTTAGTAGGGTGCAGCCCTTGAATTGGAACACAGCTTGTGAAGCTTGCCGCAGGGACTGCGCTCTTTGGTCATATATTGTTTGTTTTCTGTTGGATTTAAATGATACACAGGATTAAAGGAAGATATTTATTCAGAAAACGGAGTAGGCTACGTGGATTGTTTTGTCGGACGACACAGAGCGAGTGGATTGTTTTGTCAGACGGACACAGAGCGAGTGGATTTTTTGTTCGGATACGGAGAGACTGAAACTAAAACTAAAAGCGAGCTCACACATACTATGGAGTTTTAACACGGGTGTACACCGCAGTGTGAATATTTTAGTGGAAACAACAATCGCGGATCGTTCTCTTCCTTGAAGCCGATGTAAACATCTAAGAATATATGAACATTTCTTAGATTTATTACCTTTGTGGACTACAAATGCAAGTTGATGTCATACTGCGATTGCTTGGTGAAGATAATTTACAAACATGAGACCGGATGGATTATGACTTGCGCACAATTTTTAAACAAAGGTATGTTGTCCCGTTTAGATTTTTCATGTTCATTCTATATGCACTGTCAGCTATGATGAAGTGTAATGAATCATTGCGCCGCCAACTACGGTCCTGCGACGTCAGATATGTCTTGTCTATTTTTTACAAAATAGAGTAACGCGAGTAACGAACTCATTTAAATTTCAGTAATTGTAATTGCGTTACTTGATTTAAAAAAAAATGGAGTTACAGTAACGCGTTACTCCCATCACTGATAGTCACTTATGATGCCAATAGTCAGTTACGGTCATAGCGCCACCAGCTGGTAACAGGAAGTAACATGTTTACAATGATAATGCAATGTCGGATTTGTCCCAAACTTCACATGATTGATAAGAGTCCTGACACATCTACGTGCCAATATTTACATGTAGTCACTCATACTCACACACACTCGCTCACTCTCTCTCTCTCTCTCTCTCATGCTATCTTACACGATGCTACCTCGCTGTCATTTGTAATCAGCAACAGGAAATGTGGCACATTATACTACACTTTTAAATGGTTCACCTATGTTTACATGCTTAAATGCCTATTTACTACTGTTCCCTTTAATTCTTATGCCACGGCGTGGCGGTGTCAGGTGTGCGAGGGCCCTTCCATCACTGCTTGCAGTTTTAATTGTCAGCTTTATAATTGTTAATATTCTGAAATAAGACTGTCTTGATGACGTATACCGCCTACACATGCAACCTCCGGAGGCTTCAGCTATCGGCCAGCCTGAGTATAGTCTGAAAGCGTGAAAGGCGGAGCTTAAATTTCAGGAATGTCCCTCGTTGGCGAATGTATTTCAAAGATGGAGGCACAACATGGATTCAGCCAGAGAGCGCTTCGACGGTATGCATTTTAAATAGCAGATTCTACACTTACGAGAATACTTTGATTAGTGGGTGGGAAGTAATTACACATGAATGAGCACATACTTTTGAAAGAAAACATGGGTTTTTTGTTAAGAATTAACTCAATAAAGTACACAGTAGAGCTTTAACATTAATGCATTTTCACTTTAAAACTAACTTTAACTTATTATATTTTTAAAACTGTGCTGAGCATTTAGTTAGTGAGTGGCAATTTTCTGCAAATTATATTCCAAAAACTATATAAACATATAAACTTTCACACATTTTGGTTTTATTATCACCACAAGTTGCTGTGTGTGGTTGTTAAATAAAGTGTCTTGTGTTTATGCTCAAGTGGGCTCAGTGATATTAATAACAATATTATGGTGTTTTCTGTCTCAAAGAGGGAAAACTCACTGTTGTATGTCTCGAAAGAAACTAGTGCATTTTGTGATGTAGATTACCTAGATATTATAAAAAGAGACTATAAATCGAGGGGAAGGGGGGCCTACAAAACCTCTTAGCCCCGGGGTTTGTTTAAAAACACACACACAATTTTTATCCGATTACTCGATTAATCGATCGATTCAGTGCTAGATACAGTGCTCCCGTTCCACCACATCTCAAAGATGCTCTATTGGGTTGAGATCTGGTGACTGTGGGGGCCATTTTAGTACAGTGAACTCATTGTCATGTTCAAGAAACCAATTTGAAATGATTCGAGCTTTGTGACGTGGTGTATTATCCTGCTGGAAGTAGCCATCAGAGGATGTGGTACATGGTGGCCATAAAGGGATGGACATGGTCAGAAACAATGCTAAGGTAGGCCGTTGCATTTAAACGATTCCCAATTGGCACTAAGGGGCCTAAAGTGTGGAAAGAAAACACCCCCCACACCATTACACCACCACCACCAGCCTGAACTGCCTGTTAACAAGGCATGATGGATCCATGTTCTCATTCTGTTTACAACAAGTTCTGACTGTACCATCTACATGTCTCAACAGGAATCAAGACTCATCAGACCAGGTCACAATTTTGGTCACAAGTTCCCTTATATCATCTCATATTTAAACATCAAATTTCAAGAGATACTAGAGACCAATACGAGCATATCGTGACTGAGAACAGGTAAGGGGACGACACAACACAACTAATCACTAAGATAATATCAAAAGACTTAAAGTGTTCTTTTGTGTCTCTGGTGCTTCCACAAGCATACAAACTTGGAAAAAAAAATCCATCCATGCTGTTTTGAGTGAGATACAGGTTTCTGAGTGAGATACAGGTTTCTGAATGTCCTCTGTCTTGAGTCTCAGATTTCACAAAAATGGTCATTGGATGTATTCTAGATGATTTTCACAGGTTATTCACACATCTTAAAAAGGATTCGATTTGCGATTGTTTTATCAATACAAAGGTAAGAAGTCCCGTTTATATTCTGCATGTTGTCATCTGGACATTTATGATGCTAGAGCATCTGTATCTCAAAACAGAGACCATACACTGATGCTTAACACGTAGACTTTTAAACGATGTATAGTAATGTTAATATTATTAATGTTTGTAGACAGGCTATATAGATATTGTTAGCAGTGTTAAAAAACTGACATAATCCCGTCCACGAATTTGTGCGGGACGAGCGGGTGAACTTGTGTGTGTGTGTTTGTGTGTGTGTGTGTGTTTTAGCAGTCATTAGCCATTAATAACGAGGTGGCAAAACCCTATGCTAGTTAGTTTGTGTGGTTTCTCCTGCAAAGCCAGTGACCAGCTACCGTACTTTTCGAAAGTTAGTGACCAGCTACCGTACTTTTCGAAAGTTATAAGAAATATTGAATTGCTTTATTTTACAATTCTACATGAACTAACTGACTAATGGTGTTTGGTGTTTGGAGTAATGGTGTTTTGCCAAACTAACCAAGACCAGGCCTTACCGACCGGGCCTTTCCGACGAGCCTACCCCCGAGTCTCTATCACTTTCCCAAGATACAGTCCGGACCTCCCGCTAGCTTTTAGCAATTAGTGCATGGTGTGCACAAGCAGTATACATCCCCTGCCAGGTCTAGATTTCTGTAATATGCGGAAATAATGCGTTTGAAAATGTTTTATAAACGGGAATATGTTAGCGTTGTCCAGGGTGAAACAAGTGTATTGTTGAGACTGCTACATCACAATTTACACTCAAAACCAAAAATTATGTGTAATGAGTTTGTTCTCCTGGATTGTACTTATTAGTGATACTTTTTTGCTTGATTTGTCTGTTGACATAAGAATACATAATCCGTTAATAATAATATATAAAACACAGTATATGGTCTGTACTGCTCGCGCAATACTAGCAATACTTAGCCTACTAGCACTTATATCACGACCATTTCTGTTAAAAAAAAACATTTAATTCATTAATAATCTAGTATGTGTTCTGTCATAGTTTCTTTAAAATTAAGTTTTGAGTGTTTTAATTTTCACCGTGACGCATAGGACCCACCCCCTTGAGTGTCCCGCCCCCAGTTAATCGAGTACTCGTTTTTTTTTAGAACTACGAATTAATTGAAATGAAAAAAAATGACATACATGGACATCCCTACAGTTTGTCTTACATGTGTCTACTGGAGATGAATCCATGACAAATGTGGGACAATAAAGATCTACTCGACTCTAAAGACCACAGTTACATTTCCTTTACCTGTATGAGCTGTATATATTTACACTTTGAATGACAATAATAACATTGTTGCTGTTTAGTAACACCTTTAGGTACACAAAATTAAATCACAACTGAAGGATATAATACAGATTCAAGTTTTAATCAGCTGTTAATCAGTATTTAAAATTAAGGGGTTAAACACAACCTGAATAAAAATAAACCTGGAATGAAAAAACCCTGGATTATCTTTAAACTCCGAATTCATTTCATTTTTGTTAGTGCAACACACACACACACACACACACACACACACACACACACACACACACACCAACACACACACACACACACACACACAGTCTTTGTGTGTGAATAAATAACGACACACAGATAACACATCAAACACTAAACTCTGTATGACATCTGCAGAACTGAAGATTTGTGAGGTTTTTCTTCAGTAATAAAGATTAAAGAGTAAAGTTTACACTTACTGAACTGATCTGGATTCATAAATCAGAGGCAGCAGCTCCTTAAGAACTTTCAGTGTTTCAGCTTTGTTTCCTCTTCTAACAAAATTCTCAAAATTCTCCAGATTAAACTCATCCATCTTCTGTTCTGATGTCAACAACACAAACACTAAAGCTGACCACTGAGATGAAGAGAGTTTGGCTCCTCTTACTGTTCCAGATTTCACATAATGTTGAATCTCCTGCAGCAGTGAATCATCACCCAGTTCATTCAGACAGTGAAACAGATTGATGCATTTCTCTTGAGATCGAGTGCTCTTGATCTTCTTCTTGATATACTCAACTGTTTTCTCATTGCTGTGAGAGCTTTGATCTGTCTGTGTCATCAAACATCGTAAGAGTTTCTGATTCAAATCCACTGACAAACCCAGAAGAAAACGAAGAAAAAGATCAAAACGTCCATTTTCATTCTTCAGAGCCTCATCTACAGCTCTCTCATACAGATCAGACACTGAAATCTTCTCTATTTCAGTTTGTTTCTTCTTTTTACTAAACAAATTTGTGTTGTTGTTTGTGATGGAGATGTGAGCATAAAGAGCTGCTAGATGTTCCTGGATGCTGAGATGAACAAAGCAGTAAACTTTCCCCTGATACAAACCAAACTCCTCTCTGAAGATCTGAGTACACAATCCTGAGTACACTGATGCTTCTGCTACATCAATGCCACACTCTCTCAGGTCTTCATCATAGAAGATCAGATTGCCTTTCACAAGCTGCTCAAAAGCCAGTTTCCCCAGTTTGAAGATCATGTCTTCATCTTTCTTCTCATAGTCCTTCTGATGTTTGATGTTTGTCTGAATGATCAGGAAGTGTGTGTACATTTGAGTGAGAGTCTTGGGGATCTCTCTTCTCTCTGCTTCACTCAACATTCTCTCTAGAACGGTGACTGAAATCCAGCAGAAGACTGGGATGTGACACATGATGTAGAGACTCCTGGATGACTTCAGGTGTGAGATGATTCTGTCGGCCAGCCACTGATTACTGATTCTCTTCCTGAAGTATTCCTCCTTCTGTGGATCAGTGAAGCCTCGTACCTCTGTGACTCGATCAACACACTCAGAGGGGATGAGATCAGCTGCTGCTGGTCTGGAGGTGATCCAGATGAGAGCAGAGGGAAACAGATTCCCCTTGATGAGGTTTGTCAGCATCACGTCCACTGAGGTTGATTCATTTACATCACACAACTTCACTTCGCTTTTAAAATCCAGAGACAGACGACACTCATCCAAACCATCAAAGATGAACAACACTTTATATTCATCACTGAAGATTTCCATTTCTTTTGTTTGTGGGAAGAAAAGATGAAGAAGATCTAAAAGACTGAGTGTTTTGTTCTTCATCAAATTGATCTCTCTGAAAGGAAGTGGAAATATGAGGTGGACGTCCTGATTCTCTTTCTCTTCAGCCCAGTCCAGAATGAACTTCTGTACAGAGACTGTTTTTCCAATGCCAGCGACTCCCTTTGTCAGCACACTTCTGATGTGTTTGTCTTGTTCAGGTAAAGGTTTAAAGATGTCATTACATTTGATTGGTGTCTCCTCTGTTGTTGTTCTTCTGGATTGTGTCTCAATCTGTCTCACTTCATGTTCATTACTGATCTCTCCACTTTCACTCTCTGTGATGTAGAGCTCTGTGTAGATCTCATTCAGTAGTGTTGGGTTTCTCTTATTTGATGTTACCTCATACAAACACTCAAACTTCTTCCTCAGATTTGATCTGAATGTGTTCAGCACTTCAGTAAGATCAGACTCATGACTGTAAATTAATAAATATTAACTCAGATTATTACACAAATACCTGTAAGAGTAAAACTGTACAGAACAAAATGTTTGTATCATAAGACACAGGACTCTTAATGGTTTGTAAAATGTTACATTAATGCAAAACAGAAAAGATCAATATTTTCTAACATTTACTACCAAATAAAGTAAAATCCTATAATTCACCTGAAATGAGGACTCATGTTTTCATTGAAGTCTTGTGGTTGATTATCAGATTGTTCAATCTTCCTCCTCTTACAGTCAGGTTCTGTTATTTGTCTGGATGGCAGAAATGAGAATCAAGAATTTCTTTACACTTTAATATTAGTGGAATTTTCACGTAACTTTATTACCTTTACTGTTTTTACACTGCTGTGAATTAGGGATGTGCACAAATGGTTGAATATTTAATCTTGAATAATAATTTGAATAGAAGAAATGCTATTCGCAGGGCTTGACATTAACTTTTTGAGGAACTTGTTCTTCGGACAAGTTAATTTATGTTTCACTTGTCCATGCACAAAATTCACTTGTCCGGGTAAAGATTTATAATATAATGTATTTTTTGTGTTTTGCTAATCAGTGGCGGAGCAAGGGATTTTTCATAGGGGTGGCCAGGCAGGGGCCAGCAGTTACTCTGGGGTGGCACATAAAATCTCTATCATCCAACCTTAAAATACTATTAAGTATTATAGGTGCATTAATTACAATGATGTATAACATACAATTGCTACAATAATTTAATTTTAATTAAAATGAATTGAGATTAACATACAATTTATAGTCATAATTCAACCTCATGTTTTTTTACTATTTAATCAAATAAAACTTTTGAAATTTACTTTGAAACCAGAATTTATATCTCCCATTGCTGAAAAAACAATAGAGACCAGAAAATCATGTGAATTTTGTAGGACACTGAAATGTATTTTACTAAGATTCATTTGGCTGCTTCTTGCTGCTCTTTCTGAAGAAGGATGCTATATCTGCTAACTTTCTCTACATTTTCCCACATTTCAATGATTGTCTGATATTAAAACACTAAAGCAAAACATTAAAACATTACCATGTTTTAAAAAACGTATTAGGAAAAATGTATCTAGATTATCTGTTATATATATATATAATCAATCTAAAACCTAGCATTTACGCTGTAATGTTTGTGTGGGATTTTTTTTTTAATGTACAGTGACGAACTCTGTCAGATTCAAATCGGCTGTCGCGCGGCGCAAACAGGCAAGATTTTAAGACCATTATGTGTTTTTTCCGAACTTTAGAAGAGAAAAAATATGGACTTAAATCGTTTTTTTTGACACACAGTGATGAAAACGCTGTTGAAGTGCTTGTCATTTATATTCACGCCAGAGCCTGAAGAAACACCACTCTCCACTCCATCCCGCCCCTCCGTGTTCGGCGATCAGGTTTCATGCGCGCGGCCGAGCGCAGCTTGTTTAGTAACAACACAAGGTGTAAACGTGTGTGTGTGTCGGCGCGCTGTGCTCTCTGGTCAATATTCTGCTTGGTGTTTGCGCTGCGTGTTCTGCTCTGTCATTAATGGCACATAACGTTAAGTAACATTGTTTGAAATTTAACTTGTCCGGTCGGACAACTAATTTTCTCTTATACTTGTCCTTCAAAAAATCCACTTGTCCCGGACAAGTGGACAAGCCTTAATGTCGAGCCCTGTATTTGAATGTTTGTTTTTAACTCTTTTGCCGCCATTGACAAGTTAACTCGTCAATTAAGAGAAATCTCTTCCCTGCCAATATTTTTTCTGGCAATACCGCTATTATCCACCATATGGAGCTCCTACCCACCATATGGAGCTCCTACCCAACTTATGCAACCAGGAAGCAACCCCTCCTCCCAAACAGTTCAGACACAGCACGTGTTTTGATCATCTTTTTGAATATGATCTTTTGTATTTTTGATGAAACCCACCCATATTTGAAAGGTGATAAAAGAGAACAAATGAAGGTAGGAGGTAGATGGTAGTCTTAATATATTTAAAGAAGAACATTTTCTAGAAAGCATTAAATCATTAAAAATGCTGGTTCTGGCTGTCAACTTTTTAAACACCGCTGGCGTGGAAAGGGTTTATGTGCCACCACAGTGCTTTTTCACTTCACCTGTACTGTCTTTTACAGACTTTAATGTAAAATATACATAAAAATGAATTTATATGTATTTCTGATTGTTTTGGCAATAAAGATCTTTAATAAAGATCTTCTAATTGAAGTATTTGAAGAGTTTGGTTCCAAAACGCAATAAACGCCATTTTTGAAAAAAATGAGTTACTGCCAGAATCAGTATTATATCACAGTGATTCCCAACCGGGGGTACGCGTACCCCAGGGGGTACGTGAAGAGTTTCCAGGGGGTACGCGAAAAGATTTACATTTTGCTTTGATCTAATTTACTTTTAATAAAAATGTCTTTCGTTTGCCCAGTCATTGACCTACGATTGATTTTTGTGAGGAAAGCATTGTAAAAAGGACAACTTTGTAATTTTAATCTTATCATTAATATAATTAGCCATCAAGAGTAAATGCACTGCATGATCCAAAACGCAATAGCGATGTCCAACTCAAGAACGATCTGACTATTTTTAATGAACCTGAATAGTTTCTAAAGACACAAAGTTTATTAACTATAATTAATGTTTAAATAATGTTATAATATTCATTCCCACTGCCGTTGCATTTTCAAATTATGCAAAAAAAACTTTTGCATTGTTTTTGGCTAACATTTTCATTGCGATGTCCTGCCGAGGTCTCTTATTTGCGACCCTGTACTAATTTGCGCTGCTCTTAGTAGATTGCAATGGTCATTATAGAAATGTGCTTATGTCATTATTGTGCCTGTGTATTTTATTTGCGCCTTTGTAGTAAATCACACACACATTTTCAACTCCGGCGCTTATTTGGAATTGAGCTCTCACGTCCTTTTTAGTAAATGCCCGTATGATGTCTTTTGTATTCATAGAGAATGCCTTAACACATTTTGTTTCTCTTTATATTTGAACAGAATAATTTAACTTATTTGCACACTTAAATTATCAGTAACTTAAATTGAGATTTAAGTAAATTTAGGGCATTTACTAAAAAGGACGTGAGAGCTCAATTCCAAATAAGCCCAGAGTTGAAAATTTGCGTGTGATTTACTACAAAGGCACAAATAAAGTACACATGCACAATAATGACATTAGCACATTTCTCTAATGGCCACTGCAATCTACTAAGAGCAGCGCAAATTAGTACAGGGTCGCAAATAAGAGACCTCGGCAGGACATCGCAATGAAAATGCGAAATGCGGAGTGTGAAATTCCAGCTAAGTAAAAGTACACTATGAACCGGAGGACGAAAGATGAAGGGTAAAATAAGTTTTGAAATACCTGATTTTACTTCTCCTCGTGACTTCTCCTCCTCTTTTCTCCAGCAAATTAAACATAGCATGGCTTGGCAAACTATATATTTATTTTAAGAATGTTCCTCTGGCAAAATGTAATACTCTCCTCGCATTAATGTTAATGTAGGAAAACTTCCACAAATGCATATGCAATAAGGTCGCAAAAATAACACCTTTTCAGAGCTAAATATCTATTGCGTGTCTTTAGTAAGTTCAGTCGTTATTTAATGCCAAAATTATGGTTTGCGCAAGCTGTTAGTAAATCTGGCCCTTAAAGGGGTCATATGATGAATTTTTTTAATTTGTAAAATAAGTCTTTGGCGTTCCCAGAGTCCATATGTGAAGTTTTATCTCAAAACACCCTACAGATAATTAATTATAGCATGTCAAAATTGCCATTTTGTAGGCCTGAGCAAAATGTGCCGTTTTTGGGTGTGTCTTTTAAAATGCAAATGAGCTGATAAAATGCAAACACTGATCGCAATGGTAGTGGTTTGTTGAAATAAATATGCTTCATCAGTCAGTGCTTTTTACTTTAATGTTTAAAATTAATTAATTAATTAAAATGACTAATTATTTGTCTTTAAAACACAACTTTGGTTTAGTTTCGATGAAGGGGTACTTGAGCCTTACTGATAGGGCTGTGGGGGTACTTAGGGCTAAAAAGGTTGGGAACCACTGTTATATCAGGTCAGTATTATAAAGTGAATTCTTAATTTTATGCAAAATCCAATTTCCGCAGTGTTATTCTGTCATCTTTTCTCCCTTTTTTCCCAAAATGCAATAAACGCCACTCCCCCTTTTCTACAGAATGCCATAAATCCACTCCTCCACAGATTACAGCGCACCATTCACGCAATGTAAACAAAGAATGGCGGCGCGCTGAGTACACGGAATCCTAGTTTTCCTCATCTACTTTGTACTTCGTGATCACCAAACAAACAAAAACAAAATAATACTTTAATAGCATTGATAAACCTGTGATGGTTTTCTGTGACGGGAAAGAAACGTAAGCCATCAACATGTAATAATTTACGCAGAGGAACTCGGGAGACCAGTGCTTCTTTGGCCGGGCTGACAGCATCAAGTTACTGTCATGATAACACATTGACCCCAAGGGATCTTATGAAAAACTTTCCATAATTTTACTCAAAGTCAACGAAAATCGAGCAGGACCAAAACATTTTACAGCTGATCGCTTTGAAAAACGTTAAGCGAGGACGTCAAGTATAACCGATGACTTCTTAATAATAAGTGTTTTGATTAATGACAATAATGTTTATATTATTAATTAGTGTGTACAACTAGTCAACAAAATTAATATAACATGGCAAAGATGAATGCACATTTATATAGGCGATTGATTCAATAGATTTATAGCATTTTTAATAAAAACTTGTCATGGATTTATTGCATTTTGTGGAAAAAATAATCCGTTTTTATAATAAATCTTTGAAAATCAAGTTATGGATTTGAATTTTTTATGTTTTTATAACCTAAAGATGCTGTGTGAAAGTTTGTAACAGAAAATAGTTGTTTTCATCTTGTCACTTTCTTGGTATAGAAAACACGTTTTTACCGAAATTTGTCAAAATGGATTTATTGCGTTTTGGAACCAAACTCTTCATTTAGACTAATTGCGTGTTATTTAGATTTTCTGCTCCACCAAATCACCACATCATGAGAGATTTGTTAGCTTCTTGTTACACAGCCTAATTTATTTTGTTAATGCAGAGCTAAACAAGACAAATGTCTTGTTATAAGGTATCAAGTCTAGTGGTTGACCGATATATTGCTGTTTTTTATTATCGCCCTCATTCAATAAATCTTTCTGTTCTTTCTTTTTTTGTTCTAATAATATAATTTTTAACTTTAAGAAAGCGAAAACAACCCCTTACTGAGTAATTTATTTGTTAAAGGATTCATCCATTTTCTTAAAATCCAGATAATTTACTCACCACCATGTCATCCAAAATGTTGATGTCTTTTTTTGTTCAGTCAAGAAGAAATTATGTTTTTTGAGGAAAACATTACATGATTTTTCTCATTTTAATGGACTTCAATGGACCCCAACACTTAACAGTTTTAAAGGGATAGTTCACCCAAACATGAAAACTCTGTCATCATTTACTCACTCTCATGTTGTTACAAACCCGCATACATTTCTTTGTCTGATGACCACAAAAGAATATATGTTGAGGAATGTTTGAAACCAAACCGATCATGAGCCCCATTCACTTTCATAGTAGGAATAAAATTACAATAGAGTGCCGAAGTTATGACGTCACTTTGTAGGCCAACCCGGAAGTTAGCGGCGCATGGGTTCCCTTGATCAAAAAGCCATTCTTTTTCCCCATAGACTTTTGGAAAATTGCAAAAAATAAGATCTGTGTTCAACAAAGAGTTATGAACCTTACACGTTTTGTCTATCAAGATAATCTTTACAAGTTAATAGAAAATGTATAAATTTTGAAGCCTAAATAAAGTCGTCAGATATAAAATGCTAACGGTATGCTATAAACGGACTACAGCACACCATGGTCGCGACCAACGTCATCATCAAGCTTCCTCAAACTTTATTTAAACAACACGCTCGCTCATTATGATCTGTGCTGTTTATGAACACTTATCCACTTTTTCATGAGAAATATTGCCCATTCGTTTTTTCCAAAAATGTTAGAAAATATTTTTTATCTTTTGTTAATGTTTTATTTATTAGTTTATTATTTTGTTAGTTTATATAAACCTTAATATTATTTTCTTTGCGATTAAGATTATTATGGCTGATCATTGTGCCCCAAATAAACTTTTAAGATGATCTTTCACTGTATTATGTTTGATTGTATGTTTACATACCATTTGCTAATTCACCAGAAAAATGTGCTTTTACCGTATCAGAAGCACTAACGTTAGCTATTGCCGTATCAATTTCCAATCTTGTACTTTTTCTTAGACGATAGAAAAACCATAGATCGAGGAGAGAACCACTATAAATCTGGACATAACAGTGCAGCTTAGATGCTGGTTTACTTACCGGTATTGTAAGGGCCAGCATGAGGGACAAGGTTTATCGAGTCTAATTAAGTAAAACTAAGGAGAGATAGAGGAGTTATAATAGTGTTCTGTGTATTTATAAGATAACTATACAAACAATCTCTGAACAAACATAACAGTTAAATTCCAAACATTTAATATAATAGTTATATATAATTATATATGTTGAATTTAAAGAAAATTGTCCAATAGCATCAACAAATGCTTAAATATATTATAACTAAACCGTACATGTTCCCTAAATAAACCACATATACTCATTTTGTTAACATGTTCTATATATTTTTACCTGGTAAACCACAAGCCCCAATGTGAGAGCCTGTGTAATAAATTTCATCTCACATTCACATTACTGTGAGCTGACTGGAGTATAGTTACACTAGTATATAAGTTTAACATTTAATTTTTGGTATTTGTTAGACAGGCGACTTACAGTGCATTCAAGCTATACATATCAGCGTGTTCTCTGGGAATTAAACTCACAACATTTTGTACAGTTAACAAAATGCTCTAATCACTGATCCATAGAAACCTTACAGCAAGTTTTGTAGTAAACATCTTTATTTTCATAAAATAAGTAAACTGAAAACAAACTATATACTATATAATTCATATGACAAGTCTCTACAGGGAAAAATTGGCATTGTTGCTACACAATGTAAATGCCCACATGGAAAATGCAAGTGAGGTGTGTGTAGTTGTGGTGAATTTTCATCAAGGTCATGAAAATCTGGTCCTCAAGGATGATTTCTTTGGGTCTCCATCCAGCAAAATACATCATGGAATCCTCAAAACGAGCAACATATTCACACACAGCACTGAAAGTATCTCGATTTACACTTTCACTCATCTGAAAGGCTGAATACCTGTCATGACAGTTACTTGTTTGCCATTGGAGTTTGTCTTTGAGAAGCTGAATCTCTGCTATGGAATGCTCAATCTCAAGCTGGATGATTCTTCTTCGTCCAGACTGCAGCTCTTCTTTAGTTATTCAGCCAGAGATGGCTCATCTTTGTAAGCCATAAATTGTGTAGCCATTTCATCCTCTTCATCCATGGGTGGTGGAACATTTTTAGGCACATCAGCCCTATCCTTATCTAAGGAAGTATGAATGATCTTCCAAAATTTTTCCAGTGGGAACATAATTTGTGGATATAAACAAAGCAGGGACATTTTTGTCCCCTGCAGGAAAATGACAGCTACAGATGCGAGAATGGACACTGGGCATCTGGTCAGCTCGTCTAAGGATAAATTCAAAATAAGCAATGTTAGTTTTATGGAAGTTACACCTTTACAAATGAAAATTACTAAAATCACACAATAAAATATTGGTATTAAATTAGAATGGAGTTTTTCAGCATTTACATTAATCTTCTTCATTGATCCGTCCACGTTTATATAGCACATTAAATATAGTTAACATTTACTACTAAAATAACAAAGATTAATATCATTGTTACCTAATGCTGTTTACAAATACAATCATATTAGTATGATTGTGGATAAAGCCAAGTTCACAAATATTAGGATGTAGGACCCACCCTTTCTATAATTATATCCAAACAAGTTACAATAAAAGTCAATAAACCAGGTATTATTTTGAATATAATACTGCAGCGGATCTAATCTATTAAACAGTGGCAAAGTAAACAAGCTTTTAGATGTTTTAAGAGAAAGACACAGGTATTTTAGCTGTTGATTTTGTTATGAAAAACGTTTATTCTTGCTAACTTAGCCTTTTTAATTCCATCTGACCATCGAAGTATCATTAGCAATATGCACCATTAAAGTTTGGTCATGGCCACATTAAGGCAGTAACTACGGTGTTCACATGGAAATCATCGTTGTGTGAGCTTACCTTACGGCACAGACAGAGTCTCCACTGGGGAACATCGGACGGTAAACGAGCATCTTTCATCGACGACTTGTGGTTGCATCTCCGGACAAAACAAAACATGTCGAACTACAGTCTCACCACAGAAATAAAGAACTGGTAACGTTAGTCGGCTACGTTAATATCACAGAATTCTGTGTACAACAATATTTGGAAAAACTTCAATTTGAAAAGACTAAATATATTAACTGAAAGGTAAACTTCTGAGAACATGTGGCTGAAAGACTAGTGAGAGATTTCCTGTCATGATGACGTCTAAACTCCCCGTCAAAGGATGTAGTCCCTATTAACAACTTGTTAGCAAGCACCGTTTTTAAGACTCAATAAAGTTTTAAAAAATCACAAGCAGATTATAACTGGTCTATTTTATGTCATAGAACAAAACTTGTAAATATTTAGAGGCTTTGTTTACCACAGACCTTACTTCAGGCGATTTAGTAAAAACCCATTCAAAAAACCCATAGACTTAAGGGCGAGGGAACCAGAAGTGCTAAAATGCTAACTCACTTCCGCATTTTGGCCTACAAAGTGACGCCATTACTTCGGCACTCTATTGGTACAAACATTTCTCAAAATATCTTCCTTTGTGTTCATCAGAACAAACAAATTTATACAGGTTTGTAACAACATGAGAGTGAGTAAATGATGATGAGTTTTCATTTTTGGATATTAACTAATGCAGTAATAAAGATAATTCCTTTAAATGTTTAAAATTGCAGTTTCAAAGGACTTTAAACGATCTCAAACGAGGTATAAGGGTCTTATCTAGCGAAACGATTTATATTTTTGGCAAGAAAAATACAAAATATTGGCTGCGTCAGAAACCGCATACTGTACAGTAGGTACTGAATAAGATGAAGTACCTACTTACTTGCCGTTAAAACAGTTGGTACTGTATAGTATGAATCCTGGTAGTATGAATGAGATTCGGACGTACTACATCCGCCATGTTGCTACATCACGTGATATACGTCATCATCACGTCATGTCATTCCAGCATGAAAACAGCCGCATGCCTCTTCTTCTTCGTTGGATAACTCCTCTGCCAGGGCATCATGGGATAGTGAAGTGTCCATCGTATGCACACTAGGGGTGGAACAGTACATGTATTCGTCTCGAACCGAATCGGTACGGGGGGTCACGGTTCGGTGCACGAATTTAAACGGAGAATACATGGTATGAAAATGGAAAAAAAAAACTTGCGTGCAAAATATTTAATGTAATGCAGAACTACTGTTGGATAAGCGGATTCTTTAGGGACAGCTAATCTGTGGCCCCGCTTTAGCTCTGATGGGCGCCGATGCAGCTGAGCTCCGCCTATGTATGCCCTCTATCAAAGCTTGTCTACATTCTCTGACACTCTGCCAGCCTCTTTAAGATCACAAGTTTGTGAAAACTTCGGTTTACCAGTCAGTTGTACAGGCAAGAGAGTGGTGGAAAAAACGAGGACTGTGTGTCTGCGTTGTTCAGTAGTTGTTGGGTATTTTAGTTGAAATACATCGAATCGGAGCTCTCAAGTCTCACGCATTCACTGTGAGATACACGCCTTTCAGTCAGTTCACACGCTCACACGCCACACCTTGTGAGAAGTAGGAGATAAATTGTCCTGATTTACTCTATAAATGCACAACATGCGAAACATATTTTACTATGCAGAGATAAAAGAAAGAAAGAGAAGCCAGTCAGATGAATTGATGGGCTGCATACATGAACTAGTGATAATATTCGCTATATGGACCAGTTCAACAGATGTAAACAACACTGGTCCAGAAGCACTTCCTGTTTCCGTTTTTTAACACTAGATAAACGTTGGGATAAAATAAACCAACAGAACATATAAACCTGAATTAACTGAAGTTAAACAAACATCTTAAAGATAATAATATATGTGAAATAAAAAAATAACTCTCACAAACTGTAACAGGAAGTGTTTCTGGACCAGTGTTGTTTACATCATTTGAACTGGTCTATAGCTGCCTTAGTTTCACCAACTTCTCCACCACAAAATCATTTTCTTTAAATAGTCTCTTACGTCTGTAGTATTTAATAGTTTGCGCAGCTGATGTTCCTTTGGAAAAAAAGAATTAAAAAGCTAACAACCATCAGTGTAAAGATGTCTAATTATGTGAATGTTTATTCATTAAATAAAATTAAAAATGTGCCTTATTGAACACAGAGTGTAGGCTATTGCGTTTTTTTACAGATATTTAATTATATAGACTGCTATGTACACTGAAAAAACGAACTTTTTGGTGTAGTAATATTTATTAGATTATCTCTCATAATTTCTACATAATAATATTAACATTTATTGAGAACTAGATTTTCCTAAGTAAAATGATGATAAATACACAATTAATTCATGTAAAAAATTAACTATGTGGGAATAGTAAGTCGTATTAGATATTTTCTTGTATTATTTAACTGTTTTATAGTCACTGCACATAGTCCTAAAACAATTAAGTAAATTTTAATCAAAAACTTTAGCAGATTCAAGTAATTTATTTGCACATGTTGTAAGGAATACCCACAATCCTTTGCGCCTGAATATTTAAGCTTTTTCACAGAATAAGAACTGATTAGAACTTTAACTACTTAAATATTTGTTAGTAAAATGTCATAAAGGTTTAAGATCTTATATTATTGATGTTGTTTTGTTGTAAATTATAATTTTGTGAAGTCACCGTTCAGGTGATCAGTGTTTCTTTACACGAACCCTGTTCAGAACATATATTGTAATTCTCTCCACAATGCTGACAATGCATGTCACTTGTAGTCAGTCATGAATTTTGTGTTATAATGCCATTTATAACACAAAAAATAACTAGGTCCATAGAAATATGTTAAAGAAAATAACAAACAGTAAATACAATTTATTTAATATTTTTAGGACAGCAATGCTTCCAAAAAAAAAAAACTAATAGACTTTACGATTAAACGATTAAAATAAATCTAACTTCAAAAAAATAAATAATGAAGTAACATTTACTTAATTATTTAACATATGTTTTATCATGCATTATTAAGTAAATTTTATTTGATTTTATTAGGTAAGTTTTACTTAAAAGTTTTACTTGAAGCGCAAGTGATTTCAATGTCAAGTCAGTGTGAAGACACGTTGACACACGCCTGGAGGTCCCGCGGCGCGGAAGAGGCGTTTGGCGCGGAAGACGCGTTTCCACCTCATTCGCGCGTCAGGCTGAAGCGAAAGGCGCAAATTGAGCGTTGTGCGCGGTACGCGCAAATGGTGCTTTTTGTGCATTTTGCGGTTCACGTGAATTTGCGGCTGACGCCCGAGTTGAAAAAATTGAACTTTGGGGGAATTTCGCGCCACGTTAACCAATCAGGAGCCTGCTTGCTGCTGTGGTGGCAGCCCCGCCCGGAGTCACTCATTTAACAAACGCTTGATATTGTCTGTAAGCAGTCACCCGGAGCTATGACGACACAAGTTCTTATTTCTATAGAGGAGACAGGAATAAAAAGGACCTCGCTTGGAAGAGTATCAGTGAGGACTTTGGGCAACCTGATAAGTTGTAATACACACTTCACTTTGAGTCACGTGACGTTTATCGACCCGCGTCATTTATTTTCACCTTATAGTAAGGTTACCAAATACAAACTGGTAACTCTCTTGATAAATGCACAATCAACATCAGTCATCTTGCAAACAGACAACCGCATAACACTTGCCCCTCCCACAAGAAGCGGATTTTGCCTCTGATGCACTTCAAATGCTTGCTTTTTCCACGCGTCTACCCGCTCGATTTTGACGCCTGAAACGCGGTTGGTGTAAACACACCATAAGAACGAATGACTTACAGAAGGGATACTTAACTAAGAACGGTTCGGGAAACACGCATTAACGATAAGGTACAGCTTAAGGTACAACTTAAGAACGACAAAGAGCTAAGAAGGTTTCGGGGAACCCAGCCCTGGTTATTTGTAAAATAATGTGAAATTAATTTATTATGTTAGAAATGTCTGTTCTTAGTTCTTGCTGAATAAGCACAAAGCAGAGTTTTCCCTGCAGCTGGCATTATTGTAGAATGATAAACTTTCAACGAAGCAGGTCGGCTAAATATGGTTGTCTTTCTTCACAAAAACATGTCAAACTATAGCCTGGTTAGCCAGACCTACATCAAGATGTAAGGTCTGGCAACTCTTCACACAAACGGCTCAATGCAAGGGGCGGGATATAAGGTTGTACCTCAAAATGCCTCTGCACGCAATAGGATAGCGCTATGACCAATCAGAGCAATGAAGAAGGTGACGTATGAGTCCCATGCGTTTCCCCACCAGTGGAGCTAATTGGTATATCAAACTTTTACCGTAACCAGTCGTCAAAACTCCAAACACATCTTTCTTGCTTAAAAAGGACTTCAGTAGGATTATTTGCTCTTCACTCAAAGAAAAACATAAGTCTAAGTCCTCCAGAGTCGCGGCCAAAGCCTCTTCAAAAGAAAGCTGTTCGCCAGCAGCAGCAGCCATTCTTTGTTTTCAAGTAGGAACCGTCGCAGGCAGCTCTGTCGTCATCATGTTAAGCCCGCCCCACAGACGCTACACACGATGTGATTGGCCTGACCAAATTTTGGTTTTTGGAGCTGTTAAGTGTATTGTGAGTGCCTAGACTAAACCCTGGCAGCAAATATATTTTGCGGCCGCTAGGGTGCGTCTAGATTTCTAGGCTAGTCAAACTAAATAAAGAAGATATTCATATACTGACTGTGCAGTCTTATGTTTTTTCATACACCCCAGGCTCTTACTTTGTGTTTGGAGTCTTAAATAATGATAGTGTACTTTATGTCAAGTCCTTAAACTTTGAACTTCACTTGGGGTTTCTGTAAAATCAAACAGAACTGAATTTGTACTAACAACCGACTTGAAACACCAAAGATTTGACTTAGCATTCGCTCCGTGTGAGGTTTTAACATTATTTTTATGCAGGCCATGTCCTAAAGAATGAAAACAATGTTTTCAACTTAAAAACACATATATTCAGAATATAAGCTTATCTTGTTGTGGATATTTCCTAATTATAAGCCTTCTATGAAATTGTGAAAAAAAATTAAATTAAAGTGACACTTCACAGATTTGCATTAAGCTTTGTATCATTTAAACCCCAGACATGTTTTTGAATGATCGTGCATCATTTCCTCAGTTTCCCCTGAGACGGGACAAATACAGATTTCAGTGTTCCACTTCCTTCTTTCAATGATGTAAAAATCGTCATTTGTAGCCTCGGCCTCTGCTGTGAGAAGAGCTTGGACTGGCGCGAGCTTGGATGGACTAGTAGTGCCAGTACTCTCACTTTGTGCGTTCTATATGAAATATCTGCATCAGATCAGGATATGAACGTTTGTGTGGTGAATGGTCCCGGGGAAGAAAGGTACTTGTTTTGTTTGTTTCACAGACGCGTTTCGGCTCACGAGCACAGCCGCTGAGCCGGCGCGTCTGTGGAGTAAAATTGTGCGGTGGACGCGTTTGTGTGTGGAATTTTCTTCTTTGGGATTATTACAGGTTTGTCCAAGCACTCTCAAAAATAAATAAGAAACTGAGTGAAGCCTGCTCCTACGACACAATTAGTTTATGTGGTGAACCAAACACCCAAGCTTTGTATCGTATATGGACAGCTGCGTCCTGGATACATATTTTAGAAAAAACACACATGTTGAGTACTACGAGTCAACCTCCTCTAACTTCGCTAGCTACAGCCAGTCAAAAGATAGAATAGCAGATGCAGGAGACACCACGTGAGCTGCTCTTTACATGGAAAACAAAAAAACAGCACACGCCTCCCACCTTCAGCTGAACTCAATCAGAACATAGCACGCGTGTACAGCAGAACGTTTCTCTGAACTGAGATCTGTTTGAGTTTCACAACAACTTATTTCAGTTGCTTAAGAGTTATGAAAACAGCATTTAAACATGACTTATTGGGGTATAGTCTCACGGTAATAAAAGCGCGTTTTTAAGGTGCAAAGTACTGACAGAAAGGTTTATTTTATCAGGTTTGTGCGTGTACCGTATGTTTACACTGGCAGCACGACTCTATGGGTTCAAGGTCAGATATTATATTTCATATAAATATAGTCTAAAAATGGCATAGCAACCTGTCGAATTAAACTGTGACCTTAGAATCAAAAATGTAATTGAATCGAGGATTTGGAGAATCATGACATCCCCATTAAAAATACATAAAAACGTCATTAAAATATACAAATATTATATTACTGTAAAATGCCCATTCCTACTTTGCATGTAACCTACTAATAAAAACTTTCATATGACTTTTTCATTTACACTATTTTAATATAAAGACTGTAACTGAGTGTTTGTACAGATGTGTCTCTCTGTGAAGATGTGCTGTATAATAATGAAGATAACATTTACTAAACACAATCACAAGAATAATTTATCATCTCTTTAACAAAACACATCATCATATAAAAGCTATAATCATGTTTCAGAGTGTTTTATACCTGACAGCAGATGATGTTGATTCATTCTTAAAGTGCATTGGATTATTCATAGACCGATCACTCTTCATAGACACACTGCTGAACTCTGAATCTGATCTCTTCTGATGATCTGAACTATAACACATAAACAGATTACAGTTAAACAATTTAACTGAGAACTTGTACAGATGTGTCTCTCTATGTGAACTTGTGCTGTATAATAATGAAGATAACATTTACTAAACACAAACACAAGAATAATTTATCATCTCTTTAACAAAACACATCATCATATAAAAGCTATAATCATGTTTCACAGTGTTTTATACCCGACAGCAGGAGATGTTGATTCATTCTTAAAGTGCATTGGATTATTCATAGACCGATCACTCTTCATAGACACACAACTGATCTCTGGATCTGATCTCTTTCTCTTCTGATGATCTGAACTATAACACACAACAATAATCCAGTTAAACAATTTAACAGAGAACTTGCACAGATGTGTCTCTCTATGTGAACATGTGCTGTATAATAATGAAGATAACATTTACTACACACAATAATAAGAATAATCTCTCTTACAAAACACATCATCATATAAAAGCTACAACAGGGCTCTAGACTAAGTTTTTGCAAAAGTTAGTTGTACCCAAATTTTTGACCGCATCATATTTAAAGTTCACCCAAACCTGTCATAATTTTCTCACTCTCATGTTGTTATAAACCTGTATAAATGTCTTCTTTCTGATGAACATGACTGAAGATATTTTGAGGAAAGTTTGACAAAGATGATGCAGCCACACCACAAATCGCGCAGTAAGTAGAAACCTTTAACAATCTTCAGAAAGCATGAACAGAAATAAGCACAGGGTCAGGATTGGACAAATATCTTATCATTTAATGTCAAACTTTGTGAGTGTCGGCAGATTGACAGATGAGCGGTCAGCAGTGTTTGAGCACTCATAAGCACTGCACTTATATTTAAATTTACAATTACCTCATAATTAGATGATATGAGTGCAGTGATTCCAAAGGGATGTCCAAAAAGTCAATAATATGTTAAATAAAAACCTTAATGTCTCTTTCTTGTCATCCTGCCCTCCGTAAACCCGTGCCAGTGATACGCAAGATGAGCTTGCACCTTAAATTACCTTAAATTATTATGGTCATGCAGATAAAAGTAAAACAACATTCAAATCTGTAAATGGTGTACTTTTATGTGTAGACCAGAGGTGGGTAGTAACGAATTACATTTACTTCGTTACATGTACTTGAGTACATTTTTTGTGTAACTAGTACTTTTAAAGTAAATTTAAGGATGGGTACTTTTTACTCTTACTCAAGTACATTTCTAGTGAAAAAACGTCTCGGTTACATATGTAACCCTCGTTCCCTGAAGGAAGGGAACGGAGACGTCACGTCGTGACCGACGAATTGGGAACCGCTTTGCGGGTGACCTATCTGCTTCAAGAAACCTTTTAAACGCCAATGAACTTGGCATGCAGATAATTGCATCTGCCAGCGCCGCCCCGCCTCACAGGTATTTAATGAGCGGCAGGTGCAGTTATCAAATCAGCTATTTTTTGCTGAGAAAGCTGGACAGAAGAAAAGGGTCCGGCCGATGTCAGCAGTGAAACAGCAAACTGTGGCGACGTGACGTGACGTTCGCTTTCAGTCGGTCACTACGACGTCACGTCGTGACCGACGAATTGGGAATCCCTACCAAAGCGCCACTGAAGCTGACCCTTCCAGTGCCTGCGTAAACCCTCCGACTCTCATCTTTAAGGGAACGGAAATGGGGTTGAAGCAGAGGCCGGTCACTACTTGTTCCTTAACCCACGATAGTGACTAGGCGAACTGGGAAGCGAACTCGTCAGGCGGGACTAAGATCGCTGCGGAAAGAAAACCCTCTAGGGGTCTACCACTAAGGTGATGGATAAAGACACGAGGTCTATAAAAATACACTCTCTTAGCAACACTAGAGAGGCGCGGAACGAACTCCGCTAAGGGAAACATGGTAAATCAGAAACTTTCCACGGAATACTCACAAAGAAACCACTAGGGGCGCAATGTGGGCGCTAGCCTCACCCAGATAGTCAAGGATACATCTAGTGAGAGGCTGGCAGCCGATGCTCCGCAACATCGGCCACCAAGTGGTGGAGAAAACAAAAACATTTTTTGTAACGTTTTTGCCTTGATGGCCTTCCATAATGGTGCGGTTTTTGCGCAGCACCAAAAAGAAAGGCTCCAAGCCGACACAGGAGCCGTTCCTCGATGTTCTCACTGATCTGATGAGAGAACTCGAGAGGATACCGGCTCAACAAGAACACTGTAGAATCTAGTGAACGTATTAGGTGTCGCCCAGCCAACAGCTCTACAAATATCTGAAAGCGAGGAACCACGAGTCAAAGCCCAAGATGAAGCCACGCTTCTGGTTGAATGGGCTCTCAAACCAAAAGGGCAAGGAATGCCCTGTTTCTCATAAGCCAGGGCGATTGTATCTACAATCCAATGAGACATCCTCTGTTTAGTGACAGCTTTCCCTTTCTGCTGACCACCGTAACAGACAGAGAGCTGTTTTGAGGTCCGAAAGCTTTGAATGCGATCCACATACACACGTAGTGCACGCACAGGACATAACAAAGCCATGGCTGGGTCTGCCTCCTCCGAAGGCAGCGCTTGTAAGCACACCACCTGATCTCTGATTTGGAGTGGTGGGAACTTTAGGCACGTAGCCCGGCCGGGGTCTCAGTGTAACGCTTGATTCAGCCGGCCCGAACTGAAGGCACGAATCGTTGACCGAAAATGCATGAAGATCCCCTATACTTTTAATAGAAGCCAATGCGAGCAGCGTCAAAGTTTTCATAGTGAGAAACTTGACGCTCACCGTCCGCAGAGGCTCGACAGGGCAGTCCTGAAGGGCTTTCAGCACCATGGACAAGTCCCAAGGAGGAATAGAGGGAGGGCGCGAAGGATTCAGCCTCCGTGCACCTCTTAAAAACCTAATGAACAGATCGTGCTGACCCACAGATCTAACGTCTATGGGTACGTGATGCGCGGATATTGCTGCGATATCTACTTTAATGGTAAGTGGTGACAGCCTCTTCTGCAAGCGGTGCTGGAGATATGAAAGCACAATACTGATCGAGCATTCCCGGGGGTCCTCTCGTTGAGAAGTACACCATACAACAAACAGGTTCCATTTCAGCGTATACGCCTGCCTCGTAGACGGCGCTCGCGCTACAGTGATGGTGTTAGATACCGCCTGGGGTAAATCACCTAAAACCTCCGCGCCCCGTCCAGACCACACATGGAGGTTCCACAGATCGGGGCGAGGGTGCCATAATGTGCCAGGTAATCAGCCAGGGAGGGACTGTCGCGAGGAGAGTGAACTCTGTAAAACCAATTCCTAGTTGTCCGGTACGACGCAACTAATAGAATGCGCTCCTCGTCCTCACTGACTTGCACAGTGTCTGCGCAATAAAGCTTACTGGGGGGAAACCCCGCGGCCAGCTGTGTGCCAGTGCATTCACGCCGAATGTTCCTTCGGATAATGAATAAAACAGGCGACAATGGGTTGTCTCTGAAGAAGCAAACAGATCTAACTGCTCTGCCGTAATTTCCAAATCAGCTGAACCGACGGGGGGTGGAGCCGCCACTCGCCGGGGCGCGCTGCTCATGAGAGCACGTCTGCCGCTGTGTTCAGCGACCCCGATATGTGAATGGCACGAAGAGACCTCAGATACTTCTGACTCCAGAAGAGGAGAGACGGGCGAGATGCGACAGGTGACGAGAGCGCATACCGCCTTGGCGATAGATATACGCTACAGCCGCAGTTTTGACCCCTGAAGCGACGAGCCCGCCGTACGTAGCTCCCCACCCCGTTGTAGAGACATTTTTGCCAACAATAGCATGCCTGGAGACCTATCTCAGTGGCATCCACACCCTGAGAAACGCTGGGTCTGACCACGGGGTGAAAGTGTGACGGCATCTCGATGTAATTATAATACTGTGAAAGCCGGTGAGCCACGCTCTCCTCGGGACTCGGTCATAAAGCCAACACTGAAGCGGTCTCATATGGAGAAGCCCGAGCGGTGTCACAGCCGCAGCTACTGCCATATGCCCCAGAAGTTTTTTTTAATTATTTCAGTGGAACCGCAACCCTGCCTTTAAATGTTTAGGCAAGTCAGAATTGACTGAACACGCGCTTCTATGAGACGTGTTGTTAAATCGACCAAATCCCGTTACATTCCGAGAAAAGAGATGCTCTGCACGGGGCAAAGTTTACTCTTTCCCCAGTTGACCTGAAGACCGAGACGAGCGAGGTGTTTAAGTACACGATCTATGTGTGTGAACAGCATCTGACGAAACTGAGCTATTATGAGCCAATACGCCAAAACGCAAACACCGCTCTCTCTCTCTCTCAGGGGCTGCAGTGCGCCCTTTGCAACTTTCATGAAGACACAGGGAGAGAGAGAGAAAGGATCGGACGCAACCCGCCACTCTTCCTGGGTACAATGAAGTAAGGGCTGTAAAGCCCCGACTTTATCTCGCTGGAGGGACCGGCTCGATCGCGTCCTTCGCCAATAGGACAGCAATCTTCCGCACGCAGTACGTGCGCATCGGCAGCCTTCACCGTGGTGAAGCCTGAATATTTGGGAGGTAGCCGGGCAAATTGAATGTATAACCGAGACGGATCGTGCGTAAAAGCCAACGCGACGGGCTGGGAAGCTCTTCCCAGGCCCCCAGATACCGAGCGAGAGGAAATTAACGGCACGATGTGTACCCGTGGCGAGCGGAGACGGGGAACTCAACGACGCGTGCTCTTTGGCCGCATTGTGAGATGTTGTGTGTAATGAAACACTCACCCGAAACCGCTGATGGATGCTGAGCAAAGGGGGCTCCCTTGTAGATGTCCCGCTCGATACATCCGCTGGCGAATGAGGAGAACGTAGGGTTTTGAGCCCGTCCGAAACTCCTATATGCCTCCGGGGACCTGGAGAAAGAAGAGGAATTCGCTCTTTGAGGTTAGTGGGTGCCGATTGAAGTCGGCGGAACACAAAACGAAACCAAGGATTCCGCACCCGGCCCTCCTCCGGGGTGGGGGGGGAGAATGATGTTTTCACCATCTCCTGAAGAGCGATCCTCTCCATCTTCAGGTCGCCCGACTCAGAGCCGCTAAGTGTCATTTTCCACCTCTGTAGCGGGCTGAGTGGGCGGGTGAACAGCTTACGACAGGTTCCTCAGAGCTGCCGGGATGAAGGAACGAAAAAGGCGTAGCAGGACACCCTCGGCGAAAAGCAGACCAATATACTGACGTAACGGAGGGGTCAGCTAGGCTCCGACGTGGCATGATGCCTCAGTCTGCTCTAAAGCGGCCGATCATTGTTGGACACTCTCAGCCGCGTCGCCGAAATGGCTGGTCTAAAAAGGAACATTAGGGCGATTATTAACGACCTACTTAATGCCCGCAAGACACAACCAGAGATGGCGTTCCTGGACCACCGGGGGGTGGGCATAGCACGTCCGGCGGCCTGTGGGGTGAACCCAGTCGCTCGTAGCGCCAGGTCAGAGCCACACAGGATTCTTTAGTTGCCGGACCGTGACCTCGCCTGTGCAGATCCTTCAGTGCCTTAGCCTGGCGGACCTGCATCACGCCATGGCGCGCACGGCAGAGGCCGCCTCTCACAAGCCCGTGGGTCTGTGAGGGGAGGGAGGCTGGTCTCTTGGAGCAGCATAACCCTTAGCGGCCCCGCCGTCAGGAGAGGTGAGAGGTGATGGCTGAATGGTCGGTTCCGGGAGGAAAACGAGTTTTCCACGACCGTGTCAACCAACATGCACCCCGGGAATAAAGGCACAGAAGGTTGGGGCTGTTCTTGCAGTCCTGAAGTGCCAATCATCTAGGCGGGACGGTGGGGGTGGGGGAGGAGCTCTCCGCTCCACACAGACCGTCTCCGCGCTCCCGAGCGTACATGGCCGCCACTCGGGGTCGAGCACAGGAGCCCCTACCCAACCCAAAGGCGGGAGTGGGTCCAAGTCGGCGACCGAATAGACGACCCCCTCTCCGATGCTGTGACAGACATAGAATCCTCGTGAGGACTGAAAGAGGACGAGAGCACGTAGAACACGCGCCACCCGTCTCTTACGACACCTCTGGCTGTGGATGGGGGTGCTGAGAGTCACTGGACGAACCAGCTAACCGATTCAGCACCGTTATACGGAGATAAGATTTCCGGAGTTGCCACCGCACCTTTAACGGGGCTCCGCAACGGAAAAAAGGGGGTGACGTTCCCGGAGGTACGAAACCCGTCTCCGCCATCCAAAAGGTTCATGCTCTCTTAGGAGTATGAACCCTCCACGAACGCACCCTCAGCATGCACTCTTGCGCACGAGAGAGGACGATCGTGGCCACCCGGGGACCCATACATTTGCTGCATCCAGAAACACGGACGGAAAGACATCTTTAAAAAGACGCTCCCGCCTCAGTGCAAGTGAAATGCTGTCTTTAAAAAGACGCAGAACACCGCAATACTCCTTTAGAGGAAACACTCTTTTAATGTGCTGATGTTGATGAAGCACACAGGGGAACGGCTACGCACACACTCAACTAAGAGTGAGAAAAAAGTCAAAAAATTTAAAAGAGAGGTGGAACACCCGCGAGCCTCCGCTAAAATGCCTTTGCCCAACCAAATCGAACACGCAGAGTTCTCCAAAGAGCAGAGAGTAGCTTCTCGTGAGCAGTCAGTCTGCCAGCTTTCGAAGCTAAAAAGCTGATTTGATAACTGCACCTGCCGTTCATTAAATACCTGTGCGGCGGGGCGGCGCCGGCAGATGCAATTATCTGCATGCCAAGTTCATTGGCGTTTTAAAGGTTTCTCGAAGCAGATAGGTCACCCGCGAAGCGGTTCCCAATTCGTCGGTCACGACGTGACGTCGTAGTGACCGACTGAAAGGGAACTGTACTTTTACTTTGCTACATTCGGCGGCGTTACTGCGCTACTTTCAAATGGTAATAATTAACTCTTTTCCCGCCATTGACGAGATATCTCGTCAATTAAGAGAAAACGCTTCCCCGCCAATGACGAGATTTTCCGTCTTTCCGCAATACCACTATTATTCACCAGGTGGCGCCCTTCCGCAACTTTTTAAAACCCGGAAGTATTGCCCTATGGCAAGCTGCTGCATGTCCGTGTCTGTTTTAAAGATCGCTCTGAATCGGATCTCTATGAAAAGTCTGTCACAAAAATGGAATTATCTCTGCTTTTTGCTCAAAATATGGTGTTTTTGCAAAAACCTACCCATATTTAAAAGCTGATTGCAAAAGAACCACTAAAGGTAGGATGAAACGTTTTTTTTGTTTGAAAGCAGAGGGTCTGTTCTTTCATTTGGTATTTTGTATGTTTATATATTTAAAGAAGAACATTTCTGGAAGGCATTAAACTTTGGTGCAAATCATGAAAAACGCTGGCTGACAACTTTTTTTAAAAACGCTGGCGGTGAAAGAGTTAATGAATATATATGTTTTAAAAAGTTTATAGGGCGTGTTCGAAAGTTTCGCGAGACAGGTTGCGTCACCCTTCAGCGCGCGCGACCACGCGTAGATGATAGGAGAAGCAGATGAGGGCGCGTGTGCGTTGTGCGAGATATTGGAGGCAGATCATGCATGGCGGCTTCAAGTTCGGTCTATGTTTTCACTCCAAGAGGTCAAAAAGAATAGTTTCATAATGTGATGCATGCTTTGTTCAATAAACGAGCTGACATCTCAGCTTACAGGAATTCAAGATCCAACCTGAAGTAAGTGTCAGTGATGTCTATTTGAACACTATTAATGGTCATTTCATACACTGTCCGAGTTTTTTTGCCATATGCACTCTTGTGCAAGCGATGACAAAACCTAGTGTAAGTTAAACCATACAAACAGCATGTTCACATCTGCACATTTCCATATGATTAAATTTTCCCACAACTAAACAAACTGAACAGCAAAATATAAGGACGTCTTGCAAGTAGTCTGAGAGACTTGCAGAGTTGTGGAGACTCTTTTTCCTTTAAACGGCTGGTTGCACCGGTGCGACCTAAGATTTTATAAGTCACACTATTGAGAAATTAGGTCACATTCTAGAGCCCTGTATAATCACATGTTGTGTTTTTATACCCGAGAGCAGGAGATGTGAATCCATTATTAAAGTACAATGCTGGATTCATAGACACATCACCCTTTATTATAGACAGACAGCTGAACTGATCTTATCCCTTATGATAAACTGAACTATAACAACAGATTTAATCCTTTAAATTACATTAATAATATTTTTGAAGATGAACATAATTAAAAACAACACTTAAATATTTTCCTATAATAATTGTTGTGCAATAAAGTGTTTCTATAAAGTACCTGCATCCTGGAGAAAAATCTTCATGTGTTGATGTTTGTGTTTGATCCATGATGGAGCTGCAGAGGTGAATCTGATCAATCTGATCTCCACAACTGATACTGAATGAAAATAACATTCAGACACAAAATAAACTTCAAATCAAAGTGAATAAACAGACATTATAATTCAGATAAATGAATCCTGAGTGTTGAAAAACAACTGCGTCATCAAAAGGTTTCAAGGCACTTCATCAATCCGGAAGTCGACCTTATTAGGGGTCAAGCACCGAAGGTGCTGTGACACCTATTGGAATTGTTAGTATTATTATTATTAGGGGTCAAGCACCGAAGGTGCTGTGACACCTATTGGAATTGTTAGTATTATTATTATTAGGGGTCAAGCACCGAAGGTGCTGTGACACCTATTGGAATTGTTAGTATTATTATTATTATTATTATTATTATTATTATTATTCTGCTATTTCTTCCCCAATGGGAGTCTATGGCAGCCCTATGAACCGTATGTAGGAAAATGATGAAATTTGGCACAGTTGTAGTGGTGGTCATAAATAGTCATGTGGCCAAAAATGGGGTCTCTAGCAGTAACTCTATAGCGCCACCATCAGCTCAAAAATTCTATATTCAAATGGTTATAACTGGTGATCCATTAGATCTATGAAAATTCTACTTAGTACACGTGATTGCTCTCATCCCGCTTTTTGAATTTGATACTTTACAGTAAGACTCCTCCCATTACAGTAGCGGCCATTTTGAAATGTACAGTATTTCGTTTTTTCGCTACTCCTCCTTCAAATTTGGTTCAATTGTTATGAAACTTGGCACAGGTGATCTTTGGAGTGAGCCGCATAGAAATGACCAAACAGAATTTTGATATTTGTCTTTATTCAAGAGTAATAAATGCGTAAACTTAACGAGATTGACGCAAAATTGGTTCTGAAGCTGTTTCTCGGTCATTCTTTGATAAATCGAAATGAAATTTGGTACACTTCATGTCGACCATGAACCGGGGTTCCATGCCAATTTTGGTGACAGCGCCACCTATGGGTCATGAGATATGAAAAAAGGCTATTTTTGTGCATAACTTCTGAATCGTTTGTCAGAAAATTATGATCTTGGTATCTACGGATTCCTTGTCTCATGCCGCATCTGTCGATATGTATTATGCCGGCTTTGACCGAACCACCTGTCCGCCATTTTGAAATTTGTGATAAATTGCTATAACTTTTGAAGTATCGGATATATTGGCGCAAAAATCGGTAGGGAGCTTGGGCATGATGTCCTGAGGGTACCTGGGAAATCAGAGTACAGCGCCACCTAGGGGTTGTAAACTATAACAGTTCTTATCGAACTGCTTATAACTTCTGAATACTTTGTCTGATATACATTGTCTTTGTGAAATTGGATTCACTGGTGTATGCCGATCGCAATGATACCTCGTTTGTCATTTTCCAACATTCTGTTCATGTGTTATTGTAAGGCATATGGTAGATGATTTTTTCGCTACTCCTTTTAGAAATTTTGTTTATTTTATGCCAGGTTCTGCTCGTATAATGTTTGGAGCAATCCGCACAGAAATGACCGAACAGATTTTTGATATTTGGTTCTCTTTCTTAGATATACCGCTCCAAAATTGACCGTGCCTGTGACGTTGTCTATTCGGCCTAGTGAATTACTGTATATTACATTTTATAGCATTACTGTACACAATGTTCTTCTTGTTTTCAATCTCATTTGAGCTTTTTGATTCTCATATACATTGTATTTCTGTTATTTATGATCTGTGGTATCATTTTTGGATCTTTGGTGATTGGCATATGTCAATGCTTGCATCTCTGTCAGCTCTGTCTGCTGTCCCATGAACTGTGTCAACTGAGTGGCGTATCTGGTTAGTCACACGCAATGAGATTTTGAGTTCTTGGGTTCGAAACCTGCCTGAGGCAAGTATTAATTTGTTATATTAAAGTTTTGTTCTTTCTCACCTATTCTTCTCAAACTGTCTGTAGTTCACATATGTTCTATTTTCATCATGTTTTCTATTGCTGCTCTACACTGCAGTGGTTCTGATCTGTGATTGCTACGTTTTGGGTACTTGCTGGGCCTTGTGTTTTTGATTGGGTGCTCAATGCGCATTGGGTGATTGATACCTTCTATGTTGCTTGCTGTGCTTTGGGTGCTCATTTCGCTAAAGCTGCTTGGCCCCAAATCGCTGCTTGCAGCTATATTTATTATTATTATTCTGCTTCCTCTTCTTAGCCATAGGCGTCTATGGCAGCCCTATGAACCGTATATAGGAAAATGATGAAATTTGGCACAGTTGTAGTGGTGGTCTTAAAAAGTCATGTGACCAAAAATGGGGTCTCTAGTACTAACTGTATAGCGCCACCAGCAGTGCAAAAATTCAATGTTCAAATGGTTATAACTGCTGATCCGCTTGATCTATGAAAATTCTACTTAGTACACGTGATTGCTCTCCTCATGCTTGTTGTTTTTAATACCTTACAGTAAAACTCCACCCATTACAGTAGTGGCCATTTTGAAATGTACAGTATTCCGTTTATTCGCTACTCCTCCTTCAAATTTGGTTCAATTGTTATGAAATTTGGCACAGGTGAACTTTGGAGTGAGCCGCACAGAAATGACCAAACAGAATTTTGATATTTATCTTTGTTCAAAAATAATAAATGCGCAAACTTAACGAGGTTGACACAAAAATAGTTCTGAGGCTGTATCTCTGTCATTCTTTCATCAATTGAAATGAAATTTCGTACACGTCATGTCGACCATAAACTGGGGGTCCATGCCAAATTTGGTGACAGCGCCACCTATGGGTCATGAGATATGGAAAATTGCTTTTTTTGCCCATAACTACTGAAATGTTTGTCAGAAAATTATGATCTTGGTGTTTACGGATTCCTTGGCTCATGCCGAATCTGTCGATATGTATTATGTCGGGTTTGACCACACCACCTGTCCGCCATTTTGAAATTGGTCATAAATTGTTATATCTTTTGAACTATTGGACATATTCGTGCAAAAATAGTTAGGGAGCTTCGGCATGATGTCCTGAAGTTACCTGGGAAGTCAGAGTACAGCGCCACCTAGGGGTTATAAACTATAACAGTTCTTATAGAACTGCTTATATCTTCAGAATACTTTGACTGATATACATTTTCTTTGTGACATTTTATTCACTGGTTTTTGCCGATCGCAACAGTACCTTGTTTGGCATTTTCCATCATTTTGTTCATGTGTTATTGTAAAGCATATGATAAATGATTTTTTCACTACTCCTTTTACAAATTTTGTTTATTTTATGCCAGGTTCTGCTTGTATAATGTTTGGAGCAATCCGCACAGACGTGACTGAACAGATTTTTCTGCTGAGTGTCAAATTTTTGAGAAATACCTCTGTAAAGCGGACCATGCCTGTCATGCTGTCCCTTTGTCATATTAAAAAGAATCTGACAAAATTTGCCCATGTTGTTCATTATTGTACAAAATGTTCTTCACGAATTCAGTGCCATTTAAGTTATCTGATTGCCCTACACTTTGTATTTCTGTTTATTTTTGCTTTGTTGTGTTATTTCTGCCCTTTCAGTGATTGGCATGTCAATGTTTGCAGCTTTGAAGCCTCTTTTCCACAGCCTTTCAACCCATGATTCCTCAGTGGCGCATGCGGTTAGTGCTGTGCTTTGAGAACCTGAGTTCATGGGTTCAAATCCCATGTGCAGTGGTTTTTTGTCTTAACTTTTTTTTTCACTTAAGTTTTGTGATTTTCATACTATACATTGTATTTCAGTTATTTGTGCTCTCTGTTGTAATTTCTACACTTTTGGTAATTGCTGGATATCAATGTTTATAGCTGTAAAGCTGTATTCTATTGCTTGGACACACCAACTCAGTGGTTTAGTCATTTACTCAGTGGCGCATGCGGTTAGTGCTGTGCTTTGGGAACATGAGGTCATGGGTTTGAATCCCAGCTCTTACTTTCACTTATTGAGATTTCATTTTGTGTTCCCTTTAACACGTTCTTCTCGACCTGTCTGGTTTTCCACACGTGTTATATTTTTGAAATCTTTTCTGTTGTTGCTCCGCACTGCAGTGGTTCTGCTCTGCATTTGCTTTGCTTTGGGTTCGGGCTCTGTATTGCGCGCTTTGCGCATTTGCTGCATCGTGTGGTTTTTGCTGTGCTTTGGGTGCTCATTGCGCCGAAGGTGCTTGACCCCGCAATTGCTGCTTGCAGCTATATTTATTATTATTATTCTGCTTCCTCTTCTTAGCCATAGGCGTCTATGGCAGCCCTATGAACCGTACATAGGAAAATGATGAAATTTGGCACAGTTGTAGTGGTGGTCTTAAAAAGTCATGTGACCAAAAATGGGGTCTCTAGTACTAACTCTATAGCGCCACCAGCAGTGCAAAAATTCAATGTTCAAATGGTTATAACTGCTGATCCGCTTGATCTATGAAAATTCTAATTAGTACACGTGATTGCTCTCCTCATGCTTGTTGTTTTTAATACCTTACAGTAAAACTCCTCCCATTACAGTAGCGGCCATTTTGAAATGTACAGTTTTCCGTTTATCCGCTATTCCTCCTTCAAATTTGGTTCAATTGTTATGAAATTTGGCACAGGTGAACTTTGGAGTGAGCCGCACAGAAATGACCAAACAGAATTTTGATATTTATCTTTGTTCAAAAGTAATAAATGCGCAAACTTAACGAGGTTGACACAAAAAATAGTTCTGAGGCTGTATCTCTGTCATTCTTTCATCAATTGAAATGAAATTTCGTACACGTCATGTCGACCATAAACTGGGGGTCCATGCCAAATTTGGTGACAGCGCCACCTATGGGTCATGAGATATGGAAAATGGCTTTTTTTGCGCATAACTACTGAAATGTTTGTCAGAAAATTATGATCTTGGTGTTTACGGATTCCTTGGCTCATGCCGAATCTGTCGATATGTATTATGTCGGGTTTGACCACACCACCTGTCCGCCATTTTGAAATTGGTCATAAATTGTTATATCTTTTGAACTATTGGACATATTCGTGCAAAAATAGTTAGGGAGCTTCGGCATGATGTCCTGAAGTTACCTGGGAAGTCAGAGTACAGCGCCACCTAGGGGTTATAAACTATAACAGTTCTTATAGAACTGCTTATATCTTCAGAATACTTTGACTGATATACATTTTCTTTGTGACATTTTATTCACTGGTTTTTGCCAATCGCAACAATACCTTGTTTGGCATTTTCCATCATTCTGTTCATGTGTTATTGTAAAGCATATGGTAAATGATTTTTTCGCTACTCCTTTTACAAATTTTGTTTATTTTATGCCAGGTTCTGCTTGTATAATGTTTGGAGCAATCCGCACAGACGTGACTGAAAAGATTTTTCTGCTGAGTGTCAAATGTTTGAGAAATACCTCTGTAAAGCGGACCATGCCTGTCATGCTGTCCCTTTGTCATATTAAAAAAACTCTGACAATATTTGCCCATGTTGTTCATTATTGTGCAAAATGTTCTTCACGAATTCAGTGCCATTTAAGTTATCTGATTGCCCTACACTTTGTATTTCTGTTTATTTTTGCTTTGTTGTGTTATTTGTGCCCTTTCAGTGATTGGCATGTCAATGTTTGCAGCTTTGAAGCCTCTTTTCCACAGCCTTTCAACCCATGATTCCTCAGTGGCACATGCGGTTAGTGCTGTGCTTTGAGAACCTGAGTTCATGGGTTCAAATCCCATGTGCAGTGGTTTTTTGTCTTAACTTTTTTTCTCACTTAAGTTTTGTGATTTTCATACTATACATTGTATTTCAGTTATTTGTGCTCTCTGTTGTCATTTCTACACTTTTGGTAATTGCTGGATATCAATGTTTATAGCTGTAAAGCTGTATTCTATAGCTTGGACACACCAACTCAGTGGTTTAATCATTTACTCAGTGGCGTATGCGGTTAGTGCTGTGCTTTGGGAACATGAGGTCGTGGGTTTGAATCCCAGCTCTTACTTTCACTTATCGAGATTTCCTTTTGTGTTCCCTTTAACAAGTTCTTCTCGACCTGTCTGGTTTTCCACACGTGTTATATTTTTGAAATCTTTTCTGTTGTTGCTCCGCACTGCAGTTGTTCTGCTCTGCATTTGCTGTGCTTCGGGTTCGGGCTCTGTATTGCGCGCTTTCTGCGCTTTGCGCATTTGCTGCGTCGTGTGGTTTTTGCTGTGCTTTGGGTGCTCATTGCGCTGAAGGTGCTTGACCCCGCAATTGCTGCTTGCAGCTATATTTAGGGGTCAAGCACCGAAGGTGCTGAGACACCTATTGGAATTGTTAGGGGTCAAGCACCGAAGGTGCTGTGACACCTATTGGAATTGTCAGTATTATTAGGGGCCAAGCACCTATGGTGCTGTGGCACCTATTGTTTCTGTTAGAATTTTTCTTCTTAATCTTCTTCCCCAATGGGAGTCTATGGCAGCCCTATGAACCGTATGTAGGAAAATGATGAAATTTGGCACAGTTGTAGTGGTGGTCATAAATAGTCATTTGGCCAAAAATGGGGTCTCTAGCAGTAACTCTATAGCGCCACCATCATCTCAAAAATTCAATGTTCAAATGGTTATAACTCGTGATCCATTAGATCTATGAGAATTCTACTTAGTACACGTGATTGCTCTCATCCCGCTTATTGCATTTGATACTTTACAGTAAGACTCTTCCCATTACAGTATCGGCCATTTTGAAATGTACAGTATTTCGTTTTTTCGCTACTCCTCCTTCAAATTTGGTTCAATTCTTATGAGATTTGGCACATGTGATCTTTGGAGTGAGCCGCATAGAAATGACTGAACAGAATTTTGATATTTTTCTTTATTCAAAAGTAATTAATGCGTGAACTTAACGAGATTGACGCAAAATTGGTTCTGAAGCTGTATCTCGGTCATTCTTTGATCAATCGAGATGAAATTTGGTACGCTTCATGTCGATCATGAAATGGGGGTCCATGCCAAATCTGGTGACAGCGCCACCTATGGGTCATGAGATATGAAAAAAGGCTATTTTTGCCCATAACTACTGAATTGTTTGTCAGAAAATTATGATTGTTGTGTCTACGTATTCCTTGGCTCATGCCGCATCTGTGGATGTGTATTATGCCGGGATTGACCGGACCGCTTGTCTGCCATTTTGAAATGAGTCACAATTGCTATAACTTTTGAAGTATTGGCTATATCGGCGAAAAAATAGGTAGGGAGCTTCGGCATGATGTCCTGAAGGTACCTGGGAAGTCAGAGTACGGCGCCACCTAGGGGTTATAAACAATAACAGTTCTTATAGAACTGCCTATAACTTCTGAATACTTTGTCTAATATTAATTTTCTTTGTGAAATTAAATTCACTGGTTTATGCCGATTGCAACGATACCTCATTTGTTATTTTCCAACATTCTATTAATGTGTTATTGTAAGGCATATGGTAAATTATCTTTTCGCTACTCCTTTTACAAATTTTGTTTATTTTATGCCAGGTTCTGTTCATAGGTTCTTTGGAGCAATCCTCACAGAAATGACTGAACAGATTTTTCTGGCACCTAGGCATTTTTTTAAGAAATACCTCTGTAAAGTTGATCGTGCCTGTGATGTTGTCTATTTGTCATAGTTCATTACTGTATATTACATTTTATAGCGTTGCTCTACAGAATGTTTTTCTTGTCTTCAATCTCACTTGAGCTTTTTGATTCTCATATACATTATATTTCTGTTATTTCTGCTCTGCAGTGTCATTTCTACATCTTTGGTAATTGGCATATGTCAATCCTTGCATCTCTGTAATTTCTTTTCTGCTGTTCCTTGAACTGTGTCAACTGAATGGCGTGGCGGGTAAGGCACACGCAATGAGATTCTGAGTTCTTGGGTTCGGATCCCGCCTGAGGCAAGTGTTCATCGCTTCTATTACATTTTGTTCTTTCTCACCTATTCTTCTCAACCTGTCTGTAGTTCACATATGTTCAGTTTTTGCCATGTTTTCGGTTGCTTCTTGGCACTGCGGTGGTTCTGCTCTGTGATTGCTACGCTTTGGGTTCTTTGCAGCGCCTTGTGTTCTTGATGCACCTTGGGTGCTCAATGCGCCCTGGGTGATTGATACATTGTATGTTTCTTGCTGTGCTTTGGGTGCTTAATGTTCTTTGTGTGCTTGCTGTGCTTTGAGTACTTGCTGTGCTTTGTGTGCTTGCTGTGCTTTGTGTGCTTTCTGTGCTTTGTGAGCTTGCTGTGCATTGTGACATTGCTGTGCTTTGTGTGCTTGCTGTGCTGTGTTTGCGTTTGCATTGCGCTGATGGTGCTTGGCCCCGTATCGCTGCTTGCAGCTATATTTATTATTATTTTTCCCCAATGGGAGTCTATGGCAGCCCTATGAACCGTACATAGGAAAATGATGAAATTTGGCACAGTTGTAGTGGTGGTCTTAAAAAGTCATGTGACCAAAAATGGGGTCTCTAGTACTAACTCTATAGCGCCACCAGCAGTGCAAAAATTCAATGTTCATATGGTTATAACTGCTGATCCGCTTGATCTATGAAAATTCTACTTAGTACACGTGATTGCTCTCCTCATGCTTGTTGTTTTTAATACCTTACAGTAAAACTCCACCCATTACAGTAGTGGCCATTTTGAAATGTACAGTATTCCGTTTATTCGCTACTCCTCCTTCAAATTTGGTTCAATTGTTATGAAATTTGGCAGAGGTGATCTTTGGAGTGAGCCGCACAGAAATGACCGAACAGAATTTTGATATTTATCTTTGTTCAAAAGTAATAAATGCGCAAACTTAACAAGGTTGACGCAAAAATGGTTCTGAAGCTGTAGCTCGGTCATTCTTTGATCAATTGAAATTAAATTTGGTACACTTCATTTGGACCATGAACTTGGGGTTCATGCCAAATTTGGTGACAGCGCCACCTATGGGTCATGAGATATGAAAATAGGCTATTTTTGCCCATAACTTGTGAACTGTTTGTCAGAAAATTATGATCTTGATGTCTATGGATTGCTTACCTCATGTCGCATCTGTCGATGTGTATTATGCCGGGTTTGACCGAACCGCCTGTCCGCCATTTTGAAATTTCACATAATTTGTTATTTTTTTTGAACAATTGGACATATCCGCGCAAAAATTTGTAAGGAGCTTCGCCATGATGTCCTGAAGGTACCTGGGAAGTCAGAGTACAGCGCCACCTAGGGGTTATAAATTATAACAGTTCTTATGGAACTGCTTATAACTTCTGAATACTTTGTCTGATATTAATATTTTTGTGAAATTGTATTCACTGGTTTATGCCGATTGCAACGATACCTCGTTTGTCATTTTCCAACATTCTGTTCATGTGTCATTGTAAAGCATATGGTAGATGATTTTTTCGCTACTCCTTTTACAATTTTTTTTAATTTTATGCCAGGTACTGCTCATATAATGTTTGGAGCAATCCGCACAGAAATGACTGAACAGATTTTTGATATTCTGTTTTCTTTCTTAGAAATACCACTCCAACGTTGACCGTGCCTGTGACGTTGTCTATTTGTCATAGTAAATTAATGTGACTGTATATTACATTGTATAGCATTACTATACAGAATGATCTTCTTGTCTTCAATCTCACTTGAGCTTTTTGATTCTCATATACATTGTATTTCTGTTAGTTCTGCTCTGCACTGTCAGTTCTGCATCTGTGTTGATTGGCACATGTCAATCCTTGCAGCACCTAAGCTGTCTTTTTTGCTGCCCCTTGAGCTGTGTTAACTGAGTTGCGCATCTGGTTAATCACATGCCATGAGATTCTGAGGTCATGGGTTCGAATCCCATGTGCAGTGGTATTTTGTTTTGTGATTCTCATACTATACATTGTATTTCAGTTATTTGTGCTCTCTGTTGTCATTTCTACACTTTTGGTAATTGCTGGATATCAATGTTTATAGCTGTAAAGCTGTATTCTATAGCTTGGACACACCAACTCAGTGGTTTAATTGTTTACTCAGTGGCGCATGAGGTTAGTGCCGTGCTTTGGGAACATGAGGTCATGGGTTCGAATCCCAGCTTTTACTTTCACTTATTGAGATTTCCTTTTGTGTTCCCTTTAACACGTTCTTCTCGACCTGTCTGGTTTTCCACACGTGTTATATTTTTGCCATCTTTTCTGTTGATGCTCCGCACTGCAGTGGTTCTGCTCTGCATTTGCTTTGCTTCGGATTCGGGCTCTGTATTGCGTGCTTTCTGCGCTTTGCGCATTTGCTGCGTCGTGTGGTTTTGGCTGTGCTTTGGGTCCTCATTGCGCTGAAGGTGCTTGACCCCGCAATTGCTGCTTGCAGCTATATTTAGTATTATTATTAGGGGCCAAGCACCTATGGTGCTGTGGCACCTATTGTTTCTGTTAGTATTATTATTAGGGGTCAAGCACCGAAGGTGCTGAGACACCTATTGTTTCTGTTAGTATTATTATTATTATTATTTTTCCCCAATGGGAGTCTATGGCAGCCCTATGAACCGTACTTAGGAAAATGATGAAATTTGGCACAGTTGTAGAGATGGTCATAAATAGTCATGTGACCAAAAATGGGGTCTTTAGCAGTAACTCTATAGCGCCACCAGTAGTCCAAAAATTCAATGTTCAAACTGTTATAATTGGTGAACTATTTGATCTATGAAAATTCTACTTAGTACACGTGATTGCTCTCATCCCGCTTATTGAATTTGATACTTTACAGTAAGACTCCACCCATTACAGTAGCGGCCATTTTGAAATGTACAGTATTTCGTTTTTTCGCTACTCCTCCTTCAAATGTGGTTCAATTCTTATGAGATTTGGCACAGATGATCTTTAGAGTAAGCCGCATAGAAATGACCGAACAGAATTTTGATTTTTTTCTTTGTTCAAAAGTAATAAATGCGCAAACTTAACGAGGTTGACGCAAAAATGGTTCTGAAGCTGTAGCTCAGTCATTCTTTGATCAATTGCAATGAAATTTGGTACACTTCATGTGGACCATGAACTTGGGGTCCATGCCAAATTTGGTGACAGCGCCACCTATGGGTCATGAGATAATAAAATAGGCTATTTTTGCCCATAACTTCTGAACTGTTTGTCAGAAAATTATGATCTTGATGTCTATGGATTGCTCACTTCATGCCGCATCTGTCGATGTGAATTATGCCGTGTTTGACCAAACCGCCTGTCCGCCATTTTGAAATTTCAAATAAATTGTTATATTTTTTGAACTATTGGACATATCCGCGCAAAAAATGGTAAGGACCTTCGACATGATATCCTGAAGGTACCTGGGAAGTCAGAGTACAGCGCCACCTAGGGGTTATAAACTATAACAGTTCTTATTGAACTGCTTATAACTTCTGAATACATTGTCTGATATACATTTTCTTTGTGAAATTGTATTCACTGTTTTATGCTGATCGCAACGATACCTTGTTTGTCATTTTCCAACATTATGTTCAGGTGTTATTGTAAGGCATATGGTAAATGATTTTTTCGCCACTCCTTTTACAAATTTTGTGTATTTTATGTCAGGTTCTGCTCGTATAATGTTTGGAGCAATCCGCACAGATGTGACCGAACAGATTTTTGATATTCTGTTCTCTTTCTTAGAAATACCACTCTAAAGTTTACCGTGCCTGTGACGTTGTCTATTTGTCATAGTAATAAATTAATGTGACTGTATATTACATTGTATAGCATCACTATACATAATGGTCTGCTTGTCTTCAATTTCACTTGAACTCATGTACATTGTATTTCTGTTATTTCTACTTCTGCTGTGTCAATTCTGCATCTTTGGTGATTGACATGTTAATCCTTTCAGCTCTCTAATCTCTTGTCTGCTGCCTCATGAACTGTGTCAACTGAGTGGCGCATCTAGTTAAACCACATGCATTGAGATTCTGAGTTCCTGGGTTCGAATCCCACCTGAGTCATGACGTTTTGTTCTTCCTCATCAATTCTTCTCAACCTGTCTGTAGTTCACATGTGTTCTATTTTTCCATGTGTGCTGTTGTTGCTCTGCATTGTGGTGCTTCTGCTGTGTCTTTCCTGCATCTTTGGTGATTGACATATGTTAATCCTTTCAGCTCTCTAATCTCTTGTCTGCTACCTCATAAACTGTGTCAACTGAGTGGCGTATCTAGTTAAACCACATGCATTGAGATTCTGAGTTCCTGGGTTCGAATCCCACCTGAGTCATGATGTTTTGTTCTTCCTCATCAATTCTTCTCAACCTGTCTGTAGTTCACATGTGTTCTATTTTTCCATGTTTGCTGTTGTTGCTCTGCATTGTGGTGCTTCTGCTGTGTCTTTCCTGCATCTTTGGTGATTGACATATGTTAATCCTTTCAGCTCTCTAATCTCTTGTCTGCTGCCTCATGAACTGTGTCAACTGAGTGGTGCATCTAGTTAAACCACATGCATTGAGATTCTGAGTTCCTGGGTTCGAATCCCACCTGAGTCATGACGTTTTGTTCTTCCTCATCAATTCTTCTCAACCTGTCTGTAGTTCACATGTGTTCTATTTTTCCATGTGTGCTGTTGTTGCTCTGCATTGTGGTGCTTCTGCTGTGTCTTTCCTGCATCTTTGGTGATTGACATATGTTAATCCTTTCAGCTCTCTAATCTCTTGTCTGCTACCTCATAAACTGTGTCAACTGAGTGGCGTATCTAGTTAAACCACATGCATTGAGATTCTGAGTTCCTGGGTTCGAATCCCACCTGAGTCATGATGTTTTGTTCTTCCTCATCAATTCTTCTCAACCTGTCTGTAGTTCACATGTGTTCTATTTTTCCATGTTTGCTGTTGTTGCTCTGCATTGTGGTGCTTCTGCTGTGTCTTTCCTGCATCTTTGGTGATTGACATATGTTAATCCTTTCAGCTCTCTAATCTCTTGTCTGCTGCCTCATGAACTGTGTCAACTGAGTGGTGCATCTAGTTAAACCACATGCATTGAGATTCTGAGTTCCTGGGTTCGAATCCCACCTGAATCATGACGTTTTGTTCTTCCTCATCAATTCTTCTCAACCTGTCTGTAGTTCACATGTGTTCTATTTTCCATGTTTGCTGTTGTTGCTCTGCATTGTCCTGGTTCTTGCTGTGCTTTGTGTGCTTGCTGTGCTTTGTGTGCTTGTTGTGCTTTGTGTGCTTGCTGTGCTTTGTGAGCTTGCTGTGCTTTGTGTGCTGGTTGTGCTTTGTGAGCTTGCTGTGCTTTGTGTGCTTTGTGAGCTTGCTATGCTTTGTGTGCTTGCTGTGCTTTGTGTGCTTGCTATGCTTTGTGAGCTTGCTGTGCTTTGTGTGCCTGCTGTGATTTGTGTGCTTGCTGTGCTTTGTGTGCTTGCTTTGCTTTGTGTGCTTGCTGTGCTTTGTGTCCTTGCTGTGCTTTGTGTGCTTGCTGTGCTTTGTGAGCTTGCTGTGCTTTGTGTGCCTGCTGTGATTTGTGTAATTGCTGTGCTTTGTGTGCTTGCTGTGCATTGTGAGCTTGCTGTGCTTTGTGTGCTTGCTGTGCTGTGTGTGCATTGCGCCGAAGGTGCTTGACCCCGTGTTGCTGCTTGCAGCTATATTTATTATTATTATTATTTTTCTTAATCTTCTTCCCCAATGGGAGTCTATGGCAGCCCTATGAACCGTATATAGGAAAATGATGAAATTTGGCACAGTTGTAGTGGTGGTCATAAATAGTCATTTGGCCAAAAATGGGGTCTCTAGCAGTAACTCTATAGCGCCACCATCATCTCAAAAATTCAATGTTCAAATGGTTATAACTGGTGATTCATTTGCTCTATGAAAATTCTACTTAGTACACGTGATTGCTCTCCTCATGCTTATTGTTTTTAATACCTTACAGTAAGACTCCACCCATTACAGTATCGGCCATTTTGAAATGTACAGTATTTCGTTTTTTCGCTACTCCTCCTTCAAATTTGGTTCAATTCTTATGAGATTTGGCACATGTGATCTTTGGAGTGAGCCGCATAGAAATGACTGAACAGAATTTTGATATTTTTCTTTATTCAAAAGTAATTAATGCGTGAACTTAACGAGATTGACGCAAAATTGGTTCTGAGGCTGTATCTCGGTCATTCTTTGATCAATCGAGATGAAATTTGGTACGCTTCATGTCGACCATGAAATGGGGGTCCATGCCAAATTTGGTGACAGCGCCACCTATGGGTCATGAGATAGGAAAAAAGGCTATTTTTGCGCATAACTTCTGAATCGTTTGTCAGAAAATTATGATCTTGGTGTCTACGGATTCCTTGGCTCATGCCGCATCTGCCGATATGTATTATGCCGGGATTGACCGAACCGCCTGTCCGCCATTTTGAAATCTGTGATAAATTGCTATAACTTTTGAAGTATCGGATATATCGGCGCAAAAATCGGTAGGGAGCTTCGGCATGACGTCCTGAGGAAATCAGAGAACAGCGCCACCTATGGGTATAAACTATAACAGTTCTTATAGAACTGCTTATAACTTCTGAATTCTTTGTATGGCATGTAAGCTCTTTTCTGCTGCCCCTTGAGCTGTGTCTACTGAGTGGCGCATCTGTTAAGTCGTTTGCATAGAGATTCTGAGTTCATGGGTTCGAATCCCACCTGAGCCGGGTGTTAATTTCTTCTATTATAGTTTTGTTCTTTCTCACCTATTCTTTTTGACCTGTCTGTAGTTCACATATGTTCTATTTTTGCCATGTTTTCTGTTGCTGCTCTGCACTGCGGTGGTTCTGCTCTGTCATTGCTACGCTTTGGGTTCTTTGCTGAGACTTGTGTTCTTGATGCACCTTGGGTGCTCAATGCGCCCTGGGTGATTGATACGTTGTATGTTTCTTGCTGTGCTTCGGGTGCTCATTGCGCTGATGGTGCTTGGCCCCGTATCGCTGCTTGCAGCTATATTTAGGGGTCAAGCACCGAAGGTGCTGAGACACCTATTGGAATTGTCAGTATTATTATTATTATTTTTCCCCAATGGGAGTCTATGGCAGCCCTATGAACCGTACATAGGAAAATGATGAAATTTGGCACAGTTGTAGAGGTGGTCCTGAAAAGTCAAGTGACCAAAAATGGGGTCTCTAGCACTAACTCTATAGCGCCACCAGCAGTGCAAAAATTCAATGTTCAAATGGTTATAACTGGTGATCCGCTTGATCTATGAAAATTATACTTAGTACACGTGATTGCTCTCATACCGCTTATTGAATTTGATACTTTACTGTAAAACTCCACCCATTACAGTAGCGGCCATTTTGAAATGTACAGTATTTCGTTTTTTCGCTACTCCTCCTTCAAATGTGGTTCAATTCTTATGAGATTTGGCACAGGTGATCTTTGGAGTGAGCCGCACAGAAATGACCAAACAGAATTTTGATATTTATCTTTGTTCAAAAGTAGTAAATGCGCAAAGTTAACGAGGTTGACGCAAAAATGGTTCTGAAGCTGTAGCTCAGTCATTCTTTGATCAATTCAAATGAAATTTGGTACACTTCATGTCGACCATGAAATGGGGGTCCATGCCAAATTTGGTGACAGCGCCACCTATGGGTCATGAGATAATAAAATAGGCTATTTTTGCACATAACTTCTGAACTGTTTGTCAGAAAATTATGATCTTGATGTCTATGGATTGCTTACCTCATGCCGCATCTGTCGATGTGTATTATGCCGGGTTTGACCGAACCGCCTGTCCACCATTTTGAAATTTCACATAATTTGTTATATTTTTTGAACTATTGGACATATCCGCGCAAAAATTAGTAAGGAGCTTCAACATGATGTCCTGAAGGTACCTGGGAAGTCAGAGTACAGGGCCACCTAAGGGTTATAAACTATAACAGTTCTTATGGAACTGCTTATAACTTCTGAATACTTTGTCTGATATTAATTTCTTTGTGAAACTGTATTCACTGGTTTATGCCGATTGCAACGATACCTCGTTTGTCATTTTCCAACATTCTGTTCATGTGTTATTGTAAAGCATATGGTAGATGATTTTTTCGCTACTCTTTTTACAAATTTTGTTTATTTTATGCCAGGTACTGCTCGTATAATGTTTGGAGCAATCCGCACAGAAATGACTGAACAGATTTTTGATATTCTGTTCTCTTTCTTAGAAATACCACTCCGTGCCTGACCGTGCCTGTGACGTTGTCTATTTGTCATAGTAAATTAATGTGACTGTATATTACATTGTATAGCCTTACTATACAGAATGATCTTCTTGTCTTCAATCTCACTTGAGCTTTTTGATTCTCATATAAATTGTATTTCTGTTAGTTCTGCTGTGCACTGTCAGTTCTGCATCTGTTGATTGGCATATGTCAATCCTTGCAGCACCTAAGCTGTTTTTTGCTGCCCTTTGAGCTGTGTTAACTGAGTTGCGCATCTGGTTAACCACATGCCATGAGATTCTGAGGTCATGGGTTCGAATCCCATGTGCAGTGATATTTTGTCTTAACTTTTTTCTCACTTAAGTTTTGTGATTTTCATACTATACATTGTATTTCAGTTATTTGTGCTCTCTGTTGTCATTTCTGCACTTTTGGTAAATGCTGGATATCAATGTTTACAGTTCTAAATCTCTATTCTATAGCTTGGACACACCAACTCAGTGGTTTGATTGTTTACTCAGTGGTGCATGCGGTTAGTGCCGTGCTTTGGGAACCTGAGGTCATGGGTTCGAATCCCAGCTCTTACTTTCACTTATTGAGATTTCCTTTTGTGTTCCCTTTAACACGTTCTTCTTGACCTGTCTGGTTTTCCACACGTGTTATATTTTTGCCATCTTTACTGTTGTTGCTCCGCACTGCAGTGGTTCTGCTCTGCATTTGCTTTGCTTCGGGTTCGGGCTCTGCATTGCGTGCTTTCTGCGCTTTGTGCATTTGCTGCGTCGTGTGGTTTTTGCTGTGCTTTGGGTGCTCATTGCGCTGAAGGTGCTTGACCCCGCAATTGCTGCTTGCAGCTATATTTAGGGGTCAAGCACCGAAGGTGCTGAGACACCTATTGGAATTGTACTTTTTTCTTCTTCTTAGCCATTGGTGTCTATGGCAGCCCTATGAACCGTATGTAGGAAAATGATGAAATTTGGCACAGTTGTAGTGGTGGTCATAAATAGTCAGGTGGCCAAAAATGGGGTGTCTAGCAGTAACTCTATAGCGCCACCAGCAGTGCAAAAATTCAATGTTCAAATGGTTATAACTGCAGATCTGTTTGATCCATGAAAATTCTACTTGGTACACGTGATTGCTCTCCTCATGCTTATTGTTTTTAATACCTTACAGTAAGACTTCACCCATTACATTAGCAGCCATTTTGAAATGTACAGTATTTTGTTTTTTCGCTACTCCTCCTTCAAATTTGGTGCAATTGTTATGAAATTTGGCACAGGTGATCTTTGGAGTGAGCCGCATAGAAATGACCGAACAGAATTTTGATATTTATCTTTGTTTAAAAGTAATAAATGCACAAACTTAACGAGGTTGTCGCAAAAATGGTTTTGAAGCTGTATCTCGGTCATTATTTTATCAATCGAAATGAAATTTGGTACACGTCATGTCAAGCATAAACTGGGGGACCATGCTGAATCTGGTGACAGCGCCACCTATGGGTCATGAGATATGAAAAAAGGCTATTTTTGCCCATAACTACTGAATTGTTTGTCAGAAAACTATGATTGTGGTGTCTACGGATTCCTTGGCTCATGCCGCATCTGTGGATGTGTATTATGCCGGGATTGACCGGACCGCTTGTCTGCCATTTTGAAATGAGTCATAAATTGCTATAACTTTTGAAGTATTGGCTATATCGGCGAAAAAAATAGGTAGGGAGCTTCGGCATGATGTCCTGAAGTTACCTGGGAAGTCAGAGTATGGCGCCACCTAGGGGTTATAAACAATAACAGTTCTTATAGAACTGCCTATAACTTCTGAATACTTTGTCTGATATTAATTTTCTTTGTGAAATTAAATTCACTGGTTTATGCCGATTGCCACGATACCTAATTTGTCATTTTCCAACATTCTATTAATGTGTTATTGTAAGGCATATGGTAAATTATCTTTTCGCTACTCCTTTTACAAATTTTGTTTATTTTATGCCAGGTTCTGCTCATAGGTTCTTTGGAGCAATCCTCACAGAAATGACTGAACAGATTTTTCTGGCACCTAGGCATTTTTTTAAGAAATACCTCTGTAAAGTTGATCGTGCCTGTGATGTTGTCTATTTGTCATAGTTAATTACTGTATATTACATTTTATAGCGTTGCTCTACAGAATGTTTTTCTTGTCTTCAATCTCACTTGAGCTTTTTGATTCTCATATACATTGTATTTCTGTTATTTCTGCTCTGCAGTGTCATTTCTACATCTTTGGTAATTGGCATATGTCAATCCTTGCATCTCTGTAATTTCTTTTCTGCTGTTCCTTGAACTGTGTTAACTGAGTGGCGTGGTGGGTAAGGTGCAAGCAATGAGATTCTGAGTTCTTGGGTTCTAATCCCGCCTGAGGCAAGTGTTCGTCTCTTCTATTACATTTTGTTCTTTCTCACCTATTCTTCTCGACCTGTCTGTAGTTCACATATGTTCAGTTTTTGCCATGTTTTCGGTTGTTTCTTGGCACTGCGGTGGTTCTGCTCTGTGATGCTACGCCTTGTGTTCTTGATGCACCTTGGGTGCTCAATGCGCCCTGGGTGATTGATACGTTGTATGTTTCTTGCTGTGCTTTGGGTGTTTGATGTTCTTTGTGTGCTTGCTGTGCTTTGAGTACTTGCTGTGCTTTGTGTGCTTGCTGTGCTTTCTGACCCTGCTGTGCTTGCTGTGCATTGTGAGCTTGCTGTGCTTTGTGTGCTTGCTGTGCTGTGTTTGCATTGCGCCGAAGGTGCTTGACCCCGTGTTGCTGCTTGCAGCTATATTTATTATTATTATTCTGCTTCCTCTTCTTAGCCATAGGCGTCTATGGCAGCCCTACAAACCGTACATAGGAAAATGATGAAATTTGGCACAGTTGTAGTGGTGGTCTTAAAAAGTCATGTGACCAAAAATGGGGTCTCTAGTACTAACTCTATAGCGCCACCAGCAGTGCAAAAATTCAATGTTCAAATGGTTATAACTGCTGATCCGCTTGATCTATGAAAATTCTACTTAGTACACGTGATTGCTCTCCTCATGCTTGTTGTTTTTAATACCTTACAGTAAAACTCCACCCATTACAGTAGTGGCCATTTTGAAATGTACAGTATTCCATTTATTCGCTACTCCTCTTTCAAATTTGGTTCAATTGTTATGAAATTTGGCAGAGGTGAACTTTGGAGTGAGCCGCACAGAAATGACCAAACCGAATTTGGATATTTATCTTTGTTCAAAAGTAATAAATGCGCAAACTTAACAAGGTTGACACAAAAATAGTTCTGAGGCTGTATCTCTGTCATTCTTTCATCAATTGAAATGAAATTTCGTACACGTCATGTCGACCATAAACTGGGGGTCCATGCCAAATTTGGTGACAGCGCCACCTATGGGTCATGAGATATGGAAAATGGCTTTTTTTGCCCATAACTACTGAAATGTTTGTCAGAAAATTATGATCTTGGTGTTTACGGATTCCTTGGCTCATGCCGAATCTGTCGATATGTATTATGTCGGGTTTAACCACACCACCTGTCCGTCATTTTGAAATTGGTCATAAATTGTTATATCTTTTGAACTATTGGACATATTTGTGCAAAAATAGTTAGGGAGCTTCGGCATGATGTCCTGAAGGTACCTGGGAAGTCAGAGTACAGCGCCACCTAGGGGTTATAAACTATAACAGTTCTTATAGAACTGCTTATATCTTCAGAATACTTTGTCTGATATACATTTTCTTTGTGAAATTTTATTTACTGTTTTTTGCCGATCGCAACAATACCTTGTTTGTCATTTTCCATCATTCTGTTCATGTGTTATTGTAAGGCATATGGTAAATGATTTTTTCACTACTCCTTTTACAAATTTTGTTTATTTTATGCCAGGTTCTGCTTGTATAATGTTTGGAGCAATCCGCACAGACGTGACTGAACAGATTTTTCTGCTGAGTGTCAAATTTTTGAGAAATACCTCTGTAAAGCGGACCGTGCCTGTCATGCTGTCCCTTTGTCATATTAAAAAGAATCTGACAAAATTTGCCCATGTTGTTCATTATTGTACAAAATGTTCTTCACGAATTCAGTGCCATTTAAGTTATCTGATTGCCCTACACTTTGTATTTCTGTTCATTTTTGCTTTGTTGTGTTATTTCTGCCCTTTCAGTGATCTTTTCCACAGCCTTTCAACCCATGATTCCTCAGTGGCGCATGTGGTTAGTGCTGTGCTTTGAGAACCTGAGTTCCTGGGTTCAAATCCCATGTGCAGTGGTTTTTTGTCTTAACTTTTTTTCTCACTTAAGTTTTGTGATTTTCATACTATACATTGTATTTCAGTTATTTGTGCTCTCTGTTGTCATTTCTACACTTTTGGTAATTGCTGGATATCAATGTTTACAGCTCTAAATCTCTATTCTATAGCTTGGACACACCAACTCAGTGGTTTAATCGTTTACTCAGTGGCGCATGCGGTTAGTGCTGTGCTTTGGGAACATGAGGTCATGGGTTCAAATCCCAGCTCTTACTTTCACTAATTGAGATTTCCTTTTGTGTTCCCTTTAACACGTTCTTCTCGACCTGTCTGGTTTTCCACACGTGTTATATTTTTGAAATCTTTTCTGTTGTTGCTCCGCACTGCAGTGGTTCTGCTCTGCATTTGCTTTGCTTCGGGTTCGAGCTCTGTATTGCACGCTTTCTGTGCTTTGCGCATTTGCTGCGTTGTGTGGTTTTTGCTGTGCTTTGGGTGCTCATTGCGCTGAAGGTGCTTGACCCCGCAATTGCTGCTTGCAGCTATATTTTGCTATACTAATCGTAAACAATGCCATTGAACCGAACGGACCTCGCAGATTTTTGCTGCTGAAAATGGTTAATTACTGTCATGTTTTGGGCTCTACTAATCGGTCGGACCAGGAAAAACATTTGGAGTACTACAGCCTGCCAAAAATTATTACAGATCAAGTAGAAGAGTGCAAAAAAAAAGAGGAAAGAATGTGTTTTTCCCAACCTACAAGTGTTTTTTCTTAACCGGACATCGTGAATATAGGGCCACTTTAGAAATAAATAATAGAAGAAACAGATTACAAAAGTATTTTACAAATATCAACATGAGTGCATACTATTACACTACAAAGTTAGTTAAGATATTAAGAAATGGGAAGAACAAACACAAATGTTGTCAACATTCTCAGTCCACGAACAAAAAGCTCGCACGGATCTTTACTGCCTAATAAATGTAGTTTATATTGCGCCCTTTACTGCTTATCAAGTCATTCTCTGTATGATTTAGCAACTTCCACAAGCTTTTTCTGTGGTTTCGACATCATAAATTAGTAGTGATGTTACCAGTGACACCGAAGCTCCGAAGCGTGTGTCAAAAAAACGAACCGATTTTCATTGAAGCTTTGTATCGAAGCTTGATTCGTTCTGGCAAAATCACGTGACTAATGACGTCCGAAGCTTCGTTTCACACACACCCACGTGACTGCTTCGTTATCTGATTCAAAGGTTTAGAATTGTGCGATGCGCGCGCCCTCATTGGTTGTATTGGAGTATTGCATTACACGGAATCGATTACTTTATACTTTTGAGACATGGTCTATCCTTAATTAGTTTTTTTTTTTTTTTGGAGTACCATTTGCATGAAATGGAACATGCTTTGGTCATGTATTTAATATATTGTTACATTTATTTATTAATCTATCCTTAATTTGTCAATCCATTTAGTTTTGCTTTTATAATTAATACGTTGTTTGGTTGTGGAACATGTTGTGAAACAGCACTTTCACCAGCAGAGGTCCTCATTGAGCTCTGATTTGAAAAGCTTCGAGTAATGAACCTTTTTCCGATACAATTGGGTTGAAAGCTTCACTGCTTCAAGAAAGCTTCACTTCGCCATCACTAACTTTGACTGGTGAGCAAAGAAGTTAATGTCAAGCCCTGAAGATAACATTTTCTGCCCATAAACATAGACAAGTATAATAGACAAGAAAAAAAATATTTTTTGCAAAAAAGTAAAAATCATGTTTCAGAGTTTTTATATACCTTCTATCAGGCCGTGTATCTTCACTCTTAAACTCTATTGGATGATTCATAGACGCATCACTCTTCATAGACACACAGCTGAACTCTGAATCTGATCTCTTCTGATGATCTGAACTATAACACACAACAGATTCAACCATTAAAATAACATTACAAATATTTTTTGTAGATGCTCATTATAAAAATAAGCCATTACAGTAAATAATACCTATAAAAATAATATTTCCATATAAGTTTATTTAAAAGGTTATTAATAATAATAAAGGTTATTTAATTGATTTGTATTATTTTAATATTTTAAAGTGTTTCTATAAAGTACCTGCATCCTGGAGATGTTTGTGTTTGATCCATGATGAAGCTGCAGAGGTGAATCTGATCAATCTGATCTCCACAACTGATACTGAATGAAAATAACATTCAGACACAAAATAAACTTAAAATCAAAGTGAATAAACAGACATTATAATTCAGATGAATGAATCCTGAGTGTTAAAGAAACAACTTCATCAACACAACTACATAACATTACCTCACATTAACATTAACACAAATTAAATTAAGAATTATGATAAGAAACCTTTCAATAAATGACACTAATATTAAGATAAGAAACAAATATAAATGAATAAAGATTTATAGAAACTATGAATGATGAAGTAAAAAGTGTCTGATCTCACCTGAACAACAATGTAAAAGACTGAACTTATAGAAACATGAAAGATGTCATTACAAATCTGAGTTATTCATCAAATACTTTAAACTCATCATGAAATACAAGTGAAAAAATTACTATTGCCATCTTGATTTATGTTTAAAACATAACATAAATGATGATTTTACTTAAACACAAACCTATAAACAGTTAGTTCAGAAAACTGAAAATAATGTTGAAGTCTCTTGCACTGTAAAAAATAATATGCCCCATCTACTCAATAAAATTGTGGCAACAGATTACAAGCAATATCATTAATTACATTCAACAAATCAAAATTGATTTAGATTTACTCTATAACTCCTTAATATTTACATATTCAAAAAGCCAAACTGCAATTTGCAATTAAAATTTTTATTAAAATTTAAACAAAAATATTGTGTATACTAGACAAAGATCTAGCACTATACAATAAAAAATATTATGCCATATCTACTCAATAAAAGTGTGGCAACAGATTACAAGCAATATCATTAATTAAATTCCACAAATAAAAATTGTGTTAGAATCCCTCCATAAACTCCTTAATAGTAACCCATTCAAAAAGGTAATCTGCAATTTGCAATTAGAAATTAATTTAAATTTAAACAAAATATTGGGTATACAGGACAAAGACCTAGCACTATACAATAAATTCTATTCAATTATACTATTTTAATTTAACATCATCCATTAATATTTTTATTAGTAATGAGTATTATATCTGATTTCAGAATGACAGACAAAGATGAATCAATTCTTATTTTATTGCAGTCAAAAGAACAGGAAAGCATCTCATTTTAATGATGTATTTGTAACAGTGTACAATTCAAAAAGTATTTTACAGTCTTTAAAGAAAACCATCCACATTTCCCGTCCACAAGGTTCCATGTTTGTGTTCTGTTACATTGATTCACACCCAGAAAATCAGACAGCAGTTTAGACTTACTGTACTGTAATCAGTTCATAAACTTTGAAGAATCCAGCTCCAAGAAAAGTTTCTGAAACACCTGAAAAGATGCCTGGGATACTGGAGATTCAATGCATAGATCCAAGGATAAAGCATGCCCTGGGAACACCTTTAAGGCCTCAATAACAAGTCCAGTATCCCTTGGGCTGCCTGCCACTCCTAGAAGATCCATTCTTTACAATTACAGCCATCACAAGCTGCTCAAGTTCCGCCTCTTCATCTTTATCCTGCAACATTAAACAGCAAATATGTCTTAAAACCTTTATAAATGTATACAGCTTGAATATTGAAATAATCCACACATTAAACTTGTATATTAAAATGTTTTAAAGAAAACTGGAAGATATGTGCAATGGAGTTCATCTGAGTTTGTGGCTTATTAGGTATGTTTGAAATGTGCAATAATATTGAAAACTGATAAAAAAAATTCTCATTGGAATTACAAATAATATCAAAAAATGTTTGAAAAGATATATAATCTATATTTATAATTAGGGCAAATCTTTTCCCTACATTTTTTTCTGTCACACGACAGTCACATATTTATTTGTTAGCCAAGTTACTCACATGTGTATATACACACACACACACATACACTATATACACAATATAATATGTACAATATATTCATTTAATAATATTCCTCACCTTTTGTTGTGAATAAAGTTCTCCCTCAGCAATGTTTCACGTTGCCTGCAGGAAGCTGCAGTACGTTACAGGCCTTCATGAACACACAATTTAGATAATAGGCAGGGGCGGACTGGCCATCTGGCAGACCGGGCAGTTTCCCGGTGGGCCGGCGTACTTTTTGGGCCGATCCATCTCATACTATTTTTGTCTGAGCAGCCCAGTTAGCGTCTTTTTTTTCCTAGACAGACCGGCCCACTGACATTTAAGCAGCAGCCCATTGGTTATTTTTTTTAAACGACATTAAGCTGGCCCAATGACGGACCAGCCCAGTCATCGTCCTTTTTTTACCCTAAATAGACCGGCCCACTCACATTTAAGCAGCAGCCAATTGGTTATTTTTTTTAATGACATAAAGCTGGCCCAATCACCGCTTTGGTCTCTGTGCAAGCGAGCGTGCAACGTCGGTCAGTTCACGTGTCAAAATAGAGAGAGAGAGAGAGATGGAGAAAAAAACTCAAGGGAGGTGCAGAAAAACTGTGCGACAAAAAGAAACAGACTCTTCAGGCAGACGCTGGAAAATAACACAACTGTTTTCTTCAACTCGCGTCGCTGGTGATGATGATGATGGTGGCGCGTGGCACTGGCAGCACCAGCACGCAAAATGTCAGTGAGGAGAGGGAGAGAGAGACGAGGGAGAAGTGAGTTGCGGTAAGCAGAACTGCTTTCAAAACACAAGTTTAGATAGATACCCCTTGATAAAACCAAGTCAAAAACACACAATTATGGTGATAAAGCTGCAACAAAATAATTGCACTCTTTGCTCTGTGACTACAACCCAGTCAATATTTGACGACACTTGACCATTCGTCAATATGTGACGCGGAGGGTATACCTTTCGCGTCATTTTTTGACGAACTGGGGACTTCAATACTATTCTCTTCTCCTATTTTCTTACCATTTTCGCGTCGGTTTAGGGTTAGATTTACATAATGACATCCCTACCCAAACCTAACTCTAACCCCAACGCCAGGTGACAACTGTTTCTAACCCCAACGCCAGGTGACAACTGTTTAATTTCGCGTACACTGTTTAATTTCGCGTACACTGTTTAATTTTGCGTAATCTAACCCTAAACCGACGCGAAAATGGTAAGAAAATAGGAGAAGAGAATGCAACGGACGTAATAGTATTGAAGTCCCCAGTTCGTCAAAAAATGACGCGAAAGGTATACCCTCCGCGTCACATATTGACGAATGGTCAAGTGTCGTCAAATATTGACGACATGGGGTGAGACTGTGTTAGTGACTACGAGAGTGTATCTGATTCGTAGATTTTTCGTTGATTGTCTGTTTCAAAACGTGTCATTTCTCTTCAAGCAAAATCAAACAATCCAGGACATCTGCTTACAGACAAAATATATGTTTATTGTATATAACAACACAATTGACAGATAATGTTAAAAAGCTCTATTACTGTAATCACACAAGTTTAGTTCAGTGAATGTAGTAGTGAATACTTTCCTGTAAGTACTGCAAGTAATAATCAGTTTTTAATATTACTGTAAGCAGCACTTGTATTTTGTTAAAAGTCAGCAATTCAATGGCAAATTTTGCCAATTGCACCATCTCTGGTGTCCTGTTCTTCATCATAGGGTACTCTTCATCTGCCTCTCAGACTGTTTACAATCCACACAATTGGTAAAGAATACCATTAGAAAAAAGCGTGTACAATTTTGAGTTGTTGTGTTTGCTTGATGACAACTGAGTTGTAGTTGTGTTTATCTTTAGCAGCCTGCCTGTGTTTAGCATTTATAAAACAAGTTCATTGCAGTGTAAAATGTGTGTTTTACTCAGAAGTTTGTTTAGAGTTTAGCCAAAAGAGTGCATGACGAATGTGTTTAGGCCGCTATGAATTTGGTTCAGAGATTGGGGTTTAGTTTTTTAGCAATTCAGAAAAACTGTAATCAACATATAATATGACAGTTAATCAGATAGGAATATTTTTGTTGTGTTCATTATTTATTATAGGCTACGGTGTGTAGTGAATAGTGTTTTTAGGACCTAACAAAAATGTTTACAAATGTTTGAAGGATGAAGCTTGTTTAAGGATTCATGTGGATTATACAGTTTTACTGCATTAATAAATAACACGTTCTAGAAGTGTTTGTTGTGTCAACTCTCACTCTTTCTACCTGCTATTAATTGGGCTTAGTGCTTTTATGGAATTGGAGTTGCTATTGCTTAAAGGCGTGCAAAGATGGGTGGTATTTGTAAATATATGTAGTGTGGGCCGGTTTGGGCCAAAATGCCAGGGCCGAATTTTTGTCCCAGTCCAGCCCTGATAATAGGTCGCGAAATTAATAATAATAATAAAATGTTCAATTTACATTATGTAGAAAGCTTAAACATTTTAAAAAGACAACTTATACATTTAATATCTTACTCACCTTTTGTGGAATTAAATGAATAATGTTATATTTCCCCTCAGTAATGATACTGTACTCGCGGGAAAATTCAACACAGGGCGTCGCAATTGAACACAATATTATTTTATAGCGAAGAATAGTTTTATATTACCAATTTATTCGAATACTTTGTGGATATAGTTAACACAAAACTAAATAAACCGAAAAAGACCGCGGTAAAGTCACATTTATTTTTATAACACGAACTAAGCGAGCGTGCGAGCAGAATTTGTCATATTAGATACATACATGATACATATCTATGAGAGTTAGTGATAAGAGAACCCACCCATTCAGAGGAACAGTATGATTGGTCAGTTTTTCTGTCACTCAAAATGAGTTGCATCTGGACCACCAATCGCAGCATGCGAATCGACGAATGCATCCTAGATATGCGACCTCCTGGGTCCTAAAGCTGAAGTTACGTACAAACCCAGTTCATATTAATCCTTATTGTAATTAATATTTACAAATTACAAACAAATTATACAAAGAAACCCTGCTTATAGACTTATAAGACTAAAGATTGCCCGTTAAATTTACCCGAAATGAATTTTATCCACAGTTTAAACACTACATTGACGTCACAGCCAGCGGAGATTTTCAGAGACTGGCCGAGGTGAGGCGACGTTGACCGGTATATTTACGCGCGGAGCGCCGGCTGATTATCTGGAGCTCCCATCGCCACAAAACTCGAAGGAAATGTTTAAATAGGCGATATCTTTATAACCCTACTGCAGAATCTTGTTTAAAAAACATACATTCTCGACTGAAATGCTTTCAAAACTTTGAATGTTGGCACAATAACAGAAATATTTCCTAAATCCGTCTGCTCAGCGCTCACGACCTGCAATACAACCCGGAATGGTTTTTGATTTAAAACAGCTGATTAATATTGCGTTGGATTTATTCAGTATTCGCTACATGCGCAGATACACAATAAGAATAGCTAAATCCTTCACAAAAACAATAAGTTGTTTTTATTCCAGTCATTTTTAAAGAATTTTAACACAAAAAAAATAACAAACTACATGAAATTAATTTTATTAAATAAAGTTTACATATTCAATTTCATAAAATCTACAAGCCTGCAGAATGACTTTTTACAGTGTGGGTGATTCTCTGAATTGGGTGCCCTTTAAGTCCCCCAAACTTACTTCAAAGATTTTTAATTAAAGGAAATCACAAAATGCATTTTAACGCAATCAATTAATAGAACCAGGTGCCTTTGCATTATAATGCAACAAAAAATGCTTTTATTTTATTTTAATTTATAGATATGGGTTGCCGAAGTAGTAGACAACAAGCATACTTGCATGTCCCCACTAACCATCATTACATTTTCATTGAATATCAAACACATAAAAACTGCAATTAATGCAAAATAGTTACTGCTAATTTAATCATACGTGGGTTTACTTTAACTAAAATATACATATGTATATAAAAATGCATTAATTATATATGAAATTGCAATATTTATACACGTCCTCCAGTTTGTTTTCAACCCCGTCACGCCATACTATTTACCCCCCTATAAAAATAACGGATCAATCCCTGTGGCATCACACCCAGAAAGTGATATCACACAAGTCTCTTGAAGAACATGCTGCAAAGAAAGGCAAGTGTAGAATCTTTTCTTACATTTATTTCATGTTTTTCACTGTCAGATTAAGATTGTCAGGCTCAACATTTCAACTCTGTTGTATTACTAAATGATAGTAAACAACGGTTTAAGAAATTAAATAAATGTTTTTGCAAAACATTAAACTTGTATGATTTCCTAAATGCCATGTGATGCTACTGTCTTAGTTAAGTACGGAGTTACAGCTACTGTTAGGCAAAAACTTCAACCCTGTCACATTCAACCCCGTCACATTTTTATTATAACAGGGTTGAATCGTTGTGACGGGGTTGAAAATTTGACCCTTTTTAGTAGAGTACTCAATTGTAGACTTGTTATATTGTTATGTGACCTGTTAGAAATAATCGATTATGGTATTTTATGTTCAATAAAACCAAATTGAAAGATCGATTGATGTTTTTGATCAATTAATCCTTAATTCTTTTGATTTAATGTTAAATACTTATTAAAATGTTTGTTTGTTTTTGCCAACTTTAATAAAATACAATTTTATTGAATGTGATATCATTAATTTTACAGGTAAGAAATCCATGCTATATTAAATGATGATCATCACTTCAACCCTGTTATCATTTTCAACCCCGTTATGCTGAGTTCAACCCTGTTATTTGATAGTTTTTATTAATATTTTGGTGATAAAACGACAAATTAGGTCAAAGTTTGTTTTGCTGTGTGCAGAATTTACAGGACAGTCTGAAAAAATATGAAAGCCTGATTAAATTCTAATGTTAACGCATATTTTGTGATAAGATATGAAGACCAATGTTAAATACAGTTTTCATGACCTGATTTGGTATTCAAATGGTGAGCATTAAAAAAAAAATTCTACATGCAATAAATGATATCAAACAAGGGACATCTCATTGAAAAGCTTCTACAAGAATTTACTTGAAAATCTTTTTAAATCATATTTAAACAGGGTCCAAGTCCAAGTGGAAAAAAACACTCAATATTGATTAGAATTTCATGCCTGAGGTGGGAAAATGTATTTTCTTAAAGGTTTGACTAATCCACTATCACATGAAATGATCAAAAATATAACTATTTAAGGTATATATTTAAAAAAAAGTATGACCCAAAAGGCACCCAATTCAGAGAATCACCCTCTTAATGTTTTCCTCGACTGTAAATATTGATAGATCAACTTGTTAACAGTAATTTTAAGATAAGAAATTATTGAATTTAAAAGAGTCTTATTATTTGGATTTAAATTTCTACCTTTTTATGTAACATAGCCTACTTAAAACAGTTATGATCAGTCTTAAAGAAAAAAATTCATGACTAACTTTTAAGACTAGTCTTTAAGTTTTATGCAACCGGCCACTGAACACTCGCTGTCATCACAATCTGACTGGATTCACTTTCTCAAAATACTACAACTTTTACATCAATTACACACACACAAATACCTGTAAAGCTGTTTATACATGTTATATTAATCACTTTGATCATCGATATGTTAAGAAATCAACTCTACCTGTTCAAAATGGCGGAAGATAAACAGGAAACAATTTACTTTCACTTTCATCTGTGACGTCACTATTGTATGAGGAAGTGTTTGAGGTGTTTCTCCATCTGCTGACAGTAAACAAACATTAAACATCTGATTACAAATAATTTAACAGATTTAATTTATAAACGAGACTTAATCATTAATGTGAGTCAATATGTTTACATTCACTGCATGAAACAAAGAGCACATCAGCATTAACAATAATTAAACTCAAATCAAAATTACTCCTCTTTTGTTGAACTAATGTAAACCTAATAAAGTCATATGGGTTTAATATAATGTAGACTAAGTGATATTTTATTATTTGTGTGAACTACATTTACATTCATGTATTTATCATAGTGTGAACTTTGTTTGGTTTAATAAACACAGCGAGGTCTTAAAAACACACACTTTAGTTTAAAAGATTAATTGTAGATAAAATATAATTGTGCTAACATAAACTTTTTATTGAATAAAAACACAAAATATCAAGATTATTATCGAACATTAAACATTAAAAGATCTAAAGAAAATTCCGCCTCCACTGCCACCTACAGGACATTTGTGTTATTACAGTTATTCTGCAGTGCGTCATAGACAATAGAAACATTATTCACAGTTTCTTTATTTTCTCCACTGAAATCTAAAGTGTGTGTTGAATGTGCAGATGAATGAAATGTATAAGATAACTGATGGTGCTGTTCTCAGATCAGATGCAGGGACACTGAGAAACATCAGCACCAGCACATCCGGCCTGTATCAGTGCACTGCGTCAAACATCATAGGAAAGAGCACCTGTGTCCTTAACCTGCAGGTTGTAGCACGTACGTGTGTAAGGAGAGACATTACAGACACAAAGACTGTCACATGATCAGATATGAGGTCTGATCACAGCTCTGTCTCGTATCACAGCTCAGACACAGAGTGTGGGTCTGATCACCGGCCGGCACCATCGACACGAGCGTTCTGGCTGTGATCATCTGATGTCTGCTGGTCACACATGTGGATTATACAGGACCCTTGAGAAAGATTTTAGTAGATTCTCATTCCAAATGGTTAGAAATTTATCCTGTAACAACTTCACAAACTACCATCATGAAAATGAAAATTCATTCAGTCACTGATTAGGTCACATGACATACACTCTGCAATGTGATTGGCTGGCTCACAAAAAATAAAAGTGAAACAAATCAAATATAAATGAGAGCACAATACTTATAAATCTGAACACTCACATTTCTATTTGATCATTTCAACAGAAGAAAATTCATACAGCAAACATAAATGAGTTAAATGTCATGATGATTGTTGCTGGTTTTGTTAGTATATCTTCAATCATATCATCAGTTGGACAGTATCTCAGACTAATTCTGTCCTCCTTTATCACAGACCTCACAAAATGACATTTAATGTCCACATGTTTACAGGATTTTTTGCTGACACCCTGATTGTCTTCATAAAGTCTAGATTGATATTTCAGTCCATCAATGTTTTCTAACACTCGTGTAAATATGCTGTCTTTACATCCATTTGATGATCAATCATATTTTCCTGAACTGTTTTCTGTTTCAGTATCTCGTCATACTGGCAGTTGTAGTAAAAGTCTCGTCATGGTTCACACCTCTCTCTTGACTTTAATATTTGACATCATATTGTGCTTTGTATTTGTCTGTTCATCACTGTTTTTCTTAATAGTGTAGACACACTTACCCCTCACTAATTCTTTATCTTCATGTAGACTGATCAGGGTAAACGTTACACTTTCCTTTAATGACTTCATCTCTTCATCTATAATCTTAACTCACTCATCTGTCTTCTCTGATGTTTCAGCTTCTTTGTATGTTTGAGGTTCATTGCATACAAGTTTGTAATAATAATCAATGTCAGCTACATCACCTTGAAAACTACAAACATAATCATTTAAATAACACGACCTTTTCCTCTCTCTGGCAGGATTTCTTCTTTGTTCAGGTTCATCATCTATTTGTGTTTGGTTTTCTCACACTTCTTTCACTGTGATCTGTTACTGAGAACTTTGCAGATTAATTTCAGGACTTCGCTTTTTTGATTCTCTAAGATTATTCCTAACCCCAAAATCATCATAATCATCATCAATCTGTATCTTGTCTGTCTCAGTACTCATTCTGGGTAGAAACTCAACTAGTCTGTGTTTCTGTATTTTCCTGCTATCAGGATAGTAGATCATGTATGCAGGACTATTCTTGTCATATCCTACAAAAATGCCCTTCTCACATCTCAAGTTCAGCTTTCCTTTGTCATGTTGATAAGCATAACATGAAATACCAAACTTCTGCATCCTAGAAATGTTCGGTTGTCTGTCTGTTAACATCTGTTTAGTCCTGTTATTAAAACATCTGTTTCTCACTACATCAGCTGTCTGGACTGCATAGGTCCACAATGTTTTTGGTAACCCACTTTTCTATTAGCATGCACCTAGCCATATTGAATAAGGTTCTCTGGTTTCGTTCAGCAGTGTGATTTTGGTGTGGAGAGTATGGTGCAGATGTCTCATGTTTAATATCACTTCAACTCAATAAGACCTGGTACTCCCTTCCTATGAACCTCTTTATTTACTCAATCTTTACACAATTTTGACATTTTTCAAAGAACATTCCTGAGAATTATGCCTTTTTTGTCTTTAAAATGATATCATAATAGTCTCTGGTGATAAACAGTCTTTTCATTTATCTTATGCATTGTTGCTGCTGAATCTTCTTTTTCTCAGTTGTTGTTCATCTGGATCTGTGGTTTCTATGCTGAGAGCAACTTCAAGTGTGCGTTTAAAGGTCAGTGAGTCCTCTGAAAGCAATCTTCATTTACATGATTCACTTTGATTCTGCTAATAAAACGATCATTTTATAAAACTTTGTGATTTTATTTACATTTCATTCAGTGTCTGAACTTTTTTGTAATTGATCAGATAATCATGAAAAAGTCCTGCAGTCAGATCCTGAAGAACACAAAAGCAAAGACGTCCAATATTTGGATTTAGAGATAAATGAGCTGCGAGTCTTCAATGTTGTGCTGAACTTGAACACATTTCAGTTTAAGATGAAGTTAAAAACCCCAACAGTGTAGAAGAAGAGGAATCTTGTCAGTATTTACTTCAGTTTATGATCCTATGAGATTTCTTGCTCCTCTTACACTGACTGATAAATCGCTCTTATAGGAAATGTGTAGACAGAAGCTGAGTTAGGATGAAGATTTACCTCCAACACTTCAAAGTCAGATTTAGATAAAGTCACAGATCAGATCCTGTGCTGAATAATCAACTCATACGGTTAAGAGGAAGTGATGTCACTATTGTGTCTTCTTATGCACCATCAGATCATACTGAAGATCAGACATCTTTACATCTTTACTGTAAACTGTGGAAAAGCCCTGAATAAAAATGAAAGAGAAAGTCAATTAGATATGAGATCATCATCAGTGTCAGATGAAGAGATAGAAAAACAAACTATTAGTGCTGTCAGTCAGTGATAGAAATGAAATCTTCAACATAATAAACATGTCAACAATCTGTTTATCACATACACATGAGCTACAACAATACAAAAACACATTTCATCTATTTCCTCTGAATATTTGAAGAGTTTGGTTCCAAAACGCAATAAACGCCATTTTTGAAAAAAATGAGTTCCTGCCAGAATCAGTATTATATCAGGTCAGTATTAAAAAGTAAATTCTTAATTTTACGCAAAATCCAATATCCGCCGTGTTATTCTGTCATCTTTTCTCCCTTTTTTCCCAAAATGCAATAAACGCCACTCGCCCTTTTCTACAGAATGCCATAAATCCACTCCACAGATTACAGCGCACCATTCCACGCAATGTAAACAAACAATGGCGGCACGCTGAGTACACAGAGTCCAAGTTTTCCTCATCTACTTTGTACTTCGTGATCACCAAACAAACAAAAACAAAATAATACTTTAATAGCATTGATAAACCTGTGATGGTTTTCTGTGACGGGAAAGAAACGTAAGCCATCAACATCTAATAATTTACGCAAGAGGCACTCGGGAGACGGGTGCTTGTTTGCCCGGGCCGACAGCATCAAGTTTCTGTCATGATAACACATTGATCCCAGTGGATCTTATGAAAAACTTTCCATAATTTTACTCAAAGTCAACGAAAATCAAGCAGGACCAAAACATTTTACAGCTGATCGCTGTGAAAAACTTTAAGCGACGACGTCAAGTATAACTGCAGCAATGACAGTGTTCTTAATATGACAAAGTAAGTGTTTTGATTAATGACATAAATGTTTATATTTTTAATTAGTGTGTACAACTAGTCAACTAAATGAATATAACATGGCAAAGACGAATGCACATTTATATAGGCGATGTATTCAATAGATTTATAGCATTTTGAATAAAAACTTGTCATGGATTTATTGCATTTTGTGGAAAAAATAATCTGTTTTTATAATAAATCTTTGAAAATCAAGTTATGGATTTGAATTTTTTTGTTTTTTATGGAACCAAACTCTTCATTTAATGTCAATGTAAGAGATGAATGTATTGATATGTATGTAGTATAATATAATGACACACTGACAGTTGTATGAGTTCACACACAAACAGTAAGAAAATGAAGGTGATGCTTTATTTTAAAAGTCCTGGAGGTTGACAGTCGTGTAAATAAAGAGAAACAGCATCAATGTCAAAGCTCTTCAGAGAGTTGTGTGAAGTGTCCATCAGATTTTAAGAGTTGACTTTCTCTTCTTTTTTCTAATCTTCATCTCTATCATTTATCATCTGTACTTTGTGTTTATCTGTTGTGTATATATTGTGTTTGTGTTGTTATTTCTGTATTCTGATGATTTGATAAATAATGCTTAAAACATGAAATAAAAACCAAGTTGTTATAAAAAGAGTTTAAGAAGAACATCTAGTCAAGTGTGCATAACTATAGTGGTGTCGGCCTATCAAACAAACCCCATTAACAAACATCATATATAATGTGTAAGAAGAGTAAGATCACAGTATTAAATCCTGGAGTGAACAAACTCAACATCACAGTTAGTAAACAGACTCAGACATTGGATTGAATTCTTATTGTGTTGATCTGACAAAGCATCAAGTGTTGTTCATGTACACTTTATATTTTCTGTTTGTTGGGTTTAAAGGATACACAGCCTATAACAGCAGCAGATCAATTTACATTTATTTCTAATATTTATATTCTAGGATTTAAATTACACTGCATGAGTTTACTTTAAACATTTATTTAAATGAGCTCTACTCACTCTAGTGTCTGTAGTTTATAATGTGGATCATCTTTTAGATCAGAGATCAGCTTCTCTCCTGAATCTGTGAGATTATTCTCATTCAGATTCAGATGTGTCAGGTGTGATGGGTTTGATCTCAGAGCTGAAGTCAGAGCAACACAACCTTCATCTGTGATATTACACCTCATCAACCTGTAGAGAACAGAGACTTTGTGTGAATTATAAAAAACTACAAAGTTGCCCCCTCACTGGCACTATCCCGCCCCCTCAGATCACCATTAATATTGAATGGGATTTTAATGATAAAATGCACTATTTAAAAATCACATTTGCCTTGTGTATTGCCTTCATAATGTGAATTTTATAGCCTAATTATTTAACAAAACAAAAAAACAAATGTGCATGTATTCTACCGTGACACACGCCCACTCCATGTGTATAGGCTTGTTCGACTTCATGCGGCGCCGCTAGAACTGTCAGGCAAAGACGTCAAAATGCCGCGAGAGCGAGACGAAATGACACTTAGTATGATTTCTCGAATCGTTCTCGCGGTACTTTGACATCATCCGGCTGTTGGTTCTTGCAGCAGCGTATGAAGTTGAACAAGCCTTTGTGTTGACGGCTTGACGCACGCGACAATGAGCCCGCGTTCTGAGTCTCAGCGGAAAATCAAGATGTCGAAGTAGGAAAGTATATAAAAAGTTACAGACAGGAGTGGGAGAGATCAATTTCACTCAATCTATAAAAACATTATTAATGTGTGTGTCAGTGTCAATGATGGATCAATGTTTTTAATCATCTTTATAAAAACAACACGACAAGGAGAAAAACTCTTCATACACAATAATATCAGCAAAGATTTCATCAGAGAAACACCAAACGACATTTTCTGACATTTGTGAAGGAAATTGAAATTGAAATGAATCATAACTAATTATAACTAACATGTCTTTTCCTTACAGGTTTAAACATTTGTGACCCGTCACGGAAACCAGGGACACAAGTCGGCAGCACAAGTTTCGAGAAAATGAGAAACAAAGTTTTTTTTTTCAAAATTTGTGATTTTCGTTTTATTGCAGAATCTGTTAGTTGAGATCACGAAGAAGCCTCTCCATATTTGAGATAGCAGTTTATGTATATTTAAAAGCGTACATTTTGCGGTTAAAATAGGCTTGTTTTCCAGAGATTCTAGCGTGCAGCGGGGGGCGTCATTGTCTGTGTGTATATTTACATACTGGATAAGCTTGTGTTTTCGCCTCCGCCCCCAAAGGGAACAGCGTGACTACTGAATAAGGATAGTTCACCCAAAACTGAAAATAATGTCATTAATGACTTACCATTATGTCGTCCTAAACTCGGAAGACCTCCGTTCATCTTCGGAACACAGTTTAAGATGTTTTAACATTAGATTTAGTCCGAGAGCATCTCCTCCATTGAAAATCTATGTACGGTTTCCATGTCCAGAAAGGTAATAAAAACATCCTCAAAGTAGTCCATGTGACATCAGTGGGTCAGTAAAATTGTGTTAATGCATCGAAAATACAGTTTGGTCCAAAAATAGCAAGAATTACGACTTTATTCAGCATTGTCTTCTCTTCCGGCTCGAGCATGAAGTCACGTGACTGTAGTGACGTGGCTGCTCTGTCCCTTAGACATGTTTGCTTAGTTTTATTTATTTTTTCAAACTTATAGCGTGCGTCTCCCCAGACTGTAAATGAATTTCGGGTGCACAAAACAAAAGAAATATAAAAGAAGCTGGGGCGGAACAAATAACAGTCAACCGCATATACGTCAGCCGCGTCAATGACTTTATGGGGCGCCGCAGTCGGATGACGTCAAAGTACCGCGAGAGCTCTTTAAGAAATTTTACGGAGTAGTTTAATTTCGACTCGCTCTCGCGGTACTTTGACGTCATCCGACTGCGGCGCCCCATAAAGTCAGTGATGCGGCTGACTGTTATTTGTCCAAACACACAGAAGTTACACGGAGATCGTTGTATTCTTTATATAATATTGGCTACATGTTTTGTCTATCAATATTTTCCATGAAGTCATTGGCTGATGGAGGAACGAGCGAGCGATTGGTAACATCTCTTAAGGACTTCACGTTTTCAACGGTGCTGTTTTTGGATTATCTATTATTTTAAATACAAACTTTGAAGGCGGGTTCATGTGTTTAACGGAACGTAAATACCGGAGTGTAATCTGATATACCCTTACATGTTACGATGTAAATAGTCCTCAGATTGTATATTATATTGTATTACCAGAAGTACATGCGAAATAGACTATATATCTATATTTCACGGATTATACGCATTTGTGGACAAAAATCATTGGATGATTCACACATCTGAAACAGACTGGATTCGACTTGTGATCCCCACAAAGGTAACGTTAAAAGTCCTGTTTATTTTTGCATTTTGTCATTCGGACTTCTGTAATAAAATACTACATATGCTGCTAGAACAGCTGTATCTCAAAACGGCTTTACAGGGGGTATGGCTTAGCTAAATGAGATGTAAATGAGCCCTATTGTCTCTCCAGCCAGGGAAAAGGGAAAGTGTTAACTTTTTTCTTTCTCAAATTTCTCAGCATTCTCTTTCTTGAATGTGTTACATTCAAATGGCCACAACTTCTCCAAATCTTATCAGATTTCCATGTGTTACACATCGTTGGAAAGCTTAGAATCTGCACTTTCAGAATCTATGAATAACTCAAAATGCCCCAGATCCGACTTGTGTCCCTACTTTCCGTGACTGGTCACATTTGTACTGAATGCTTTTGACAAAAAAATGTGTTGAAATAGAGGAAGTACGTGTGGTCAAATGATTTCGATTTAAAATCCCATGAGTTGTTAAAGCTGAGGTCATCAAGAAAGTTAAATTGTTTTTGTCTGCATGGTAACAGAGAGGAGTTTCTAAATTGCAGATATGAAGAATAAATCATATTAGAGATAAATGATGTGACTAAGTCATGTATCTATCCTATATAAACTATTTTATTCTTTCTGGTGGGAAAGATTCGTTCGTGATTCAATCATTGTGATGGCTAAGGCCACACTAGTAAATTTATATTTATTTTTCTCTTGGAAATTGTTTTATTTTGTAGAGTGTTTTGTATTTGTATTGGCACAATTTTGTTGAATGTTGTATGAATTTGCTTTACTTAAAAGGAAACTGTGTATTTTATTTTTACACTTAATACATTATCACGATATATTGTTTATATTAATTCTCTTGCTAGAGTGCACGCTAGTAATTGAAAAAAAAAAAACAATAAGCTTGAGATCTGGGTCTTATTTTCATGTTTTCATATATTATTAGGGGTCAAGCACCGAAGGTGCTGTGACACCTATTGGAATTGTCAGTATTATTATTATTATTTTTCCCCAATGGGAGTCTATGGCAGCCCTATGAACCGTACATAGGAAAATGATGAAATTTGGCACAGTTGTAGTGGTGGTTTTAAAAAGTCATGTGACCAAAAATGGGGTCTCTAGTACTAACTCTATAGCGCCACCAGCAGTGCAAAAATTCAATGTTCAAATGGTTATAATTGCTGATCCGCTTGATCTATGAAAATTCTACTTAGTACACGTGATTGCTCTCCTCATGCTTGTTGTTTTTAATACCTTACAGTAAAACTCCACCCATTACAGTAGTGGCCATTTTGTAATGTACAGTATTCCGTTTATTCGCTACTCCTCCTTCAAATTTTGTTAAATTGTTATGAAATTTGGCAGAGGTGAACTTTGGAGTGAGCCGCACAGAAATGACCAAACCGAATTTGGATATTTATCTTTGTTCAAAAGTAATAAATGCGCAAACTTAACAAGGTTGACACAAAAATAGTTCTGAGGCTGTATCTCTGTCATTCTTTCATCAATTGAAATGAAATTTCGTACACGTCATGTCGACCATAAACTGGGGGTCCATGCCAAATTTGGTGACAGCGCCACCTATGGGTCATGAGATATGGAAAATGGCTTTTTTTGCCCATAACTACTGAAATGTTTGTCAGAAAATTATGATCTTGGTGTTTACGGATTCCTTGGCTCATGCCGAATCTGTCGATATGTATTATGTCGGGTTTAACCACACCACCTGTCCGTCATTTTGAAATTGGTCATAAATTGTTATATCTTTTGAACTATTGGACATATTTGTGCAAAAATAGTTAGGGAGCTTCGGCATGATGTCCTGAAGGTACCTGGGAAGTCAGAGTACAGCGCCACCTAGGGGTTATAAACTATAACAGTTCTTATAGAACTGCTTATATCTTCAGAATACTTTGTCTGATATACATTTTCTTTGTGAAATTTTATTTACTGTTTTTTGCCGATTGCAACGATGCCTCGTTTGTCATTTTCCAACATTCTGTTCATGTGTTAATGTAAAGCATATGGTAGATGATTTTTTTGCTACTCCTTTTACAAATGTTGTTTATTTTATGCCAGGTACTGCTCGTATAATGTTTGGAGCAATCCGCACAGAAATGACTGAACAGATTTTTGATATTCTGTTCTCTTTCTTAGAAATACCACTCCAAAGTTGACCGTGCCTGTGACGTTGTCTATTTGTCATAGTAAATGAATGTGACTGTATATTACATTGTATAGCATTACTATACAGAATGATGTTCTTGTCTTCAATCTCATTTGAGCTTTTTGATTCTCATATACATTGTATTTTTGATAGTTCTGCTCTGCACTGTCAGTTCTGCATCTGTGTTGATTGGCACATGTCAATCCTTGAAGCACCTCAGCTGTTTTTTTGCTGCCCTTTGAGCTGTGTTAACTGAGTTGTGCATCAGGTTAATCACATGCCATGAGTTTCTGAGGTCATGGGTTCGAATCCCATGTGCAGTGGTATTTTGGTTTGTGATTCTCATACTATACATTGTATTTCAGTTATTTGTGCTCTCTGTTGTCATTTCTACACTTTTGGTAATTGCTGGATATCAATGTTTATAGCTGTAAAGCTGTATTCTATAGCTTGGACACACCAAGTCAGTGGTTTAATTGTTTACTCAGTGGCGCATGCGGTTAGTGCTGTGCTTTGGGAACATGAGGTCATGGGTTCGAATCCCAGCTCTTACTTTCACTTATTGAGATTTCCTTTTGTGTTCCCTTTAACACGTTCTTCTCGACCTGTCTGGTTTTCCACACGTGTTATATTTTTGCCATCTTTTCTGTTGTTGCTCCGCACTGCAGTGGTTCTGCTCTGCATTTGCTTTGCTTCGGGTTCGGGCTCTGTATTGCGTGCTTTCTGCGCTTTGCGCATTTGCTGCGTCGTGTGGTTTTTGCTGTGCTTTGGGTGCTCATTGCGCTGAAGGTGCTTGACCCCGCAATTGCTGCTTGCAGCTATATTTTTATTTTTATAGTTGTGCCATGGTTAATGACTGCAGCGTAGTTGAAGGTCGGAAATTTAAAGGGTTTTCTTTGAAGGTTTGAGAGATGTAGTGGTAACACTTTACAATAAGGTTCATTAGTTAACCTGTTAGCCCTCATTCCATTTTCCGAACCCCCCCACAAAAACTGTCATAGCCAAACTAAAATAGATACAGTTTATAAAGTCTTTGCACTAAAAGCATAAGTTTGGTCTCATTTGAAAGCAGACACTTGGAAGTTTATTAAGAGGTGAACATTAGTTACTTTCATAATGAAAAAAGTTGTTATAGAGAGCTTAAATTATTATTTTTTATAAACTCCACCAAACATGTATGAAATATTGTTATGAAAATCTAAATGAAATTGGCCTTGGAGCAATCTAGAAATGCTCTGCAGTTAAAGCCACAGGTCTGACCATGTTCTGTTTTAAATCTGAAGATGATACCTCTAAAACTCTGTATTTTATGAAATGTTTTTTAGACCCATGTCATGTAAATTTATTTAGAGAAAACAGCAAAAATGCTAAGCTAATGTTTGTTTATTTATATCTCACAACATCCTTTCAGTTTATTGTCCTATTGCTCCGTGTTTTAAACAGACTCATTAAATAAGCATCCGGATGAGTCATTAACAACTTTTAATCCGGGATATGGCTGTCTAAATGTTTATTTTATTATTATAAACAATATAATAATTGCTCATAATTTCTATTTAGTGTTTTATTTCCTCCTTTTGTCTCAATTCACTTTCTTTTTATTAAAGTCCTTTCTTACAAAAAGAAACTTACCTTAAAGAAGCTTTACCAGTCAAAATTATTCCTAGAAACACATATCTCATATCTCCAGACAGCAGATGTTTACAGAACAGCTAGTACGTTAGCTTAGCATACCATCAAAACACTACAAATAAAAGCATTTATAATAAAACTCACATTATAACATCAAAAGTCGAGTGCTTAAACAATCATGTGTGATCTGATGTGGCTTTGGATCATAAAATAAGACCGAAAATAAACAATTTTATGTTATTTATGCTGTTAGCTTAGCATAGCATTATAATATACAGTACTGTTATAAAAATAATAGACATAGCGTTAAAAATACAGACAAACCATATATAATCTTAATCGTGTTTATTGTCTCCATGGTTTTAAAACATCAAAACATCTTTATTTGCATGTTATTATAAAAACAGCGATCGCTCGTTGCAGGTCACTGTTCAAGTTCACGTCTGACTGACAGCTGCTGCTGAGCTGACTCTGACGTCTTATTCTTTCTATGAAAGTTTATGAAAGAGTTTCAGACTTTAGCGCCCTCCGGCTTCACGTATGAATGAAACAAACTGAGTGTGAATGCTTACAGGACTCCAGCTTGCTCATATCGCCATGTTTTGAATAAAAATGGGTGAAATATTACCCCCACTGCAGAAATTTGAAGTAAATATATAAAATTGAAGTAATATTTCTCCAAATATGCATACTTTGAATTAAAAGCCCCGATAGATGTTGTTTTATCGAGTGCTTTCATGACGATCACGGAGGAGTATTTTTATCAATGAGTGCGGCTGAGGGTTATATTTCAAATTAAAGGTATGTACCGTTTTTCATTTTCATAACGCCTGACAAAAATGAAGAAATTACTGTTACTAGGATTCTCAGATTAAAATAAAGGTCAAAAACTAAATCTTAAATCAAAACACTTTTTAATGATGTATAGTTGTTTAATGTAAGTACATTTAAACTAACAGTAATTTAAATTATGTAAATAAATAGCTCTTCAGTACATCCACGTCCTCGCGCAGGTTATCAAGTTAACATTAGTTAATGTATTAACTAACTTGAACAAACCATGAGCAATACATTTGTTACAGTATTTATTCATCTTTGTTAATGTTAGTTAATAAATTTAAGCTTTAATTGTTTGTTCATGTTAGTTCAGAGTCCATTAACTAATGTTAACAAGATTTTAATAAAGTATTAGTAATTGTTGAAAATAACATTAACAAACATTAATAAATGCTGTATAAGTGCAGTTCATTATTAGTTAATGTTAACTAATGTAGCTAATTAATGTTAACAAATGAACCTTATTGTAAAGTGTTACCGATGTAGTTTTCAATAATTATATTTATTTTTTATTATTAATTTCATTTTATAAATATTTGGTGTCGAGTTATTTTCTTAGTTTTTGAATTTTGTCTTCACCCTATTTGGAATGGTTTGGTTGGCCAATTAGCAAATGCATAATCTGCAGACCATTATGGTAATTGTTTGTTAGATCCTGGGAGAGCAACGCAGCCAGGTTCTGAGTGTTGACAGATTTCCCTGTTTTTCTGGTTTGTGGGAATCTTTTTGTCTAAAAAGCAAACAATAAATTGAAGTCCAAACAGGACATATAATATAAGCAGTGGCTCCTGTGTTTAATGGGCAAGAATCTTCACAATCATATTCAAAGACATGGACTGGAGTCTGTCAGGTTGAATACATGATCGTATTTCCTCAAGTGTTTGTGTTTATAATGGAGAAGATGTTGTGTGACTCTTGAGTGTTTGTCTTATGTGGACACCCAGTGAGGATAAATGTCTTGTGTGTATTGTCTATAGACGCACTGGTTATGTAACTTAAAGTGCCCATCTTATGACTGCTTTTCCACAAGTTAAATAGGTGTACGAGTTCCATAAAACATGTTTCAAAAGTTGTTTGCTTGAAATAGTTTGTAGGAAAAGATTGTTACCCATCTCTAGTAGCCTCTGTTTCAGTGCATTTCAGATTGTGCTGTTTTGAGATGGTCATTACATATTTATGAGCTGCTGCTCCTCTGGCCACGCCCCACTACTAACGTCATGTGCCCGTGCGCGTGCTCAGTGGTATCGTGAGCAGTACAGACCATACTGTGTTATTATTTTATATATTATTATTAACGGTTTATGTTGCCAACAGACAAATCAAGCAGAAAAGTGTCACTAATAAGTACACTACAGGAGAAGAAACTCATGACACACAATGATTCCAGAGTAAATTGTGATGTAGCAGTCTCAACAATACACTCGTTTTCCCTGGACAATGCTAACATATTCCCTTTATAAAACATTTTCAAACGCATTATTTTCGCAAATGACAGAAATTAAGACCCGGCGGGGATGTATACTGCTTGTGGACCGCGTGCTAATTGCTAGAAGCTAGCGGGAGGTCCGGACCGTATCTTGGGCAAGTGATAGAGACTCGGGGGTACGTTAGCCTCGTCAGAAAAGTCGGGTCGGTAAGGCCCGGTCTCGGTTAGTTTGGCAAAACACTTTTAGTTTGGCAAAGCACTATTACTTAGTTCATGTAGAATAGTAAAATAAAGCGGTAAAATATTTTTTTTAATTTTCGAAACCACGCTGCAAACTATCTAGCCTGCAAAAAATATCTATATAGCCTACTGTCTACAAACAATTATATTCACATTACTATACATAAAAGGTATAATTTACGGGATTAACATCAATGTATGGTCTCTGTTTTGAGATACAGATGCTCTAGCATCATAAATGTAGTATTTTGTGAGTCAGATGACAACATGCAAAATATAACGTGACTTCTTGCCTTTTGTGTTGAAATAACGATCACGAATCGAATCAAGTCTGTTTCAGATGTGTGAATAATCCATGAAAGTCCAATATAATACATCCAATTACCATTTTTGTCCACAAATGTGTATAATCCGTGAAAAATAGATACATAGTCTGTTGTTTACATCAGATTTCGCATGAATGTCTTGTAATAGAAAATAATATCGCCAACAATCTGAGGACTATTTGTGTCGTAACACACTGTATATAAGATTACACTTTAGGTTCCAATAAACAAGCATTAAAACTTTGTTCTTAAAAGTAGGCGGGAGTATAATCCATAATATCCAAATAGCGCTGTTATCTCCGTGAGATATGATAACAGCATAGAGGGTATCAGCGAAGTGACTGCTCTGTGCTCTCTAGCTACCTGGTGGGTGGAGACCTGCGAGTGGGGTGGTGGGCGGGTAAATTCAAACGGAATGTGACGAAACGGCTAGTTACGTCACAACGGCGCTGAGTTTGAACTCGTGCAATCTGAGACTCAAGGCAGAGGACATTCAGAAATGTGTATCTCACTCAAAACAGCATGGATGGATTTTTTGCGTGTGGGAGCACCAGAGACACAAATGAACACCCCAAAACCCAGAAAAAGTGAATTTTTCATAATATGGGCACTTTAAGTCAGTCAGGTGTGTAGGAGAAATCTAACAACAAAACATCATTCATTTTAATTGTAGGAGAATTTATTTAAATTTTGAGCAGTAGCTCAGTTTTTATCTTCACAGGTTGTGTTGTGTTGACACACTGCAGTACTTTGATGATGTATCACTAATTACACGAATTTACAGTTTAGTGTTTTTTTCATACAGTTTATCTTTAACTAAACCTCAGTACATGTGTGACTAACAGAGAGATGATCTTACCCCAGTATCTCTAGTTTACAGTCAGGATTCTTCAGTACATCAGAGATCAGCTTCACTCCTGAATCTCTTAGTTCATTAGCAGACAGATTCAGATGTGTCAGGTGTAATGGGTTTGATCTCAGAGCTGAAGTCAGAGCAACACAACCTTCATCTGTGATATCACACTTACACAACCTGTAGAGAACAGAGACTTTATGTGAATGATGCAAAACTACAAAGTTTGTCCACAAATCTTTAACCTTCATCTCTTCATGTAATGGTCCTCTTTCAATCCCTCAGTAACTGAGACACTGTGTGTTTAAATGTCAAATAAATCCATCACACAGCTGACTATTAGTGTTAGATGTCCTAAACCACATGAACATTTCTTCATAAATCTGTATTGAGTTCATGAGTCACACTTGTAATTGGAGTAAGTATTGAATAAGTCAAATAGGGCTAGATGTATTTGTTTATTTCTTTCTCTACTGCTCATGTAAGCTCCGCTGTGGGTGCTTGTGCGGTGCGCACTCTCAAGTTGTCCGTGTGCAGCACCCCTCCCACAGTTGAGTTCCACCTTTTGGTTCTGATAATGTCAAGGTATTATTTTGTAAAATAACTTTTAAGAATCAATTCTTGAAATTTGTGAATTGATTCAGAATTGTCCACGTCCGCATCACGATGCATCGTAGAATAATTTTTTTCCACCCCTACCGTTCATAATGGACAAGATGTTGTGTGACTCTTGCTTGTATGTCTTCTGTGGACACCCGGTGAGGATAAATGTCTTGTGTGTGTTGTCTATGGACGCACCGGTTATGTAACTTAAATCAGGTGTGTAGGGGAAATCTAACAACACAACATCATTCATTTTAATTGTAGTAGAATTTATTTTAATTTTAAGGTTTATCTAAATTTTTTATCGTCAGAGATTGTGTTGTGGTGAAACACTGCAGTACTTTAATGATGTATCGATGTCTCATAATTATTCATGTGACTGCTGATGTATCTGCTTACTGATCCTTTACAGTTTAGTGTTTTTTTCATATACAGTAGTTTATGTTTAACTAAACCTCAGTACATGTGTGACTATCGGAGAGATGATCTTACTCCAGAATCTCCAGTTTACATTCAGGATTCTTCAGTACATCAGAGATCAGCTTCACTCCTGAATCTCTTAGATTATTATTAGTCAGATCCAGATATCTTAGGTGTGATGGGTTTGATCTCAGAGCTGAAGTCAGAGCAACACAACCTTCATCTGTGATATCACACCTCCTCAACCTGTAGAGAACAGAGACACACAGTTTGTTTACACACAGATCAAATATACAGTGAGTTGAATTTGTTTCTCTTCTGTCATCATTTAGTGTTTATGAACATTTTCATTTTACTTCATTTATTTGTGTTTGTGTTTTATTGAAACACATCAGTGAGAATTGCAAGGAAAGGAACTTCATCAGTTTATGTTTATATTAACTGTGTGATTTATTTTATACAGCAATGAAATCTGATTTCTCTCATCAGACATCACAAAATTTTCTCTTATATTTTTATTTCTAAATTATTTTTGTTATTTTACTTTTTCTCATCATAATTCAATTTTAATGTTTTATGTTTGTGACTTTCAGTAAGAGTTAAAGTGTTGTGATGAATGTTGAATAAAATCAGCTTCAGTTATCAAATACATTACTGAGATTAAATTAAAATAAACTTTTCAACATTTAAAGTGGACCAAAACTTTTTATAAATGTTGTCTTTGAATTTTGAACAATATTTGTCTGAGGACATCTTAGGGTGTTTTCAGACCTGAGTCTATGTTTCAGAACCTGGTGCTTTTTCTCCTTGGTTCAGTTTGTTTAGGCATATGTGAACACGGCAGGGGCGGACTGCTTTAAGTCTAGGTTAACAGCAGCCACAACAACCAGATGAAGATCAATAAAACACTCCCAGGAGGTTCACAACAAGACTATAATACGCCCGGGATATGTTGTGCTGTTGGCGGTAACAACAGTCATTAGAGGAACCCCGAACTACAATTGTATTGTATTCCAAAGGAGTTAAATCAGCAGAATAAAGGATTGCCTTCAATCAGAAGTGACCACTAAGATAACATAAATGCTTGCCTAATATTAATGAATAGTAAAAAGTTCTCAAGTAATTAAATAATCAAGTAAACAGTAAGTGATAAAATAAGAACAGAGAAACAAATGAAAAAAACCGGACAAATAAAAATAACATTAAGAAGCAGATTGTTTTATGATTAACATATAAGTTACAGCTGTCACTTAAACTTACAAGCCTATAGTAATGGATTCATACGTCCTAAAACACTTTTTCCCTAAACTTTTCACTTTACACAAAACCTTTTTATACAGTATACATTTATATACGACAATGGACATTTTGACTTAATTATGAGTGTATGTGACGGTAAAGCCTGAAAGATCAGAGTTCTGCATGTGCACGTTTGTTCCCGCTGAGATGTTATGGACAGCAGACTTTCTTTTGTGTCCCAGCAACATATTTTCAGGGGCAGATTAACCATATGGGCAAACTGGGCGAGTGTAAAAAAGTAGACACAAGACGTGATGCTGCCACACTAAAAATAATCTGGAAACGACGATAATGACTACACTGTGGAACCGTGTGCTAAGCAGATTTAAGGCAACAAGTGTTCATCTGCAAAAAGGCGAGATGGACTTATCCACTGCTGTTGAACTATTGCAGTCATTACACTTTTATGTTGACACTACGAGAGCAGTTTGCTGAGGTAGATGAATCTGCTCGTGCTCTCTGTGTTACTCAGGCTTATCAATATCCAATCCAATCCACATTTATTTATAAAGCACCTTAAAAACAACACTGTTGACCAAAGTGCTGAACACAGTCCATAAAATAAAACAAAACATACAACAAAAGCACACTATAAAAACAAATAAATAAATACAGCATTTTCACGAGTTTACACTTACAAATAAGTTAAAAGAATTAAATTAGTAAACGTATTTGGCGTGCTGTCCGGGGAGAGGGCTCTGAGCAGGGAATGAGCCTGAAACACAGAGTATCCCCCCTCTTAAGGAAATAACTTGATAAGTGAGAGGAGACGGGGTGGAGGAGGGATTCTGAAAGATGCGAAGGATTTTCAGTGAGTTCAACTGTGATTTATATATGGCTTGCTTTCGAGCTGATTGGGTGTATTGTTGATTACCGATTGAAAGCGGCTGGTGCCATTGACTACTGATTGAAAACAGCTGAAGTCACTTAGGTATTTTATTTGACATGTTCCTCCCGAACTTTGTTAATAAAACATCATAAAACACAACTAACAAAATCAACCCTCAAACTGAGTTAAAAGCCAAAGAGTTTTAAGATGGGATTTAAAAACAGGAAGAGACTCAGTCAGTCTGATGTGCAAAGGCAGCTCATTCCAGAGTCTCGGAGCTGCCACGGCAAACGCACGGTCAACTCTGGATTTACGCTTAGTCTTAGGGACGACCAGCAGTGCCTGGTCAGCCGACCGAAGCGAACGCAAGGGGGTGTAAGGCACGAGCAGATCAGACAGGTACTGGGGGGCCAGGCCATGCAAACATTTAAAAACAAATAAAAGAACTTTAAAAATAGTGCGAAAGTGCACAGGGAGCCAGTGGAGTGATTGGAGGATGGGTGAAATATGGTCAAATTTTCGAGTTCCAGTTAAAAGGCGTGCAGCTGTATTTTGAACTAATTGTAAACGTGCCATAAGTGATTTGCCAGTATAAAGTGCATTACAATAATCTAAACGAGTGGTAATAAAAGCATGAATTACAATTTCAAAATCATGCAGAGATAAAACCGTTTTTACTTTGACTAATTGCCTCAATTGGAACAAGCTAGTCTTCACCACAGCACTAATCTGATCATCAAGTTTTAAACGTCCGTCCAACTTGACCCCCAGGTTTGTAACCACCGGGCTAATGTATCTGGTTAGAGAACCCAGGTCAACAGGAACCGTAGCAGCTGAGTCACTAGGAGCAAATAATACAGGCTCAGTTTTGGTCTCATTTAAATACAAAAAATTCATAGTCATCCATGCTTTCACTTCATTTAAACACTCTAAGAGGGTTTTTGACTGACTTAGCGGCACATATATTTGGCAGTCATCAGCATAAAAATGGAACAAAACATTATAACTTCTGAAAATTGACTCCAAAGGCAGCAGGTACGTTGAAAAAAGTAGCGGCCCAAGGACAGACCCTTGAGGAACTCCACACGACAGAGGAGCCGAAGATGACACAGCATCACTAACCTGAACTGAAAAACTTCTGCCTTCCAAATAAGACCTAAACCATGCTAGACCTTGCCCCTTAATACCCACACTGTTCTCGAGTCGAGACAGTAAGATTTGGTGGTCGACTGAATCAAATGCTAGCCTGGTAATACCATCCTCTGCTATTTTGCTTCGCTTCATAGACAGAGTCTGGCTGGGCATCATTGACAATCGTTTTCCTTCTCGTGGGAGGGGCTTGTCTGAAGTTTAAAATTATTGGTCTAAATGTAAGCCAATCACACATAACATTTGGATATGATGTGCGTTATGCGCCGGCTCAGCCGCATCGAATCTCTGCTGTAAAATACACGTATTGATGTGAAAACAAACCCATTGAGCAAAATACCAGAGTTAACATGGCTATGAACGACTTTTGCAGATTATGTAAAGTAAATCGGGCCAGAGCTAGTTGAACACTATCCTTACGGTGTCTTTCCACTCACGTCTAACGGGAGGAACGCCCCTCTCTCCTCTCAAACTCTTCCACCAGACAACCATAACCATATGTAAATTAAATCTTCCTACCTTATTTTCTGGTTAATCAGGAATGTCACCAAAGAATGCTTGCCCATGCGTCCTCCACCATTAACTGTGAACAATATAATTCCCTTCCATGATTTCTCGATCGTTGTGCACTTCAAGCTGTGCTGCACACAGTTTCTCGCTGACGATCGGTAAAGTTGATAAATTAAACTTTTCCAAAAACTTGTCGGGAGTAGGGCAATAACATAATCTCCATTCAAAATGTTTAACAAACACTTTTCTTGTTCGGGTTTAAGTTGGCAAGTGCCGGTTCTCCACAACAGAGCAAATAGCTTTCTGTGTCTCCATGTCCACTACAAACTACAACCGTGATTCGGCGCTTAGTGTCTACGTCACGGCTCTCAGCCCACCCTCTGTTCGTTGATTTGTCGGTCGTCTCGATGCCGGAGGAAAACGTTTTGAATGGGAGGTATCTCAGACTGAGTACAGAAGCGTAATGAAATTTAGCGGAAGTACGAAGTCTGACGTAGTCAGGCTAATCAAATGCAGCCGTAAGGTCCAATAGCAGCAGAGCAATAGTATCGTCTCGGTTACATATGTAACCCTCGTTCCCTGAAGGAAGGGAACGGAGACGTCACGTCGTGACCGACGAATTGGGAATCGCTTCGCGGGTGACCTATCTGCTTCGAGAAACCTTTAAAATGCCAATGAACTTGGCATGCAGATAATTGCATCTGCCGGCGCCGCCCCGCCACACAGGTATTTAATGAGCGGCAGGTGCAGTTATCAAATCAGCTATTTTTTGCTGAGAAAGCTGGACAGAAGGAAAGGGTCCGGCCGATATCAGCAGTGGAACAGCAAACTGTGGCGATGGGACGTGACGTCTCCGTTCCCTTCCTTCAGGGAACGAGGGTTACATATGTAACCGAGACGTTCCCTTTCAGTCGGTCACTACGACGTCACGTTGTGACCGACGAATTGGGAATCCCTACCAAAGCGCCACTGAAGCTGACCCTTTCCAGTGCCTGCGTAAACCCTCCGACTCTCCTCTTTAAGGGAACGGAAATGGGGTTGAAGCAGAGGCCGGTCACTACTTGTTCCTTAACCCACGATAGTGACTAGGCGAACTGGGAAGCGAACTCGTCAGGCGGGACTAAGATCGCTGCGGAAGAAAAACCCTCTAGGGGTCTACCACTAAGGTGATGGATAAAAAGACACGAGGTCTATAGAAACACTTAGCAACATTAGAGAGGTGCGGAACGAACTCCGCTAAGGGAAACATGGTAAATCAGAAACTTTCCATGGAAATACTCACAAAGAAACCACTAGGGGGGCAATGTGGGCGCTAGCCTCACCCAGATAGTCAAGGATACATCTAGTGAGAGGCTGGCAGCCAATGCTCCGCAACATCGGCCACCAAGCGGTGGAGAAGACAAAAAACAGTTTTTTGTAACGTTTTTGCCCCGATGGCCTTCCATAATGGTGCGGTTTTTGCGCAGCCAAAAAGAAAGGCTCCAAGACGACACAGGAGCCGTTCCTCGATGTTCTCACTGATCTGACGAGAGAACTCGAGAGGATACCGGCTCAACACGAACACTGTAGAATCTAGTGAACGTATTAGGTGTCGCCCAGCCAGCAGCTCTACAAATATCTAAAGGCAAGGAACCACGAGCCAAAGCCCAAGATGAAGCCACGCTTCTGATTGAATGGGCTCTCAAACCAAAAGGGCTAGGAATGCCCTGTTTCTCATAAGCCAGGGCGATTGTGTCTACAATCCAATGAGACATCCTCTGTTTAGTGACAGCTTTCCCTTTCTGCTGACCACCGTAACAGACAAAGAGCTGTTCTGAGGTCCGAAAGCTTTGAGTGCGATCCACATACACACGTAGTGCACGTACAGGACATAACAAAGCCATAGCTGGGTCTGCCTCCGAAGGCAGTGCTTGTAAGTTCACCACCTGATCTCTAAAGGGAGTGGTGGAAACTTTAGGCACGTAGCCCGGCCGGGGTCTCAGTTTAACGCTGGATTTAGCCGGCCCGAACTGAAGGCACGAATCGTTGACCGAAAATGCATGAAAATCCCCTATCCTTTTAATAGAAGCCAATGCGAGGAGCGTCAAAGTTTTCATAGTGAGAAACTTGACGCTCACCGTCAGCAGAGGCTCGAAAGGGCAGTGCTGAAGGACTTTCAGCACCATGGACAAGTCCCAAGGAGGAATAGAGGGAGGCGCAAAGGATTCAGCCTCCGTGCCCCTCTTAAAAACCTAATGACCAGATCGTGCTGACCCACAGATCTACCGTCTATGGGTGCGTGATGCACGGATATTGCCGTGATATCTACTTCAATAGTAGATGGTGACAGCCTCTTCTCCAAGCGGTGCTGGAGATATGAAAGCACAATACTGATCGAGCATTCTCGGGGGTCCTCTCGCTGAGAGGTACACCAAACAACAAACAGGTTCCATTTCAGCGTATACGCCTGTCTCATAGACGGCGCTCGCGCTGCAGCGATGGTGTTAGATACCGCCTGGGGTAAACCACCTAAAACCTCCGTGCTCTGTCCAAAGACCACACATGGAGGTTCCACAGATCGGGGCGAGGGTGCCATAATGTGCCAGGGAGTCAGCCAGGGAGGGACTGTCACGAGGAGAGTGAACTCTGTAAAACCAATTCCTAGTTGTCCAGTACGGCGCAACTAATAGAATGCGCTCCTCGTCCTCCCTGACTTTGCACAGTGTCTGCGCAATAAAGCTTACTGGGGGAAACCCCGCGGCCAGCTGTGTGCCAGTGCATCCAAGCCGAAAGTTTCTTCGGATAATGAATAAAACAGGCGACAATGGGTTGTCTCTGAAGAAGCAAACAGATCTAACTGCGCTCTGCCGAAACATTTCCAAATCAGCTGAACCGACCGGGGGTGGAGTCGCCACTCGCCGGAGCGCGCTCTCACGAGCGAGTGTTCAGCGACCCCGACATGTGAATGGCACGAAGAGACCTCAGATACTTCTGACTCCAGAGGAGGAGAGACGGGCGAGATGCGACAGATGACGAGAGCGCAGACCGCCTTGGCGATAGATATACGCTACAGCCGCAGTGTTGTCAAGCATCAAATCACGTTGATGAAACGGACGAGCGCAAGATATACAGTGCACAGCTCGAGGCAATTTATGCCAATGTCGCTGGAATGTCGACCAGACCCCCGAAGCAACGAGCCCGCCGTACGTGGCTCCCCACCCCATTGTAGAGGCATCTTTGGCAACAATAGCATGCCTGGAGACCTATCTCAGTGGCATCCGCACCCTGAGAAACGCTGGGTCTGACCACGGGGTGAAAGTGTGACGACATCTCGATGTAATTATAATACTGTGAAAGCCGGTGAGCAACGCTCTCCTCGGGACGTTCCCGGAGGTACGAAACCCGTCTTCCGCCATCCAAGAGGTTCATGCTCTCTTAGGAGTATGAACCCTCCACGATCGCAGCCTCAGCATGCACTCTTGCGCACGAGAGAAAACGATTGTGGCCACCCGGGGACCCATACATTTGCCGCATCCAGAAACACGGACGGAAAGACATCTTTAAAAAGACGCAGTGCAAGTGAAATGCTGTCTTTAAAAAGACGCAGAACACCGCAATACTCTTTTAGAGGAAATACTCTTTAAATGTGCTGATGTTGATGAAGCACACAGGGGAACGGCTACGCACACACTCAACTAAGAGTGAGAAAAAAGTCAAAAAATTAAAAAGAGAGGTGGAACACCCGCAAGCCTCCGCTGAAATGCCTTTGCCCAACCAAATCGAACACGCAGAGTTCTCCAAAGAGCAGAGAGTTGTAATGACACGTGAGGAGTGGAAACAACTGAAGGGGAAAATTCAACAATGTTTATTAAATATAAACAGAAAGAGAGTATTAAGAGTCAATGCGGAAGACACAGTCCGGTGTTGGTGTTGCTGACAATGGTGGCGAAGACTACGGTGGAAGTTGGTGTAGAGAGTATTGAGTGCGACGTTGGTGGAGTGGTGAGCAGTGGTGAAATCCAGGCTGAACACGGGAACATCCACACGAAGACGACGACAATACAAATCCAACTGTAACAGTAATCCGAAGCGACACGAGACAACCAAACAACACGGGACCGAACACAATGAAAGAATCTGGCAGGGAACAGAAAGTCAAGTGAGTATTTATGGAGGAGATGTAATGATGAACAGCTGGAGCGAGACAATTAACACACAGTTGAACTGAATCACTCTAATGAGCACATGGCAGAGGTGAGTGAACAAACAAACACACACACCCATGACACGGAGGAAACAGTGGATTTCCTACCGTGACAGTACCCCCTCCCCTAGGAACGCCCCTTGACGTTCCCAGCCTGCCTTACCTGTCGATTGTAATCATCAATAAGGCGATGATCCAGTATGTCACGAGCAGGAACCCATCTTCTCTCCTCCGGACCGTAACCTTCCCAATCCACCAAGTACTGAAATCCGCGTCCCCTCCGTCTAGAGTCCAGAATACGGTTAACCGAATATGTGGTCTCCCCATTAACGATACGAGGCGGGGGGGGGGGAACCGGGGCAGGCGGATTAAGACGGGATGAAATCACTGGTTTAATTTTGGAAACATGAAAGACGGGGTGAACCCTCCTGTACGCCGGTGGAAGGCTAAGACGCACTGTTACCGGATTAATGATTTTGGTAACAGAAAACGGGCCAATAAATTTGGGAGCAAGCTTATTCGAGATGGAACGCATCGGAATATTCAGGGTTGAAAGCCACACTCTTTGACCGACGACGTAACGGGGAGGCTTCGACCGGTGACGATCGGCCTTGGCCTTGGTGCGCGACCTTGCCTGGAGCAAAGCTCTACGAGCTCTGGTCCAGGTACGGTGACACCTCTGGACTAGTGCGTGTGCGGAGGGGACCGATACCTCGGATTCCGTACTGACAAAATTAGGTGGTTGGTACCCTAAACTACACTTAAACGGAGACATGCCAGTAGATGACACTGGCAGAGAATTGTGTGCGTACTCCACAATTGAGAGTTGCTGACACCAGGACGAAGGATTTTTGGAAACCAAACATCGTAACACCCTTTCGACATCCTGATTGGCTCGCTCGGTTTGACCTTTGCTCTGGGGATGGAACCCGGATGAAAGACTAACAGTCGCTTCTAACAATTTACAAAACTCTCGCCAGAATTTGGACACAAACTGGGGACCCCTGTCAGAGACCACGTCTTTCGGGAGGCCATGTATTCGGAAGACGTGATCAATGACAGCTACCGCTGTTTCCTTGGCTGATGGTAATTTGGGCAAGGGAATGAAATGAGTCGCCTTCGAGAACCGGTCCACTACGGTTAAAATCACCGTATTACCCTTAGAGGGTGGGAGGGCGGTAATGAAATCTAGCGAAATGTGGGACCAGGGTCTCGATGGGACAGACAGCGGTAAGAGTAACCCATCTGGAGGTCGATTGGAAGTCTTACCAGTGGCGCAAACCGAACAAGCCAAAACGAAGTCGTGAACGTCACGAGCCATACCAGGCCACCAAAATCGTTGCTTGACTAGGAATCTAGTTCTACTAACCCCTGGGTGACAAGCAACACTGGAAGAATGACCCCACTGGAGGACGTCAGACTGTAACTTCTCCGGCACAAATAATCGATTCGGCGGGCACCGAGCCGGGGGCGTTACCCCTTCTAAGGCTGTCAAAACCTTCGATTCGACCTCCCATCTGAGCGCGGAGATAATGATGGTCTCTGGTAAAATGGGCTCGGGAGTAGCAGTACGATCGGAACGCTCAAAAAGACGGGATAAAGCATCAGGTTTGATGTTTTTGGAACCCGGCCGGTAAGATAATGTAAAATCGAAACGTCCGAAAAAAGTGCCCACCGAGCCTGCCTGGAGTTAAGTCTTTTGGCGGTTCTAATGTACTCGAGATTCTTATGGTCCGTCCAGACAATGAAGGGTACACCCGACCCTTCAAGCCAGTGACGCCATTCCTCCAATGCTAGCTTGACCGCTAACAACTCTCGATTGCCAATGTCATAGTTAACTTCCGCAGGAGATAAACGGTGAGAAAAATACGCGCAAGGATGAACCTTTTCGTCTGAGGATGCGCGCTGGGACAACACTGCTCCTACCCCCACCTCTGACGCATCGACCTCCACTATGAATTGACGTGAGCGATCAGGTGTAACAAGAATGGGAGCTGAAACAAAGCAGCTTTTAAGTTTGGCAAACGCAGCCTCGGCTGCGTCTGACCACCTGAACGTCAAACTAGGGGGAGTCAAGGCGGTCAGAGGTGCGGCTAGTTGGCTGAAGTTGCGAATAAAACGCCGGTAAAAATTGGCGAACCCCAGAAATCTCTGCAGGGCCTTGCGAGACTCTGGGGATGGCCAATCTACCACAGCCTTAACCTTCTCAGGATCCATGCGGACACCCTCAGTCGAAATGATGTGTCCTAGGAAAGAAACAGACTGTGCATGAAAAACGCATTTTTCCGCCTTGACAAAAAGCCCATTCTCTAGCAACCGCAGAAGCACTCGTCGTACGTGTTGCAAATGTTCCTGGAGAGACGAAGAAAAAATCAATATGTCATCCAGGTAAACATATATGAACTGGTCTACCATGTCTCGCAACACGTCATTAACGAGTGCTTGGAAGACTGCCGGCGAGTTCGTTAGCCCGAAAAGGCATGACGCAGTACTCAAAATGACCTCTAGGGGTGTTAAATGCAGTCTTCCATTCATCCCCCTTCCTAATACGAACCAAATGATATGCATTACGTAAGTCCAATTTAGTGAAGACGGATGCTCCCTGCAACCTCTCGAAGGCTGAAGACATCAACGGCAAAGGAAAGGTATTCTTTACCGTGATGTTGTTCAACCCTCGGTAGTCAATACAAGGTCGCAAGGATCCGTCCTTCTTCCCCACAAAAAAGAACCCCGCCCCCGCTGGAGAAGAGGAAGGGCGAATGAACCCCGTTGCCAGAGAATCAGAAATGTATTTCTCCATGGCCTCCATCTCCGGAACGGACAGAGAGTATAACTTGCCCTTAGGCGGAAACGTACCTGGCAATAAATCTATGGCACAGTCATAGGGACGATGCGGAGGTAGAGAATCAGCCCGAGACTTACTGAACACCTCCTTCAGGTCGTGGTACTCCGCGGGCACATTAGACAAATCCACTGCTTCCATCTGAAACACAGACTCAGACACAGATAAACAGGCAGAGACAAGACAGGACTTATGACGCTCCTCGCTCCAGCTGGTAACAGAACCCAGTTTCCAGTCTATCTTGGGGTTATGGGAATGGAGCCAAGGATGTCCGAGAACTATAGGAGAGAGAGCAGTGTCAGTAATGAAAAATGAAATGGTCTCAGTGTGGTTGCCAGAGGTGATGAGTGTGATGGGTGCAGTAGTGTGCTTGATGGTGGGAAGCTGATGTCCGTTGAGGGCGAAGGGCGCAATCTGGTGGGTGAGTGGAATGAACGGTAACTGGAGCTTACGTGCAAGTGAGCTGTCGATTAAGTTACCCTCCGCCCCCGAATCCAGAAGTGCATGACCAGAGTGAGACTTGGTGGACCACCGTAGCCTCACCGGAAGGAGAGTGGATGATGTCGAGGTCTTGCTGGCAGAGATCCCGCCCGATAGTAGCCTCCGTCTTACTACCGGGCTTGGTCTTTTACCGGACATCGCTGACACTGATGACCCGGCTCACCGCAGTACATACATAGTCCGAGGGATCTCCGCCGATTCCTCTCCTCCCGGGGTAACCGAGCTCGTCCCACCTGCATGGGCTCCGAATCTGAGAGACCGCCGACGGAGACTTCGCTGGGCAGATGGGAAACCTCGGAATGCGGCTGGGATTTGGCAGATGACTTCCTACGGGCGGCCATGGATAGTCGGGCATCGACCCGGATTGCCAAATCCACAAGTCCATTAAGCATCGTGGGTAACTCTGCCGTAACGATCTCTCGCTGGATCCGATCCGCCAACCCATGCAGGAAATGATCCCACTGCGCCTCCTCGTTCCACCTGCACTCCGCCGCCAGGGTCCGGAACTCGATGGCATAGTCCGAGACCGACCGCTCCTCCTGTCGAAGCTCCGTGAGGAGACGGGCGGCCTCCTTCCCGGCGACGGAGCGATCGAACACCCTCTTCATCTCCTGTGAAAGCAGGGTGAACGAGGAGCAGCAGATGTCCTTATTCTCCCACACCGCCGTCCCCCAGAGGGCAGCCTTGCCGGTAAGCAGAGATAGGGTGAATGCGACCTTAGTCTCCTCCAGAAAAAATGACCGGGGCTGTTGGGCGAAATGAAGAGAGCAATGTGACAGGAATGCACGACAATAATTAGGCTCACCAGAATATTTCTCCGGGATCGGTAGTCGGGGCTCCGGAAAAGAACTACCCCCTGGAGGTGAAGATGATGCAGGCAGCGTGGGTGGCGCAGTGGGTAGCGTGGTGTGTGGAGATCGCTGGGAAAGCTCGGAAACTTTCGCCACCATTGCATGGACGGCCTTCCGCATATCATCGATTGCTTTGTCCTGATGATCCATCCTGGCCAATGATCGCTGGAGAAATTCCTCCAACGCGGAAATGGGTTGTTCCCCCGCTGCTTCCATGAAGGGCCAGATTCTTCTGTAATGACACGTAAGGAGTGGAAACAACTGCAGGGGAAAATTCAACAATGTTTATTAAACATAAACAGAAAGAGAGTATTAAGAGTCAATGCAGAAGACACAGTCCGGTGTTGGTGTTGCTGACAATGGTGGCGAAGACTACGGTGGAAGTTGGTGTAGAGAGTATTGAGAGTATTAAAGGTTTCTCGAAGCAGATAGGTCACCCGCGAAGCGGTTCCCAATTCGTCGGTCACGACGTGACGTCGTAGTGACCGACTGAAAGGGAACACCAGAGTCTGAAGCCAGAAAAATGTTGTTGTAAACCCTCAGCAGAGCTGTCTCTGTGCTGTGGGCTGACTTTAACCCAGACTGAAAATTTTCAGTTAAACAATTGTCATTTAAAAATGTGCTAAGCTGCAAATAAACAACTTTTTCCATAATTTTGGAAAGCAAAGGGAGCTTAGAAATAGGCAGATAGTTTGAGAGCTCAAGTCGGTCCAGACCAGGCTTCTTTAACAACGGTTGAACAACTGCATGTTTAAAACTCATAGGTACAACTCCAGATTTTTAAGGGGGCTACCGTGTCTAATGCTGTTTTACAAGCGGCATTAAAAGCACACGGTTTAACTACGACACAAGGAAGGGAAATTTCAAATACAACAGGCATATGATCAGAGAAAAAAGCATCACAGACTTCAAGATTAGAAACAGTTAAGCCATGAGTTAAAACCAAGTCAAGAGTGTGCCCATGTTCCTGCGTGGGGCCAAATACACACTGTATAAGATTAAAACACTCAATGACATTTAAAAAGTCTCTTACCATTGGCTTTTCAGGACAGCACACATGAATATTAAAATCCCCTACAATAAGCCCTGCTGAAAAAAACAGCATCACACCAGCATGGACCAGCATAACGCGATACAAACGAGTGATACATTAAGACTATAGATGATGTTATTCGGTGTTGTAACAGAGGCCAGCTAGTATTAAGGCGGTGCGGTGAGTAAATATCATTTCCTAACGTTGCAATCGGTCCATCATGCGGGTCGAGCGCCCTGGGCGTGCGTGCTTCACTCTCCGTGCTCACGGCTTCGTCTCCCGCGCTCACGCGTCAAGAGATGGACGCGGAGGGTGCAGCGAGCCCGATTTCAGATCCCTCGACTCACATGACAAAGCGATTACCCGCTTAGAGCGACTTTTAGCTGTTAAGTAATTTCACAATGAATGTAGGCTATTACTGAGGAAGTTAAATGTTTGCTAATATTATCACTAATACTTATTTGTGTTGCATGACATATTACTATGTAGGCCATTAAACTTCATTATATGAGTGTGGAATTCCTCTTTAAACTAATCTATGTGAAGTAAATTGATTAAATTGCCATTTCAGACTACAAAATACAACATGGCACATTTAAAACAATCACATTAACTTATAAAACATCTTACATTTTGAGATTTAAGACTACTGTAATGTTGTCCTAACTTTAAGATGCTATTTAAGACAGTTTATTTTTTGAGAATTGGAATTCTTCTTAGGTTTTTTTCTTAACCCTCTGGGGTCTAAGGGGTTTTTAGGTCCCTGGGGAAGTTTTGACATGCACTGACATTTGTGCTTTTTTCAGTTGCTTAAAAACATATTAATGGTAAAAGTCTCATAACACTGCGTTAAGCACAAACTGGGCTACAATATCATATAATCAACATGTATGTACATGTTTGTATTTTTGAGAGAAAAATGTTTATGCGTGGTTTTTGAAAAAGCAAAAATTTCAAGTCACTGATATAAGTCCAGAAAACTAATTCTAAACATGTTTTCCCAAGACTTTTCAAAACAGGATCTAGTAGTCTAGAGTTTTTTCTTCAAAATGATGTGAAAATCATTCGTCCTACTCGTTCACATAAAGCAAGATATTGATTTACAATTTCTAAGACACTTTTGCTTGGGAAAGGCTGTATGCGTGGAGGCGGGAAAGCTCCTGAATAATCAGTGATTGACAGCTGAGAGACAAAAGGGTTGCATAATGAGCCACATGAGCCTAATCAAAGTGAACACAGGGTTTGTGTGCAGCAAAAAGCTCAAAAGAACAACTGCCTATCGTTGTTTGGACTCTTAGTTGTGTTTTTGTAATCATTATAGTAGAAACACAACAAGGGACAAGCATGATAAACTTGCACGATAAACTTGCTCAATGTTTGTTTACAGCCGCCGCCATTACCTCATGTGTTGCTCATGAAAGCAGTCGGCTTGTTCGACTTCATGCGGCATGCAAAGATCGACAGCCGGGTGACGTCAAACTACCGCGAGAGTAATCCGCGAAATCATATGGAAGAGTTTGCTTTTAAATCGCTCTCGCGAAACTCTGACGTCATTCGGCTGCCGGTTCTTGTGGCGCTGCATTAAGTCGAACAAGCCTATTAATTTATGTGTGCACATGCGAGTGATCCTGTGTTTAATAAACGTGCTGTGCGGAAATATATGCTTAGACGCAACTAAATAAGGATTGTACTGTTTGCAGTCGCGTATTTTATAAGAATACCAAAAACCGCGTCGATTTCCTGACTCGCGTGTTTGTGCATGCGTTTCCCATCGCGTGAACTGTTTGACGGAAGACAAAGAAAACACTCGCGTCTGGAGATAGTGACACACATACGCAAGTAAATAAGGATTGTACTGTTTTCAATCGCGTATTTTATAAGAATACCAAAAACCGCGTCGAGTTTCCTGACTCGTGTGTTTGTTTATGTGTGTTCCCCTCGCGTGAAATGTTTGACGGAAGAACAATGAAAACACTCGCGTCTGGAGATACTGACACACATACGCAAGTAAATAAGGATTTAGATGTCATGTTTTGGTGCAATCGGATGAAACAACAAGGAATGGAGAGACTGGGTTGTGGACTGGATTGCGTATCGTAGGTTACGCATGTAACCATGGATCTGTGAGACCGAGGGATGACCGTCACTACGGTCTAAAAAGGGAATGATCACCTTCGTTCTGCCTATCACCGAGACCATATGTCAACAAAGTCATGTCCATGAACTCCGGAAGCAGAACGACCCGCGTCTATAAATAGCAGAGAATGCTCCCGGTTCAGTCTCCTACCTTGAGCGCCTCAGAATGGTCCGAGCGACAAGGATAGTGACGGTCATCCCTCGGTCTCACAGATCCATGGTTACATGCGTAACCTACGATCTGTTTCGACCTCACTCTGACCATCACTACGGTCTAAAAAGGTATGACACATACCAACAGAGTCGCGAGGAACCCAGGACCAATTAGAACCTCGCTCAGTCACAGACATGAGGGCAGCGTCGCCGACCGGAGCTGGTCGAGTCACATCCACCCGGTAAAATCTTGTAAAAGTGCATGGCGTAAACCACGAAGCCGCTGCACAGATGTCGCTTGCTGCCACACCCTTGAGGGCAGCCCAAGATGTAGCCATACTCCTAGTAGAATGAGCCCTTGTACCTGTTGGGACCGGTAACCCCTGAGCCTTATAAGCATGGGAAATAACCTCCACCAGCCAATGAGATAGCCTCTGTTTGGAAAGCGGCAGTCCCTGCCTTGCCGCCCCATAACAGACAAACAGTTGAGAGTGCATTCCTCTTAAAGCCTGTGTACGGATCAGATAGGCTTTCAAGGCCCTGACTGGACACAATGTGATAAGCTTGTCATGCTCTGCCTGTGAGGCAGCGGAAGGCTGGAATTGGGCCAGCTCCAACACCTTGTTCATGGACTGCTGATCAAGCACTTTTGGCAGGAAAGCTGGATTCGGCCAGAGTGACACGCCAGTGCCCCCTGCCTGCCACCTCAAACAGTCATCACTAACGGAGAGAGCACACAGCTCCCCGACTCGTTTGGTTGAACAGAGAGCCAAGAAAAATGCTGTCTTAAGAGACAAAGACCGTAGATCTGCGTCTGCAATAGGCTCATAAGGACCTTCAGCGAGAGATGTCAGAACTGTAGGCAGGTCCCAGCTTGGTGCCCGCAAGGTGCGACCTGGACGTAACCGGCGGGCTCCCCTTAAGAACCGGCTAATCAGAGGGTGCCTACCCAGGGATGTGTTATCTGCCCCCTGGTGAAAAGCTGAAATGGCCGAAGCATAGACCTTAATCGTACTGGCTGCCTTGCCCAGATCAAAATGGGACTGCAAGAAGCATAATACTTGTGGCACGGGACAGACTGTTGGCTCGATGCCCAAGCCAAAACACCACTCTGAAAAGATCCTCCATCTGAGTGCGTAGCCAGCTCTGGTAGATGGGGCCCTGGCATTATTAAGTGTCTCCTGTACAGCCTTATCTAGCTGTCCATCGATGGGCTCTGCAGGGGCCAAACCCATAGACGCAGGGCTCCCGGGTTCGGATGCCAAATCCGCCCGTCTGCTTGCGTCAGGAGATCTGCTCTGCACGGTAACTGCCATGGCTGACCCTGCAGCATCCGGAGGAGTTCTTGGAACCATGGCCTCGCCGGCCACCGTGGCGCGACCAACAGGACTGAGTGTTGGCCCTCTCTGATCCGTCGGAGGACCTGAGCTATGAGAGGGAGTGGAGGAAAAGCGTATAACAAGCCTGTTGGCCAGTCTTGCGACAGAGCATCCAGGCCCAAACTGCCCTCCTGCCCCATGAGGGAGTACCATTCTGGGCAGTGTGTTGTCTCCGCTGAAGCAAAGAGATCCATCTGGGCCGCACCGTAGCGCATCCAGATCTGAACAACTACGTCGGTGTTCAACCTCCACTCTCCCGGGAGTGGCCCTGTCCTGGAGAGAATGTCGGCCGCTCTGTTCTCCACACCTGGGATGTGCACTGCCCTCAGTGAGGAAAATCGAGGCCATGCCCATATCAGCAACTCCTCTGCCACCTGGAGGCATCGCTGGGACCTCGTGCCTCCCTGGTGATTGATATGATACACTGCCGAAGTGCTGTCTGTCCTCACCAGAACATGTTGGCCTTGCAACTCTGGCAGGAATTTCTGAAGAGCAAGATGGATGGCCTTCAACTCGAGGACATTTATGTGCTCCTTCATCCACAGCGGCTGCCATGTGCCCCTCACTGCCCTTCCTTCCCAGACAGCCCCCCAGCCTGTCAGGGACGCGTCCGTTGAGATGACCTGTCTCCTGTGGGGAAGGCCCCCCAGTGGGACACCTTGTAAAATGAACTCCCGGTTGCTCCAAGGGCGTAGGGCTTTGATGAAGGTTTGAGATATACGCAGTTTCATCTGCCTGTCGTCTCTGGGGTGAAGATGGAAAGCATTGAACCAGCACTGCAGGGGGCGTGCCCTCAGCAGGCCCAGAGGAATCACTGCTGCTGCTGCAGCCACCAAGCCCAGTAGCTTTTGAACTCTGTGAGCTGTGACAAGGCTGCCCAAGTGGAACTGCTTCGTCATGTTGATCAAGCTGTCTGCTCTTTGTGAAGTGAGAGACGCAGTCATGCTTACCGAGTCCAGAAGGATGCCGAGGAACTCTGCCTGTTGACGGGGTTGCAGGTTGCTCTTCTTGTGGTTGACCGTGAAGCCTAGCATTTGAATGTGGGCCAGAACTGTGCTCGTGTCTCGTACTACCTGCTCCTGAGAGAGGGCGCACATGAGCCAATCGTCCAGGTAGGGCAAGATCTTTAACCCTCGAGCCTGGAGGGGAGACAGCGCAGCTGACACCACGCGAGAAACTGGAATACCCTGCCTTGAAAGGCAAAGCGCAGGAAGGGCCGGTGTCCTGGACAGATTGGGACGTGGAAGTAGACTCTTTCAGATCCAGGGACGTGAACCACTCCCCCTGCTGGATAGACTGCATCACCACCCTTGTGTGGACCATCTTGAAGGGTAGCACTTTGAGATATCGGTTCAAGGGCCTGAGGTCGAGAACAGGCCGATGACCGCCGTCTTTTTTTGGAACAATAAAGTATTTGGAGTAAAACCCAGTGAGCTGTGCGCTGGGCGGTAATTCTGAGATGGCCCCTTTCAGAAGTAACTCCTGGACCTCTTTGACGAGGACGGACATTAAAACAGGGTCTTTTACAGACGTTACCTTGATCCCTGAAAACGTTGGGGGTCGCCGCCGAAATTGTAATCGGTAGCCGCGAGCCACCGTAGCCACGACCCAAGGGTCTGGCACAATGCCTTCCCAGGAGGTCCGTGACAGCTGGGAAGGACAATCGACGGGTGACCCGGGACTCCTATGCAGGACCGCCACTGCGGTCTGCACCCCTGCCTGTGCCCCGCTGTGGTCCTCGTCGTCCCTTAATTCTGGAATTTGAGGCTGTACGTCGGTCAGGTGCACAAAATCGCCAGTCCTGTGCCTCTGGGTTGTCACCTGCTGATGGAGGCCGGGTAGGCTGCCGCAGCCTATACCTACTGACAGGTGGGCGGCCGGCAGTTGAAGCAGACCTAGAGCAAACCCTCTGGACAGCTTCCCTAGATGCTGCAGTCCGTTCAATCCGATCAAGCACCTCCTGGAATCCAGGGTGAAAGACGTGTCCTGGTACCACAGGGAGGTTGAGTAGCTCCTGTCTGATGGCATCTGGCAGGGAGGTTTGTGCCAGCCAAACTTGTCTGCGACACAGCACTGCAGAGGCCATAGCATCCCCCACGTCACGTGTCAGCTGGGAGTGGGAAGACAGAGCCGCGTCGACCAGGGCCCTGGAATCATGATCGTCTGGGCCCAGTGTCTTCCGTAGAGCCGCCAGAGTGATGGCTAGAGCGTTACCCATACGGGCCGCTCGAGCTGATGCGTTGAAGGAATTAGTGACCAGACGGTCCGTCTTGGCACACTCCTTGCGAGGGCACCGTGGATCGGAGGATACACGGGAAAACCCCAGAGACGTCAATGCAGCCATAGGCGACTCAACTGGTGGCATGTTCCCCAGTCCAGTTTCAACCAGATAACTAGCATTTGCCAGCTGGCGACCACCTGCATTAAACTGGGTCCGTTTCGAATTTGTACCCCATGATGACCTCAGCATTGCAGTATAGTCATCTGCTACAGGTATAGAAGGCCGTGGTTCAGGTCGGGAGATGCCCTCCCAAACACCTCCAGCGGGAGCCGGGGCAGATGTAGGCCCCTGAAGGCCCAAAACCTTGGCAGCGCTCAGTACCCGTGACATCAGGGAACTGACAGGGGCCTCTCCTGGCTCCGTGGAGCCGTCAGCTGGCTCAGCAGAGCTAGAATGTAGCTCCCCTTCGAGGTCGTCGCCACCTGTGGTGTCGTCCACCACTGTGTGTGAAGCGCATAGGGATAACACATCTACATTGTCTTGATGTTCCTCCTCGCCGAAGCTCTCGGGCCTGACTGAGAGGGGATCCTCATGTAATAAGTCCTGTTGGTTACCTTCTAACTTGTCCAACCTCCGTGACAGAGCCTGGAGAGCCACAAGGATCTCGAGTGACCCCGTGTTGCTGCTTTCTGCCACTGTAGCTGAGGCAGGGGGCTTAACAGATTTGGGTGGCTCAACCTGGGTAACTCCATGGGGGGAATCCCGCTGTCGATCACGCGAACGTGAACGCTTGCGCTTGTGTTTACGCCCATGCCTACTGGAGAGGGATGGCTGGTCAGGGGAGCGCCGCTTCCCGCTCCCTTCCTCACGCACATGGCCGCGCACCTGGCCGGCCCGACGCCGTCGCTCGTCCCTGGAGAGATCGCAGGCTGCACTACAGGGATTGTCCACGTCTTCCAGCACGTGGGCAGCTCCAAGGCATATGGGGCACTCCCTGTGCCCATCCCTAAAACTCATGGAGGCGTTGCAGATCCTGCAGTAGTGGGAAGCCATTGCAGAAACACAGAATCCCAATATAATGCCTGGAGTCCTCCTCCAGCAATCCGCCAAGGTAATACGGTGGGCCGCACCAGCGCACGAATGCACTTAGCGGTCGCACACTAGCCCCACCAGCTGCAAACAGGGGTATAGGGTGTGTCAGAGGGGAGTATTGCAGGAAAAAGTGTGATTGTAGCCGCCACTCAAGGTGAAAAAAAGTACCTAAGAGCAGAAAAGCACAGCACACAGTATTATGATGGCCCGCACCGGCGCACGAATGCACTTAGTAGGCACACACTAACCCCTTACCAGCTGCGAACAGGGGTATAGGGTGTGGGGAAATACTGCCACAGCCTGCACCAGCACGTAAACGCACCTAACAGACTGAAATAGTGAACAGGAAACACAATAATAACAGGGCTGTTTATAATGTACTGGAAAAAACAGCCCCCAGCCAAATAATTCAACAAAAAATAGCACTAGCAGCAGACACAATATACCAGCTGAAAACAGCAGAAAATACAAACACAGGTAAAATGTCAGCCCACACCAGCGCGAGAACGCACTTAGTGGGCTCGCACAAAGCCCACGGCTGCGAACAGCAGTAGAAGCACACGGATAAACAACTTAAATTACCCGGAAATCTAGTGCATATAAGTTTAAATGAAAGGTATATACCTAGAAATAATAAGTCAATACACAAACCACAACAATTCTTGGGGGCACAAGGCACCCGCACCATTTAGGTAACGAATTAGTGGAATGCAACAAGAAATAGTCAGGAATTTCTTACCTGAATATAGTGCTGCCGCGAATAGTCGACGTAGTCGACGTAATCGACGATGAAAATTTGTCGACGGCAATTTTTTTAGTCGAGGAGTCGCATATTTATTTTTTTCCGTCTCAAACGGCCCACTGTAATTCTGTCTCATGTCTCAAATGGCTCAATGTAATTCACCTCCACACCAGTCTGTGCGCTGTGCGCGCCCTGCTGGTTAATCTGCTACGCTATCATCTTTCTTCCCTCTCCCCCTGCCTTCACTGCTTTAATTTTGAAAAATTGGCGGTGGCAGGTGAGTCTATAGAATTATGAAAAGTATTTTAAGCCAAGTTGTGATAAAAGAGTGGTCTGTTACGCCGTGCCAAACGTCGCTGGCATATCAAGGGGGCACAACGACAATGAACGAGCATCTCAAACGAAAACACTCGGGAGTTATTGACGATACACCCACAGAGAATAGGACAACGTAAGTAACTGTTATATGATTATTAATGAAACGGCGTGCTAGTCAGTACTGTTTTATTAACTCTTTTGAGAAGTACAATGACTCTGTCTTTGGATGTTAAAGGCTATCAGTGTTTGCTCGTGATTCCGCCACGGAATCAACACTGGATGCAACAAATAGATTTTTCATGATTCCCATTTACATTTTTATTTTACTATTTTAAACGGCTCAATTCATTGTTGCGAGTGTTCAGCGCGTCTCTCTCTCTCTCTCTCTCTCTCTCTCTCTCTCTCTCTCTCTCTCTCTCTCTCTCTATCACTCATGTTGCTTGCAGCGCCTCGACCGCGCGCGCCTCTCTCTTACGTGACAGTGAAAAGGTGGCAGTGTTTTTAATGTACTTTCTTTTTTGCGTAAACGTCAACATTCACAGATGTCTCTGACAAAGACGACTGATCGAGTTAACATGACTTGAAGAAAGATTAGCAGTAGTGTGAGTCTGTGTGCGAGCTTTCTCCCTCCCTATGATGCTGTATGCCGTGTTCTGTAGTATATGTAACAACAACAGTGTATTCTCTTATATTTCTGAATTTGCACCGAATTGTCTGCGCTATATCACTCGCATTTAAAATCAAGAAATGGCTCAAAACACAACAACAATTATGAGAAGAGCAACAGCAGTAAAGCTACAATGTAAATGTATGGTGATTTTTGCATATCTAAATCAGGATTTTAGCAGCAGTTAAAGGAACAGCTGGTTGGATAAAAAACGAGGTGATGGGTCATGTTTAGTCACTATTTTATAGGCTACAACAGAACAGATAATATGTAAAATAGCATTCAGTTGTGTTAAAATGCAATATAAGATCAAAGAGTAGAAGTGAAACATTTCATATTTCTGTTAAGCATCTACTTTGCACTGGAAGTTTTTATTATTATTTATATTGTTTACATTGTCATTTTTTATTTGGTAACATTTAAGTTATTCATATTGTTTATGACACCGGTGGGTTCAAAATAAAATGAACACAATGAAATAACAAACACTTGAGTTTTTTTTAATTAGTCGTTTAGAATAGTCGACTATTCGAAAAATTAGTCGAAAGATAAGTCGTTAGAAAATTAGTCGTTAGTGGCAGCACTACCTGAATACATAGTCTCTTACTCACGGTCTCGTATGAGGCGATCAAGGTGAGAGACTGAACCGGGAGCATTCTCTGCTATTTATAGACGCGGGTCGTTCTGCTTCCGGAGGTCATGGACATGACTTTGTTGACATATGGTCTCGATGATAGGCAGAACGAAGGTGATCATTCCCTTTTTAGACCGTAGTGACAGTCAGAGTGAGGTCGAAACAGATCCATTAACTGCAGGAGGCACAAGTTATGCATATGGATGTCTCTTCTCATTCACTTCAATGGCGCGGGGGCGTGGCGATCTCTTCTCATTACAGATAATCAGGTAACATTAGAAAGACGGTCCCTCTCCTACTTCTCATACAGTTTACACCGAATGACAATATATGTTTTCGATCTCACTTACATCATTTAAAAGCTGACATTCCAAGCATTATGTAGACATTTATCTTTTGTTTATATGACATGTATTCGTGAAGTTACAGTTAATTTTCTGACGCGTTTCTGAAATGGCTTCACTGAGGGAGAGAGAACAAAACGCGCATCATGTTTATTTTCTTAATTTTGCGAAAAGCACAACATTCTGTTTTTATTGGGAGTGGACAGAAAAAAAACAAGACACTTTAACGTTTGAAATGATGTATAACTCATATCTGTATGTCCAAAATCAGCAGAGTTATCTAAGTCTCTTTACGGAGTGATTAAAAAATAAAGAGTTGGCGGCGCCCGCACCGCAGCCGACCCCAGAGTGTTAAGAACATACTAAAGGAAAAAATAAGAACTTTCTTAAGAAGCTTTTTTGAGAATACAAAATATTCTTAATTTTTTTCTTAAGCTTCAATTTAAGATAAAAATGGCAGTTAAGAAGATTTTTCTTCTTAAGAATGTTTTGTGAATCCGGCCCCAGATAGTTTTACAAAACCTTCAAATGTACTGTTATGAGCACTATTTTCATGTTCACATCTATGTCTTACCATTTGTTGCTCTGTTTTTACTTCTATGTACTCTTATTCATTGTATCTGACATGTTTCATTTGTCTTCATTGTGTGCCTACTTGTTTGACATTTTTGCACTCTGTACAGAACTTTTGGTCAACTTCAGTTTCTATAAGTGCTTTACAAATAAAGTTGATTACATTTTGATCAATATATAGATTTTTATATTATACATTTCAAATTTTGCCCTGGACAATTTTTTATGTCTGTATTCAACATAATACCTTATTATCTTAATTAAATGTACTGAAATTAATGTGTATGTGACAAAAAAGGCTGTTTATTATTCTGGCTGGTAAAAAATATGCTTGGCTGGTGGATTTTTTCATCTACCAGTCCCCGTGGCAGGTGAGCCAAAAAGTTAATTTCGGACCCTGCCTGGGAGACAGAATATCTGCTGCAGGGATACAGCCAGACCCTGAGAAAATAAGGGCTATAGAAGAAATGCCACAACCCAAAGAAAAGACAGAGTTGCAACGTGCATTGGGCTTAGTCAATTATGTGGGAAAATGTATTCCAAATCTGTCTGCCAAAACCAAAGCATTGCGCAGTTTGCTGGAAAGCGGAACTGATTGGCGATGGGAACATGAACATGTGACTGAATGGGACATGCTCAAAAACAGCCTAGTTAAAGGACCAGTGCTGAAATTTTTTGATCCAGAGCTTCCAGTGAAAGTATCTACTGATGCTTCAAAGGACGGACTTGGAGCAGTTCTGCTTCAAAAACATGATTTGGCATGGTTTCCAGTGGCATATGCATCATGAACGATGACTGAAGCAGAAAGAAACTATGCACAAATTGAAAAGGAGACATTAGGAACAGTTTTTGGATGTGAAAAGTTTCACGAATACATTTATGGAAGAGAAGTGGTATTGGAAACGGATCATAAACCACTGATTGCGATCTCAGGAAAGGCACTAGGAGATGCTCCTCCTCGCATCCAACGGTTAATGCTTCGTCTCCAGAAATACAGTCTAAAGTTCGAGTTCACACCAGGAAAGCACCTGGTAATAGCAGATGCACTCAGCAGAGCAAAGCTGCTGAGACTGGAGAAGATCCTTATTTAGCACTGCTAAACTACAGAGCATCCCCTCTAGAATGTGGACGGTCTCCAAGTGAAATTCTCATGAACAGGAAGTTGAGAACACGGCTACCTTCAGCCGAACACTTGCTTCAGAGGAGACATGGAGATTATACAAAGTTAAACAGCCAGAGCAAAGCCTTTGAAAGGAACGCCAAACAGTTATGCCCATTGGAACAAAAGGACACGGTACGTGTCAGATGTGATGGAAAGTGGGGACCGGTTGCAAAGGTCATCAAAGAGACAACACCAAGATCCTACGAGGTACTTACAGAATATGGTTACACACTGCGAAGAAATCGCCGTCATCTGCTGAAAGTGCCAAACACCTGTATAGAAAGTACAGACATGGTTATCTCTGATGGACTAAATGAGCAAACAAGAGTAGAAGAAAACTCACCTAGCTCTGCAACTATCCCTGAAAACCTCACAAAAAACTTACCTTCCACTGAGATTAGTGAGGGAAGACCACGTCGTCACGTGATGAAACCTAAAAGACTGATAGAAGAGTGTTAAGAAGAGTAGTTATAGAAAACAAAATTATAATAATTATATATATATATACAGAATATGGTAACACACTATATATATATATATATATATATATTGCATACTATATATATAGTATGCAACAAAGTTTTGTGCAGTTAATGTTAAGAATATGCAGAAAGATAGTGTTGATCTAACATGTTTTTATTTTTTATAATGAGTAAGTGCTGTTACAGTTTACAGACCATGTTTAAGTTGTTGTTAAAAAAAAAGGGGAGATGTACTGATACTGACTGTTGTTTGTTCACGGATGTGAAGCAATAAAGCACTCTTGAGAATGGCAGTGCAGTCTGTGTGATGAGTTCAGTCAATACAGCGTGTTCTGGATTTTCTTTGTGTAACGGAAACATGGATTCCGGTGGGTGAGTCGAGTGCTTTTTGTGAACTTTTACCGCCTGATTGTTTGTATTTTAATGTCCCGAGGTCGTCAGGTCGTGGAGGAGGACTGGCAACAGTGTACAAAACAAATTTTAGGTGTAAACAGCTTGCACTCGCTGTATCCTTTGCCACCTTTGAGGTAAATTTATTTGAATTAAGCGGTGCATTTCCAGTGCTTTGCGCACTTGTTTATAGGCCACCCAAATACAACAAAGACTTTATTACGGATTTTTCTCAATTTTTGGCTGAGTTTGTGCTAAAGTATGACTGTGTCCTCCCTGCTGAAAAAAACAGCATACCAGCAAGACCAGCATATGTTGTGTTTTGGTGCTGGTTTGCGAGTGAATACCAGCTAAACCAGCATCAAACCAGCATCAGCACCAGCATTAGCACCAGCACCAAACCAGCATTAGCACCAGCTAAACCAGCATTAGCACCAGCATCCCATGCTGGTCATACCAGCATATGTTGTGTTTTGGTGCTGGTATGCTGGTGACCACCAGCTAAACCAGCATAGACCAGCATAATTCCATTAATGATCGCAAGGTAACGTTAGTCAAAAGATTAATACGTTTATTACCTCATTAGCAGGATATCATTCATTCCAAAGCTTGTCATTTTATTCTTAAGACACAAATTTAAGATATTCTTAAGAAAAAATGTGAGAACTTCTTAAGAAATGTTCGAGAATTGCACTTAGGAGCATTCTTACGAACTTCTTATAATTCATCTTAAGAACTTTCTTATTTTTTGTCTTAAGAACGTTTTCGTGAATCAGGCCCCTGATGCTTAAACTAATTAACCTAAAAAAAAAAACTCATCCCAATGCTCACTCTCCATACCTCCATTTCTTACTAAACATACTTTTTTATTTAACTCATCCCCCTTTTCGTCTGTGAGTTTTCGTTTCAAAGGTTGGATCACTCCCGGTAAATGTCGCCACATATTAGCTAATATGCAGCAGATAGCTGCAGACCGCAAGTTAGCTGCAGTACTAGCTAGCAATAGAACGTCTCTAGTGCTTCAAGTCTCGTGGCACTGTTTACCTACTGGCCCCCGAGACTTGGAGCGTAAAGACATTCTGTGGCTAGCTCACCCGCCAGGGTGGCGGATAGCCTTTTGAATTTAGTCGCCAAACAGAAAATCTACCCGCATTTGGCGCTTGGCGGGTGTTAATTTCGGACCCTGCTCCCAGGTAAGTAATGTCTCTCACCCCAAACTGACACTTTTGTTTGTTTAGTTTTATTCCTGTTTCCCGTACTCGTGCCATCACTTTCCTTAGTCGCTCATCATGTTCTGCCCTTGTGGCACCCCAGACAACTACATCATCTAGAAAGACTCCCACACCTTCCATGCCATCAAATATTTGTTGTACAGTCCTGTGAAAAACCTCTGGAGCTTAGGCAATTCCAAAAGGCATGCATAGAAAGCAATGTCTACCAAAAGGGGTGTTAAATGTGCACAATAATGCACTTTCCTCATCCAGTTTAACTTGGTAGAATCCAGATGATGCATCCAACTTGGAAAAGAATTGTGCTCCAGCCATTGCGCTTGTGATGTCTGATTTAGTTGGCAACCTATATTGCTCTCTTTTGATCCATTTATTAGGATCTCTTGGATCGATACAAAGTCTCAGATCACCGTTCTTTTGTTCCACAATGACAAGTGAATTTACCCAGTCTGTAGGTTTTTCTACTTTTCTCACTATTCCTTTGTCTATCAAGGATTGCAGTTCTTTTCTCAGTTTTTCCTTCAGGGCTAATGGCACTTTTCTTGCTGCATTGATAACTGGTTCTGCATTTTCTTTCAGCCGAATTTTGTACTGATTAGGCAAGCAATCGATACCCTGGAATACATCTTTGTACTCACTCTCTATCTCTTTGGTAAAATCTGCACATATGTCCATTTGTTTGCTATGTGCTGCGCCCCTAGTGGTCACTAGAGCACTATCAATGACATTAACTCTCTTTATAAGCCCAAGTCCTTCACTTGCTTTCAGACCTATAATCGGCTGTCTATCCTCCTCTACTAGAACAAACAGTGCGAGCACCCATCTCGATGCAGCTTCACGGACCGCTGTCTGGCGAACGGAGACGCCATCGCCCAGCATGAAAACGGTAAGACTCCGCTTGTCATTGTAACCTGCACTACTTGCCACATGTACAGTTTAGCTTCTTCCGTCAGCATAGAGGGGTTTACATGTGCTAAGTGTATTGAAGTAGTAAGGCTGACGGAGAAGGTTGCAGAACTAGAAGCGCGCATCCGAACGCTAGTTGAGGACAGTAAGACCGCTAATGTTAATGTTACAAACACTGTTTCGGGTGCGCCTAGTGTTAAACGTAATACACATGGCTCGGTTCCGACTTCAGAGTCAAGGCGGCTGACTAACTGGGTGACTGTCAGGCGGCCTAGTCGCATTCGGCATCCAAATCACGTTCCTGTTTTAATATCAAACAGATTTTCTCCACTCAGCAATACACCGGCTGAGACATCTGTTAAAGGTGCCCTGGTTATTGGAGATTCTATACTCAGGAACGTTGGCATTGAGGCACCAGCCACCATAGTCGATTGTATACCGGGAGCCAGAGCGTCTGACATTAGATCCAAACTTAAAGTGCTGGCTAATGCTAACCGTAAGTTTTCTAAGATTGTTATTCACGCCGGCACGAATGACACCAGACTCCGCCAGTCGGAGATCACCAAAGATACTATTAAAGAGGTGTGTCAAATTGCAAAAACAATGTCAGACAATGTAATTTGCTCTGGTCCCCTCCCCGCCTACCGGGGGGATGAAACTTACAGTAGATTAGTGTCTCTTCATGGCTGGATGTCAAAGTGGTGCCCTCAGCATAACGTAGGGTTTATAGACAATTGGAAACATTTCTGGGGAAGACCTGACCTGGTAAAGAGAGATGGCCTCCATCCGTCTCCGGAAGGAAGTGCTATACTCTCTAGAAATCTGACCAATAGTCTTACTTTTGATATTGTCTGACTATCCAGGGCCCAGGTCAGGAAACAGACAGATCGGCTTACCCATCAGTCTGTTAGCTGCCTTGACATGTCAAGATCACATATATCCCAGCACATAGAGCCTTTTTTAACAGAGTACCAACACATCTCGACTGTGTCTGTTCCTCGAACAAATAAATACAGAGCACCGTTTACCTCGTCTCGCACAAATCTTATTAACATAAAACTAGAACATAATACATTAACAGATGAAACTCAAATGTTAAAATTCGGCCTTCTTAACATTAGATCACTTACCAACAAAGAACCAATTATCAATGAAATAATTACTGACCAAAACTTAGATGCACTCTGTTTAACAGAAACCTGGCTTAAGGCAGACGATTACACCAGTTTAAACGAATCCACCCCACAAGACTATTATTATAAACATGTTCCTCGTCTAATAGGGAGAGGGGGTGGTGTAGCTACAATATACAATAAAATATTCAAAGTAAACCATAAATCCAACCTAAAATTTAATTCGTTTGAAATAATACTGTTAAATATGGAAATAACTGATCGCAACAACAAACGACTTTCGTTCATTTTAGCTACCATATATAGGCCTCCAGGCCACCACACAGATTTTCTTAAAGAAATAGCAGACTTCCTATCTGAGCTTACAGTCACTGTAGATAAAGCTCTTATCGTTGGTGATTTTAATATCCATGTGGATAATCCAAAAGATGCATTAGGACGTGCGTTTATGGATGTTCTAAATTCTCTCGGCATTAAACAAAATGTGTCAGGGCCCACGCATACTCGTAATCACACACTAGACTTAATTCTGTCACTCGGACTCAATATTAATGACATCGAAATATCACCCCAGAGCGATGCCGTTTCAGACCATTGCCTTGTGTCATGCACAATACTTCTAGATAGGACCGCTCAGTCTACAACATGCTACAGATTAGCCAGAACAATAATTTCCACCACTAAAGATAGCTTTATTAGCACTCTTCCAGACCTGTCCCAAATGAAACATGTAGCAGATAATCGTGAAGATCTAGATATTATAATAGAAAACCTGAACAACGTCTGCTCTAGCACGTTGGATGCCGTTGCTCCCATTCGAAAAAAGAGAATCAAAGAAAAACCGCCAGCTCCATTGTATGACCATCATACTGCAGCCCTTAAAAAAGTAGCTAGAAAAATGGAAAGAAACTACCGAAGCACAAAGTTAGAGGTATGGCGTTCAGCATGGAAAGAGAGTGTTCAACACTACAGACAGGCTATTAAAACTGCCAGATCTACCTATCTCAGTACGCTTATTAAAGAAAATCATAACAACCCTCGTTTTCTATTTAGCACAGTTGCGAAACTGACTAGAAACAAAGAACAAACAGAAACCAATAGTAAACTCCAACACAATAGTGACGACTTCATGAACTTCTTTACTAACAAAATTATGTTTATTAGGGAAAACATAGAAACTATGCAAGCAGCCATCACTCTACCCAATAGTACATTTTCCACTAGATTACCAAACGAACATCTTGAGTCATTTAATCCTACTACAATAGAAGAGCTCTCTAAACTAGTAACGTCATCCAAATCATCGTCCTGTATACTAGACCCCGTTCCCACAAAATTACTAAAAGAGGTATTTCATGTAGTGGCAGACACTGTACTTAATATCTTTAACTCATCTCTAGAATTAGGATACGTTCCAACAGCTTTCAAACTAGCAGTTATTAGACCGCTCATTAAAAAGCAAAACCTTGACCAGGGAGATCTTAATAACTTTAGACCAATCTCAAATCTACCTTTTCTTTCTAAAATATTAGAAAAAGTAGTGGCAAGCCAGCTACGCACATTCGTAGAAAATAATAATACATATGAAAAGTTCCAATCAGGATTCAGGCCCCACCATAGCACAGAGACAGCGCTGCTTAGAGTTACAAATGACCTCCTATTAACATCCGATCGTGGTGAAATCTCAATCCTTATATTACTAGACCTTAGTGCAGCCTTTGACACAATAGATCACACAATCTTACTCAATAGACTAGAAAACTATGTTGGCATCAGTGGTCAGGCGTTAGCCTGGTTCAGATCGTATCTAACCAATCGATATCACTTTGTTTATGTAAATGAGGAAGAGTCATATCACTCCCCCGTTAAATACGGCATACCTCAGGGATCAGTTTTAGGCCCTATCCTATTCTCGTTATATATGTTACCTCTAGGAGACATTATCAGGAAACATAACATAAGTTTTCACTGCTATGCGGATGATACCCAGCTTTACATCTCGTCGCATCCTAGCGAAACCCACCAGTTTTCTAAGCTAACAGACTGCATTAGTGATATTAGGGACTGGATGGCACAAAACTTTCTTATGCTAAACTCCAATAAAACAGAGATACTTATTATTGAACCGAATCGCTACAAACATAATATGTCAGATTACAAGTTGCCCATAGATGGCTGCACGGTGGTGCCATCTTCCACGGTTAAGAATTTAGGCGTAATGTTCGACAGCAATCTATCTTTTGATAGTCATATCGCCAACATCTGCCGCACAGCATTCTTCCATCTTAGAAATATCTCAAAAATACGCCATATGCTGTCTGCATCAGAAGCAGAAAAGCTTATACATGCTTTTATGACCTCTAGAATAGACTATTGTAACTCGTTACTCGGGGGATGCCATGCAAATCAGGTAAACAAGCTACAGCTGGTTCAAAACGCCGCCGCAAGAGTGCTTACTCGATCTAAAAAGTATGACCACATCAGTCCAATTCTGGCATCTTTACACTGGCTACCAGTTAAATATCGTATACAATTTAAAATATTACTAATCACCTACAAAGCCTTAAATGACCTAGCGCCTTCGTATATTAAAGAACTACTATCAGAATACAATCCATCACGTAAACTGCGCTCACAAAATTCTGGTCACTTAATTATCCCTAGAATATCAAAAGTGTCTAAAGGTGGTAGATCCTTTTCCTACTTAGCCCCTAAGCTCTGGAATGATTTACCAAACAATGTTCGAGTATCAGACACAGTCGATCAATTTAAATCTAAACTTAAGACATTCTTCTTTAACAAAGCATTCACATAAAATGTCCAGTAAATGTACATTTCCCGCAGTAGTTAGTTTGTCCAGAACAAAGCACTCACATACCTCATATGGGTAATATACTTATGCCGCAATAGTTAGCCTGTCTGGAACCGAGCCGACTTGAACCACTATAATGTTTGACACTTGCATTGCATGCGAACGGCCCCTACGCTAATAGAATTCTGTTTTTCTCTCCCTGTCTCGTCCTCCACCACGAGGACAATGAGACAAACAGACCCAGTTCCGGTTGCTGTGAAGATCATTGCATCACTGATCCACTGGCTGTCCTTCAACGTGATGACCAGCCGATGCCCGACCAACGACCACCGGCTAAACCAGTTTAATTCGCTTACCCGCCTCCTATCCCTACCGTTTCTATATATATATATATATAAATATATATTAATTCCTCCCAAGGGTTTTTGTCCTTCTAGGACTTTTTCCCATTGGGTTTTTTTTCCTAGAGGGTTTTTAATCCCAGGGAGAGTCAGCCAACTTTGGCTTAATTTAGCACTTTACAGTATACGTTACTTTATTAATATGCTCGCTTGTACGGTTTAACCGCTTTCTCTACTTCTTATATTATCTATTGATTTTCTGTGTTCTCCTCTACATCTTCTCATGTAAAGCTGCTTTGCAACAATTAACACTTGTGAAAAGCGCTATATAAATAAAATTGAATTGAATTGAATTGAACTTATGGTGCGTCCTTCTCCTGAAAGACTTGCTCTGAAAACAACCTTATGTGGAATCGGCTGGTCATTAAATGCCCTCAAATCCAATTTCTTGGGTCTCACTTTTGGCTTATTGGTCATCTTATTGTAGTATTTCCTCGGCAAGACATTTACTTGTGCACCCGTGTCGATTTTCATTGGCACTGTCACACCATCCACCATCAAAGGTGCTATCCAATGTTCCCTCTAAGCTGCGCGCACGCAACCGCGCAGGCCAGTCAAAGTGGCCGCGCAATAGATTTGTCAGACCGCGCACATTTTTCAGACCGCACATAAACATTGATGCATTTGCTGTTGTAAAAGAATTAAGAGAGAGAGAAAGCAAGTGTTCTAGAAGGAGAAGAAACTTTCAACCAATCGCTGATCTTGCTACGGTGACAGACACTTTTATGAGCCAATGGTAGCAGCGCATTCAGTTCACACAGGTGCCAGCACGAGCACAGAGTGAGAGCGAGTCAAATGAGCAGCTGCACGGGGCGATCTCAGAAAGTAAAATATTTATTAAGAGGAAAAAGTGATTCAAAACAGTGATTTAAAACAAATTATTGGATTCCTGAAGTGATGCGATAACTCGGAAAAGATGTCGCTAGAGTGAGAAGAGAGCAAAATAGAGAATTAGAACGGAGGCAGATGCAGAATCACAGAGCATCAAAACACTGCGAATGAACTTCTTCTTTTAAATAAGAAGTTAAAATGTATGCTTTGGTGAGTTATATTCTAAATATTAACTTGACATTATGGCATAAGTGTTGCAAATTTGGCAGCAAACAATGAGTTTTATTAGTTTGTTTACATTGGCCGTTGGTATATAACGAACGAGCCGAAGCTAACTTATTTACATTTGAAAGTTAACAGTCAAGTAACGTAAATGTGATTAAAAAATAACATTTTAAGTGTCAATATGTTCAATAAGTGTTGAAACCACTGATCTATATAAATAACTGGATTGCGCATAGAACGCTTAACGTAACAGCGTGAGGTGAAGCCAGCGCAGAGTTCGAGCCGCCATCTTGGTATACCCAACCGGCAGACGGCGTCATTGACTTCCATTCAAAATCATGTTTTAAATTCACCCGCTTTACAGCGTATCAGTCACGCAAGATTATTTTTAGGATATGTGAAGGTAAATTAACTGTTAATTCTGATGTTATTTTCAATGTTTATGCTTTAATCGGGCAGGAAAATGGATTTATAAAAAACCGTTAAGGTGAGTGTGTCTGTTGCATTCTGTTAATGACACGGGTATAAATAAAGTTTTTTTTTACATTCAGCTACACGGTCAGCGTTATTTCTCTAAATAAGTTTAGGTAACTTGTAAGTTTAGATAACATAAAACCAACAAATTATTGCATGCACATATGGTACAAAGTATGATTATTTATTTAGATTTCAGAATGAGCACGTTTGTCATTAATACTAAATATGTTGCGGTCTGTCTCCTAATCTGATACTGTAATGAAGATGAATGTATAATAACTGATTAAAAACTAAAATGTACAACTTTCAGTAAATAACTATGTACATGCTTAGGACGTTTGTGTTGTAATAATGTACAGGGTAACTTCAGATATAAAAACGAAGACTAGTAAAGTGATGTTTTATCATTAAAATCTGATCGCGTCCATTGATTTAATAGAACGTTTGGGTATACCAACATGGCGGCACGGGGGCTTCACAGTTGTGACGTCATGCGCAATCCAGTCATTTATATAGATCAGTGGTTGAAACCCTGAGTTATGTTGTTATTTGAAATGTTTACATGATGCTTATTGATAAATCTGTTGAATTGAAGATTAATTACTGTTCTGCCTTGTGTTTTTACAAGGCTGGGTTTTTTTGTGAGAATTGCGAACATCTGTGAAGTTCTCCTGCTCCATCTTGGACACGCGAGACAATTAAGTATATACTGAAGGTGTATACAAAAAGGCGAGCCAACCAGAACTGTGCTTTGAACTCATCAGAACTGGTAGGAGGATATTTTTCCTTTTTGTTTCGGACAACTACTAGGACGTTAATTCGCTGAAACTTCATTTTCCGTATTTTCTTGGATTTTCTTCAAAGGACACTGACCTTGAACTGAACTATTTGAACTATTTAAAGGAACAAACGGTCCTTTGAACCGAATCAATTGATTCATGAATTCAACCCAACTGAGTCGTTTAAGTGAATCAAGAATTTGGATTACAAACAAAATGAAACAGTGTTACACTTTTACAAGTATTTTATTTATTTATTTATTTATTTGCACTGTAGTAACTGATTTTCAGCTTGAGTTGAACGGTTCAATCTGCTAAACCCAGGTACCTGGTAATTTCAAAGAGAGTGTTAATTACATGTATTGGAATTTATACACAGGCCCACATTGAACATTATACGTGTGTATACACTAAACCCCGTTACACGCTACACTGTCATCTCTATGAATCTCCTATGGTTAACGAAGGCTCGTGGTCTTTTTCGGCAGGTCGTGTGGTTGCGAATTGCTCACAGTACTGCAATGTGCGCTCAGAAAAAAAAGAATTTGCTCAGTGCTGAAAAAAATTAGAGGGAACATTGGTGCTATCCATTCATCATCATTACCGTTCATATTAGTCAGAATTGCTGCTTCGACAAACAGTGGTTCTCCGTCCTCACTATCACTTTCTTCTTGTTTCTGTCCGACGACATGTACCTTTTTCTTTGTGAAACAGGACCTGGCAAAATGATTTCTTCCTCCACATTTTCGACATTCTTTGCCATATGCTGGACATTCTTTTGGAGCATGTTTACTTCCACATCTCTCACAGTCTCTGCCCTGTGATTTCCATTTGGGTTTCTGTGGCTGTCGTTTATCAAATCTCTTTTTGTGTTTTTATACCGTTTCTACAGCAGCAGTTTCACTTTCGTTTTCAGTTGCATCTTTGTACTTTCTGCAGCCTGACATATACCAACTGCTTTTTCAATGGTAAGTTTTGTTTCTTTTAATAACAGCATCCTTACTCTCTTGTCCTGCACTCCTATTACAATCTGATCTCTTATCATTGAGTCGCACAGTGTGCCGAAATTGCAGGATTGACTCTTAAGGCGCAAGTCTGTAACATACTGTTCTATTGATTCAGTCTCCTTTTGCATTCTATTCCTGAAAACATACCGTTCATATGTTTCGTTCTTTCTCGGTGTGCAGTAATCCTCAAACTTGCTCAGTACCGCGGGCAGCGTGTCCCTTTCCTCCTCCGAAAAGACAAATGTGTTGTATACATCCAGTGCAGCCCGTCCAGCTACAGTTAGCAACAGAGCTATCTTCCGTCGATCGTTTCTTTCATCAAGTCAAATAGCCAACAAATAAAGCTCAAAACTTTGTCTAAAAGCTTTCCAGTTAGCGTGGACATTACCCGTCAACTTCAACTCGTCCGGTAGGCGTATATTATTCATTACACTCATGTTTTACGAGTTAACTCCTGGTACCATGTATTGACTGAACTCATCACACAGACTGCCATTCTCAAGAGTGCTTTATTGCTTCACATCCGTGAACAAACAACACATAGCAACACAGCTAAATGTCGCCCTCTATTGGTTAACTGTTGAGTCAGTCAGTATCAGTACACACGCGACTCAAAAAAGTCCTTTAAGATGAAAGTTTTGTTTGCTAGTGATCTAGCATTAACCAGGGCAAACCTTGCAGGATCTGGGGCTTTTGCAGTCAGTGTAGTCCGAACAAACGGCCGGAGATTCTGCTGATTTACCCCACGCCAGCAGAGGTAAGGAGCGTGAACACAGCGAGCAGGAAACCCCACGTCCAAGCCAACTACAGGGACCAAACAGGAGTCGATCAGGTCCAAAAAACGCCACGACAGGCGGCGATGAAATTCCTAACGGATTTTAGGCAAAGTTATGGTGGAAGACGCCAGCCTGGTCTTCAGTTTCACCAGCCAACCACCGCGTTTTCCCCGCCGTTTACGGTGCGCTCTACACAAAGGTGGAGCTAACAGGTGAGCTGGTATTCCCGTAAGAAACGGAGGACAGAAAGTTTTTTGACCATCATACTCAAATGACACCAGATTTTTAATCAAGGGACGAATATCTAATAGCATTTGGTGATCATAGACCAGTAGAGAGTTGACATTTTCAGCAATAATTGACAAAAATAACATAAATACAAACAAAGTGTGCGGAGACAGACGGCATGCCATAGACACCGGCGCCATCTTGACATTTAACAATATGATGTTTGCCACAAACGAAAGAGAAAGCGGTTTGTGGATGAGTCATCTGACGAAGATGAAGTATTATTTACTGATGTAAGTCAGAGATTTAAGGTCGAGGCATATTATGTAATTTTGGACAGACTAAAATCATGCCTGGCCAAACGTATTGATGCTTACAAAGAGTCTATGATCTTTTTGGTGTTCTCTTTTGCAAGGACTGTACAGAAAGTGAATTGCGCATAAGGGCTGATAAACTCTCATTCACTTATCCACTTATCCAGTGGACCTAAATAAAACTTTGACTGATGAACTGATTCAGTTCAGACATTTTAGCAAAGACAAGACCTCACCTGCAGAGCTGCTGCAAATTGTTGATCAGAATGGACTAAAGACAACATTTCCTAATGTTTTTGTTCCACTTAGACTGTATTTAACTTTGTCAGTATCTAACTGTGAAGGAGAGAGGTCTTTATCTACTCTAAAGCGAGTGAAAAATAAACTTAGGACAACAATGACACAGAAATATGAAGGGCCCTACAAGATTTCATTCTGGCACTCTCACTCACATACATTCTCCTATCACATACATGTACTTTTACTCTGACACACTTACATTCTACTTTCACATACATGTATTCTCCTTTCACATACATACATTTCTACTCTTACACACTTACATTCTCCTTTCACATACATATATTTTTTCCTCTCACATACATGCATTCTCCTTTTACATACATGTATTGTTACTCTCACACACTTACATTCTCCTTTCACATACATATATTTTTTTCCCCTCACATACATGCATTCCCCTTTTACATACACGTATTTTTACTCTCACACACTTACATTCTCCTTCCACATACATGCATTTTTACTCTCACACATTCACATTCTCCTTTCACATACAAATATTTTCTGCTCCTACACACTTACATTCTCCTTTCACATACATCTATAGAATGTATGTATGTCTGAAGAAAATGTGCGTATGTAAGAGAAGTATGTATGTATGTGTGAGAGAGTATAGTGGAAACGGAAGGCGTATGGTGGAAAAGGAAGCCCTGTGACGGGAGGCTTTTATTTTGAAAGGACTTTTATTTAAAAACTAATAAAGGCTTTGCACTTTATTAATGGTCATGCACTGCGTACATACATCTCCGTTTGCACAATTATTCCATCAGCAGGGCTGACACCCATCCTTTAAAATACAGAAACATCCAGTATTTGAGAATTAAATAGCTCATCCGGTTTTAAATCATTGCAATGGCGGAGGCTGGAGAAAGCTCGCGGAGGACGAAGCTGGAAGCCGCTCGCGGAGGCCGAAGCTGGAGGCAGCTCGCGTCCACGTCCGAAAGTTTCAGAGCTGGGAGAAGTTAAATGCAGGCTGGAAATTCTCAGTGGAAAATAGTACAGTATAAAGCCAACTGCACTATTTGTCAGCGAGTCTGCTGGTGCTGGAGATGCATAAGGAGAGCAATTCCCGCAAATGTTAGAGCTTACAGCAATCAATTTATTGTTTCATGATTCTTCATGCCTCAGGCATCTTCAGAGGTAGTCTACATAACAGTTAATAATGTTAATGTAAACAAATCTCATCCCCACATTATAATATTTATTTTCTAAGGCTGAGTCATACACATAAGCATTTATTTAATGAGAGTTAGAGAGATAATTCAATGATACTTTTTAAAAATAGTTTGTTTTAATAGTGATTTAATCAAATACAATGTAAAAAGTTTAAAATTATTAGTCTTGTACGCCATTGATAATTCATTTTTTAAAATATTAATTCGTTTTCTTTTTATGTCAGTCTGCCCCTTATCTCTGTTTGTTAGTCACGTTTTGCATTTGTACATTTTGAGTGTTTATTAGCATTGTTTTGTGACTTTGTTAGTTTCACGTATAGGGATTTGTTTTCTGTATTAAGGAGCGCGTGCCATCCAACGTTTTCTATTCGTGTAGGTAGTGTGGGTTAGTCAGGGCGTCGTATGATGCAGAAGATTTATCTCATTACCTTTCCTTTGTAGCTCAGGTTAGAGTGTTTAAACGTTAGTTAGTTGTTTTGTTTTGTTTATTTCTTTGAATTGGCACTGCTCATGTCCCTCTCCTTTTTGTGTCCTTGTTATTTGTTTACTTGTAAATATTGTACATAGTATGAACACATTTTCACTTGTCACCATCACCCTTTACTTTAATATAAATAAATTACAGTTTTTGCCACTATATAGGCTATGTATGTTGTCTTTCGTCCCTGACACACACACACGCAAGCACGCACACACCAAATAAGTAAAAATAACTAATATATGTTAAAATATAACGTTTATGACTAAAATCCCGAAATAAAGCGAATTATTCATGGCTTAATTATATACTAATAAAACAAAGTTTTATTGGAAAAATCGTATATATTTAAATGTAGCCTATTTAAAAATTCTGTATACATGTTTATATTAGTATTTGTTCATACATCAACTTTTTAGCATTGTATGTGGTTCAACAGTAAAATAGGTACTATTTCAACAGGTACTATTTCAACAGTCAAGGCATGATTCTGACTATATGTCTACTTTCATAATTTAATAAAAAAAGTGCCAGTTTTCATCAAAAATAATTTGAGCTATTCTGATTCTGTTTCAGACACTTTACTTGATGCATTGGTAAGTTTGGCTTTATTAAAGAATGCGCTAGATAAATATACAAATGTATCTAATAAACAGGAGCACAACCTCGCGTTAACAATGAAATTGGCAGTTGTTTTACTAGTTACATTGCAAAATATTTACTATGGATATGGGTTGCGATATTGGACACTGGACTTTTCACTTGGAAAAATTATAAAAGTTACTTTTTTCGACCAAAAATCATGTTGCCACAACTTAAAAAGGTAAGACCCCATCCGTTTTTCGCATTGGATTGTTTTATCTTTATTAAGAATCAAATATACCGTGGCAAGTTTATATTAATTGTACAATGCTTAAAGGAACTTTATTAACGGCATTCAAATAAAATACAGGTCTTAGTATTTTTGATAAACTAAACTAACGAAAATTAGAAATGCGCAATGCTTTTGCAATAAGCTTGTTTGGTAAAGTGGAACTGAAAAGTTAAAAAATTAATAACTCGACATAAAAACCTAACTAACACAACTAAATTAAAAACTAAACTAAACAATAAAGTGTAAATTAAATAAAAAGTCGATAACAATGTAGATACATTAAAAAAATTATATCAAATTATAATTAAATATCAATTAAGGCAAAAAATATAAAAACTGTGTACTGTGTAATGAAGACGCATTGAATAGAAAAACCCTTATTCAGATAATCAGCTTGTTATTGTGTTAATAAAGGAAACATTTTAAACATTCTGGCAGGAGCCGATTAGTGGAATCAGGAATCAAGACATCTAAAAACATTATTTTAGGGAGGGGCTGACGACTGGAGTTGAGAACCACATAGGGAAAATCTGAGCACCTTTTTTGTTGATCTAAATATGTGACCCGTGCTGGCAAAATCATTCGGAATGCACACCGTCTAATTTTAAGCTAGATGCAAATGAAAGTATAAGTGCCGATTTTGGTCAAAATTGAGATTTTCATATAAATAAGTACATTAAGCCCTCGTCTAGCGATCTCAATGCTCTAAATAGTCAATTGTAAAAATATCTGTTCTGACAAGAATTTATGCAGGTAGGACCTATAATCTGTTATTCTTAAGTGAATGTTTGGTTAACTTTTGGGAAAAAATATCTGATGTGTAACAGTACATTAGATCCTTGCATTACATCTTAAACCTGCCTCAATGTCAATAAAACAACAAAAGAAAAACAAAGTTTAACATATATTCTTCCTATATTGTTTTTGACTTTGTTAGTGCTAAATCTGTAAGTTTTACCAGTGATTTTAAGGTATGTATGCAGCGATTTTTCAAGAAACTCGATTTTTCAAAAAATTGACTATGCTAACTCTGTCAACTTAAAACAGGTGTAGCTCTGTCATTTTTTGTCAGATTCCAACAAATTATACATAGAGAATGTTAAAATATAAATAGCTCATTTTTGAAAATTAGCTCATTCAGACTAATTTTGCCAGAATGGGTCACATATCTTCTGTTGGCTTTATGTTGGATTATTTATTATTTATTTTGTAAATGTTTATATAATAGTATTATATAACAGTTTATATCATGGGACTGTTAAATGCTTATTTGGTTGAGAAACATTTTACGGGTGTGCATTAGAGTAGTTCCAGGTCTGTGGGCAGCATTACATTCCATATCACTATACACCAAGTTTAACTGTAATAAGATTTATTTAATTTTTAATAAATAAAGCATATACAGTACAGGTATGTGTGATAGCAAAATAAATTAATTGGAAAGAATGAATAAAACAGTAAATTAACAATGATTGCCTGCTTGCTCAGTTTTGTTTTTGCTTAACTTCTGATTATATAAAACTAGAACAAATTATACATAAATACTGAAGAAAAAATATAGAAATATTAATAGGCCAACTTGTTCCCATTGTTCCCATTACTCCAAACTCAAGTGTAAACAATTTGCAAGTCAATTCATCATACTATTTTAAGTTTTGGCTTTAATAATAACTTTATTTTATATAGCGCCTTTAAAAGCAGCATCTCAAAGCGCTTGTTTAAAAAGTTAACATTTTTGTTTAGTTAAACAAAAATTAGTTAAACAATTTCAACCTGAATTTATTAGTTAATGTAACATAACAATATGTTTTGGTTTGATAAACATACTCTGGGCCCTATTTTGACGATCTAAGCGCATTGTCTAAAGCGCACAGCGCAACGTCTAAATGGGCGTGTCCGAATCCACTTTTGCTAATTTAACGACGGGAAAAATGGTTTGTGCGCCGAGCGCATGGTTGAAAAGGGTTGGTCCTGTTGTAATGGGAGTATTTTGGGCGTAACATGCAGTAAACCAATGAGAGTCTCAGCTCTCATCCCCTTTAAAAGCAAGTTGGGCTGGCGCTATGTCTAATCCCTATTTATATAACGAACTTTGTAAACTGAAAAACTAAGCGGAGGAAGAAGATCCCCAGTTTAAGATTAATGTTAAATAATTGTGTTGTTTTTCACTTGTATTAAAATTGTTATTTTTTAAAAAAACCTTTAAAACCCGTTTTCTTTTAGTCATGGAAGTAAAAAAGCAGGCTTGTAATTGCTTTAAATGTCAAAAATAATTTAAAAGTATGTAAGATAAGGTTTGTACTCTAAAAATACTTTATTTGTAACAAACAGGAGATAAAGAATTTACAAACGGCTCTCCTCACGTTTCAGCACTTTGGACAGCGTTTTTTTTAGCAAAGAGTTTTTTTAAGCATTACTTAAAAATGTTTCTCATCTCAACATATCCGCAGGTACAGAGTCATCATATACAATAAATCCGTGAGGTAGCATTAAAAAAAACATTTAAAAACAGATGCATTTGTTTAAAGCAAAGCATTTATTTACTTACCAGGCTGCAGGTGAAGCAGCTCTTTGAGCCTTCTAACGTCTCATAATTAGTCCTCATTTATGTCCAAGAGACTCAATAATAATCTTTTACATTCAATCCTTTAATCTTTCATATTTAAAAGCATGTTTGTGATGCTGCGCATTCGTGTACTTTGTGATAAGCAAACCCGCGTTGTCCTCCCGTTTAGAGCATATTACTAATGCCCTCTTTAAATAACATAAAACACATTGCGCCATTGACTTTAGACTAGGTTTTTGTTGGTCAATGGCGTAGTCTATTTTAGTTGCCTCAAAATAGCAACGCGCCAACAATGCGCCTGAACACACCTTGTTTTCAGACCAGAACGCCCATGGGCGCAAAATTAGGGTGGAAACTAGCGAAAGACACTTGCGTCGCGCATTGCGCTGCATTGCGCCGGGTGTAAGATAAAGCCCACTGTGTATGTTTTACAGTGTACTCACCATTGGAGATAATGCTCCTCTTATGGTTTATCGGCCACGTAGTGCAAAGCAATACCAACTCGAGTGTGCATTATTTTTAAATAATTAAATGGCCCATCATCAATATTCATTATACCTTTTCAGTTGCTATTATATTTGTATTTGACAATTATTTTCCCAAATTAGCTTTTCTTTATTTTTACGATTTAGTCTCAACAGTCTGCATGATCACAAAGTTCTCTATGCCAGCCTATCATGCCCTAAATAATAATCATCTGCTATCCTTTCCATTTGTTCAGTACATTCCAGCACATTATATAAAAATTGTCTGATGTCATGATTATTGCAAATTTTTACCAAAAGTGTACTAAGAAAACAGGATGACTTTGACTTATTCATGGTTAAGTTGTGAGGAAGAGCTGATCAAGTCTTGCACATGTATTTCCTGGTCTAAGAGTGACTTCCTGCTAAAAGAGGAAGTAATGGATACCAACAGAAAAAACATGTGTAAGGAGAATGTATGTGTGAGAGTACAAATATATATGTATGTAAAAGAAGAATTTGTGTATGTGAGAGAGAGTAAAAATATATGTACATGAACAGAGAATGTATGTGTGTGAGAAAGTAGAAATGTATGTATGTATGTATGTAAATGGGGAATGTATGTGTGTAAGAGTAGAAATGTATGTATGTGAAAGGAGAATGTATATATATGACAGAGAGTAAAATATATGTATGTGAAAGGAGAATGTATGTATGTAAGAGAGTAGAAATGTGTGTATGTGAAAGGAGAATGTATGTGTATGAGAGAGAAGAAATATATGCATGCGAAAGAAGAATGTATGTGTGTGAGAGTAAAAATATATGTATGTGAAAGGAGAATGTATGTGTGTGAGAGAAAGAGAAATGTATGTATATATGTGAAAGGAGAATGTTTGTGTGTGAAAGGAGAATGTATGCGTATGAAAGAGGAATGTATGTGTGTGAGAGGGTAGAAATGTATGTATGTGAAAGGAGAATGTATGTGTGTGAAAGAAGAATGTATGTGTGTAAAAGGAGAATACATGTGTGTGAGAGGGTAGAAATGAATGTACGTGAAAGGAGAATGTATGTAAGTGAAAGAAGGATGTATGTGTGTGAAAGGAGGATGTATGTGTGTGAAAGGAGAATGTATGTGAGTGAGAGTGCCAGAATGAAATTTGTCTTGTACGGCCCCTCATATCTTTCTGCACTTTCCCTGCTTGTCATTGAATCTGAACTGGTTAGGGACA